>NC_091827.1:46775975-47449100 GCF_038994185.2 Dermacentor albipictus
AAGCGAATTAAAATATACCGAGCAGGGACACCCATACCGCGTACACGGCGATTACTTAACTAGTGTGTTGCTATGGAATGATTTCGCATACTTCCCGATAACTGCTATAAGCAAGGTACGTTGTTTCGTTTAGCTTTTCTAATGCACTGCTTTCCGCATCGTTATTGAATGCTGATGCTCAGTGCTATGACGCAATGACTTTAACGGCTGTTTCGAGGGGTTCCTTATGGTATGTTTAATATTCTGATCTGTCAGGACAAGTCATGCAACAGGCTCATTTTTTCTTGCGCAATATGTTATCTACAGGACTTGAGTGTATAGAAATATGGCATGTATAAGATATCGTGCAAACTTATGCGTTTTTAATGAGGGAAGTTTTTACGAAGTTCGAATTTAACAGATTATGTGCTCGCCCCCGAAAACGTCGTGTTCATTTTTTGCTGCAATAATTGAATATTTTCTTTCCGAAAGCACCATCTGTGGAATTTGCACAATGAGGTCACGCTCAATAGGATATTGAACACACATTCATGTTGAACCAAACGAAAGGAACTTGAGGGATTTTGAAACACAATATTCGCGAACACTCATAGCTTCCCGAGAGCCTATAAGGATTTTCAGCAGAATTTATGGCATTTTACGTTCCATCCGGCTAGATGACGCCGCATGCATCTTTTTTTTTTGTAAGTTTCGGGCGCCTGTTGGCAGAAACATGAGATGACCTTGAAATTCCACAATATATGCTATACATAGTATCGCACCTACCGCACAACGCACTGCAAATGGAGCCAACAGCCCATCTTGGTCGCCAAAAGGCTACGTTACAAAGCCGGCAATTATACTCTGGCTTGTGCCAGGTTGTTTTGTTAAATGCACTAAAAATGTTGTGCAAAGAACGTTGCGCAAGTAGTATTATAATGCAGCCCGTCAATAGCTTAGGCCTTTTCACTTAAAAAACGAAGAGAGAAAAAATATTTCATCCTGACTCTTCCATACGCATGGTAGCAATCGGTTCTGCGTTGCCGTAAGCATTGCGGCGTTTGGCCCTCTCGGAGATTCGCCAACAGACGGCAGTAGCAGAAGCTGCAGTTCTCAACTGCAGCTGCAATTTTCGAGGGTGAACTGCGTCGTACATAGCGGGATGTAGCCAGCTTTAAGCAGGTGAAGAAATCACCATCCTTTCGTGTCCGTGTAGACGGTCGAACAGGGAAGCTGCTTGTTACACCGTTTGCTACACCACGCTAGTCAAACTTCGCAAGGAGTCTATATTGTAAGTTTTTGTTTGCCATTCTTTAACCTCATTTTCGCTTTTGCGTGCTTCGCGTGGTGAGCAAGCCTTAGGAGTGTTTACTTTTTGGGGAATCTTCCAGTGATTTTTTTAATGCGTGAAGTTTCTGTCTGTGTGTTGCCGTGTTTTCAATTTTCACGTGCAATTCGCACCGTCTCTTTTCTTGCGCGCCAGTGATGAAACCACAGTTTGGCGTGAAGTGAAAACCATCTGATCTGAGGCAACTGTGGAAGAAGACGACGATGCTCGAGCTTTTGCTGATGATGATAGTTTCAGCGAACTCCGGCCTCAACGACACAGAGTTCACATAAACAGCATCGCTGTAAAGAAAAATATAAAGAATCAAGTAAAAAATAGAACCACTGATTCACATGGGCGAAAGTTATGGCAAGGTTTTGCGTTGCTCTGCAGATCCTCTCGCTGTATTTTTGCACTAGGTGAGGGTGCCATGGCTGCGTTGTGACCAGGCGTGTCATAACTGTTGTCAGCCCGTGATATTTACTATCCTTTCCATTCAGTTCACTGTATGCATTACGGTGCGTAATGCACACTTATCCTCAACGGAAACGCAAGTTCAGTTGCGTGCGACTCTGTAGACGAACGCTGCAGTGGCAACCCTCCATAGCCGACTGGACGGAACGTGGGGGTGCGGTCCATGGAGGAAGGAATACACTAAGAGGGAGCGTCACGTGACAAGCTTGAAGACTACTCATAAAAAAGGATACAGAGGAGAAGCAGGCCCTAGTGACGTGATTGCCAAGCCGTAGATTCTACGCGGTAAAATAATTTGTGCCCTTAAAAGTTTTTTTTATGCTGGAATTTTTCGGATTTTTTCAGATACTGATTTGGTCGACATGAAATAATTAAAATAGCACCTTGATAGTTTGTTCTGTATCTCAGCTCAGCACTTTTTAGACGGCTTCTCCTAATTATCTCCTATCACCCCTGTTTTGTGTGAGCTCATTCCCTCTTACGCCTGCCAATTTCCTAATCTGATCACACTACGTAAATCTTTGCAGTCATAAAACTGCGTTTATGACGGCAAAGATTTACGTAATGAGATCGGCAACTGTTCTAGCTGTAACTCTGATGGTCCACCGTTTAGGTGTCTGGCGTAATACATAGACTGTCCAGCTCCATCTGGTGCTCTTAATTTGGACAAGAACGTCGGCTACACTCGTTTGCTCTCTAGCCGACAGAACTGTCTTCTTGTCTCTTAACGTTACGCCTGATATCCCTGGATCGCTGGGAGACGCATTCGTGCTACAGTGGATATGAATAAACGGACGGTACTTTAACTTCTCGGATTCCTCTGGTGATATACACAACGGTAGTCAGTTACCACTCCACGAGCGCTATAATGTATTACATTTTTCCTCATTCCTCTACCTAAGTGGTTAGTGCTACCGTATACAACTAGAGAAGCGAGAAGTAGTACTTGGTAGCTCTGGTTTGCATCATAGGTGCCATTTTTCACTAGCAAAATTTTGAGCTTTAGTGGTGTTATCACTTGATCATTGTAAGACATTTCTCATTGTAAGATAACCTTAGACTGTAATTTACAGCCACTCTGAAATGGAACTTCCATGTTTCGTCAAAGTTTGCGTTATTGAAAAAAAATTGATGGGGATAAAGAAGTGTCAACGCGTCGCCTTGGAAAATAATTATTCAGCACCAAGCGCAAATGATTAACCCAGTTTGGATAATAAAGTTCTGTGAATTACTTAAAAAAAAAAGAAGTGGTTCGACATTTTTCTACGACACAGCAAGGATGGTTTTAAGCGTCGATGCAAGACGCAACTACCCTTTTTTCAGCTTCCCATTCTCTCCCACACATAACGGCAGCGAGTATTCAAGGTTACGCTTCCGATAAACCCTTGTTTGTTTACCGAGAAGCTTCGTCATAGCGCCTGTCGCAATCGCATAAATAAACCCGTCTATTCGCGCTAATAAATCCACCATCCAGGAAGATTAGATAGTGACGGTAATAGAGCACTTTAGAAAGATGGTTTATACTTTTTTGTTGCAATCAATATATAGGCACTGTTGCAAATTGAACAAAACAAGTTAATCAGACATCCGCTTGTTGGAGAAAGGGAGTTGTTAAAATACGCGCAGAAGCAAGGTTTCCTTTTTCGTCTCTGCCATAAGCAGGAGAGTGTGTGTGTTGGCTAGAGAAAAAGAAAGAGATAAAGTGAGCGGAAGGATTAAACAAAGAGTGTACCGTAGATTGTGGAAACGTTTTAAATATGTCCTTCTTACTTGCGTTCAGCAAAGAAAAGAGAGGCAGGAAAGGAGCACGTCGATAACTGAAAAAAAACTACAGGAATTTTGGCAATTGTGTACTGATGCATAAGCATTGTTTCGCTCGGCTGCGACTTCGTTTTTGCTTAGCTTTGCTCTCTTGCCTTTCCTAGCTTTTGCCCGTCTACCCATGGCCTTTCCGGTTGCAAACAATTATTATGCTTTAGTACACAATTGTCAGATCTTCTCGCCCCAACCGACCTCTTCAATGCAATCGTACTAATAGAGCCAGAATGCCGGCAACGAGCGCACCTCGACGGAGCAGAGGGGGCGAAATGGAGCATCTGCTGCAGTAGCGTGTGAATGCGTTGCGTGAGGGCAGAGTGCATTGCCGCATTGCCACGTGACCCTCACCGTCGCTCTCGCAAGCCTGTGTTGTGCGCGTCTTCTTTGTCCACGCAAGCTCTCGCCTGCGTTCTGACTGTGCCTTGGCAACGCCAAACGAAAACCCTCAAAGCGTCTCAACTCGCTCGCTTAGCGGCGAGGTGTTCGCAACTCGAAGGACACTCAGCAGCGTTCAATTAGGCATTGGGCCTCCGCAAAATCTCAAGTTTTACCCACACCCAATTTTGAACTCTGCTTACACCTGTTTTCCAGTTTGCCCGCACCCAATTTTCAAGCTGGCCCACATTCAAATTTAAGTCGGCCCACCCCCAAATTTATTTTGGCCCACATTCACGCTTCAAATTGGCCCGCTCTCACACTTCAAATTGGCCCAATTCCAAATTTCAATATGACCCAACTCCAAATTTTAAGTAGACACATCCCCAAATTTTAGTTGGCGCAGCTCTACTATAAGCTTGACCATGCATTTTCTAAGGAGCGCTATTTATCTCTATCGGAATTCCCTTTCTATTTTATTTTTTGTGTTTGGATTGTTGTTTATTGCTTAAAGCCTACCAGTCATCCACGGATAAAATATCATACCGAGAAAATGTCTGAACTTTGCTAATTACGCATTTTTGTTCAGTACGCTTTTTCTCGTGACATGGCTGAGAAGTTCATCAAAGAATGCTTACACATCGAAAGCTTAAAATAAAATAACGATGGTTTCACCAGAGGACGTGGATTTGGGTAGAGTTGGATTTATAGCTTGGTGCAACGCCGCGATGAAATGCTCGCTTGTTGTAAGACATGTACGTCAGACAGACGAAGCGTACGCGTCAGCAAAACAGTAAAAGATAAACATTAAGAAAAAGAACTAAACAACAATGAGAAGCAAAAGGAACGCATTGTGTAAAACTCGGTGGCGGTGATTCAGGAAGTGTTATACGTAATTTTGCATGAAATCGCTATCTTCTAAGGCGTTAAAATGAGGCACACTAAAGGAATAGAAAAAGCAAGAAATTTTCGGCTGAATTATCAGGTTATGTTTGTCGGACATCAAATGAAACAAAGCAATTACAATATTTTTGTGAGAGGGTGCTGGAGCAGCCAGAAAAAGTTCCAACACAAAAGGCTGATGGCGACGCCGCCTTGGACGCCTCTAATCACTGTAGCCCACCGTGACGTCACTGATTTTTGCGGCGTGTGCTTGGGCGTTGCTAAATTTTATATCCGTATATGCGGGCTACACTGCGGGTATTACAGAGCCAAACACTAAACTTACCCTTATTCCATAAATGTTACTGCACTACAACGACCCCAATACGAAGATATACTTTAAATCCGTGACGTCATTGTCACAGATCCACGCTTAGGCTTCGGAGCGACCTTCATTTGTTTGTTTTGATTATCTGCCTATTAACGGTGATGTTAAGAGTATCAGAATTTTTAAGGAATACGTTTTATATAGCTTGAAAGCCTAAACACTTATCATATTCTAAATTTGGGTGAAACTCAAAAACGGAAGAGTTTGAGCCCTAAAATGAAGGCTAAACAGAAACACAGTAATTTTAAAGTGATATCACTTTAAAGTTGCTCTGTGTTTCTGTTTAGTCTCCATTTGAAGGCTCAAATTCTTCCGTTTTTGAGTTTCACGCACATTTAGAATATGATAAGTGTTTAGGCTTTCAAGCTATATATATTTACATATGGACCAGGGTTTTCTACTCTGGCGACGACTGCGTATGGCATACACATGTATAGCAATAGACAATGTTGTAACTTCTGTGTGGAGGACGAGAGACGAACTCTTTCCGCAGACGAAGAAGAAACGAAAGCTTTATACAACACTTACAGATAGTGGATGATAGCGTACATGTAGCCTTAAGGGCGCATCAGAAGGACTGGGTGGCTGGAGGCGACTCTCTCTGCTCACAATGGGTCGGTTCTCCCTCAAATCCCTTTGGCAACGCCTCGTAGGCAGGAACCAGGTGGGGCAGGTGATGACTTCACCCACGTCGAATTGTTGATTAGTCGCGCAGAAGTGGGAGCTCTCGTCGCCTCGATGACACGCACGTGGTATGGCACTACAATATGCACAGAGAACATAGGAAATGAGTTCTGAATAGATGAATGCAGCCAGATGATGCAATAATAAAAAAAAAACATTTAAAAATCTCGGTGCACAGAGAATGTTGTGGCGTCATAACTGTGAGGTTTTTCGTTTCAACCCATGTAAATTTACGAACTCGCGCTCTGCAAACCTTCCTTCGATGTCATCATTTAGTTTGTGCAGAAAAGGCAGCCACTGCTCACTAGTCGGCTTCCTTTGGTCGCATCTGAGTCGGGCATTTCGGAACAGTCTGCGATGTCTAAACATGGCCAAAGCCCCTAAATAAACTATTACCACGAGGTGAACCCACCCATTCATCGGTGCCTATTTTGAAGACAAAGGAACGTTGAAACCTTCTCCTGTCGAGTCCAAAAGGCCCCTCTACTTGTACCTGACAGCCTGAACTAAAGAAGAAAAGGGCCAACGGCGAAATGTACCAAAGACCGGCGCGGACCTTGGAAACCCTGGTTGCTATACGGTCACTTATTCTATACTATCGAAAGTAGAGGGCGGCGGAACGATACCATATCATGGGCGGGACACTGCGACGTATTCGACGATTCTGATTGGCCGCGATGGAGTCATCAGTTTCGATAGTCCAGTCGCCTAGGGAAGACGACGGTATTAAAAGCGGAGACCTTTCTTGCAGTGACGCTGATGTGTCGTGATGTGAACTCAGACGTTTAATATGCTCCTGCATAAAGTGGGCTTCCATAACTGGAGCCAGTGTCACTAATGTAAAAAAAAAACTTTTTTCTTCATGCTTACTATCGGGCGTATTCTTCAATGGGCTTGGTGGATTTGTGGCCTAAGCGCCACCTCGAGGTGCAACCATGCGCCAGTGGCCGGCGTGACCAAAGCATGCTCAGGTTAATGAAGGTTCAAGCGGGTGACGCTGTAGAGTTTTTGGTATGTCAGTCAGATAAACCACTGTGCCACCACATGTTACAAAGGGGCGCGTAGTGGTTCAAAGCGTAAGATGGCAAATAGCACGCAAATACACACGGGAGTTTAATGCAGCCACCAGCTGATTTGACCAAGCACGTGACCAAGCTAGGTCAGACATTCTGGGTGGGTTTCTATGCGAGAGCACTGGTGATTCCACTGAACACTGGTGTGCTAAGCGCAATTGATCGACGCCTTTAAAAATTTTGTCGTCATGGGTCAGGCGCATAATACTTCCTGAAGGCTCCAAGGCAACGCATTTGAAGCAAAGAACGACCCGCGCGGTGTCAGAAAACCACCATTTACGCTCCACGTGCTTCCCTGGCTGTGACGACAGGCGCCACTCAAGGATACCACGTAGCAAACAATCCCGAATGGTCCAGCAACCACGTGGACAGAATCCTACGCACGAGTCCTCGTAGGCAACTGGTGCCTACGAGGACCCGAAGAGCGCGAGGGGTGGTGTCAGAGAAGGTGGGCTTGCCATGGCTAGCGGAATCACGTGACACTCCCTCATAGTATTTTTCCCCTCTTCCATGGTACCTCAACCGGCTCCGTCTTCTTTTGAGCCCGAATGAATTGTCTCTCGCGTCCCTCAAAACCTTGTTAGCCTAGACATCATAATAGCCCATGTGTGCACCGTCGGTAGCATGACCGTATGGCGTCGGGGCCGATGGCGCCAACGAGCTTGCAGCCTGGATATGATTCCTATCGCAATAAAATATCATGGACACAAATCCAGGTGAAGAAGAAGCAAGAACATTTCATAAAAGCAGAAAGAAGCGAAGGGTGTGTGTTGGGGTTGCAAGCACTTAGGTGCACGATTAAAAGAGCGAGACGTCACTATCAAACGATTTATAGCGCCGCTTTTAGGCGCCCGTTCCTGCGGCGAGCGTCGGCATTGTCCCTCGTAACCGAGCTGACGAGCACAGAGAAAATGAAAGCGAACGGGGAGTGCAGCGGGGAGAGATGAAAGCAGAGGGAACGAGAATGAAAGAGGAGGAGCAGGCTACAGAGAAAGCGTATGCTGGAAAGCGGACAATAAGCGTTTGGCGAAAGTCTTACGATGCAAGTTCTTCGCGCCAGGTAATTTCTTGCCGTCCAAAACCTGTGTTCCCTTCGTTTGGCGAACGTTGACAAACTATAATGGTCCACTATTTATATGTCCTAGCCATATCTTGGACTGCCGAGCTCCATCTCTTCCTCTTATTGTCGACAAGATCGGCTACACCCATTTGCTCTCCAATCGTCGCCGCTGTCTTGTTGTCTCTTAACGTTACGCCTGATATCGCTGGATCGCTCGGAGACGCCTTCGTGGTACTGGGGACATGAATAGACTCATGACACTTCTCAGACTCCTCTGTTGATATGTGTAATGGTAATCAGTTCACATTCCGCAAGTGCTATAAGGTGTCACACTTTTCTTTGTTCCACTACCTTGAGTGATTAGTGCTGTTGGATGCAAATGGAAAAGCGAGAAGTTCTTCTAGGTTGCAATGGCTTGTACGGTAGGTATTATTTTTCACTAGGAAAATGCTGAGATTTAGGAGTGCAATCACTTTATCGTTGTAACTCATTTATCATCGCAAAACTCTTTTACATTATTATGTAAAGCCACTCTCAGCAGGAGGATCCACGTTTGATTCAGCTTCGCGTTATGGAAAAAGATTCAGTGCCGAATTTGGAGTGTTAATGTGTCGCCTTAGAAAGAAAACAAGTGGTTTGACATCAAGCACCAATGTTTGGGTAACAATGTTTTGTGAATTACTTCAGAAAATGGAATGAAGAGGTGTTCGACATTATTTCTTTACGCATAGCTTGGACGGTTTTCGAGCGTTGACGAAACATGCAAGAAAAAATGCGGCATCAAGTTCTATCCCGTTTTTTGTTTTTCAACCTCGCTTCCTCTCGTACCCGTAACGACAACGACCAGCCAAGGCTATGCTTCCGATAAATCATTTTGTTCTTTGTTTACCGACAAGCAAAGTGCCCCTCACTACCACCCTGGGAACCACATTGATTTACGCTAGTAAATCCGTAGTCGTGAAAGATAAGCGAGACGACGATTGCACCGTGAGGAAAGGAGCACATGGGCAAGATAATTTTAGTTTTTTTTTTGCAATGAATTGATAAGAACTCTGGCAAACAAACAAAAAACTGTACCAGACATTCACCTGTAGGAGAAAGGGAATTGTTAAAAAACGGGCCGAAGCAAAGATTCCTCTTTTGTCTCTGACCTAAGCTGGAGAGTGTGTGTTGGGTAGAGAGAGATAGAACCAGGGAGGGAAAACAACCGAGGGAAATGGAAAGAAGATTTGTGTGAATCCATGCCCCTCTAGCGACGTGTAATGGAACATCGCAACCAAAAAGGGTAAATAAAGACCGTCATGGCAGTGGTTTTGCCTGAGTTGCATCTCGGTAGTGTATGAGACGAGAGCGAGGGAACAAGCGCGAAACGAAAACACGAGATATAATTAGCTTGACCTATGCTATATTTTCCACTCATCCCAGTGTGGGCATTACGGTGCGCCACAAACACACCTATCCTCCACAGAAACGCATATATGCTTGCGTACGACACTCGTGACAGCGGCGGAAGACGAACGCTGTAGTGGGGAGACGGCAGAGCCGAGTGCTGTGCATTGCGGAAAAAATACGCTAGGAGTACGGAGGAAGGAAAAGAGGAGAAGACAGAGTGTCGTGACAATGTTCAAGCCTAGTCATAAACCGTTCAGAGGAATGGGACGATGGGAAATGGGCCCTCACATGATAAGCAAGCAGTAGCTTTAGTCGGCACGCTTTGGTTGCGTTTGCTGCGGCGGTTTTGGAATATGCTCACATAGTCGCGTGGCCAACGCACGCCGACATTGAGCGAAGGAATTCAAGTGTGTGAATCGGTCGAATCTGTGTTATGTCAGTCAGGTAAGGCGCCGAATCACCACACCTTACGTCGGCGCGGCTCGTCTTCTAAGCAGCAGACAGGCGTCAATGCTGTATTGAATGAAGGCGTCGGGAAATTAACCGGAATTGTGTCAAATAACCTGCCACAACGACCTCAAGGACGACTGGTCGCGTTTCGCGATGGTTTCAAGCATACTAGGAAATTTATCGCACTGCAAATGTGTGAAGGCAACCGAGTCGCACTCCCGATGGCGATTTTTCGCGTTTGTGGCCATCTTCTGGGAAACAATATAATGTCATTTGCACCTCAAACATGTTCATGCATTCAAGCGAGCGTCCAGGCTCCCCAACGACCGCTTTTCTGTCTGAAAAAAATTGTCCCATCTTGCACCCAACGATGGAATGGCGAGACGAGGACCCTGACCATATTTGAGGTCTACTGTTATGGCAGACGGTCCCAGTCGATGTTGTCGTTCACGTCAATGCCTTCTGTCTCTCAACAGACTGGCGAGAACTCAATTGACACGTCTCAACCGCGGAAGGGGATCGCTCCACACAATCGTAGATAATAGTGCATGTGCACGACAGCTGATTTCACCAAACGCCAGGCAACGCTCGGGCATCCTGTATGGCTTTCGAGTTGAAACCACCAGCTACTCCACTAACGGTGGCGTTAAGCTCAAATCACCGACGCTTTTAAAAATTCTGGCGGAATGGGTGAGGCGCCCAAGGCTTTCTCCTGATTTCAAGGCAACGCACTTGCAGCAAAGGACCATGCGTGTGCTAGCAGAGAACCACCCCTTACTTTCCCCGTGCCTCCAAGCTTACCACGTACCAGACAATCTCGAATATTCCAGCAACCATTTGGGCAGAATCCTACGCAAGACGCAACGGGTGCCCACAAGGCCCACGCACTATGCTCGGAAGTTGGCTTCCGAGGCTAGCAGAATCTCGTGACGCTCCACCTTCGTTTTCATTTTATCCCCTTCCTCCATGGTGCGGGACACCGGGTCCATCGTATTTTGAGGGCATGCGCAGCGCACGTCTCTCGCGTCCCTCGAGACCCTCTAACACTAAACATCACGACTTGCGCATGCGCGGTCGAAAGCATCACCGCATGGCGGCGGTAGCGCCGAGGGCGACAACGGGTTTGTAGCATTCATATGGTTGCTATTGCAATAAATTATCCTCACGAAAGGAGCTGAAGAAGAAGCAAGGATCATACGTAACAGCGGACAGCTGGCAAAGGTGTGTGCTGCGCATTCGAGTATCTAAATGCACAAACCAAACAATGTGACGTCACTATCAACCGTTTTAGAGCGCAGTTCTGAGGCGCCCGTTCCTACGGCGATCGTCGCAGCGATTTGCCCCTCGTAACCGAGTGAACGAGCAAGGCGTGAGATCCAAGCGAACGCGGAGCGCAGCGGGAGATGAAAGTAGAGAGCGCGAGGAGGAAAGCGGTGGAGGAGAGTATGGGGAAAGGGCGAGGAGGAAAGCAGAGTGCCGCACCAGACTGCGAAATGGCGCCCTATTATTGTTACCTGATCGTATGTGCGACTCGATTTGTGTAGTACTTTCTGGAAGCCACGCGGGCACCAACAATTACAGTGGAACCTTAGACAAGACAAGAAAAAAAGCTGAGACACCTGACCCGCAGACCAGATTTTCGACGATCACCAAAGCTCTGCTCGCCGTTGTTGTTGTGCTTTAGTAGACAGTTTTAGTTACACGTACGTAGAGGCTTCACGTACGCAAACGTGAAAAGCCTACGTACCTTACCTGCACGCCATCTGAAACGCTTTTAGCTACACGTACGCGACGCACGCCAAAAGGGACCCCGTAGCTCCAATCGGGAAATGTGAACATGGCGGTAGCCAATTCAATCCTGTCGCCGTGTTTCGATGCGAGCCGCCTGCGCACGCGCGGCCCGCTATCGCTTGTTCGTGATCTTGCGGAACTCCTGCGCGAAGCTGTCTACGTGCGTAAGAAACGCACGCAAAGATATGAATCTCACGTACGTGCGTGAGACCAGCGCGCGGCCGCTACGTTTTACGCATGCGCACTGCTGAGACGTAGAAGCCCTACGTACGCAAAGGCTCTACGTACGTGTAAGTAAAACTGTCTAGTGTAAGCTGTTTCGCAACGCTTCACTTCATTTATAAAGTGCCGCACGAGGCAGATTGTCCGCACCAGCCAGTATGGGACGAAATGAACGTACGTACAGTTCTTCCAGTTTATTGATATTGTGGATTCTTCGAAATCAAATTCAGAAGATAGTACTTGGATATTTATCCCTCGTCGAAGAGGAACAGCAGTTTTTTTACTGACTAGCAATTTTAATGCGTAATATTTCTTAGACGACCTCTCCCAATGACCTCCAATCACCCCTGCTTTGGGCGAGCTGATTCCATCTTACGCCAGCAAATTTCCGAATGTCATCACGCCGTTGTTCATTACAACGTGGTTTCAGCAAGCCACCCCACCCCCTTGGATTGTGATTGAGGACGTTCGACGCCTAAAAAGAATTACATGTCTTCTGTATTGCCTGATGCATCGATTACGCAATTACCGTTGGTTTACTAGTTAAAATTTTCCTAGCCCTCAAGTGGCGGTTAAAGGAAATGATCAGAAACAGTAGCGAAATAATATATACCGAGTGCGGACACCGATGCCGCGTTCACGCAACTTTCTTCACAAGTGGTTTGCCGTGAAATGAATATGCATACCTCCCTATAACTGCTTTATACAAAATAGGTTGTTTCGCTTATCTTTGCTAAAGCACTGCTTTCCACATAGTCGTCAACTGCTGCTGCTCACTGTTATGAAGAAATTGTTCTAATAGCTCTATTCAGCGTTTTCATGTAGTACGTTGGGTAATATTCTCATCTCTTTTACAAGTCAGGAAGCGCACACATTTTTTTAGGCAAAATGGTCTCTATAGCCTTTCCGAGTAATGAAGTTTGTCATGTATAGCCGATCACGCCGTTTCAACTTGGCAAGCTGTTTTCAAATTTTCTAGTTAAAGATTGGGTGCTCACCTTCGTAAACGCCGTGCTCTTTTTTTTGCAATAATGGAATATTTTGTTTCAGCGAGCACCTTCTAAGGAGCTAACACAATGAACTCACCGTCAAGAGGACATTGAACATCCATGCGCGTTGGACGAAATGATAAGGGCTTTACGCAAGTTGAAAATGAAGTGATTATTCGAGAGATCTAATGACTTGCTGAGAGCTCAAAAGGCCTTTGAGCAGAATTTAGAAGCACGTTACCCACCTTCCGAGTACATGACGCTTCAGGTGTTTCTTGTTTTTATGTTTCGATGGCCTCTGACAAGAAGCATACGTTTGAAGGAATGCCCACATTAGGGCTGGCGGGACTGTTATCAGAGAGAAACGTATAGGTTACATAGGATGTGATGTCCATCATTTAGTGGTGCATTTAGACGTTATGTACATGAGCGGGATCAAGCTGGCGATTCGTGAGTGCAATGGAGCCAAAGATTGTAAACTCTTTACTTAAACGCCATGTCAAAGAGCCACAAAAGATGGCCTGCTCTACAGCAGGATATATTACGAACGGGTGCTTCAAATTTTACGCGTAGTAAGCTGCGCAGGCAGAAATGCAATGCCTCACGACAATAGCATAGGCCTTTTTACTTAGAACAAGATAAAAAAAATTTTTGACGTGACTCTTGCATGCGCATAACAGGCACTTATTGTCCGTTGCCCTAAGAATTGTAGCGTTTTGTTGTCTCCGAGATTCGCCAACCTACGTCACTACCAGAAGTTACGCTTCTTCAACTGCAGCTGAAGTCATTGAGGCTGAACGGTGCCAAAGAAAGCGAAATATGCGCAGCGCTGAAAAATAGAGTCAAGTAAAAAAAGAGAACCGCTGTTTCGCTTCGGTGAACCATTCAAAGCGATAGCAAGGTTATGCATTGCACCTTAGATCCTCGCGCTGTGTTCTAACATTAGGTGAGGACGATATGGCTTGACACAGCAGGTCATGCAACTGCAGTTGCGCAGATTGAATGTGGTCGTGCAGCGTTGTGACGAGGCGTGTCACGAGGCTCGCGCGATGATGAACGCCAGCACTGGTGTTGCACGCGTAGCGCCTTGGTGGTGCATGAGACGAGACCGATGGAAAACCGTTGGCACTTGTCAGCGCCAAAGGAAACAAGTGAATATGAGCATCTTGACATTTTGCTCTTCAATGGCAACGCTGTAGATCCAACTGAACGGAGCCTTAGGATGTGGTCCATGGCGGAAGGAATGCACAACACTCGCGGGCAACTGTCTGTGGCTATGCGGGAAAAACTACAGAGGCAAACCGTACCCAACTGAGAACGCTTTTGAAAAGAGTCGCGCGTTTTAGCCCTCGGGTAGAGAAAACCTTAACACTTTATTAGCAACAGTGAAATAAGGCAGTACACGCCACTGATTCTAAGGGTTCATTTATTTTGCGGCTCCTCCCTGCAGCGTATATCGCGCAAACGCGATATCCCAGCGCATGGAAGCTGCGTCGATTGAGCGTTTGTTACAAGCAACCAAAAGTGCTGTCAAACGCTGCCGGACTACTTGCCGCTGTCACACACGTGCAGCAGCGACGCAACCCCTAGCTTTCCCTTGATAGCCGGAGAAAGTTTTCAGGGAGTGTCACGTGACAATCTTGATGCCTAGTGATAAAAAGAATATAGAGGAGCAGTAGGCCTCAGCCACGTGATAGGCAAAGGGTAGATACTGGTCGGCTTGCTTTGGCCGCCATCTGTCGCAGGCATTTAGGAACAGACTGTTACGGTCTCAACACGACAAAGGGCCTTAATTAAACATACCACGAGGCTGCCCCACCCATTCATCAGTGCGTATCTCGAAGTCAACGCAGGGTTGACAGCTTCTCTTGACGAGTCTCTAAAAGCCCCCTCTACCTGTCCCTGACAGCCTGGACCAATGATGAAAAGGGCCAACGTCGAATTGTACCGAGGACCGGTGCGGACCTTGGATACCCTGGTTGCTATACGGTCACCTATTCCATACCATCGATCGTGGAGGGCGACGGAACGATACAATATCATGGGCGGGATATTGCGACGTATACGACGGCATTTATTGGCAGCGATAGTTATCACATTCCCTAGTCGAGTGGCGTAGGAAAGACCACGCTATTAAAGGTGGAAACCTATCATGCAGTGGAGCTGTCGTGTCTTGATGTCAACTCATACGTTTAATATGCTCCTGCATGGAGTGGGCTTCCGCAAGTGCAGCCAATGTCACTAATGTAAACAAAAAACCTTTTTCAGTCATGCCTACTACCGGGCATATTCGTCGATGGGCTTGGTGGTGTTAGATATGGGGCCATTTCCTGAGGCTACTACGAGTTCCCCAGACCACATCGAATCGCACCACTGCTAAGGTATGCAGAAACACGGATGCCACATTCCTGAGGCACGACAAGTGCAAACAACTTGGCGGCCCCTACTTCGTGTGCCGCCGGGGGAGCTATTCACTGCTTGACTCTTCCAGAAAGCGAGGGGATAGCCTGGCACTGTTGCAAGGAAAGTGGGTCCCGAAGCAGGATGGCTGTGATGTACCGGGAAGGCCTGGCAGCGTAGCCCCCATGCGCTCATTGTGCCGAGGCGTTGCAAGCCAGCGAAGCAAGACCACTTCTGCCCGCCTTGGTCCGCCGTCGCCCCACCTGGCTCTTGTGACGGTGCGTAAGTCAGCAAGGCAAGATCGCAGGAGGACTGAGCGGCGACTCTCTTCGCCGGGTATGACACCATTGCACGGGCGCATACCGTTGGCCGAAAATGGCGTCATCTGAGCGGACTCTCCCATTGGCCGAACGTGACGCGTCTTCCAGACATCGAAGGGCTTAAAAGAGAGACCGGGAGCAGCAAGAGGATTCCTGGAGCATTCCCTGATTCACCTCTCTCGAACTGCTTGCCGCGGGCCGCAGCGTCCGAGTTGCTGCCGGCCCGTAATGATTGTACGACTGTTCATTGACGTCTCACTCTAAATAATGTAAAATAAACTCCCAAGTGCTTTCATCCCGAAGTCCGTCCCCAACTCCTACAACTGGTGACAGCGGTAGGATCGCCTCCAACTCCTACCGTGGATTCGTGGCCTAAACGCCACCTCGAGCCGCAACAAGGTGCACATGGGCGGCGTGACCAAAGCAACCTCAGGATATTGAAGATTCGAGTGTGTGACGCAGTCGAGTCTTTGTTATGTCAGTGAAGTAAAGTGCCGAACCACCGAAAATTCCATAGGTGTGCGTGGTGGTTCAAAGTGAAAGACAGCGGTACCAAAATAGCAAGCAAATACACACCGCAGTATAAGGTGCACAGCAGCTGATTCGATCAAGCACGAGGCCACGCTCGGGCATTTTGCATGGGTTTAGATGTGAGAGCGCCGGTCACTCGATCAAACGGTGGTTGGTTAAGCGCAAGTGAACGACGCTTTTAACAATTCTGTTGTCATGGAGCAGGTGCCCAAGAAATTCTCAAGATTTCAAGGCAGCGCAGTTGAAACGTAGAACGACGCGCGTGGTAGCATGAAACCAGTTGTTACTGTCGACGTGCTTCCATGGATGTGACTACAGGTGCCACTAAAGGGTACCACGTAGCAAACAACCTCGAATGGTCCAGCAACAATGTGGGGAGAATCCTACGAAGCTGCCACCGTACGTGCAGACGGCCCCGGAGAGCGGGAGGGGCGGCATTGGAGAAAGTTGGCTTGCCGAGGCTAGCGGAATCACGTGACACTCCCTCTTAGTTATTTTTCCCCTGCCTCCATGGTGTGGGCAACCAGGTCCGTCGTCTGTCGTGGCCGAGCGCACTGCACATCTCTTGCGTCCCTCGAGACCTTCTAACCCTAAACATCGACTAGCCAAGCATAAAAGCCGACGCGCTTGATCTGCTGCGCAGACTTTCGATGATCGCATACTCTACTCACACCTGTCGTTGTACTTGAGTGTTACTGCTTTTGGAACTCGTCGCTCCATCTGCAGCGTGCCGCACGAGGCAGATTGTCCGCGCCATGAAATATATCGCGAAATGAAAACACGTATAAAGTTGTGTACTCGAATTTTGCATTAAGAAGTATGATAAGCATATGTGAATCTCGTTCATTTTCTTGTGCTAGAATTTCCCGGTTTATTCAGGTTATGGCTCCTGCGCGATGAAATTATTAACGTGGCACCTTAATATTTTGTTCTGTGTTTTATCTTAGTACTAGTTTCTTAATCGTTAGCGATTTTAATGCGTTGTTCTTCTCAGACGACCACTTCCTGTGATCTCTTATCATCCCTGTCTTGTGCGAGCTGATTGCATCTAACGCGTGAAAATTCCCCAAGTTCTTCACACCAGCTAATTTCTTGCCATCCTAAAACTGCATTCCCTTCGTTTGGCAATCGTTCACCAAGTCTATTGGTCCACCGTTTATATGTCCTGTGGATTACTTGGACTGCCGAGCTCCATCGCTTCCTCTTATTGTCGACGAGAATTTCGGCTGCACCCGTTTGCTGTCTAAACCTCGCCGCTGTCTTCTTGTCTCTTAACCTTACGCCTGATATCGCTGGATCGCTGGGAGACGCCTTCATAGCGCAGTGGACCATGAATAGACTGATAATGCTTTAACTTCTTAGATTCCTGTGTTGATATATGTGATGGTAGTCAACTACCAATACACGAGTGCTACAAGGTGTTGCATTTTTCCTTGTTCCACCAACCTAAATGAAATGACTGTTGGATGCGAACGGACAAGCATAAGCTGTACAGGGTAGCTCTGGTTTACACTGTAGGTATTATTTTTCCCTAGCAAAATCTTGAGCGTTTGTGTAGTAATAACTTTATCATTGCAACTTATATATCTTTCCAAAACCTTCCTACATTGTAATTTGTAGCCACTGAGAACCTTACAATGACCTTACACGTCTGATCCAACTTCGCATATAAAAATAATTTCACTGTTAATTTAGCGGTGTTAACGAGTCGTCTTATAAAAAGGGATTGCTTTAAAACCAAGTACAAATGTGCAGCCACTTTGGGGGCCAAATTTCTGTGAGTTGCATAAAAAAAAAGGGAAAAAAAAGTTGGTGACATTATTTCTGCGACCCAGCTAGGACGATTTTCGAGCGTCGATGCAACATGCAACAAAAAATATGATAACATTAGGTTTCATCACATTTTTTATCTTTGAGCTTGACTTTCTCACGCACACGTAACGACGAGTTTTGAAGCCTACGTTTCGGATAAATCTAATTTAACCACAGGTTCGGGCAAAGCGCCTGTCACAACTAGCAAGACAACGGTCTCGATTCATGCTTATAAATCTGCAGTCCAGGAAGATAAGCGACATGACGAATTGACATTAATGATTGAAGCATGTGGGAAAGATGATTTTTGTAATCTATTTGTAACAACTGTGGCAAGTAAAGTAAAAACTCTACCAGACATCCGCCTGTGGGAGAAAGGGAATTGTGAAAGCACGGGCAGAAGCAAGGATTCCTCTTTGGTCCCTGACCTAAGCTTTCTCTGAGTGTGTAATATTTTCGATCGCAATCGACGCTTTGCCTTTCAGGCGCAACTGTATCACTATCTTTAGTTCTCTTATATATAGCAAAAGGCCTCAAATTGCCCCATTTTGAAGAAAGTGGTCAAAAACTCGTGGCGAGGTACCCAGATCTCGTGAACCCCAAACCGATTTGAAGTCGCTAAAGATGTCCTTGGCCTCAAAATTTATTAAACTAGATATCCAATCAGCCAATGAAGGATCCATTACAAATTTTTTGGCCGAAAAAAGGTGCACCACACATCAGAACTTTCGAATATCTGTGCATGGGTTGGTAATAAGTGAAACGGACCTGTGCGCCTCAGATGACGTATACGTTTGTGAGAAACAGCATATATTCGAGCTGCCAGGCTGCCGGCAGGCAGTGAAAGTCTGCAGGTTTATTTTGTCCTTCGACTGCAATCCGGTGGGTGCTTCGTGATCTGCGTCCACCCTCACAAACGAGTGCAGTGCAGGCAACCATTCCGGTTGCATTAAAACACTTCCAAGAGAAGCTAACCGCAGCGATGGTTGTCATGGATTCCAACTCCTGCGCTGCCACTCAGCAGACTAAAATGAAGTGACGCTGATAACCCACCTATGGATAGCGTTTATATTAATGTGAGTAAAATAAGTGTCACGGAGTTTCTCCCACTTGCCGTTGGATATAATCGCAGATACAAAGTGGTGCATAAGTAGGATGACAATGTATGATGGATTCATAGAGTCAAATTACTCGCTCGTTCGCGTTGAGGTTCCTTACAGACCTGAAGTTGTGTGATGGGTTTTGTTTATTACCATGCCTGTGTGAACCACTTGGTATTTTGTCCTGGATATGTTCGATGGACGCATTATGTGCAACTACGCTATTATCTGTCGTCTCGAGACGACGGCTGCGCCAGGTGTCCTGGCTACGGCAGACACACCTAGTTGACTGTACACCCGAGAGATGGCATCACCGTTGGATTGAGGCGGAATCGACATCTTTTGAGCGGCGTAGTAGCAGAAGATCAGGATATCTACTTTATTCTGGAACAAGCAAGTGATCGCCTAGGGAAGGCGATGGTTTTAAAAGCGGAGGCCTTTCGTGCAACGGAGCTGCCGTGTCCTGATGTCAACTCAGATGGTCAATGTGCTCTCGCATGGAGTGGGCTTCCTTATCTGCTGGCAGTGCGACTAATATAACATGAACCCTCCTTCGTTCATTCCTACAACTGGACATATTTGTCGATGGGCTTAGCGCATTCGTGGCCCAAACGCCACCTCGAGGCGCGACAAGGCCGACATGTCTGGCGTGACAAACGCACGCCGAGGTTGATGAAGGTTCAAGCATGTGACGCAGTCTCATCTTTGTCATGCTAGTCATGTCACTCACTGAACCACCACACGTTACGAAGGTAGGGGTGGCTGATCAAAGCGTAAGACAGCACTAAAGATAGCAAGAAAACTTTCCCAGCAGATTTCTTTTATTCCAATACCCTAAAGGCCGTTACGGGCATTACATGGGGGAGGGGGGTAATATTTCCAACACAGTTAGGGGAGAAAGGCAATATAGAACACCATGGTAGAGATCACGGAATACAACAACAAGACAATATAAAAAAGAAAAAAAAGGAGAGGAAGAAATGCATAGATGATGGAAAAAAAATCACTTGGTACAAAGCTCGCAGATGCACTTACAAGCGTCAAAGGCCCAAAATTCAATTTTTCTCAACATGCGTAATACTGCGCTTCAAATGACTTACAAGTGAGTCATGATCATGTATAGCAGCAATTTCTTTTCGCAGCTTGTTCCAGTGATAAATAGCAAGAAAGAGCGGTGATTGTCGAAGGATATTCGTACGCGCAAACATGGGACGCACTTTAAAACGATGGTCGAGGCGGGGGAAACTTTTTTGTGAAGGTTTGATATGGGGTGCCATACGATATGGGATGCCGAAAGGCGTCACCGATTAAGGTGAAGAACACCAAATTTGACCTAACACCACACTATGCTTTGGCATTCTGTACGCCTTTCGAGGCGAGGGCACCGGCAACTCCACTAACGGTGGTGTCAAGCGCAAGTGACCAATGCTTGTAAAGATTCTGTCATCATGGATAAGGCGCTCAAGAGCTTCCACAAATTTCAGGGCAAAATATTTGAAATGACATGCGCAGTAGCAGAAAATCACCCGTTAACTTCGAGGTGCCTCCATTGATGTGACGACAGGGGGCCACTAATCGGTTGCGACGTACCAAACAATATCGAATGGTCTCGTAGCCATGTGGGCCGGATCCTACACAAGAACAAGAAGCAACGGGCGCGCACAAGGCTACGGAGAGCGGGAGCGGTGGCGACAGAGAAGGTTGGTTTGCCGAGGCTAGCGGAATTACGTGACGCTCCCTATCAGTTTCTTTTCTTCCTCCATGGTGCGGGCAAGCGGCTCCATCGTCTTTTGCCGCCAAGCGCACTGCACGTCTCTCGCGTACCTCGAGACCATCTAACCCTAAACACCAGGGCCCGCGTCTGAGCTGTCAAAAGTGCCACCGCATGGAGTGGGTCCGACGGTGCCAACGGGCTTCTTGCATTAGTATGATTGGTATCACAATAAAATATCATGGACATGAGCTCTACTGAGTAGCAAGGAGCATACATAATAGCAGACTGCAGGCGAAGGTTTGTGCTGGGGATGCAAGTACCAAAACGCACGATTAAAACAGTCTACCGTCGCTATCAATCGTTTTAGGGCGCACGTCTTAGTCGGCTATTCCACTGGTGAGAGTCGCGGTGTTGTCCCTCTGAAGGGAGTGAACGAGCACAGCGAAAGATGAAAACGAACACGGAGCGCAGCTGGAGATTAAAGCAGAGAGCGCATGGAGGAAAGCGCAGAAGGAGCCTACAGTGAAAGCATGAGGTGGAGAGTGGTGAATGAGTACGACTAAAGGGTGAGTAGGAAAGAAGAGTGCCACACGAGACTACGAGACGGCGCGTCTTCCATTGCTTCTATTTCTCAGATAATGAACCTTAGCCTGTAAGCCAGTCCTTGCAAGACTACATGACGACTGCTGCATCTTTTGTAAGGTTTCTAGGGCTTGTTCCTAGAAGCATGAGAGGCGTTCATGAAACGTCTACAACAGGGCTTGTAGGGTGCTTATTAGAGAGAAAGGTGCATGCTATGTATGCAGTTTTCTCTGGTTGGGGCACAAAACGTTATTTCGAACCAGCGACTATGACTCCCACCGCAGCACTGCCAATGGAGCCATGGAAGCATCTTAGTCACTAAAGGCTACGTTACACCGCCACCAAAGATTCCCTGCCAGTCTGCAGGTTATTTTCTTTAAATGGCCTTGAATTTCTATATGAAGCATGCTGGGCAAGTAGAATTGTTAAGTTGCCTGTGAATAGCATGGGTCTTCTCACCTAAAACAGAAGAAGGTGAAAATCTTTCGTCGTTAGTCTTGCACATATGTGGCAGAAACCTGGTCCTGCGCTGTCGTATGCATTGTGGCGTTTCGTGGCCTCCGTGATTCGCCAGCATATGGCAGGTGCTGAAACACCAGCTGCAGCTCAAGTTTCTGAGGCTGAACAGTGCCGTACAAAGGGGAGAAGGCGTGGACGTTTTCCACTAGGTAAAGAACACCATTTTCAAGGTTGCCCACATTCAATTTTCAAGTTGGCCTACCCCGAAATTTCAAGTAGAGACATCCGCAAATTATAATTGGCCCACCCTTACTATAAGCTTCGTCATGCATTATGTAAAAAGCCCTATGTATCTGTTAGGGTATTCTTTCTTCATTTGATTTTGTTAATAGTTGCTTACCCCTTAAATGCCTCCAGTCATCTACATTTAAAATATCATAAATAGAAAATGTCTGAACTTAGTAAATTACACATTTTCCTATAGACACAACGCACTGAACTTTTAGTGTGACAGAGCTGGGGAGTTCACCAAAGAATGTTTACGCATCAAAAACTTTAAATAAATTGACGAGTGATTCGCCAGAGTACGTGACTCACATGCGCGGCATGCTGCGATTGAGGTGCGCTAAAATTGGGGCGCAGTTGGATCTACAGCTTGGTCCAACGCCGCGATGAAACGCTCGATTTTTGTAAGACGGCATGTCTAAAATGGCGTATGGTTTACTGACAAGAAGCGGTGTTCAAAGCGTCAGGCAGATTTTTTATTCTTTTCCGTTCAGGTAGCCCCTGGCTGCACGTGCTCGTGTGAACGGGCTCTCTCCAGGAAGGAGGCGCTTCTTCTTCTTCGATCTTCGATTGTGCTGAGATTATATTAAACAATACCGGCCTTCCAAATCCCTCGTTCATTTCGAGCGAATAAAGTTTTTCTATTGGTCTGGTGGAAATAACTCCTTGCTGTTGTTGAATCTTCCAAGAGCGGACATGGCCATCAACACCCTTGGAGACTTGAAGAACCCTTGCGAGTTTCCACATTTGTCGGGGTGATTTCCCGGTGAGGAGTATGACGATATTTCCAGTCTTTATTTCGTTGGTGTGTCTCCCATAGGAAAAGTGCGTTGATGGATGCTCCAGCAGATAGTCTTTCATCCATCTCTTCCAGAAGTTCTCGGTTCGGCGTTTCCGGTAGGCGTGTCGTCGGACAGCTTCCGTGCGCTTAAAGTCCACTGACACGTCGTTGCTGCATTGTGATAGCGTCATTAGACTCCCTCCTATGATGAGGTCTGCTAGTGTTAATGCGCCAGGTTCTTCGCTGTCCGACTCGACGTAGGTGAGAGGCCTGGAGTTCAAGACCACTTCGACTTCCGTAAGCACAGTCGCCCGCTCTTCAAAGTTACTTCGAGCTTTGCCGAGAACCTTTCTCAGTGAAAGCTTCAGCGTCCTGACCAGACGCTCCCACCAGCCTCCCCAGCATGGTGCGCTGGGAAGAATAAACTTCGAAGTGATAAGCTTCTGGCTCCAGTATGCCGTTGCGTCCTCTTGGGAAAACAAATTGAAAAGCTTGTCTAAGTCGTTTGACGCCTTCCTAAATGTTCTTGCGTTGTCCGAATAAATCACATGAGTTAGACCCTTTCGTGCTACAGAACGTCGTAAAGGCATGAGGAATGCTTCTGAGGCCATGCTGGAAAGCAGTTCCAGGTGCACTACTCGGGATGGGGCACATGCGAAGAGCGCTATGTAACATTTTGTTTCGGCGGCTTGAGTCACAACAAATTGTGGTCCCGTGAAGTCTACTCCAACGACTTCGTGTGGGTTCGTCGGCCTTACACAATGACGGGCTATAGGAGCAGTTGGAGCGTCGCCAGGGCCAATTCTGAAACGTCTGCACCTATAGCAGCCGTGCGTGACCTTCGTCCCTAATGTTCTTTCCCGGCAGATACAATAGTGCTCTCGCAACTGTGACAGGGTGTCTCTCACGTTTCCGTGTAGTATTTTGCAGTGTGATCGCTTTGTGAGTAACGTGGCAAAGCGATGATCGTGCAGGAGGATGACTGGGTGTTTTGCCTCCTCAGAAGCGTCAATGTGCCACAGGCGCCCGCCCACCCGGAGGATGCTGTCGCCATCCAAGGCCGGATTGAGGTCTTTGATGCGAGAGGTTATCCTTGCGGATATACCTGCTGAAGTCGAACTTATATCATTGCTGAAGGGTTGCGGGGAGAAGGCGCACCGTCTTCCATCGAGCACAAGGCAGGGGGAGGGGGAGGGGTTGCACTACGGCAACGGCTGCGTATTACGCGTTCATGGGGGCCTGATCTTGAAAGCGATGTGCGATGAAGGACAGGGTGTACCGAATGCTGATAGCTTAGTGTGCACAGTGTCCTCACTGTGCTGAAGCGAGAGGCACCACGGATGTCAATTGTCTCGCTTCTGTTGCTATCGCACTTCTTCACGCCAGCGCTTTTGATGGCGAGTTTCCGTGGCCATCGAGTGAGATGTGTTCATGTTTGCTTGGATGCGCCTGACACCATGGTTGTTAGTTGAGTTCTTAAGCAAAGGTTTACAATTCATACGGCCGATAAAGGTACTATCTTTACTTCCTATAGCTCTCTATTAATTTGATATCGAAATGGACGGCAACTCTTTTTTAGTATTCTTAGATGTAGTAGAAGGTCTCAAATTACCCTATTTTGACGAACGTGGTCAGAAACATGTGGCCTTAAACCCAGTTCTCGTGAACCCGAAATCGATGTGAAGTCATTACAGATGTCCTAGTTTTCTAAATATAGTAAACGTAGTATTCAATCGGCCAATGAAGGATTCTTTACACAGTTTTGGCCGAGGAACGAAGCATATCAGCGTTGAACTTTCGAGTACCTGTGTGGTGCCTTGAAAATATGCGAAGCCGACCGGGGGGCAGCAAGTAGTTCGAGCTGCCTGGCTGCCGCTACGCAGTGAAGATCTGCAGGTGTATTCTGCACCATCGACTGAAATCCGGCGGATGTTTCGTAAGCCACATCCGAGCTCAGTAGGGATTCTGCAACTAGCAGCCATATAAGTTGCATTAAAGCCCTTACAAGAGAAACCAGCTTCAGCGAAGGCTGTCGGGGTTTGCTACTGCCGCGCTGCCCCTTAGCAGACATAAGAAAAGTGACGTTGAAGAACCAGCTATTGTGAGCGTTGGTATTACTGTCAGTAAAATCAAATGTCTTGGAGTTTCACTGACTTTCCTGCGGATATATTTGCAGATGCAAAGTGGTGCACAAGTAGGATTCCCTGGTATATCGAATTCCTAGAGCTAAATTCTTGCTCGCGCACGCTGAAGATTCGTACAGAGCTTGAACTTTGTAATAGGTTTTTTTTAACAGGCTAATGGGAATCGATGGGTGTTTAGTCCAGAATAGGTTCGATGGGCACATTATTTCCAGATACGCCTTGAAGAAAAATATTTCGCCACAAGGCGACGGCGGCGCCAGCTGTCCTGGCTACGGCAGACCCACGTATTCACTGTAGCCCCGATACATGGCGTCACCGTTCGGTTGTGGTGAAATCGACACGTTTTGAGAGCCCTAGTTGCCGACGATGAGGGCATCGACGTTTTTCTGGAAGAAACAAGCAAGTTATTCGCATAATTGTGGTAATAAAATAAACGTAATAAAATTTCTTGCTCTGTGATAAAATTCAGCGCGAACGATCGAGTGGATTAGATCGAATAGTCGTATATACGTGGCGACCTTCTTTCAGCAACACACGATATGTTCCTATGCAAGTGAACGGCCTGGTCGAAGGACCTCTAGTTATGCATCCACAAAAGCTGCGGCTGTCCAGAAGGGCTCTGTGATCTCGATGATATTCCAGGCGCAGCACTCCGACCAGTAGGTCTCGCTGGATAGTCTGAATTTTTTTGTGTGTGTGTTCGCTGCCGATTGTCGCCTCACTGCGCGGACACTCTCCTACAGAGTTGGCTGTGCCTTGGTGTCCGAGCGCTCGCAGAGAAAAAAGGACGTCATTAAGCCGGTGTTGTGTTTGCTGAGACACTTTCGTATAACTGATTACTGTACTGTCCTGCGTTGCTTCCACAGCGCGGATGTCTCCCTGGGGAACTGCTGTCTTCTTTACCTGCCGCGTACCTCTGTCAATGAATGCCTTTATCTTATTGGTGGTGTGTCTGAGCGCAGCTATCTCTCTATCTCTCTCCTCCCTCCCTTGCTCTTCGCTTCCTGGGGAGCTAGCAGGCATTTTGCCCCTTTGCGTGATTTCGTGCTAGCCTGATATTTTCAATTTGTTCCTCTGTGCATGTTTCCACTTATTTCTACAGACGTAGATGATAATAATAATAATAATAATAAAAATAATAATAATAATAATAATAATAATAATAATAATAATAATAATAATAATAATAAAGGAGAAGAAGAAGAAATACAAATATATCAATAAAATATTATTTATAGCGCCCAGCAACAACTTCACAGCATTTCTACAGGTGTGCATTTCTATACACAATACAGTATCTACGAAAATGCAAATATGATAGACAAAAGAATTCGAGGAAGAGAAATAAATAATAAAAATAAGAAACAAGAAGCGAGTAAAAAGGAGTTAACCATACAACATGATTATCGACATATTCACAGGGAAAACAGGCAATGAAGTCTGATTCTATCTATACAGTAATACGGAATATTAAGAATTACGTTTAAAAAACCTCGGCTCGAACACAGAATACTTTGGCTTAGAGCCGTGACGTTCTCTGTTCGAACGCACGTAAATTCCTGAACTCAGTTCCTGTAGAGCGTGCTTTGCCGTCGATAGCCCGCTTGTGCAAAAAAGACAACTTTAAAGAAGATTCGTGCTTAGTTGTAGTGGCTTGCGCGAAAAATGGCTACGACCGAATGCAGGTGTTCAGAGGTTTTCTCTTAGAGAAGCTAGAAATCAAGAAAGTAATGATATGTATAGACGGTTATAAACATTACAATGACTAATTTGTGCCATAACTTCACTACGGGTTCAGGAAGAAAGAGGAGAAAGTGCAATACAAACACCTTCACAAATGAATTTGTCATTTGTTTTCAATATTCAGGCTGGACTGTTGAAATTCTAATTTCGCAGAATTGGTGTCGACGCGATACGAATTTAGGGCGATATTTTATAATTTCCACCAATCAAAATATGCCGCCTCTAAACATCGCTCACATGGTAATGGTCTCTTGCGCGGGATGCATCCAACTTCCGGCTCTGAGCTTCTGATTTGTGAAATGTTGGCGCGTTTCTCGCGTCGTTGGGCCCGAAGTTCACCAACGAAGAGTGGGACCTGTTCCTGTGAGCTCCCGTCTTTGAAGACCAAATCGTGGCCATCCAGTGTGCCCGCGATCGGGCCGGCAGGCTAGACCTGTTGCTCCCGTCGTGGGATTAACCGCGTGCGCGTTTTATCGCGCTTTGCTAGACCCAATAAATGTTCACTCACTCACTCACTCACTCACTCACTCACTCACTCACTCACTCACTCACTCACTCACTCACTCACTCACTCACTCACTCACTCACTCACTCACTCACTCACTCACTCACTCACTCACTCACTCACTCACTCACTCACTCACTCACTCACTCACTCACTTGCTGTAAACAGTGCCTTTCTATAGCCTCTCTCTACTCGGGCTGCCTGTCATCCGTCGATGCTTATTTTCGCAACGTCCCGCCGAATACTTCGAAGTCAGCACTTTATGCCAGATAATCAGGTCAAAAGCTTGCATGACAAAGACCTTTGTTGTTATTAGCAATATTGTATGCCAAAAAAAAACAAACGGATAATTTTTTTCGCAAATCACTCCCGATGTAGCATACTCTTGGTCGAAGGCGCCCTGCGACATATTTCTACGGGAACGAGCGGAGCCGAACTGTTTGTGAAGCGAATTTCTGGCGCCTACAGTTCTACATGCTGTGGATGACGGAACTATAGGGTTTGCGAAGATGGAGTGGCAGAGTGCTGACAATAAAATAACGCCAATGAATTGTGCAATGCGTCGAACTAAAGAATGCAAACACGGAGCGAATTGCAGCTGTCTGGGAAGAGAACAAGGCATGATTCGAGAAGACGAATCCAGAAAAAGGACGACACGAATAATAACGTACAAACGTGTGAAGTTTGGTCACTGGACAATAATTAAACTCTCTATGATTGGTGACGCGGGAAGGCACACGCAAATTTGCCGTGGCAGTGATGTACGGCTGTCTCGGACGGGGTGAGTGAAGTGAGGTTATCGCCTTCAAACGACTAGGAGAAATTTAGCCCTACCTCTAGGCTCGGCCAGCCAATTCGCGGCGAGATAAGAGCAGCACATTCGCGTTCTGGCTGCGGGCCGCCATGCATGCAGCGGAAAGAAACGCACAATGGGGCCGAAATAAACGTACCGTGTCTGTGATTTGTTCATTAATTCAGGGAAACGTGATCAGACTTGCCACAGGAAGCATTCCAGATTACGTAGCTATCTGTGTGCCAAGCCTAGCAGGCGTGAAATCTTTCCAGCGTATTGCATGTTTGTAGCCCCTAACACAGATCGGTACTAACACAACTTTTGAGTTCGATTATTTATACCTAAATGAGATAGTGAGCTCTCTCAAACCACGACCATTAATGGCTCAGATGGACAAACGTATTCTGGAGCTATGCCTCTCTCTCTCTCTCTCAACACGCCGCGGAGGCTAACTCTACACTTCAGCTCCGCATGCGTCACGCCTGGTAGGACAAGAGCATCATCTGCGCACGCTACACTTGCATGATCGCGTAATGGCTCCTTTGCACTACACAACAATTCCAAAGTAAGCTGTGTGGGTAGTTATGATTGCAAAGATATCAGAGATAATGCTATGGCATGTTTCTCGTTTCGCCGTGGTTTGAGCAATAACCCACTTTGATCTTGTTTAAGGACGTTGGGCGCCAAAAAGAATTACGTGTCTTCTGTTTTGCCTGATGCATAGATTACGCTATTACTGCTGGCTTACTAGCTAAATTTCCCTAGGTCTCATGTGCCGCTTAAAGGAAATAATCAGAAGCGCAAGCGAATTAAAGTATGCCAAGCACGGACACCGATGCCGCATTTACGGTACTTACGCCACAAGTGGTTTGCTGTGAAATGCTTATGGATGCCTCCCGATAACTCGTGTATGCAATATAGGTTGTTTGGTTTAGCGTTGCTAATGCGCTGATTGCCGCATAGTTATTGGCTCCTGCTGTTCAGTGCCATGATGCAATGATTCTAATCGCTCTATTCAGCGGTTGCATGTAGTGTGTTGTTTAATGTTCTCATCTGTCAGGAAAAGCGAGGCAGCGCACGCAATTTTTTACGCAAAATTTCATCAATAGCACTTTAGTGTAATGAAATCTGGCATGTATAACATATCGTGCTAACTTATCACGCGTTTTCAATCAGGCAAGTATTTGTAATTTCTTGGTTGATTAAAGATTACGTGCTCGCCTCCTAAAACGTCATGTTCTTTTTTTTGCAATCATTTAATAGGTTGTTTCAGCGAGCACTTCCTATGGAATTCACCGAATGAACTCATGGTGAAGAGGGCATTGAAGATACATACACGTTGAATCAAATGAAAAGGGCTTTAGGGATGTTGAAAATTAAATTTGTTATTCAGGAGGCCTAATGGTTTCTGTAGAGCTGCAAAGGCTTTTCAGCAGAATTTAGTGGAATTTTACCCATCATACTACTACATGACATTTCATGCATCTTTTTTAAGGTTTCGAGGGGCACTTGCTGGACGCATACGAGACATTCATGAAATGGACTAAAGAGGGCTCGTAGGGCTCCTCTGAGAGAAAAAGGTGCATGTTATAAATATGCTCACATTGCCATCGTTGGATGGTTGAGAAGGCAATGTTTGAACTGGATTTGGTGCCCCTGCCACTGCTAATGGAGCCAAAGAATAGATCTTCGTTAACTAAGGGTAGCTTATGCAGCCCCCACTAATTCCCTAGATGATTGCAGGATATTTCGTCTAATGGCTGCTTGAAATATTGCGAAAGGCATGAAATCTCAATAGAATTATGAAGCTTTCCATCAATAGCTTGAGCCCTTTCACGAAACAGAAAGAAATAAAAAATATTTCGGTTTCAGTCTTGCAAACGCGTGGCAGATACCTGTACTGCATTGTGGTAAGCATCGCGGCGTTTTTGTACTCCGAGATTCCCCAACATACTGCAGCCACAGAAGCTACACTTCTGCAACAGCAGCTCGAGTACTCGAGCTCGAACAGTGCCATACAAAGTAAGTTGTAACTAGGTGTTCACAGCTAAAAAAAAATCAACCGCCGTTTCACTCGGACGGAGCATTCAAAGCGAAGCAAGGTTAGACGTTGCGCTTGAGGTCGTCACGCTGTGTTGTAACACTAGGTGGCGGCGACATAGCGTGACAAGCCAGGTCGCACAGCTGCTGTTGCGCGGAATGAATGGAATCCTGCAGCGTTGTGACCAGACATGTCATAACGCTGGCGTGATGAAGAACGCTGGCAGTGGCGTTGCACGAGTTGCACCTCCCTGGTGCATGAGATGAGACCGAGGGGAAAAGCGCAAGAGGAAATAACTAGATACAGGCAGCTTCACACTTACAATACATTTCTCTCAGTCCAGGGTACGCACTACAGCTCGTCACGCACACTTATCGTCCACAGAAATGCAAATTCACTAGTGTGAGACACTCGTGCCAGCGGTGGAAACCGAACGCTGCAGTGGCAACAGGGTAGAGCCGAACGGACAAAGCGTGAGGGTGCAGTCCGTGGCTGAAGTGATACAATAGGAGGGAGCGTCACGTGGAAGTCTGCAAAACTAGTCATAAAAATAGTATACAAGCGAGAACGAGCCCCTAATAACGTGAGAGGGAAGCGGTAGATTCTAGTCTTCTTGCTTTGGTTGCGTCTCCTGCGGGAGATTTAAGAACAGGCTGTTACGTCTCAACAAGACCAAAAGCCCTAATGAGACGATTACCCCGCGGCAACCCCACCCTTTCACAGAGCGTATCCCAAAGTCAACGCAGGGTTGACACCCACAGTGGACGGGTCTACAAAAGGCGCATCTACCTGTACCTGATAGCCTGAAAAGATTAAGAAAAATACCATCGTCGAAGGATAGCGAAGAACGGCGCCTATCTTGGATTCCCATGTTGCTATACGGCCACCTCTTCCATACCATCCGAAGTAGAGTGCGGCGGAACGATGCCATTTCATGGGTGGGATATGGCGACCAATTCTACGATAGTGATTGGCTGCGATACAGTCATCAGATTTTCTGGTCGAGTTGCCTAAAGAACACGACGGTATTAAAAGCGGAGACCTGTCGTGCAGTGGCTCTGACATGTCCTGATGTGCACTCATACTTTGAGTATGCTCTTGCATGGAGCTGTCTTCCTCATCTTGAGACAGTGCGACTAATGTAAAATTAATCCTTCGTATCATATCTGCTTATGCGCGCGTTTATCTTTGCTTCCGAGAGCAAACGTGCCGACGTTTCCTTTCAAGATGACCTTCCCTGCCAACGGTATTGTTCTTTTCACACTGACCCTATCACCGAATGTGGCTTTCTATGGAATGCAGTAAACGATTACTCGCCTTCATTCCGTCGACGCGGACTGGCGTCCATATTTATGTACGTCGAGATGACCAATTTACCTTTCCTCTTTGATTACTACTACCGGACGTATTCTTGTCTGGGCTCGGTGGTATCCTGGACCGAACGCCGCCTCGAGCCTCAACAATGCACACATACGAGACGAGAGAAATGCACGCCGTGGTTAGTGAAGCTTCAAGTGTCTGTCGTAGTCGAGTCTTTGTTGTGTCATTAACGTAGGGCACCGAACCACCATCCGTTACTTAGGTAGGTGGGTTGGTTCAAGGTGCAAGACGGCAGGACAGAAATTGCTAGCAATTGCTACCGTCATCAATGCCTCATACCACCGTAAGCACAATGCACTCATACCATAGAGAGACATACACCTACGAATACCTACGACACTGGAGCCAGTTCACGGCCGAACAAGTAAGGGCCTGACCAACCGCCAGGCGGCGTAGCAATGTCTGCCTCCACTTCACCTCAAAGGTACACAGCTTATCATACGTCTACAAGGTTACGTCCGCGTGTTCCGGTTCCACAAAGACGCTGATGCTGCCCCGGTTTTGTGCCGCTGGTAACGCCCACCCCACCGTGCCTTTCAACGGGACGCCTCACTTTTTGGGTAAGTTACTTCCATGTAGTCGCAGAAATAATTTTGCCGTCCCTTGCGCTAAGAACATTGCCAGCAAGTCGTTTGTCATGCTGGGTGAGCCTATTTTAGGCGTGCAGTATGGAATATGAGTCGCGACGCCCGTTTGCCGTGCAGCCACCCGTTAGTTTCTGCGCCGTATTTTCCGGAAGAGCATGTGCGTTATTACATTATGCGCGTAACTTTCCAAAAGTCACTCGCACTACCTCCTGTTTGAGGCACAGAATTTGTTATCTGTGGTTCACCGGTATCATCATACAGACGGTTGATTTCGTGCGGCTCGAGCAGTGTAATGCGCATTTGGGATCATTTTGTGAAGGCTGTTTACCTCGCTGTACGTGCGTTATGCATGCGCCTGCGTGTACTGGTTCGCAAGTGCCAGTTTTACATGGCGCGTTGCTTGTCATGGCTAAAACATTCTTGTCATGGTCTTCGCCTTTGGTTTGTGTCTGTGTGGTTATGAAGTGTGCGATCCTGTATATTTTTCCTCTGTGATTCCCGGTGTGAACAAGAAAAAATACTTTTTTGGATATAACCACTGCTTCCTATTATGTGAAACTGAAAGAACCAGCTGAAACACGGCAAAAAAAAATGACATAGCAGCCGTTGTCGCGGTCGACCCTCACATGTCGACGTAACAGCAGTGTTTCTCCGTTTCCTCCTCCGTTCCTCAGTATAGGGTAACAAACTGGATTGTGTGTTCTAATTAATCTCCATCTTTTTCCTTGATATTTAGTCTCTCTCCGTCTAAAAGGTACCAGACCACATTGAAGGGTCTCGCCATAAGATTGCAGTTCGACGCGTTGTATAATGGCTATTAACTGCTTCATACAGGAAAAAAAAAATCCTAGTGAAAAAGCCGCTATCCCAAAATTGTAGGTAAAACGAAGAGCTAAACAAAATAAAAATTGATTAGAAATGAAAAGATAACTGTTTCAGCGATTGGTTAGGCTAAGTGAAACTCTATGTATCTAAAGCGCATGGCACAAAGATGCAAATATATGCGCATCACTGCGTGATTCAGTAGTCAGTGCATGACCAGTGAAAAGTATGGGAGCATTTAAATGCTGAGTCAAGAAGAAAAAGGGCATACAACATCAATGATGTGAGAAAGTTATCATAACATGGCAGACGGGATAAAATTTAAGTAATGAAAATTGTGAAGTGCTTTTCAAAAGGACTTGAGTTTAACTGCTCACAGTAAAATTGTACTGGGGATTGTACGAATTCTCTCTGCTTATACGGGCACAACGAGGGTCGAAGCACATTCTTTACCGATACAGTACGGCTATATCAACGCCGCCAAGACGACCCCGTAGTTCAATATGCTTTACGCATTCGTGTTCACAGCCGACAGGATTTTAAGAAAAATTTGTCAATCACCGATGCACGTTTTCGTTTTTGGAAACAGACGAAGCGTTCGCGCAGGCACCATAGGAGCGCCTGTTGCCATGGCAATTAATTTCTGTGTGATAGTAAAGATGAAACTACTGTGTTTCTGTGAAGCAGCGATGGTAGCAGCGTTCAAGTAAAACATTAAACAGAAGTTAACTGTGATTAGGCACAATTTTCGATTCGTTACACAACGCGTCGACATGGTATTGAAGAACTGACGGGTTCTTCACACGGGGCTCCTAAAGCCTGGCGTTCTACCGCAGGGTGTTGTAGACCCTAGCAGTATATCTGTATTTGCGTGCTTGTTCCACAGCACTTGACCCCCGCCGCAATAGCAAGGTACCTCCGATGTTTTGATTCCGCGCACCGTTGGCCGTAGGTTCGAATCCCGGCCGCGGCTGCCGCATTCAGATGGAGGCGGCATGCAAGGGACGCTCGTGGACCGTGCATTAGGTGCGCATTAAAAATAACGTTACATGGTCTAAACTAATACGGAGTCGCCCACTACGTCGTGCCTCATATTCAGACCGTATACGGAGTCGCACTTCGTCGCGCCTCATAATGAGATCGTATACGGAGTCACCTACTACATCGTGCCTCATAATCAGACCGTATACTGTATGCCAGTTGAGCAGATAAAAAGCTTGCATGAAAAAACACCTTTGCTGTTATCAGCAATATCTTAACCCTAAAACCAAATTAACTTTTTTTCCGCAAATTACACCATGTGTCGTATTTTTTCGTTCAATGCATCCTGCTAAGAATTTATGCGCAAACGAACCGAGCCGAACTATTTGTGAAGCGACTTCCTGGCGCCAACAGTTCTAGACGTTGTGGATGACGGAACTACAGGATTTGTGAAGATGGAGTGGCAGAGTGCTGGCAATAAAATATCGCGAGTGAATTGCGCAATGCATAAAAAAAAAGAGTGCAAACAGGGCGCGGAGTGCAGCTGCCCGGGAAGAGAACAAGGCATGATTCGAAAAGACGAATCCCTCCAACAGAACGACACGAAGAATAACGTGCAAAAGTGTTCGGTTTGGTCGTGAGACCGTAATTAAACTCTCCGTGTTTGGTGACGCGGGAAGGCAAATGCAAATTTGCCGTGTTAGTGGTGTGTGGTTGTAACGGACGGGGTGAGCGAAGTGGCAGTTCTCGGCCTTCGAACGGGTAGGAGCAATTTAGCCCTACATCTAGGCTCGCGCAGCCCGTTCGCGGCGAGAGAGTAGCAGGAAATTTGCCTTCTGGTTGCGGGCCCACTACGCATGCAGCGGAAAGAAACGCACCATGGGGTCGAAACAAACGTACCGTGTCTGTGCTTTGTTCATTAATTCAGAGACACGTGATCAGTCTTGCCACTGAAAACGTTCCAGATTACGTAGTTATCAGTATGCCTAGTCTAGCAAGCGTGAAATATTTCTAGTGTATTACACGTCAGTAGCCCCTCACACAGATCTGGATCAACACAACGTTTGAGTTGGATTAATTATGCCTAAATGAGATAAGAAGCTCCCTAAAACGCGAACATTCCTTGCTCGGATGGACAAATGTATTGCCGAGCTTTGCCTCTCTCTCTGAACACGCCGCGCGAGGCCTAACCCTAGACTTCAGTTCCGCTTGTTTCACGCCTGGTAGGACAACAGCGCCATCTGCGCCTGCTACGTACGCGTGATTGGGCAGTGGCTCCTTTTCTCAACACAGCGATTACAACGTAAGCTGGGTGGGTAGATATGATTGCAAGGATATGAGCGATAATGCTATAGCATGTTTCTCGTTACACCGCGGCTTGAGCAAGTGACCCCTTGAATCTGTTTTAAAGAGGTTGGACACCAAAAAAGAATTGCATGTCTTCTGTATTGCCTGATTCATCGATTACGCTATTTAAGCTGGCTTATTAGGTAAATTTCCTTAGGCCCCATGGGTCGGTTACAGGAAATAATAAGAAGCGCAAACGTATTAAAATATGCCAAGCATGGACAGCGAGGCCATGTTCACGGAACTTACGTCATTATTGGTTTGTTGTGAAACTATTATGCATACCTCCCGATAACGCTTGTGGGCAAAATACGTTGTTCGGTTTAGCTTTGCTAATGCACTCATTTCCCCGTAGTTATTGCCTCCGGCTGCTAAGTGCTATGACGCAATGTCTCTAATTACTCTATTCAGCGGTTGCACGCAGTGCGTTGTTTAATATTTTCATCTGCCAGGACATGTCAGGCAGCACACACAATTTTTTGTGTAAGATTTTATCAATACCACTTTAGTGTAATGAAATCTGGCATGTATAGGATATCGTTTTCAACCAAGACGCGTTTTATAGGACACGTTTTCAACCAGGCAAGTTTTTAGTAATTTCTTAGTTAAAGATTAAGTGCTCGCCTCTTAAAATGTCATGTTTTTCTTTTCTTCTTGCAATCATTGAATATTTTGTTTCAGCGTGCACCTTTTATGGAGTTTACCCAATGAACTCATGGTGAAGGGGACATTGAGCATACATGCACGTTGAACAAAATGACAAAGGCTTTAGGGATGTTGAAGATGAAATGTGTTATTCTAGAGGCCTAATGGTTTCCGCAGAACTGAAAAGGCTTTTCTAGAGAATTTAGTGGCATTTTACCCACCATATTACTACATGACACTTCATGCATGTTTCTTTAAGGTTTCGTTGGCCTCTTGCCGGAAGCATACGTGGCATTCATGAAATTGCCAAAAGAGGGCTCGTAGCCTTCTTATTCGAAATATATATATATATATATATATATATATATACACTGTCCATCGTTTGATGGTTGAGCAGACATTATTTGAAGTATACCAAGTCGCTCATGAACTGCTAACGGAGCCAACCACTGAACGCCGTCACGTAAAGGCTAGGTTACGCTGCCCCCAATCATTGCCTGACTGACTGCTGCTTATTTTGTCTAATGGATACTTAGAATAATATGAAAAGGATGTACCGGAACAAGAATTGTAAAGTCTCCCGTGAATAGCTCGAGTCTTTTTACATAAAGGAAAAGAACCACAAAAACCTTTTGTTCTGACAGTTGCATACACATGAAAGATACCTGTACTGCCTTGTGGTAAGCTTTGCGTCGTTTGGTGGCCCCCGAGATTCGACAATATACGGGAGCCGCAGAAGCTGCACTTCTCCAACTGCATCTCTTGTTCTGAGGCTTGAACGGTGCCTTACAAAATTAGGTAGCACCAGCTCTACAGAGCCAAAAAAAGCCAAAAAAAAGAGATCCGCCATTTCACTTGGATGAAGCATTCAAAACGTAACAAGGTTAGACGTTGCTTTTCAGATGGTAACGCTGTGCTGTAACGCTAGGTGACGCCCACATAGCATGACACAGCAGATCGCACAGCTGCTGTTGCGCGCAATTAATGGAGTCGTGCAGCGTTGTGACCAGGCGTGTCACAACGCAGGCGTGATGAAAAACTCCGGCAGTTGTGTTGCACGAGTTGCACTTCGGTGGTGCATGAGACGAGACAGAGGGAAAAAGTACAAAAGAAAATAACTAGAGAGAAGTAAATTGACATTCACAGACCATTCCTCTGAGTACAGTGTATGCATAACAGTGCATCACGCACACTTATCGTCAACAGAAACGCAAATTCAATAGCGTGCGACACTCATGTCAGCGGCGGAAGACGAACGCTGTAGGGGCAACACGCTAGAGCCGAAAGGGCTGAGGGTGAGGGCACGGTCCACGGCGGAAGTAATTCACTAGGAGAGTGCGTCACGTGACAATCTTGACGCCTAGTCATAAAAAAAACATAGGGGAGTATTAGGCCCTATCCTAGTGGTAGGCAAACGGTGGATTCCTGTCGGCTTGCTTTGGTTGCATCTGCGGCGGGCATTTCGGAACAGGATACTACGTCTGAACACGAGCAAAGGCCTTAGTTAGGCGATTCCCACGCGTCAACTACACCCTTACATCAGAACGCATCCAGAAGTCGACACAGAGTTGATACTGACTGTGGCCGAGTCCACAAAAGGTCGATCTACCATTAGCTGACAGCCTGAACTAATCACGAAAAAGGCCAACGTCGAATAATACTGAAGACCGGCGCACACCTTGGGTACACAGGTTGCCATACGGTCACATATTCCGTACCATCGAAAGTGGAGTGCGGTGGAAAGATGCCATATAGTAGGCGGGATATTGCGACCAATTCGACGATTGTGATTGGCCGCGATGCAATCAGATTCCCTAGTCCAGTCACCTAGGGATGATGACGGTATTAAAGGTGGAGGCCTTTCGTACAGTGACGCTGATGTGTGCTGATGTGCACTTAGACGTTTAATATGCTTCTGCATGGAGTGGTGTTCAATACCTGGAGCCAGTGAACCTAATGTAAAATCAATCCTACGTATCGTATCTGCTTTTGCGCGCATTTATCTTTGCTTCAGGGCACAAACGTGCCGATGCTTCCTTTCATGATAACCTTCTGTCCTAACGGTATTTTTCCTTTCACACTGACCCTATCGCCCAACGTGGCTTTATATACGATGCAATAAACGATTGCTTGCCTTTATTCTCTCAACACGAACTGGCGCCGGTTTCTACGTCCGTCGACATGACCGAATACACTTTTCCCCCTTCATTCCTACTACCGGGCGTATTCGTAAGTGGGCTCGGTGGTATCCTGGCCCACACGACACCTCGAGCCTCAAAAAGGCGCCCATGTGAGGCGAGATAACACACACCGTGGTTAGTGAAGCTTCAAGCGTGTGGCGTAGTCGAGTCCTTGTTGTGTCATTCAGGTAACGCACCGAACCACCACCCGATGCGTAGGTGGGTGTGTTGGTTCAAGGTGCAAGACTGCGGGACAAAAATTCTAGACTATACGCACCGCAGTTTAAGGTGCGCAGCAGCTGATTTGAACGAACATCAGACCACGGGCGCCTGTTCTGCCTGGGTTTCGACGCGAGAGCGCTGTGTTGCGTACTCCAGAGTAGCGTATCGTACTGCTGCCTTGTTGTAGCAGCACCTGCCTATCGAAGCTCGACCGGCGTTACTTAATGGGTAGCGTGGCCTTTTCGGCGGGCTGCAGGCATCATCCGGTAGAGCATGGCGACCAAGCAAGGGCAAGACGATTTCTAGTGCGAAACTTGCATGCTTTATTCAAAAGTGGGTGAAAGAAAATGAGGAGAGCATGAAGTGATCAAAAGTACATTTCGGAGCCCCTTAAACAGGCTCTCTAGAATCGTGCGATGGATGTTGCTTCCGTCAACGTCACGTGACCGGAACTGAAAGCCTGCTGAAAGAAGGAGGGCTCTTGCTTCCGTCGACGTCACGTGACCGGCACTGAAAGTCAGCTGAAAGTCACTGAAAGGAGGAGGCCGTCCGGCCTCCTGGAATTGTAGACGCTTGTCCATCTCCCTTTGGCGTTGCTGGTTGGAAAAGTTCTCGTTTTGGCCGTTCGAGGAACGGGTCCCTCTAAAGTGGCACACACACACACCCACAAAAGAGGCCTGTACACTGCGGGGCTTCCGCCAGACCGGCAGACACTCGAAATGGTCATGGCGAATTAGGAAGTCACGCTTCGTTTCGACGAGGCCTGATTGAAGAAGGTCGGGTGAGAGAAAGTTCTTTCTGCACGAGGTGCGTGATGCCAACCATAGCAGGCGAAGTCACGCCTCATTTCGACGAGGCAGGGTGAGAGATGGTTGGTTGAAATTCCTTTCTGCACGTGGTACCAGACGCCAACCTTAACAGCATCTCCGGCGGCGGAGGAACATCCTGACGCGTAGGGACCAGCAGCCGCTGTGCGAGGGATCGGCGTTTCTGTAGCGGAATTCCCTTTAGAGGTGACGAACCTTTAGTTCGTAGCTGGTAGATTCCTGGGAGTGGTCATCAGTCCTCGTGGCGCTCTTGTGACTGTTCTCCCTGGATCGGACCGGTGAAATTGATCTTGCAAGCAGGTCTCGCAACTTTTCATCTCCTGCATGGGTGAGGAATCACCCCAGAACCGTGCCGGACCCACTACCACAAAGCAGCGAGCACAAGTCCACCCTACTCCAAGACACACCAGACTTAAAAAAAAAAGAAAACCCGCTACACCTTTCCCAATCCTTACGCGCGTCCCTCCCCCCTGAACACTAAAAACAGCCATTTCTTGAAAGCGTTAAGACGTGGGTATTAAAATCAGCTAGCAATCGGCTACACTTCGAAAAAAAACGTATGAAATAACGTACAAATCCCACGGAAACCCGGGTGAGCATGAGGCTTTCCTTACTCTAGGGGTAACGACTCAAACTGTCGGCATTGCCGTTAAATTTACCCTTCTTGTAGAAAATATCGAAGCTGTACTGTTGAAGAGCCAAGCTCCAGCGCAAAAGACGACCGTTTTTTGTCGAGATGGACTGCAGTCATGTGAGGGGACAGTGGTCAGTCTCTATGGTGAATGTTGAACCAGCGATATAGCAAGCTAGCTTCTGCACCACCCATACTATGCAGGCGCATTTCTTTTCTGATGTACTGTATGCTTCCTCATGAACTGAAAGCTTTCTACTGGCTGTTACAGGACCTTTACTGAGCTCCCTTCGAGTTCACCAGACCACATCGAATCGCGTCACACCTAATTAGGATGCGCAGAAGTACGTTTACCACATTCCCGAGACGCGGCACGTGCAATCGAGTTGGCGTCCCCCACCTCGTGCGCTGCAGGTGGGGCTGTTCGCTGCTTGACTCTTCCCGAAAGTGTAGCTGGAGCCTGCTACTGTTTCAGGTAACGTGGGTCCAGAGGCAAGACGGCTGCAATGCACCGTGAAGCCCTGGCAGCAATGCCCCCGTCCGCCTTTGTCATGGTAGTTGCAGACCGGGAAGGCAATACCGCAGAGAGAAGTAAGCACTCGGACAATTGGGGCCCAAGGAGCGACCCTCTCCGCCGGGTGTGACACAATCGCACGGGCGCTTACCATTGGCTGAAAATGGCGAAACCTGAGCGGGCTCGCAGATTGGCTGAACGTGACGTGACTTCAAGACACCGAAGGGCTTAAAAGTAAGAGACCGGCAGCAGCAAGAGAGCATTCCTTCATTCATTCCTTTGTACTTCTTGCCACGGGCCGCAGCGTCCGAGTTGCTGCCGGCCCGTAATGACTCTATGACTGTTATTTTTCTTGGTACTCTCACTGTAAATAATGTCAATAAACCTCCAGTTTTTCATCTCAAAGTCCTCCTCAACCTCGGCCAATTCCCGCACCCAACGGCAAGGTCCAAATATCTGGGGGATAGCAATAGGGATTGTCCTCCAGATCCTGACATGGTGTACAGAACAGGGTGTTCGTTCTCGTCATCTCTCTATTGACAGAGCACCACCCCTATACCCCTGTCGCTGAAATCCCACTGAAGAATGAAAGGCTTAGAGTAGTCGGGCGCGTTTAACACTGGCTGATTCATTATTGCGTTCTTCAGCACAGTAAAAGCCTTTTCTTTTGCGTCATCCCACTTTACCGTTTGTGGTTCTGTTTTTCTGAGAGCATCTGTCTTGGAACTCGCAATCTCGAAATACCGCGGGACATATCTTTGGTAATAATCCGTCAAGCCAAGGAACGATCTGATGTCCCGCTTGGTGCGTGGTTGCGGGAAGTTGTCCATTGCTGTCAGTTTATCCTCGGAAGGCCGACGATGGCCTTGCCCTATTACATGACCTAGATAAGCTACCTCCGCGCGCCCTAATTGGCATTTATGAGCCTTAACGGTTAAGTTGGCCTCTCGTAGACGATACGGCATGGTTCGCAGGTGTTGCATATGGTCGGCCCATGACGAAGAAAAGATTGCTGTGTCATCGAGATACGGAAGTGCAAAGTCCTCCATTCCTCGTAGCACCTGGTCCATAAAGAAGCAATACGGCGCATTCTTCAATCCAAAGCTCAGGACTTTCGGACGAAAGGTTCCCATCGGGGAAATAAACGCCGCAAGCCTGCTTGCCCTCTCGGTCAACAGAACCTGCCAATAGCCTTTGACTAAATCGAGCGTAGAGATGAAATTAGCACTGCTCACTATCTCAAGCCTTTCCTCGAAATGCGGTATTGGATATGTCTGGTCCTTTGTGATTAAATTGAGCCTGCGGGGTCACGGCTCCTTTCCTGGGACCTTAACCAAGACAAGAGGTGAGGTATAATCACTCTCTCCTGGCTCGATTACACCTAGCTCTAATATCTTGTTTATTTCAGCGGTCATGACTTCACGTTGACGAGGCGAAACGCGATAAGCTTTCGAACGAACTGGGTCTGACGAGGTCAACTCGATATCATGAACGATCGCAGGGGTCCTGCCCGGTGTGTCTGAAAATGCATCTTTAAACTCAAACACGAGTTCCCTCAGTTCGGCCATTTGACTGGAATTCAACTCCACCTGTTCTACTAACTTGTCAATGGTCTCGTGAATGTCGTTTGCCTTCATCACTGGTGTTTGACAGGCATTTCCTCAGGTTGGTTAAGGGACATGTTCACACTGGCTTTCCTCTGCCGGTAGGGTTTAAGTAGATTGCTGTGGTACACCTGTGGTGTCGTTCGTTTTCCCGGAACCATGTATACGTTGTTTTTTTTTCAGATAACTTCTGAATTATGTCAACCGGTCCTTTCCATTGAACCTCTAGTTTGTTTCTCAATGAGGGTTTCAGGATTATTACCTTTTCCCCAACTTCAAGGCGCCGCGTGCGAGCCGTCCTGTCATAGTATTGATCAGCATTGCTTTGTGCCTTCCCCATTTCCTGCTCATCAATTATTGTGGTAGGGCTTACATTCAATAACTTTCTCCTGCATTCCGCCTCGCGAGACATTTCAGGCTCCGCTGCTTTCCTGGCCTTTTCCTTAGCTGGTGCACTTTCCGCATTATCCCCTATAGGGCTGTCCTGTTCAGTACTGGTTGACGAATCATCCGTCAAGCCTGTTTCCTCCACCAATGGACATTCGTACACTGCCTTGGCTGCGAGCTCCCTTGCTTTGGAACGAGTTATGGCTTACACTATCCCTTCGCTAAACCCGATTCCCTTGCGCTGTAGCAAATCCTCTGATTTGTTAGAAAACAAGTACGGATACTGCGGCGGGAGATGTGCCGAGACGGCGGCTTCAGTGTCCAGTACTGCAAAAGGGCCTTCGATACGAATCTTGGCCACAGGGAGACAAACACTGGAGGCCTCTACAGCTTGCCTTATCGAAGCACGACGGATGCACTACGTCCATCCTGGTTGCCGAGTCGCGAAAGCACTCTACACGGTTTGCCGTTTACCATGTCAGGATTGGGGGCTCAATCCCATCGTCCGTGGTCCTTTGCCAAGATTGGAGTACGGCATGAATTCGGAGGTAGCTGGCCCATGCCGTCGTCCAACCTATTTACGCTGAGATCGTTGATGAAGTGAAGAACTATTTCTCATCGAGAACGAGGAAAAGGGGTTAATTTACAGAAATTAAATCAGTCTAACATGACTGCTTGAGAAAATGAGTAACAGTCCAACATGAATGCATGAGAGAAGTGACTCAGTCTAACATGACTGCTCAAGAGAAGTGTCTCAGTCTAACATGACTGCTCAAGAGAAGTGTGTTCAGCATTCGCACAACCACAGTTTTTATACACTCGATCCGCCGGTCATACGGGGCGGAGACTGTTCGTTTCCTCATCACTACCTCGCCGCTGCTCTGCAGAAGTTTACAGACACAAAGGCACACACATTCCGAAGCCCAAGCGACGGCGTTGAAGTGGTGCCGTTCCGGAAAGTATCGACGCCGATCGAGGGTCGCTCGTTGTTTTGCGCCTGCCGAAACGTGAGAAGCGCAAAAATACGTCGTTCCTGCGGCAGCTTGTCCAGGCGTGTCAAATCAGCTCCGCGTTGGGGAACTCTGGAATCATTGTCCACACACCGAACTCGTCCCGTCACAATGTCGATGGGGCTGGAGGAAGGAAGCGGGTTTTCAGCACAAAGGCCGCTTCTTCGAACGCCTCCTAGCTGCAGTGACGGAGAGGGAGCGGAATGCGCGTCTTGCACCCCTTGTCGTAATCGGGTGGCAAGGTGGCAATCTTGCTTAGCGGCTCGCCATTCTTAACAACCACGAGGTCTCGAATGTATGGTTCTAGCAAGTTCAGGTTTTCTGCGTTACTACTTAGTGACATCAATACTAGTTTGGGATTTCTGCACCCCATGAAGATATGGCCCGTTTGCTGGCAGACTGCCACGTGACGCTCCCTCCAATTGTATCACTTCAGCCATGGACTGCACCCTCACGCTCCGTCCATTCGGCTCTATCATGTTGCCACTGCAGCATTCGTCTCCTACCGCTGACACGATTGTCGCACGCTAGTAAATTTGCGTTTCTATTGAGGATAAGTGTGTGTGACGAACTGTAACACATACAATGGACTGGGAGGAACGGATTGTAAATGTCAAACTACTTATATCTAGTCATTTCCTCTTGCGCTTTTTCCCTCGGTCTCATCTCATGCACCACCGAAGTGCAACTCGTGCAACACCGCTGCCGGCGTTCTCCATCACACCAGCGTTATTAGACGCCTGGTCACAACGCTGCACGACTCCATTGATTCCCTGCAGCAGCAGCTGTACGACCTGCTTTGTCGCGCTATGTCGCTGCCACCTAGTGTTACAACACACCGTGACGACGTCAAGCGCAACGTCTAACCTTGCTACGCTTTGAATGCTTCGTCCGAATGAAACGGTGTTTTTAGCTGTGTAAAGCCGGTTTTACCTTACTCTGAATGGCACTGTTCAAGCCTCAGAACTAGAGCTGCAGTTGCAGAAGTGTAGCTTCTGTGGCTGCCGTATGTTGGCGAATCTCGGAGTCCACAAAACGCCGCAATGCTTGCCACAAATCAGTACAGGTATCGTTCCTGTGTTTGCAAGACTGACATCGAAATATCTTTTCTTTCTTTCTTTTTCGTGAAAGGGCGCATGCTATTGACGGGAAGCTTTATAATTGTGTTGCGATATCATGCTTTACGCAATATTTCAAGCAGCCGTTAGACAAAATATCCTGCATTCAGTAAGAGAATTTGTGGGGGCTGCGTAAGCTATCCTTAGTTGACAAAGATGTATTGTTTGGCTCTATTGGCAGTGGACCCTCTCAATGTTATGGGGAATACCCTGTTTCAAATATTGTCTTCACAACCATCAAACGGTGGCGATGTGAGAAGAGCCCTTCGAACCCTCTTTTGTCCGTTTCATGAATGTCTTGTATACGTCCGGCAAGAGCCCCTCGAAACCTTAAAAAAGATGCATGAAGTGTCATGTAGTAGTATGATTGGTAAAATGCCAGTAAATTCTGCTGAAAAGCCTCTTCAGGACTATGGAAACCATTAGGCCTCCTGAATAACACATTTAATTTTCAACATCCCTAAAGCCCTTGTCATTTGATTCGACGTGTGTGCATGTTCAATGTCCTCTTCACCATGAGTTCATTCGGTAAATTCCATAGAAGGTGATCGCTGAAACAACATATTGAATTATTGCAAAAAAAAAAAAGAACATGACGTTTTACGATGCGAGCACCTAATCTTTACTCAGAAATTACAAATACTTGCCTGATTGAAAACGCGTGATAAGTTAGCACGATATGTTATACATTCCAGATTTCATTACACTAAAGTGCTATTGAAGAAATTTTGCATAAAAAAATGTGTGCGCTGCCTGACTTGTCAAATAACACACGCAACCGGTGAATAGAGCGATTAGAATCATTGCGTCTTGGCACGGAACAGCAGGAGCGAATAACTATGCGGTAATCAGCGCTTTAGCAAAGCTAAACCAAACAACCTATTTTGCATAAAGGAGTTAACGGGAGGCACCCATAAACATTTCACAGTAAACCACTAGGGGCGTAAGTACCGTGAACGCCGCATCGGTGTCCGTGCTCGGCATACTTTAATTCGCTTGCGCTTCTGATTATTTCCTTTAACCGGCACATGAGGCCTAGGAAAATTTCGCTAGTAAGCCAGCTGTAATAGCGTGATCGATGCATCAGCCGATACAGAAGACACGTAATTCTTTTTGGCACCCAACGTCCTTAAAAAAGATCCAGGGGTGTTATTGCTCAAACCGCGGTGAAACGAGAAACATGCTATAGCATTATCTCTGATATCTTTGCAATCGTAACTACCCACACAGCTTACTTTCGAATTGTTGTGTAGAGCAAAGGAGCCATTACCCGATCATGCAAGTATAGCTTGTGCAGATGGCGCTCTTGTCCTACCAGGCGTGATGCAAGCGGGGCAGAAGTCTTAGAGTAAGCCTCCTGCGGCGTGTTCAGAGAGAGAGAGGCATAGCTCCACAATACATTTGTCCACCCGAGCCATTAATGGTCGTGGTTTGAGAGAGCTCACTATCCCATTTAGGTATAAATAATCGAACTTAAAAGTTGTGTTAGTATCGATCTGTGTGAGGGGCTACAAACGTGCAATACGCTGGAAAGATTTCACGCCTGCTAGGCTTGGCACACAGATAACTGCGTAATCTGGAACGTTTCCTGTGGCATGTCTGATTACGTTTCCCTGAATTAATGCACAAAGCCCAGACACGGTTCGTTTATTTCGGCCCCATGGCGCGTTTCTTTCCGCTACATGCGTGGTGGGCCCGCAACCAGAAGGAAAATGTGCTGTTCTTATCTCGTCGCGAACAGGCTGGCTGTGCCTAGACCTAGGGCTAAATTTCTCCTACTCGTTTGAAGGCCGATAACTGTCACTTCGCTCAGCCCATCTGAGACTGCCGTACATCACTGCCACGGCAAATTTGCGCGTGCCCTCCCGCGTCACCAATCATAGAGAGTTTAATTATTGTCCAGTGACCGAACTTTACACGTTTGTGCGTTACTATTTGCGTCGTTCTTTTTGGTGGATTCGTCTTTTAGAATAATGCCTTGTTCTCTTCCCGGACAGGTGCAATTCGCGCCTTGCTTGCATTCTTTAGTTCGACGCATTGCACAATTCATTCGCGTTGTTGTCAGCAGTCTGCGACTCCGTCTTCGCAAACCCTCTAGTTCCGTCATCCACAGCGTGTAGAACTCTGTAGGCGGCAGAAATTCGCTTCACAAACAGTTTGGCTCGGCTCGTTCCCGTAGAAATAATTAGCAGGGCGCATTCGACAAAGAGTATGCTACATTGGGAGTGGTTTGGGGAAAAAACTATCCGTTTTTTGGGGGGGATACGACATTGCTGACAACAACAAAGGTGTTTGCCATGCAAGCTTTTGACCTTATTACCTGGCATAAAGTGCTGACTTCAAAGTAGTCGGCGGGGTGTTGCGAAAATAAGCATCGACGGATGACAGGCAGCCCGAGTAGAGAGAGACTATAGAAAGGCACTGTTTACAGCAAGTGAGTGAGTGAGTGAGTGAGTGAGTGAGTGAGTGAGTGAGTGAGTGAGTGAGTGAGTGAGTGAGTGAGTGAGTGAGTGAGTGAGTGAGTGAGTGAGTGAGTGAGTGAGTGAGTGAGTGAGTGAGTGAACTGTTATTGGGTCCAGCAAAACGCGATAAAGCGCGCACCCGGTTAATCCCACGATGGGACCGACAGGTCCAGCCTGCGGCCCGATCGCGGGCGCGCTGGACGGCCAGGATTTGGTCTTCGAAGACGGGAGTTCACAGGAACACGTCCCACTCATCCTTAGTGAACTTCGGGCCCAACAACGCGAGAAACACGCTAAGATTGCTCAAATTAGAAGCTCCGAAGAGAAGCGGAAGTTGGTTGCGTCCCGCGTAAGAGACAATTACCATGGGAGCGATGTTTACTCGCGGCAGATATTCATTCGTGGGAAATACACAATATCGCCCTAAATTCATATCACATCGACACCAATTCTGCGAAATTACATTCAACAGCCCAGCCTGAATACTGAAAACAAATGATAAATTCATTTGCGAAAGCGTTTGAATTGCACTTTCCCCTCTTTCTTCCTGATCCAGTAGTGAAGTTATGGCACATATGAGTCATTATAATGTTCATTACCACGTATATATATTATTACTGTTTCTGATTTCTAGCTTCTGTAGGAGAAAAACCCTGAACACCTGCATTCGGTCGTAGCCAGTTTTCGCACCCGCCACTACAACCAAGCAGGAATCTACCCTAAAGTTGTCTTTTTCGCACAAATGGCTGACAATGGCAAAGCACGCTCTACAGGGAGTGATGCGATAACTTTATTTGGAATCCGGCGATCGGGAGGCCCGGGCCTGGGGCCGCCTAGATGGCCACTGGGAGCTGCTGCTCCCGTGCGGCTTCCTTGGCTCGCTGGACGGCCCAAAGTTGGTCTTGGAGTTCTGAGCTGAGCAGCACGGCCGACCACCGCGCCCGTAGATTTTCTGGGGAGACTGCCATTTTATTTTGGTATATTTCACATCCCCACAACATGTGTTGAAGGGTGGCTCTAACAGACTTGCATAGCTTGCACATATCGCTCTCGTATATATCGGGGTAGAAAGTTTTGAGTTGCACGGGACTCGTATAAGTTTCTGTTTGTAGTCACCTCCAAGTAACGGACTCAGCTCTGTTCAGTTTAGTGTGAGGCGGTGGTAATACTCGCCTCCGATTTTGATAGAATTTGGTAATATCACTAAATCTTGTTAATATATCTTTTTCTCTCCAGATTTCCTCCTCCGCGTTCTCCTGACCGATGGAAGTCACTCTTTGCTCAGCTCGGCGAGTAAGACCTCGAGCTTCGCGGTGTGCTACCTCGTTGAGGTTGACTGCGGGAATGTCTGGAGTCGTATGCGCTGGGAACCAGAGCAATTGCCTGCCGTTCTTCTCTGCATCGGAGAACTTTGCTTCATTGACTCTCATGATGTGCCATGCCTCAGGAGAGATCCTACCTTTTGCATAATTTCTAATGGCCGCTTGAGAATCGCTTATGATGTACTGAGCATTCGTGGAGACCAATGCTAGTGCAATGGCTACCTCCTCTGCGGTCTCGGAATGTTTGGTATTAACTGATACGCTTGTAAGGGGTTTTTGGGTGTGATCTACGATTACTGCTACATAGCTATTTCTGTCTGGGTATTCAGCCGCGTCTACGAAGATTGCTCTGTCGTCTGACCCAAAGCTTCGGATAATTTTCTCTGCTCTACTCTTGCGTCTGCCGTCGTTGTAACCTGGATGCATGTTCTTGGGTATATTTGGTACCAGGAGTTTGTCACGAATTTCTCTCGTTATCGTCCTCTTTTCCCCGTATAGATTGTGATAATTCATTCCTAGTTTGCTTAGTATATGCCGTCCCGTTTTGGTTTTGGTTAGTCTCTCTGCTTGAGATGTTTGTTGTGCTTCTATGAGTTCGTCCAGTGTGTTGTGGAGTCCTAACTTTAGCAAGAGATCCGTGCTCGTACTGATGGGAATCCCTAGAGCTAGTTTGTATGCTTTCTTTATCATGTTGTTAATTTTACGCTTTTCAGCTGCAAACCAATTGTGGAAGGCTGCTATGTATGTGATCTGACTGATTACGAATGATTGTATAAGCCGTATGATACTTTCTTCCTTCATACCTTGGTGCTTGTTAGTAATTCTTTTGATTAATCTCATGGTGTTTGTTACCTTTGTGTCTAACTTCTTTACGGTTTCCTTATTTGTGCCTTTGTTCTCGATTACCAGACCCAGCACTTTGAGCTGGTTGACTATTGGGATATTCCCCCCGTTCTTGGTGTGTAGCTTGATTTCCTCATGAGCCTTGTTTCTGTCGTATCCTTTGGGAGGCCTGCCTCTAAGTGTGGGGCGGTGCAATAGAAGTTCAGATTTCTCTGCAGAGCATGTGAGGCCTGTTCCTATGAGGTGTTCCTCTACTGTGTTAATTGCAGTCTGGAGTCGTTGTTCTATTGATCCGTCGCTGCCATCACAGGTCCAGATAGTAATATCGTCCGCGTAGATTGTGTGATTCAAAGACTCTATGTGATTTAATTTTTCGGGGAGTTCCATCAAGACGAGATTAAACAGCATCGGCGAAATGACAGCGCCTTGCGGCGTGCCGGCCCCCCCTATGTCGATCTCGGGCGACTTGAGCGACTGTTATTGGGTCCAGCAAAACGCGATAAAGCGCGCACCCGGTTAATCCCACGATGGGACCGACAGGTCCAGCCTGCGGCCCGATCGCGGGCGCGCTGGACGGCCAGGATTTGGTCTTCAAAGACGGGAGTTCACAGGAACACGTCCCACTCATCCTTAGTGAACTTCGGGCCCAACAACGCGAGAAACACGCTAAGATTGCTCAAATTAGAAGCTCCGAAGAGAAGCGGAAGTTGGTTGCGTCCCGCGTAAGAGACAATTACCATGGGAGCGATGTTTACTCGCGGCAGATATTCATTCGTGGGAAATACACAATATCGCCCTAAATTCATATCACATCGACACCAATTCTGCGAAATTACATTCAACAGTCCAGCCTGAATACTGAAAACAAATGATAAATTCATTTGCGAAAGCGTTTGAATTGCACTTTCCCCTCTTTCTTCCTGATCCAGTAGTGAAGTTATGGCACATATGAGTCATTATAATGTTCATTACCACGTATATATATTATTACTGTTTCTGATTTCTAGCTTCTGTAGGAGAAAAACCCTGAACACCTGCATTCGGTCGTAGCCAGTTTTCGCACCCGCCACTACAACCAAGCAGGAATCTACCCTAAAGTTGTCTTTTTCGCACAAATGGCTGACAATGGCAAAGCACGCTCTACAGGGAGTGAGTTCAGGAATTTACGTGCGTTCCAACAGAGAACCTCGCGGCTGTAAGCGAAAGTATTCTTTATTCGAACCGAGATTTTGTAAACATAATTTTTATTATGCCGTATTCTCGCTGTATAGATATATTTAGACTTCATTGCTTGTCTTCCCTATGTTATGTCGATAATCATGGTTAACTCCTTTTTGCGCCCTTCTTGTTTCCTATTTTTCTTATTGATTTCTCTTCCTCGAATTCTTTCGTCTATCTTATTTGCATTTTCGTAGATACTGCATTGTGTATTGCATATTTAAGAGCACCTGTATAAATGCTGTGAAGCTGTTCCTGGGCGCTATAAATAATACTTTATTGATTTATTGTTATTTCGGTATTATTATTATTATTATTATTATTATTATTATTATTATTATTATTATTATTATTATTATTATTATTATTATTATTATTATTATTATTATTATTATTAACAACGTTTGTAGAAATGCAAGCGCAAGCATGCACAGAGGAACTAACTGAAAGTATCAGGCTAGCACGAAACCACGCAAAGGGGCAAAATGCCTTCTAGCTCTGCAGGAAGCGGAGAGCGGGAGAGGGAGGAGAGAGAAAGAAGGAGATAGCTGGGTGCAGGCACACCACCAATAAAATGAAGGCATTCATCGACAAAGATACGCGGCAGGTAAAGAAGACGGCAGTTGCCCAGGGAGAAATCCGCGCTGTGCAAGAAACACAGGACAGTACAGTAATCAATTATACGAAAATGTCTCAGCAAACACACCACCGTCTTAACGACGTCCTTTCTCTCTGCGAGTGCTCAGACACCAAGGAACAACCAACTCTGTAGGAGAGTGGCCGCGCAATGAGGGAACAATCGGCAGCGAACACAAAAAAATATTCAGACTATCCAGCGAGACCTCCTCGTCGAAGTGTTGCGCTTGGAGTACGATCAAGATCACACGGACCTTCTGGACAGCCGCAGCTTTTGTGGATGCATACCTTGCACTTGCATAGGTAAATATCGTGTGTTACGATATGTACGTATATACGACTATTCGACCTAATCCACTCGATCGTTCGCTCTGAATTTTAGCACAGAGCCGGAAATTTTTTAATAGGTTTAGTTTATTACCGCACTTATGCGAATAACTTGCTTGTTTCTTCGAGAATAAAGTCGATGTGCTCATCGTCGGCAACTATGCGTCTCAAGACATGTCGATTCCGCCGAAACAAAACGCTGACGCCATCTCTCGGGGCTGCAGTGAACCTGGTGTGTCCGCCATAGCGAGGACAGCTGGCGCCGCCGTCATGTGGCGAAATATTTTTTTATAGGCGTAGCTGCACATAGTGCGCGTATCGAACCTATTCTGGACGAAAGGCCAAGCGATTCACGCTAGCGTGTAGCAAACAGCCATTACAACACTCAAGCTCTGTAGTAATTTGAGCGTGCGCGAGCGAGAATTTAGCTCTAGGAAGCCTGTATACGTGGTATTCCTACTCATTCACCACTTTGTATCTGCGAATATATCCTCCGGCAAGTGAGGGAAACCCCATGACACTTTATTTTACTTAAACTATTATAAATAATACCCATACTTGGGTTGTCAGTGTCACTTCGCTTTAGTCTGCTGAGGGCAGCGCAGGAGTTGGAAGCGATGACAAACTTCGCTGAGGTTAGCTTCTCTTGTAAGTGTTTTATAGCACTATCCATGACGGCCTGCTCCGCACTGGTTAGTGGGCGTGGATGCAGCTCACGAAACATCTGCCGGATTTCAGTCGAATGGGCAGAATAAACATGTAGATCTCTACTACGTAGCCGCAGTCTGGCAGCTTGAACTATGTGCTGCTATTAACAAACACATACATCATCTCATAGCCACAGGTCCGCTTCGCGTATTACCAAGCCGCGTACAGATAGTCGCAAGTTCTCTATTGAGATGCTCCCTTCATCGGCCAAATAAGTTGGTAAGGGATCCTTCATTCGCTGATTGGATATCGCGTTTACTCGGCTTTGAAAACAGGGACTTCTTTAGTGATTTTAAATCGATTTGGGGTTCACAAGATCTAGGTATCTGGCCACGACGTTCTGACGGTTTCGAGGGGCTCTTGCCGGACGCGTACGAGACATTAATGAAATGGACATAAGAGGGCTCGAAGGGCTCTTAGAGAGAAAGGCATATGTCATAAATATGCTCACATCGCCATCGTTTGATCGTTGCGAAGACAATATTTGAACTAGATTATGTCTCCTTGCCACTGCTAATTGAGCCAAGCGGAACATCTTCGTCAACTAAGGATAGATTTCGCAGCCCCCACGATTTCCCTCGATGATTGCAGGATATCTTGTCTAATGGCTGCTTGAAATATTGTGAAAAGCACGATATTGCGACACAATTATAAAGCTTCCCGTCAAAAGCATGGGCCCTTTTACGAAAAAGAAAGAAAGAAAAGATCTTTCGATGTCAGTCTTGCAAACGCGGGAAAGATACCTGTACTGCTTTGTGGTAAGCATTCCGGCGTTTTGTGGACTCCGAGATTCGCCAACATACGACAGCCACTTCTGCAACTGCAGCTCGAGTTCTGAGGCTTGAACAGTGCCATTCAAAGTAAGGTATAGCCAGCTTTACACAGCTAAAAAAAAACCGCCGTATCATTCGGACGAAGCATTCAAAGCGTAGCAAGGTTCGACGTTGCGCTTGAGGTCGTCACGCTGTGTGGTAACACTAGGTGGCGGCGACATAGCGCGACAAAGCAAGTCGTACAGCTGCTGTTGCGCGGAATGAATGGAGTCGTGCAGCGTTGTTACCAGGCGTGTAATAACGCTGGCGTAATGAAGAACGCCGGCAGCAGTGTTGCACGAGTTGCACCTCGGTGGGGCATGAGATGAGACCGAGGGAAAAAGCGCAAAAGGAAATGACTAGATGTAAGTAGTTTGACATTTACAATACATTTGTCTTAGTCCAGTGTATGCCCTACAGTGCGTCACGCACACTTATCGTCTACAGAAACGGAAATTCACTAGCGTGAGACATTCGTGCCAGCGGTGGAAGACGAACGCTCCAGTGGGAACATGGTAGAGCCGACTGGACGGAGCGTGAGGGCGCGTCACGCGGCAGTCTTGAAAACTAGTCATAAAAAAGTATATAAGGGAGAACGAGCACCCATTCACGTGATAGGGAAGCGGTAGATTCTAGTCGGCTTGCTTTGGTTGCCTCTCCTGCGGGAGATTTAGGAACAGGCTGTTACGTCTCAACAAGACCAAAAGCCCTAATGAGATGATTACCCCGCGGCAACCCCACCCTTTCACCAGAGCGTATCCCAAAGTCAACGCAGGTTTGACACCCACAGTGAACGGGTTCACAAAAGGGCCATCTACCTGTACCTGATAGCCTGAAAAAATGTTGAAAAATACCATCGGCGAAGGATAGCGAAGAACGGCGCCTATCTTCGATTCCCATGTTGCTATACGGCCACCTCTTCCATACCATCTGAAATAGTGTGCGGCGGAACGATGCCGTATCATGGGTGGGATATTGTGACCAATTCTACGATAGTGATTGACCGCGATACAGTCATCAGATTCTGTGGCCGAGTTGCCTAAGGAACACGACGGTACTAAAAGCGGAGACCTTTCGTGCAGTGGCGCTGACGGGTCCTGATGTGCACTAAGACGTTGAATATGCTCTTGCATGGAGCTATCTTCCTTATCTGGACCCAGTGCGAATAATGTAAAATAAATCCTTCGTATCATATCTGCTTGTGCGCGCATTTATCTTTGCTTCCGAGAACAAACGTGCCGACGTTTCCTTTCAAGATAACCTTCCCTGCCAACGGTATTTTTCTTTTCACACTGACCTTATCGTCCAACGTGGCTTTATATACGATGCAATAAACGATTGCTTGCCTTCATTCTTTAGACACGAACTGGCGTCGGTTTTTATGTCCATGGAGATGACCAATACACCTTTCCTCTTTCATTCCTACTACCGGACGTATTTTTGTATGGGCTCGGTGGTACCCTGGCCTGAACGCCACCTCGAGCCTTAAGATTGCGCACATGCGAGGCGAGACAAATACACGCCGTGGTTAGTGAAGCTTCAAGCTTGTGACGTAGTCGACTATTCGTTGTGTCATTCAGGTAGAGCACCGAACCACTATCCGTTACATAGGTTGCTGTGTTGGTTCAAGGTGCAAGACGGTAGGACAAAACTTGCTAGAAAATACGCACCGCAGTTTAACGTGCACAACAGCTGATTTGGACGGACACTAGACCACGCGCGGGCGTTGTGGCTGGGTTTCGAGGCGAGAGCGCTGGCAAATCAAATGACGATGGTGTTAAGAGCAAGTGATCAACATTTAAAAAAATATATGTCGTCATGAGTCAGGCGCCTCAGACGTTCTCCAGGTTTCAAGGCAAAGTATTGGAAGTGATGAATGGCGGGAGCGGTAACAGAAAACCATCCGTTATTTCCCACGCGCTTCCATGCCTGTTAGGGTCGGCGCCACTAAAGCTTACCACGTGTAAACGATTGCGAATGATTCGGCAACCTCGTGGGCCTAATCCTAACAAGAGGCACCGGGCGCGCGCAAGGCTCCGGAGAGCGCAAAAGGAGGCGTCGGAGGAGGCTGGCTTGCCGTGGCTAGCGGAATCACGGCGCTTCCTTTTTTTTTATCCTGCCTGGTCCATGATGATTTCAACCGGCTCCGTCGTATTTTGCGGCCAAACGCAGTGCACCTCTCTCGCGTTCTTCGAGGCATTCTAACCATAAACATCATGGCCCGCGCCTGTGCTTGGATAGCGTGACCGCACGGCGACGGGGCAAACCGCGGCAGCATGATCGTGTGCAGCCGCCTAGCGCTGCACCACACGTGACACGCCAGTTCAAGTGGCCACATTACGGGCTCCGGTTGGCTATGTTGCCGACTTTACGCCCGACCGCAGCTGCTCGCCGTTCACCTCTTCCACGCTGTGGCTGACTGTCCCTGATGCGACCTCACCCCGTAACTTGGGACGAGGAAAACTGAACGTCGCAGTCCAAGAGGCAAGGGTTGCGACAACGTCGACATGTGAAAGCCCTCACTACTTTCCGTCGGACGTTTGCGAAGTGTTTATTGAGAGCGTTCGCGCATCTGCACTCGTGGACACTGGAGCCACCGTTGTGTGTTATGAACCCTAAGCTTTGCCGCTTGCTTCGGGAAGTCGCGACGCCACTTTCTGGGCTGTCACCCCGCACAGCCAGTGTTAAGCACGTTCACCGCTCGGGGACTTGAATTGCTCGTGTTGTCATTGCCGACGTTCTATACGCCATTGAATTCATCAACCTTTCCTCGTGCTCTCATGGCGTTATCCTTGGCTGCGAATTTCTCTCGCGCCGCAATGCCGTTATTCATTGTGAACGGGATGAAATAGAACTCTCGCGGCTCTTAGATTTGCCGCTCACCGACAATTGTTCCCTTTCGAGGAAACCATTTGTCCAAGCCGTCACCCACATTCCTCCGAACACCTCAATGGGCATGCCCATGTCCAATAGCGGTACCTCTGACGCTGTTGCTCCACTGCATCCATCTGGCCGCTTTCTCACTCGGATTGGTCTGCTGCTGCCTTTTGCTACGGTGGCCATCGCACAGGGCTACAACACCATTTTCATTAGCAACCCGATTGCATACCCTGTGTTGCTGATTTGAGGGAAATGTCTTTGCAGTGTAGAAGTGATCGAAGACGTTCAAGTTATGGACGTGCCCATTGACAATTACTGTGCTAGTTCCAGTGCGATCAGCGGTGTTTCTAAGTGTGACCTTTCGCCCAGTGATGTGGTTGCTTCTTCGACTGTCGATGCCCTCAAACCAGTCGAGCGTTCTCAGCTTTTGTGCCTTTTAGAAGAAATTCGTCCTTCTTTCGATATAGGGCAGTCTTCCCTGGGCTGGATCCCAGCTGTTACACAGCACATCAATACTGGCCCGCAGCCGCCGTTGCGGCAAAAGTGTACCGGTAAACATGGACTACACTGCCGTTTTACAGAGCCAAACACTAAACTTGGAAAGCTTCGAGAAATATTTCTGCAGCAGTACGAACCAAATACGAAGAAGTACTTTAAATCCGTGACGTCCAGGTGAGAGATCCGCGATGATACTTCGCCACGCAATAAGTGTCCATGCGACACGATTTTAAAGCGATGGTATATTTCCGGACGCTTAAAATATGGCGAGAGAAAACGTCGCTCTCATGGTAATGCCACTCAAGCGGGAGTCAACCAACTTCTAGTCCTCTTCGGAGCTCTTGCATTATGAAACGTTAGCGCTTCTAAGACAGGCAGTTTCTCAACCACGTGCCATAAACAGGGCCTTTCTATAGTCATCCTCTGCTCCTGCTGCCAGTTATGCGTGCATGCTTATTTTCGCAGCGTCCCACCGAATACTTTGAAGTCAGCCCTTTATCCCAGTAATTCACGTGAAAAAGCTTGTATGACAAACACCCTTGATGTTATCGGCAATATGGTATCCGTGAATATTATTTTTTGCCCAAATCAAACGCAGTGTCGTATAGTCATTACTCAGTGCACTCTGCTGGGATTTCTATGAAAATAAACCGAGCCGAACTATTTTTGAAGCGTCTTCCAGTCGCTAGCAGTTCCACAGGCAGCGGATGGAGCTAAGGGAATACCGGGAATCTAAGGGAATACCGGGATGACCCGCGGGGGAGGGGACGCGGGCGTTAAGCACTTCCCATACGTGGGCCAATACCCAAGATAGTCCAATACCGAACAGGGACAAGGGCCTCGTCAAGCTGCTGGTAGCAGCTTTTTTGCTCTTGTCCTAGCATTCGTTTTTTTTTTCATATGCGGAAGAATGCTGAATAAAGATTTGATTTGAAGATTAGATTTGATTTGAACTACAGGTGTAATGCACGTGCTCGTCCCGTTGCGAAGATAGAGCGCCAGAGGGTAGATAACGAAATAACGCGATCGAATGACGCACTTTCCCCGGAACCAAAAAACCGCAAACACGGTGCGAGATTGTAGCTCTCTGGGAAGAGAACAAAGAATGATACGAAAAGACGAATACAAAAAACAAAATGAGACGGATACTAATCTACAAACTTTGTAAGCGCAGTTTCCGGACCATTATTAAGCTCTCTCTGATAGGTGGCTCGGGAAGGCGCGCGCAAATTCGTCGTGGCAGTTATGTATACGCTTGCCTGTCTGACGGGGAGAACGCAGTGGCGATTCTCGGCCCTCAAATGGGTACGAGTGATTTGCTCTTACGTCTAGGCGCCGGCAGCCCGTTCGCGGGGAGATAAGAGCAGCGCATTTGCCTCGTTGTGGGCCCACCACGCATGCGCTCTTCAAATAAAGAGACGCACCAAGGGGCCAGAACAAACGTACCAAGCGTGAGCTCTGTCACTAAATTCAGAGAAACGAGATCAGTCTTGCCACTGGGAAGGTTCCAGATAACATAATTATCTATAACGCCTAGCAGAGCAACGGTGGAGTCTTTCCGGCGTATTTTACATTGGTAGCCCCTCACATACATAGTGACGAACACGACTATATGTGTTCGGCACTATGAGTTCAATAAGTTATACCTGATATGGCATAGTGAGCTCTCTAAAACGCGACCATACCTGGCTCGGATGGACAAGTGTACTGCCAAGCTACGCCTCTCTCTCTGAACTACTCATGCGAGGCTAACTCTAGAGCTTACCTCTGCTTGAGTCACGCCTGGTGCGACAAGGGCGCCATCTGCGTACGCTTTATATGCCCGATCCACGATGGCTCCTTCTACAGCGAAGCCGTTAAGAGCTACTTCCCCAAGGATTGTCGCCGCGTAACACAAAATTATCATCATCAGGATTTGCTGCAGGGTCGTCGTGTTCTTTCCCAGCTCGTCGTTGTCATTAACTTTGTTAATAAATTAATAGTTCATTCATCAATTATTGAGAGGCACAAAGCCGTATTGAATATTACTGCCAATTACAGTGAAGCTGTTAAGGGCTAGTTCCCCCAGAAACTTATCCGTGTGAAGACACAAAACTTCCTATAAGTAGGCCGATCCCGAAGCTAACGGAATACCGGGCTGAACCGCGGTGGAGGGGACGCGGGCGTTAAGCACTCCCCATACGTGGGCCGATCCCGAAGATAGTCCAATACCAAGTTGAACTCCGGCGGAGGCGCACAGGGTTTAAGCGCTCCCCATAAGTGGGCCAATCCCGAATATAGTCCAATGCCGAGCCCAACCTATGTGGAGGTACGTAGTCGTTAAGCACTCCCCATACGTGGGCCGATCTCGAAGATAGTAAATTACCGAGCCGAACTGCGGCGGATGTACGCAGGCGTTAAGCACTCCCCATACGTGGGCCAATTCCGAAGATAGTCCAATACCAAGTTGAACAACGGCGGACACCACGTTACACCACGGTTTGAGGAAGTGACACCCTTTGACCGTTATTAAAGGCGTTCCACGCCAAAATGAATTACACGCCTTCTCTATTGCCTGATGAATCGATTACTCGATTATAGCTGCTGCCTATTTAAAGTTTCCCTAGCCCTGAGTGGCCGGTTAAGGGAAAAATCAGTCGCCCAAGCGAATTAAAATATACCGAGTAAGGACACCAATTCCGCGTACACGGCACTTATTTCACAAGTGGATGCTATGGAATGATTATGTATACATCGTGATAACTCCTGTATGCGAAATAGGTTGTTTCGTTCAGCATCGCTATAGCGTTGCTTTTCACATAGTCATTGACTGCTGCTGTCCAGTTCTATGAAGCAGTGACTCTATTCAGCCGTTGCATGTAGTGTGTTGCGCAATATTCTCATCTGTCTGGACAAGTCATGCAGCGCACACATCTTTTCTTATGCTAAACTCTACCTAAAGCTCTTCAGGCATTTTCAGCCAGACATGCTTTTACTAATTTCAAAGTTAAAGATTACGTGGTCAACGCTGAAGACGCCGTGTTCTTTTTTTTGGAATCATTTATTATTTTGTTTCTCGAGCACACCTTCTATGGAATTTACGAACTCACGGTCAAGAGGATATTGAACATGCATGCATGTTAAACCAAATGGCGAGGGCTTGAGTGATGTTGAAAATGAAATGCGTTATTCGCGAATGCTTATGGCTTCCGGAGAGCTTAAAAGGCTTTTCAGCAGAATCTATTGCCGTGTCATCTTTTTTTTAGGTTTGTAGACTCTGTTGCCAGGGGCATAGAAGACGTTCAGGGAATTTTCACGGGAGGGCTTGTTGGGCTCTTCTTAGAGAGAAAAGTACGCGTTAGATATCATGGTATGCAAGTTTTTTGGCATCAGTAAAGAGACGTCGCCAATATACCTACTGCCACTGGAGCCAAATACATCCTCTTCTTTACCTAAAAGCTACGTCACACAACTCCCAAAGATTCCTTGGCTGTCTGCCGGTCATATTGTCTAAAAGCTCCTGAAATTTGATGGGGAGCATGCTGCACAAGCAGAATTATAAAGACACCCAATAATTGCATGGCGCTTTGAATTAAAAAAATGGCTGTGGCTTAGGTAAGGTTAAGCCCAGGATGCGAAGCATACTAGCCTTTATTTTAGTTGTTGAACCACTGTTTAGCTTGGTGAACTGCTGTTGCTTGGCTATATTTGGTTCGGCTAGACGAAGAAACAACTCATGCGTTACTCTGCTTCGCCTTGGACGCCCCGCATTGGACGCGGTGAGCGTCGAGCAACGCAGCGTTCGGCGCGGCAACGAAATGTGCGCCTGAGCAAGCGACGCACGCCTGAGCCTTAGAAACAGCTCGTTTCTAAGGCAACACCGCATTCACTAGAGGCGCTTTTGAACCGCTTTGAAGCATCGTACTCGTGGCTCAGTGGTAGCGTCTCCGTCTCACACTCCGGAGACCCTGGTTCGATTCCCACCCAGCCAGCCCATCTTGCAAGAGTTGAGCCAAAGCCATTTCTCCTCTGTCGTGACGTCACGGTGTCACGTGGTATTCAAGGCGACACCGCCGCGCCTGAGGAGCTGGGTTGAGCGCTCGTAATATGCTTCGCATAAAAGTACAGAAAGAAAGGAATCTTTGGTCGTGACCTTTCCATGCACATGGCAGAAACATGTCCCGCGTAGCCGTAAGCTTAAGTGCAGCTTCTGCGTAAGCCGCAGAGACTACGCTCCTTCAACTGCAGCTGAAGTTTCTGAAGCTGAACGTTGCCATACAAGGGAGATATCGCCAGCTTTACAGAGCTAAAAAAATCAACTTAACAAAAAGAACCGATGTTTCTCTTGGGTGAAGCATTCAAAGCGATAGTAATCTTATCCGCTGCGCTTGAAGTCCTCACGCTGTGTTCTAACTTTAGCTGAGGGCGACAAGGGTTGACACAGCAGGTCGTACAACTGCTTTTACGCAAAATGAATGGAGTCATGCAGCATTGTAACCAGACTTGTCACAAGGGTTGTGAGCGCCAAAGGAAAGAACTTGATATAAATAGCTTGACATTTAACAACTCTATCCACTCAGTACAGTGTATGAATTACGGTGCGTCATGCCCGCTTCCACGTGATGGACACTCGAAGGACACTCCGCAGCGTTCAATTGGGCATTGGGCAACAACGAAATCTTAAGTTGGGCCACAAACAATTTGGAAGTTGGCCCACACCAAATTTTCAAGTTGGCGAAGACAAAATATTCAAGTTGGCCCATCCCCAAATTCAGGTTGGCCCAGTCCCAAATTTAATTTGGCATACCCCGCATTTCAGGTTGGCCCACCGCTCAACTTCAATATGACCGAACACCAAGTTTTAGGTAGAGCCATCGCCAAATTTTTGTTGGCACACCCCTACTATATACTTGCCGTACATCTTCTAAGGAGAACTATGTATTTCTATGTGTATTCTCTCTTGATTTTATTTTTTTGTTTGAATTGTTCCTTATCGCTTAAAGCTACCGGTCATGTACGTTTAAAATACAATAACGAGAAAATGTCTGAACCTTGCAAATTACGCATGTTCGTGCAGATACAAGGCATTACAGTTTTTCTCGTACATGGCTGAGGAGGTCGCCAAAGAATGCTTGCGCATCAAAAGCTTAAAATATTTTTATGAGGGTTTTGCCAGAGGACGTGACTCACATGTCCGGCATGCTGCGATTGAGGTGCGCTAAAACTGCGGCGCAGTTCCATCTACGGCTTCGTCCACTGCCGCGATGAAGTGGTTCCTTGTTGTAAGATGGCAAGTACGTCAAACAGGCGAAACGAACGCGTCAGCAAAGCAGTAACAGAAAAGCATTTGAAGAAAGAAAAGCAAGAAACAACGATGAGAAAACACAAGAAACGTATTGTGAAAAACTCTCTCACCTTGACTGAGAAAGCGTTATACAGAATTTCTTATGAAGTCACTTTCTTCTAAGGTGTTAAGTTTGGGATCTTTAATGGAATTGAAAAAGAAACGATTTTTCGGCTGAGTTATGAGGTTATATTTCTGGGATACCAAATAAATCAAAACAATTATAATGTTTTAGTGAGAAGGTGCTGGGGCAGCCAGAAACGACTAAACGCCAGGGACTGGTGGCGACGCCGCCTTGGAGTGCTGTTACCACTCCTGGGCCCACCGTGACGTCATCGATTTTTTCGGCATGTGCTCGGGTGCTGCCTAATTTTATATCGGCAAAAGCGGACTGCACTGGCGTTCTTATGGAACCAAAGAATAAACTTAGCAAGATTCCAGAAATATTACTGTGCCACAAGGACCCAAATAGGAAAAAAAATACTACGAATGCGTGATGTCACGGTGACAGATCTGCGTCTAGGCTCTGGCTCGAAATTCAAGAAATGTAACCTTGACCTTCATTTCCGTCTTGTGATTATCAGCCTATTAAGCGTGCAGTTAACAGTACCACAGTTATGAAAGAATACGTCCTCAGTAAAAAATGAGTGTGTTTCTGTTTAGTTTCCATTTCAGGACTCAAACGTTTCCCTTATTGAGTTTCACGCAAATTCAGAATATGGTAAGGGTTTATGCTTAAAAGTTATGCCTCTATATATGTACAGGGTTCTACTCTGTCGGCGGCAGCATATGGTATCCGCATGTACACCAATACACATGCAGAAGGAACACAGGAAGTGAATTCTGAATATATCAACGTTGGCAGAATATGGGAAATTAATAAAAATATTAAAAAAATCTTGGTTAGAATAGAGAATTCTGTGGCTTCAGAAACGTGAGGTTCTTCGAACCTACGTAAATTCAAGAACGCACTGCCTGTATAGCGTGCTTTGCCGTCATGATGAAGTGTGTGCGGAAAAGACAGCTCTAAATAAGACGCGAGCTTAGTGCTACTGGCGGGGGCGAAAACCAGCTACGACCGAATGCAGGTTTTCAGGGTTCCCTGTCTAATAGAAGTCGGAAATGAGAAAGAAATATTGCATATATATGTGTTAGAAAAATTATAATTTATGTCATTATTTCACTACAGGATCAGGAAGAAAGGCGAAAGTGGGACGAACGCCTTCGCGAATGAATTTATCATTTGATTTTATTAGCAAGGCTTGGCTATCGGAAGTACAATTTCCGAAAGGCAGTTTTGATGCGATACACATTTAAGGTGATATTTTATATTTCCCTCCGATCAAATATGAGACGAGGAAACATCGTTAACATGGTAATTGTCAATCAAGCAGGACGCAAGCAACTTCTGGTCCTCTTCGGAGCTTCTGATCCGTGGAACGTTAGCGCTCCTGAGAGAGAAAGTTTGTGTGCCACGTGGTCTAAACACTGCCTTTCTAAAGTGTTTCTCTACCGGAGCTGCTTGTCGTCCGTCCATGCCTATTTCGCAACGTCCAATCGAATACATGGTTTAATCAGCTGAAAAGCTTGCATGGCGAATAACTTTGTTGTTGTCAGCAGTATGATATCCCAAAAGAACAATTTTTTTTTTGAGAATCACACGTAGTGTCGTATGTTAGTTATTCAATGCGCCATGCTCAGGATTTCCATTGAAACCTATGGTGCCTAAGTATTTGGTAAGTCTCCCTGCCGACTGCATTTCTACACGCAGTGGATGACGGAACTACAGGTTTAATGCGCATGCGCGTCAGTTTCCGAAGATGGAGCGGCAGAATGCAGAGAATAAAATAACGCGAATGAATGGGGCAAAGCGTCAGAACAAAAAAAGACTGCAAACACGGCGCAAATTCTGGCTGTCCGGGAAGAGTACAAGGCATGATTCGTAAACAGGAAGCCATCAAAAAGAAGGACACGACGAATAATGGGCAAACGCGTTAAGTTCGGTCGCAGGACTATAAGTATACTTTCTATGATTGATGACGCGGGAAAGCACGCGCTAATTGGCCGTAGTAGTGATGAGCGATTGTCTCGATTCGCAGAGCGAAGTGGCAGTTCTCGGCCTTGGAACTGGTACGAGCCATTTCCTCACACGTCTATGCTCCAGCAGCCCGTTCCCGTAAGATAAGAGGGGCACATTAGCCTTCTTGTTTCAGGCCTCCCACGCATGTACACGAAAGAAACGCACCTTGGGGCCGAAATTAACGTACCGTGCCTGTGCTTTGTTCAATAAACTCAAACAAACGTGACCAGTCTTGTCACTAGAAGCGTTCCAGATTGCGCAATTATCTGTATGCCTAGCCGAGTATAAGCGTGAAACTTTCCCAGCGTATTGCACATCGTAGCCTCCTACAGAGACCGGGACGAACAGCACTTTTCAGTCCCATAAGTTATACCTAATATGGCACAGTGAGCTCTCTCAAACGCGGCCATTCCTGGCCCTTATGGACAAATGTACTGCTGAGCTACACCTCTCTCTCTCTCTCTGAACACCATGTGCGAGGCTAACTCTATAGCTTACCAACGCTTGCGTCATGCTTGGTGCGACAACGATGGCATCTGTGCACGGTACACGTGCACGAATGGGCATTGACCCCTTTTCTCTACGGAACAACTAAGCTTCGCGTGGATATGGTACGGTTGCAAAGGTACAAGCGACAATGCTATAGCACGTTTCTCGTTGCGCCATGGTATCAGTAAGCGATCACCAGGACGTTTGACGCCCAAAAAAAAATACATGTCTTCTGTATTGCCTGATGCATCGATTACGCTATTACAGCTTGGTTCATTCATTCACAAAACTTCATTAGTGTCCTGAAGCCCGGTCTTTTCAGACCGAGGCGGGCCGCGTCCACGTCGGCACCGCCAGGCCGAGCCTTATGGCGTCATCTTGGACCCCCTGGACAGCCCGTAGCTGATCTTTATATAAAGAGCTTGTCATCAACTTGTGCCAGTAAAGCCATTTTTCTTCAGGGTCAGTGAGAGTCGCGGGACAGCCCGACAGCATGTGTCTGATGTCGATGATGCCATCGCACACATTACATTCTTTCCTAATTTCTCTTTCGGGGTGGATTTTATTTAGGAAATACAGAGTGGGGTACGTCCTAGTTTGCAGTAAACGTAGCGTGACTGCCTGAGCCCTGTTCAATTTTACAGCTGGGTTACTAGTTAAATTTCCCGAGCCCGCAAAGTGCGGGTAAAGTCAATAATTACAACACAAGTGAATTGAAATATACAAAGCACGGACACCCTTGAAGCGTTCACGGAACTAGTGGCTCGCTGTGAAATTATTATGCATACCTCCCGATAACTGCTCTATGCAAAATAAGTTGTTTCTTTTAGCTTAGCTAATGCACTGCTTTCCACATAGTCATTACCTGCTGCTGTTCACTGCTGGGAAGCAATGATTCTAATAGCTCTATTCAGCGCTTGCATGTAGTACGTTGTTTGATATTCTCAACTCTTTTACAAGTCAGACAGTGCAAATATATTTTAACGCAAAATCTTATCGATAGAACTTCCCTGTAATGAAGTATGGCATCATGCCATGTTATCACACGTTTTCACCGAGGCAAATTGTTTTCTAATTTTCCAGTTAAAGATACGGTGCTTGCCTCCGTAAACGTGGTGTTCTTTTTTTTGAAATAATAAATATTTTGTTTCAGCGAGCACCTTCTGAGGAACTTACACAATGAACTCACCGGCAACAAGTTTTTACTAATTTTCTCATTAAATATTAAGGGATCGCCTCCAAAAACGACGTGTTCTTTTCTTTGGAATCATGGTATATTTGGTTATAGCTAGCACATTCTATGGAACGTATACAATGAACTCACGGTCAAGAGCACATGAACATGCATGCATGTTGAACGAAATGGAGAGGGTTTTAGGGATGTTTAAAAGGAAGTGCTGTATTCAGGAGGCCTAATGGCTTCCGGACAGCTCAAGCCTTTTCAGCAGATTTTAGTAGCCTGTTAGCCACCATCCGGGTACATTACGCTTTCAGGCATTTTCTTTTAAGGCATCGAGGGCCTCTCATGAGAAGCATGCGAGGCGTTCATGGAATGCCCACAAGAGGGCTGGTGGGACTCTTTGCTAGAGAGGTACGTATATGTTAAATATGCGGTAATGAGCATTATTTGTCAACCGCCTCCAGCGACAATGGAGCCAGATATTTCATCTTTTTTACCCAAAGGCTACGTTATTCAGCCACCAAAGATGCTCTGCCTGACAGCAGATTATCATTTCAATGGGTGTTTCAAATTTTGTGCGGAACAAGCAGCGCAGGCACAGTTGTGGTACCTCCGGCCAATAGCTTGAGCCTTTTAAACAATAACAAAAGAAGAAAGAAAAAATATTTCGTGGTGACTCTTGCATACACATAACACATGCCTATTCTGCGTTGCCTTAAGAATTGTGGCCTTTCATTTTCTCCGAGATCCACCAACGTCCATAATTAGCAGTATTTACACTGCAATTGCAGCTTCAGTTTCTGAGGCTGAATGGTGCCATACAAAGAGAGATATCGTCAGCTTTACGCAGCTGGTAACAAGGCTAAAAGGATCAAGTAAAAAAATAACCGCTGTTTTGCTTGGGTGAAGTATTCAAAGCGATAGCAAGATTATGCGCTGCACTTGAGATCCTCACGCTCTATCCGAATATTAGCTGAGGGCGAGATGGCTCGACACAGCAGGTCGTACAACTGCAGTTGCGCAGAACGAATGGGGTCATGCAGCGTTGAGACCAGGCGTGTCACAACGCTGGGGCGATCATGAACGCTGGCAGTGGCGTTTCACGCGTTGTCCCTCGGTGGTGCATGAGAGGAGACCGATGGAAAATCATTGGAACTAGTCAGTGTCAAAGGAACACAGTAGATATACTTAGGTTCACATTTGGCTGTACAGTGGCAACACTGTAGGGTCGTCTGAACCGACCGAGCTTGAGGGTGTGGTGCATGGCGGAAGGATTACACTACAGTCGCTCACAACTTTCTGTGGATACTCAGGAAAAACTACGCATGCACATAGTGCACAAGTGAGAACGAATTTCAAGAGAGTCGCGAGTTTTAATCCATGTTGGTTTAGACTCGGGAAGAGAAAGTACTAACAATTATTAGCAACAGTAAAATAAGACAGAACACGCCACTGACTGTAAAGGTTCATTTATCTTGCCGCTCATCCCCTGCGCGTTTGAGCAAATGCGAAATCTCCGCGCGTGAACGCTTCCTCGATTGAGCGTCTGTTCTAAGATACCAAAAGTGCTGTCAAACGCTGCGGGAATACTTGGCGCGGTAACACATGCGCAGCAGGCACGTGCCCGCAACTTTCCCTTCATAGCTGCGAAATTTTTCCGCTGCTACAGGAGGGCGCACCACGTGACTATCTTGAAGCCTCTAGCCATAAAAAACATCTAGAGGAGCATTAGGCCTTAGTCACGTGATAGGAAAGCGGTAGACTCTAGTCTGCTTGCTTTGGATGCATCTGCGGCGGGCATTTGTGGAACAGAATCTTACGTCTCAACATGACCAAGGGCCTTAATTAAACGATTACCACGAGGCAATCACACCTATTTTTCGTGCCTATCTCGAAGTCAACGCAGCGTTGACACGTCCTGTTCAAGCGTCCACAAAATGCCGCTTTTCTTGTACCTGACAGCCTTAACTAAAGATGAAAAGGGCCAACGTCTAATTCTACCGAAGACCAGCGCGGACCTTGGATACTCCGCTTACTATACGGTCACCTAATCCATACCATCTAAATTGGCGGCAGGAGGAACGACTCCGTATCATGGGCGGGATATTGCGACGGATCCGACAATTGTGATTGGCCGTGACAGAGTCATGAGATTCCCTTGTCGAGTTGCCTAGGGAAGACAACGCTAGGTAAAGCGCATACCTTTCGTGCAGTGGCGCTGACATGTTCTGATGGGAATTCATACGTATAATATGCTCCTGCATAGAGTGGGCTTTCGTAACTGCTGCCATTGTCACTAATGTAGCCAAAAAAGACAGGTATTTCCTTCATGCCTACTACAGGGCGTATTCGTTGTTGGGCTTGGTGGATTCTTGGCCTTAACGCCACCTCGAGCCGCAACAATGCGCACGTGGCTGGCATGACGAAAGCATGCGGAGGTTATTGAAGGTTCAAGCGCTTGACACAGTCAAGTCAATGTTAAGTCAGACAGTTAAAGCAGCGAATCGCCAAACTGTATATAGGTGTGCGTGGTGGCTCAAAACGTAAGACAGCGGCACCAAAATAGCAAGCAAATTCACACCGCAGTTTAAGGTGACACCGGGTGCTTTGACCAAGGAGGAGACCACGCTCGGGCATTCTGGATGGGTTTAGAGGCGATAGCGCTGGCAACCCAACTAAACGGGGGTGTGTTGCGCAAGTGAACGACGCTTTTACCAATTCTGTCGTGATGCGTCAGGCGCTTTAACCTTCATCTATGTTCCAAGGCAACGCATTTGAAGCGAAGAACGACCCGCGCAGTAGCACAAAACGAATCGTAACTTTCCACGGGCTTCCATGCCTCTGACCACAGGCGCCACTAAAGGTTACCACGTACCAAACAATCTCGAAAGGTCCAGCAACCATGTGGCCAGATCCTGCACAACAAGCAACGGGTGCGCACAAGGTCCCGGAGAGTGGGAGGGGCAGCGTCAGAGAAGGTTGCCTTGCCGAGGCTACCTGAATCACGTGACACTCCCTCTCAGTCCATGGTGCGGGTGACCCGCTCCGTCGTCTTTTGCGGCCAAGCGCAGTGCACGTCTCTCGCGTCCCTCGAGACCTTCTAACCTTAAACATCGCGTCCCGCGCATGCGCCGTCGGTAGCATGACCTTGTGGCGGTGGGGCCGACGGCGCCAAAGGGCTTCCAGCCTCGATATGATTGCTATCGCAATAATATATTATGGACATAAATACAGCTGAAGTAGAAGCAAGTAGTATTCATAAACTTCAGCAGGCAAGGGTTTGTGTTGGGGATGCAAGCACTTAAATGCACGATAAAAACAGTGCAGCGGGATTATCAAATGCTTTAGTGCGCCGTATTTAGGCACCCGTTCCTGCGGCGAGCGTCAGCGTTGTCCCTCGTATTCGAGCGGACGAGAACAGAGAAAATGAAATCGAACGATGAGCGCAGCAGGAGATGAAAGCAGAGGGAACGAAAAGGACAGCAGAGGAGGCGGCTGCAGAGAAAGCTTGTTTCGGAAAGCGGGGAATGAGAGAATGGCGAAAGGCTGAGGAGGAAAGAAGTGTGAAGCACGAGACTCCGAGACGGCGCCATAGTGCTGTAATCTGATTGTATGCGCGACGCGAATTTTTTCTGGAAGCCACGCGGGGCACCTGCGATTTATCTGGAACGATGGACTATCCATGCATACATGGCGACGCGCTTGACCCGCAGATCAGATTTTCGATTACCGCGGACTCTGCTCGCAGCTGTCGTTGGGGTTGAGTGTTAATTCTTTTGGAACTCCTCGCTCCGTTTGCCCTGTGCCGCACGAGGCAGATTGTCCGCACCAGGAAACATGTCGCCAAATGAAAACACGTATTGAGGTGTGCCGAAACTTTACATAACCAAGTGTCATAATCATTTGTGAATCTTTTTAATCTTTTAATGCTGCAATTTTCTGATTTATTGAGATGTGCAATTGTTTGCGATGGAATTATTAAAATAGCACCTTGATTCTTTGTTCTGTGTTGCAGCTCAATACTATTTTCTTAATCGTTAGTGATATTAATGTGTAGTACCTCTCGGACAACGTCTCCCAGTGATCTCCTCTCACCCCTGTCTTGTACGAGCTGCTTGTATCTTACGCCTCACATTCCGTAAGTTCTTCCCACCAGCTGATTCGTTGCCGACCTAAAACTGCGGCCCCTTCATTTGGAAACCGTTCACTAACTCTAATGGTTCCCCGTTTATATGACCTACGCATTACTTGGTCTGCCGAGCTCCATCTCTTCCTGTTATTGTCGACAAGATGATCGGCTACACCTGTTTTTTCTGCACTCCCCGCAGCTCTCTTTTTGTCTCTTAACGTTACGCCTGATATCGCTGGATCGCTCGGAGACGCCTTCGTCGTAGAGTTGACATGAATACACTGATGACACTTTCACTTCTTAGACTCCTCTGTTGGTATACGTGATTGTATATCGGAAAAGCGATAAGCTTTATTGCGAAGCTCTGCTTTACATTGTAGGTGGTATTTTTCCCTAGCAATATGTAGAGCTTTAGTGTTCTAATCACTTTATCATTGTAACTCATTTATCATTCGAATACACTCTTACAATGTACTTTGTAGCCCCTGTGAAAAGGACCCTACACGTCTGATCCAACATCGCGTTGTAAAAATAAATTCATGTTGATTAAGCGGTGTTAACGCGTTGTCTTAGAATAGGAAATTACTTTAACACAAAGAACAAATGTTCGACACACTTTGCGTATAAATGTTCTGTGAATTGCTTCAGAAGAGGACACGAAAGGAAAGATGGTCGATATTATTTCTACGACCGAGCTAGGACGATTTTCGAGCGTCCATGCAACACGCAACCAAAAATATGATGACATGAAGTTTTATCCCATTTTTTTCTTTGAGCTTCACTTTCTCTAGCACGCGTAACGACAAAGGCTTATAAAGGCTACGTTTTGGATAAATCTAATTTAACCATAGCTCCGGACAGGAGAGAGACAGAGACAAAAGGGAACGAAAGACATTGAATTTAGCCAGTGTATGACCGGCTGGCTGTCCCGTGCTGGGAAAGAGGTAAACGGAAAAAAGGTGAAAGAAGAGGAAAACAAAAGGAAAAAAACCAGGTCTGGATAAAGTGCCTGTCAGAACCACCTAGACAACCGCATCGATTCATGTTAATGAATTCACGCTTCACGCTCTACTCCGACGATGGCTGCGAACGGCGCGTATACGCGGGTACTATCTTGAAAGCGATGTGCAATGAGGGACTGAGTGCGCCGAGGTGCTGATAGCTTAGTGTGCGCTGTGTCCTCGCCGCTTAGTTCGCGTAGAAGCGAGAGGCACCACGGAGCTGAATTCGCCCGCTTCTGCTGCTACCCCGCTTCTTCAAGAAGGCGTTCTTATGGTGAGTTGCCGCAGTCATCAAGTTAGATGTGTTCATGTTCGCTCGTGCGCACCTGACACTATGCTTGCTAATTCAGTTCCTAAGTGAAAGTTTAGAAATTCATACGGCCGATAGACCTAGTATCCTTACGGCGTATAGCTGTCTAATAATTTGCTATTGCAATGGACGCTTCGCCCTTCGGGCGAAACTGCGACTATTTTTTTATTTGTGTGGTTTATTTTGAGATGTAGCAGAAGGCCTAAATGACGCTACTTTGACGAATGTGGTCAGAAACACGAGGCCAGATACCTAGGTTTCGTGAACCCGAAGTCGCTAAAGAAGTTCTTGTTTTCAAAATTGAGTAAACGTGATATCCTCTCAACGAATGAAGGATCCCTTACCCATTTTTTTTTATGTTTGGCCGATGAAGGGAGCATCTAAGTGTAGAACTTGCGACTATCTGTGCGCGACTTGGTAATACGGGAAGCGGATTTGTGGGTATGAGATGATGTACATATTTGTTACTATGAGCACATAGTTGAAGCTGCCAAACTGCCGCTACGCATTAGAGATCTGCATGTTTATTCCGCCCCATCGACTGAAATCCGGCAGGTGTTTCGTGACCTGCATCGGCGCTTACTAACCAGTGCGGAGCAGGAAGCCATTGAAAGTGCTATAAAACACTTACAAGGGAAAATAACCACCACGAAGGTTGTCATGGCTTGCAAATCCTGCGCTGCCCACCGCCGAGTAAAGAGAAGTGACATGGATAACGCAGGTATGCGTAGCATTTATAATAATGTAAGTAAAATTAAATGTCATGGGGTTTCCCTCACTTGCGGGTGGATATAGTCGGAGATACAAAGTGGTGCATAAGTAGGAATACCTGGTATACTGGCTTCCTAGAGGTAAATTCTCGCTCGCGCAAGCTCAAATTCCTACAGAGCTTAAATTTTGTAATGGCTTCTGTTTGTTAACACGCTAGTGGGAATCGCATGGTGTTTCGTCCAGAATAGGTTCGATGCGAGCATTCTGTGCAGCTGCGCCTTGAAAAAAAAAATATTTCGTTTGAAGATGACGGCGGCGCCAGCTGTCCTGGCTATGGCAGACACCCCTTGTTCACTATAGGCCCGAGAGATGGCGTCACCGTTCAGTTCCGCCAATTCGGAAGAAAGGTGTTCGACCTAATTTCTACGACCCAGGTTGGCCGGCTTTCGAGCGTCGATGCAACACGCAACAGCAAAATGCGACGACATCGTTTCAGAACATCTTTTTTCTTTGAGCTCCCCTTTCCCTGGCACAAATAGCGACAACGAGTATTCAAGGCTATGCTTCCGATAAATGTTTTCCTTTTTACCGACAGGTTTGGACAGAACGCCTGTCACAGCCACCGGGACAAACGCGTCGATTCACGCTAATAAATCCACAGTCGATTGAAATAAGAGACGGCGAATTGACGGTAATAAATCGAGGACTTCTGAAGCTTTTTTCCAACCAATTTAGAAGCAGAGTGGCAAATTGTATGGCACTGTGACCCGCGGCGGAGGTGACGCAGGCGTTAAGCACTCTCCGTAGGTGCACCGATCCATAAGATATTGCAAAGCTGGTCCGGTCCGCGGCGTAGGTGCAGATCACCATTAGCACCCGTTAATGGTGAACTGTACACGCTGGTGATCCTTCTTCACAGACTGGTAGGGCACCTAGTGTTTCTCTACATAAGAGAGAGAGAGAGAGTAATATAGGAAGGCAGGGATGTTAACAAGTCAATAGTATGGTTGGCTACCCTACGCTGGGGCAAGAGAGAAGGGGATCTCTACACAAGGATTCCAAAATAAGCGGCGCGGGGAGTTGTTCTTGCAAAGATATGTGCGATAATTCTATAGCACGCTTTAATTACGCCCGCTGTCAGCAAGTGACAGCCTTGGAGCGTTCTTAAAAACGTTCCACGCCAAACGAGAATTACATGCATTGTGTTTGGCCTGATTGATCGATTTCGCTATTATAGCTGGCTTACTATTCAAAATTTTCCTAGCTATAACGTGCTGGTTAAAGGCAAGGTCAGAAGCGGAAGCGAATTAAAATATACCGAGCAGGGACACCCATACCACGTACACGGCAATTACTTAACTAGTGTGTTGCTATGAAATGATTTTACATACTTCCCGATAACTGCTATAAGCTTGGTACATTGTTTCGTTTAGCTTTTCTAATGCGCTGCTTTCCACATCGTTATTGAATGCTGATACTCAGTGCTATGACGCAATGACTCTAACGGCTGTTTCGAGGCGTTCCTTATGGTATGTTTAATATTCTGATCTGCCAGGACAAGTCATGCAACAGGTTCATTTTTTCTTGCGCAATATGTTATCTACAGGACTGGAGTGTATGGAAATATGGCATGTATAAGATATCGTGCAAACTTATGCGTTTTTAATGAGCGAAGTTTTTACGAAGTTCGAAGTTAACAGATTATGTGCTCGCCCCCGAAAACGTCGTGTTCATTTTTTGCTGCAATAATTGAATATTTTCTTTCCGAAAGCACCATCTGTGGAATTTGCACAATGAGGTCACGCTCAATAGGATATAGAACACACCTTCATGTTGAACCAAACGAAAGGGACTTCAGGGATTTTGAAACACAATATTCGCGAACACTCATAGCTTCCCGAGAGCTTATAAGGATTTTCAGCAGAATTTATGGCATTTTACGTTCCATCCGGCTAGATGACGCCGCATGCATCTTTTTTTTTTGTAAGTTTGGGGCGCCAGTTGGCAGAAACATGAGATGACCTTAAAATTCTACAATATATTTTATTCATTGTATCTAACCTACCCTGGCATGGCACTGCAAATGGAGCCAACAGACCATCTTGGTCGCCAAAAGGCTATGTTACAAAGCCGGTAATTATTCTCTGGCTTGTTGCAGGTTGTTTTGTTAAATGCACTAAAAATGTTGTGCAAAGAACGTTACGCAAGTAGTATTATAAAGCAACCCGTCAATAGCTTAGGCCTTTTCACTTAAAAAACGAAGAGAGAAAAAATATTACATCCTGACTCTTCCATACGCATGGTAGCAATCGGTTCTGCGTAGCTGTAAGCATTGTGGCATTTGGCGCTCTCGGAGATTCGTCAACAGACGGCAGTAGCACAAGCTGCACTTCTCAACTGCAGCTGCAATTTTCGAGGGTGAACGGCGTCGTACATAGCGGGATGTAGCCAGCTTTAAGCAGGTGAAGAAATCACCACCCCTTCGTGTCCGTGTAGATGGTCGAACAGGGAAGCTGCTTGTTACACCGTTTGCTACACCACGCTAGTCAAACTTCGCAAGGAGTCTATATTGTAAGTTTTTGTTTGCCATTCTTTAACCTCATTTTCGCTTTTGCGTGCTTCGCGTGGTGAGCAAGCCTTAGGAGTGTTTACTTTTTGGGGAATCTTCCAGTGATTTTTTTAATGCGTGAAGTTTCTGTCTGTGTGTTGCCGTGTTTTCAATTTTCACGTGCAATTCGCACCGTCTCTTTTCTTGCGCGCCAGTGATGAAACCACAGTTTGGCGTGAAGTGAAAACCATCTGATCTGAGGCAACTGTGGAAGAAGACGACGATGCTCGAGCTTTTGCTGATGATGATAGTTTCAGCGAACTCCGGCCTCAACGACACAGAGTTCACATAAACAGCATCGCTGTAAAGAAAAATATAAAGAATCAAGTAAAAAATAGAACCACTGATTCACATGGGCGAAAGTTATGGCAAGGTTTTGCGTTGCTCTGCAGATCCTCTCGCTGTATTTTTGCACTAGGTGAGGGTGCCATGGCTGCGTTGTGACCAGGCGTGTCATAACTGTTGTCAGCCCGTGATATTTACTATCCTTTCCATTCAGTTCACTGTATGCATTACGGTGCGTAATGCACACTTATCCTCAACGGAAACGCAAGTTCAGTTGCGTGCGACTCTGTAGACGAACGCTGCAGTGGCAACCCTCCATAGCCGACTGGACGGAACGTGGGGGTGCGGTCCATGGAGGAAGGAATACACTAAGAGGGAGCGTCACGTGACAAGCTTGAAGACTACTCATAAAAAAGGATACAGAGGAGAAGCAGGCCCTAGTGACGTGATTGCCAAGCCGTAGATTCTACGCGGTAAAATAATTTGTGCCCTTAAAAGTTTTTTTTATGCTGGAATTTTTCGGATTTTTTCAGATACTGATTTGGTCGACATGAAATAATTAAAATAGCACCTTGATAGTTTGTTCTGTATCTCAGCTCAGCACTTTTTAGACGGCTTCTCCTAATTATCTCCTATCACCCCTGTTTTGTGTGAGCTCATTCCCTCTTACGCCTGCCAATTTCCTAATCTGATCACACTACGTAAATCTTTGCAGTCATAAAACTGCGTTTATGACGGCAAAGATTTACGTAATGAGATCGGCAACTGTTCTAGCTGTAACTCTGATGGTCCACCGTTTAGGTGTCTGGCGTAATACATAGACTGTCCAGCTCCATCTGGTGCTCTTAATTTGGACAAGAACGTCGGCTACACTCGTTTGCTCTCTAGCCGACAGAACTGTCTTCTTGTCTCTTAACGTTACGCCTGATATCCCTGGATCGCTGGGAGACGCATTCGTGCTACAGTGGATATGAATAAACGGACGGTACTTTAACTTCTCGGATTCCTCTGGTGATATACACAACGGTAGTCAGTTACCACTCCACGAGCGCTATAATGTATTACATTTTTCCTCATTCCTCTACCTAAGTGGTTAGTGCTACCGTATACAACTAGAGAAGCGAGAAGTAGTACTTGGTAGCTCTGGTTTGCATCATAGGTGCCATTTTTCACTAGCAAAATTTTGAGCTTTAGTGGTGTTATCACTTGATCATTGTAAGACATTTCTCATTGTAAGATAACCTTAGACTGTAATTTACAGCCACTCTGAAATGGAACTTCCATGTTTCGTCAAAGTTTGCGTTATTGAAAAAAAATTGATGGGGATAAAGAAGTGTCAACGCGTCGCCTTGGAAAATAATTATTCAGCACCAAGCGCAAATGATTAACCCAGTTTGGATAATAAAGTTCTGTGAATTACTTAAAAAAAAAAGAAGTGGTTCGACATTTTTCTACGACACAGCAAGGATGGTTTTAAGCGTCGATGCAAGACGCAACTACCCTTTTTTCAGCTTCCCATTCTCTCCCACACATAACGGCAGCGAGTATTCAAGGTTACGCTTCCGATAAACCCTTGTTTGTTTACCGAGAAGCTTCGTCATAGCGCCTGTCGCAATCGCATAAATAAACCCGTCTATTCGCGCTAATAAATCCACCATCCAGGAAGATTAGATAGTGACGGTAATAGAGCACTTTAGAAAGATGGTTTATACTTTTTTGTTGCAATCAATATATAGGCACTGTTGCAAATTGAACAAAACAAGTTAATCAGACATCCGCTTGTTGGAGAAAGGGAGTTGTTAAAATACGCGCAGAAGCAAGGTTTCCTTTTTCGTCTCTGCCATAAGCAGGAGAGTGTGTGTGTTGGCTAGAGAAAAAGAAAGAGATAAAGTGAGCGGAAGGATTAAACAAAGAGTGTACCGTAGATTGTGGAAACGTTTTAAATATGTCCTTCTTACTTGCGTTCAGCAAAGAAAAGAGAGGCAGGAAAGGAGCACGTCGATAACTGAAAAAAAACTACAGGAATTTTGGCAATTGTGTACTGATGCATAAGCATTGTTTCGCTCGGCTGCGACTTCGTTTTTGCTTAGCTTTGCTCTCTTGCCTTTCCTAGCTTTTGCCCGTCTACCCATGGCCTTTCCGGTTGCAAACAATTATTATGCTTTAGTACACAATTGTCAGATCTTCTCGCCCCAACCGACCTCTTCAATGCAATCGTACTAATAGAGCCAGAATGCCGGCAACGAGCGCACCTCGACGGAGCAGAGGGGGCGAAATGGAGCATCTGCTGCAGTAGCGTGTGAATGCGTTGCGTGAGGGCAGAGTGCATTGCCGCATTGCCACGTGACCCTCACCGTCGCTCTCGCAAGCCTGTGTTGTGCGCGTCTTCTTTGTCCACGCAAGCTCTCGCCTGCGTTCTGACTGTGCCTTGGCAACGCCAAACGAAAACCCTCAAAGCGTCTCAACTCGCTCGCTTAGCGGCGAGGTGTTCGCAACTCGAAGGACACTCAGCAGCGTTCAATTAGGCATTGGGCCTCCGCAAAATCTCAAGTTTTACCCACACCCAATTTTGAACTCTGCTTACACCTGTTTTCCAGTTTGCCCGCACCCAATTTTCAAGCTGGCCCACATTCAAATTTAAGTCGGCCCACCCCCAAATTTATTTTGGCCCACATTCACGCTTCAAATTGGCCCGCTCTCACACTTCAAATTGGCCCAATTCCAAATTTCAATATGACCCAACTCCAAATTTTAAGTAGACACATCCCCAAATTTTAGTTGGCGCAGCTCTACTATAAGCTTGACCATGCATTTTCTAAGGAGCGCTATTTATCTCTATCGGAATTCCCTTTCTATTTTATTTTTTGTGTTTGGATTGTTGTTTATTGCTTAAAGCCTACCAGTCATCCACGGATAAAATATCATACCGAGAAAATGTCTGAACTTTGCTAATTACGCATTTTTGTTCAGTACGCTTTTTCTCGTGACATGGCTGAGAAGTTCATCAAAGAATGCTTACACATCGAAAGCTTAAAATAAAATAACGATGGTTTCACCAGAGGACGTGGATTTGGGTAGAGTTGGATTTATAGCTTGGTGCAACGCCGCGATGAAATGCTCGCTTGTTGTAAGACATGTACGTCAGACAGACGAAGCGTACGCGTCAGCAAAACAGTAAAAGATAAACATTAAGAAAAAGAACTAAACAACAATGAGAAGCAAAAGGAACGCATTGTGTAAAACTCGGTGGCGGTGATTCAGGAAGTGTTATACGTAATTTTGCATGAAATCGCTATCTTCTAAGGCGTTAAAATGAGGCACACTAAAGGAATAGAAAAAGCAAGAAATTTTCGGCTGAATTATCAGGTTATGTTTGTCGGACATCAAATGAAACAAAGCAATTACAATATTTTTGTGAGAGGGTGCTGGAGCAGCCAGAAAAAGTTCCAACACCAAAGGCTGATGGCGACGCCGCCTTGGACGCCTCTAATCACTGTAGCCCACCGTGACGTCACTGATTTTTGCGGCGTGTGCTTGGGCGTTGCTAAATTTTATATCCGTATATGCGGGCTACACTGCGGGTATTACAGAGCCAAACACTAAACTTACCCTTATTCCATAAATGTTACTGCACTACAACGACCCCAATACGAAGATATACTTTAAATCCGTGACGTCATTGTCACAGATCCACGCTTAGGCTTCGGAGCGACCTTCATTTGTTTGTTTTGATTATCTGCCTATTAACGGTGATGTTAAGAGTATCAGAATTTTTAAGGAATACGTTTTATATAGCTTGAAAGCCTAAACACTTATCATATTCTAAATTTGGGTGAAACTCAAAAACGGAAGAGTTTGAGCCCTAAAATGAAGGCTAAACAGAAACACAGTAATTTTAAAGTGATATCACTTTAAAGTTGCTCTGTGTTTCTGTTTAGTCTCCATTTGAAGGCTCAAATTCTTCCGTTTTTGAGTTTCACGCACATTTAGAATATGATAAGTGTTTAGGCTTTCAAGCTATATATATTTACATATGGACCAGGGTTTTCTACTCTGGCGACGACTGCGTATGGCATACACATGTATAGCAATAGACAATGTTGTAACTTCTGTGTGGAGGACGAGAGACGAACTCTTTCCGCAGACGAAGAAGAAACGAAAGCTTTATACAACACTTACAGATAGTGGATGATAGCGTACATGTAGCCTTAAGGGCGCATCAGAAGGACTGGGTGGCTGGAGGCGACTCTCTCTGCTCACAATGGGTCGGTTCTCCCTCAAATCCCTTTGGCAACGCCTCGTAGGCAGGAACCAGGTGGGGCAGGTGATGACTTCACCCACGTCGAATTGTTGATTAGTCGCGCAGAAGTGGGAGCTCTCGTCGCCTCGATGACACGCACGTGGTATGGCACTACAATATGCACAGAGAACATAGGAAATGAGTTCTGAATAGATGAATGCAGCCAGATGATGCAATAATAAAAAAAAAACATTTAAAAATCTCGGTGCACAGAGAATGTTGTGGCGTCATAACTGTGAGGTTTTTCGTTTCAACCCATGTAAATTTACGAACTCGCGCTCTGCAAACCTTCCTTCGATGTCATCATTTAGTTTGTGCAGAAAAGGCAGCCACTGCTCACTAGTCGGCTTCCTTTGGTCGCATCTGAGTCGGGCATTTCGGAACAGTCTGCGATGTCTAAACATGGCCAAAGCCCCTAAATAAACTATTACCACGAGGTGAACCCACCCATTCATCGGTGCCTATTTTGAAGACAAAGGAACGTTGAAACCTTCTCCTGTCGAGTCCAAAAGGCCCCTCTACTTGTACCTGACAGCCTGAACTAAAGAAGAAAAGGGCCAACGGCGAAATGTACCAAAGACCGGCGCGGACCTTGGAAACCCTGGTTGCTATACGGTCACTTATTCTATACTATCGAAAGTAGAGGGCGGCGGAACGATACCATATCATGGGCGGGACACTGCGACGTATTCGACGATTCTGATTGGCCGCGATGGAGTCATCAGTTTCGATAGTCCAGTCGCCTAGGGAAGACGACGGTATTAAAAGCGGAGACCTTTCTTGCAGTGACGCTGATGTGTCGTGATGTGAACTCAGACGTTTAATATGCTCCTGCATAAAGTGGGCTTCCATAACTGGAGCCAGTGTCACTAATGTAAAAAAAAAACTTTTTTCTTCATGCTTACTATCGGGCGTATTCTTCAATGGGCTTGGTGGATTTGTGGCCTAAGCGCCACCTCGAGGTGCAACCATGCGCCAGTGGCCGGCGTGACCAAAGCATGCTCAGGTTAATGAAGGTTCAAGCGGGTGACGCTGTAGAGTTTTTGGTATGTCAGTCAGATAAACCACTGTGCCACCACATGTTACAAAGGGGCGCGTAGTGGTTCAAAGCGTAAGATGGCAAATAGCACGCAAATACACACGGGAGTTTAATGCAGCCACCAGCTGATTTGACCAAGCACGTGACCAAGCTAGGTCAGACATTCTGGGTGGGTTTCTATGCGAGAGCACTGGTGATTCCACTGAACACTGGTGTGCTAAGCGCAATTGATCGACGCCTTTAAAAATTTTGTCGTCATGGGTCAGGCGCATAATACTTCCTGAAGGCTCCAAGGCAACGCATTTGAAGCAAAGAACGACCCGCGCGGTGTCAGAAAACCACCATTTACGCTCCACGTGCTTCCCTGGCTGTGACGACAGGCGCCACTCAAGGATACCACGTAGCAAACAATCCCGAATGGTCCAGCAACCACGTGGACAGAATCCTACGCACGAGTCCTCGTAGGCAACTGGTGCCTACGAGGACCCGAAGAGCGCGAGGGGTGGTGTCAGAGAAGGTGGGCTTGCCATGGCTAGCGGAATCACGTGACACTCCCTCATAGTATTTTTCCCCTCTTCCATGGTACCTCAACCGGCTCCGTCTTCTTTTGAGCCCGAATGAATTGTCTCTCGCGTCCCTCAAAACCTTGTTAGCCTAGACATCATAATAGCCCATGTGTGCACCGTCGGTAGCATGACCGTATGGCGTCGGGGCCGATGGCGCCAACGAGCTTGCAGCCTGGATATGATTCCTATCGCAATAAAATATCATGGACACAAATCCAGGTGAAGAAGAAGCAAGAACATTTCATAAAAGCAGAAAGAAGCGAAGGGTGTGTGTTGGGGTTGCAAGCACTTAGGTGCACGATTAAAAGAGCGAGACGTCACTATCAAACGATTTATAGCGCCGCTTTTAGGCGCCCGTTCCTGCGGCGAGCGTCGGCATTGTCCCTCGTAACCGAGCTGACGAGCACAGAGAAAATGAAAGCGAACGGGGAGTGCAGCGGGGAGAGATGAAAGCAGAGGGAACGAGAATGAAAGAGGAGGAGCAGGCTACAGAGAAAGCGTATGCTGGAAAGCGGACAATAAGCGTTTGGCGAAAGTCTTACGATGCAAGTTCTTCGCGCCAGGTAATTTCTTGCCGTCCAAAACCTGTGTTCCCTTCGTTTGGCGAACGTTGACAAACTATAATGGTCCACTATTTATATGTCCTAGCCATATCTTGGACTGCCGAGCTCCATCTCTTCCTCTTATTGTCGACAAGATCGGCTACACCCATTTGCTCTCCAATCGTCGCCGCTGTCTTGTTGTCTCTTAACGTTACGCCTGATATCGCTGGATCGCTCGGAGACGCCTTCGTGGTACTGGGGACATGAATAGACTCATGACACTTCTCAGACTCCTCTGTTGATATGTGTAATGGTAATCAGTTCACATTCCGCAAGTGCTATAAGGTGTCACACTTTTCTTTGTTCCACTACCTTGAGTGATTAGTGCTGTTGGATGCAAATGGAAAAGCGAGAAGTTCTTCTAGGTTGCAATGGCTTGTACGGTAGGTATTATTTTTCACTAGGAAAATGCTGAGATTTAGGAGTGCAATCACTTTATCGTTGTAACTCATTTATCATCGCAAAACTCTTTTACATTATTATGTAAAGCCACTCTCAGCAGGAGGATCCACGTTTGATTCAGCTTCGCGTTATGGAAAAAGATTCAGTGCCGAATTTGGAGTGTTAATGTGTCGCCTTAGAAAGAAAACAAGTGGTTTGACATCAAGCACCAATGTTTGGGTAACAATGTTTTGTGAATTACTTCAGAAAATGGAATGAAGAGGTGTTCGACATTATTTCTTTACGCATAGCTTGGACGGTTTTCGAGCGTTGACGAAACATGCAAGAAAAAATGCGGCATCAAGTTCTATCCCGTTTTTTGTTTTTCAACCTCGCTTCCTCTCGTACCCGTAACGACAACGACCAGCCAAGGCTATGCTTCCGATAAATCATTTTGTTCTTTGTTTACCGACAAGCAAAGTGCCCCTCACTACCACCCTGGGAACCACATTGATTTACGCTAGTAAATCCGTAGTCGTGAAAGATAAGCGAGACGACGATTGCACCGTGAGGAAAGGAGCACATGGGCAAGATAATTTTAGTTTTTTTTTTGCAATGAATTGATAAGAACTCTGGCAAACAAACAAAAAACTGTACCAGACATTCACCTGTAGGAGAAAGGGAATTGTTAAAAAACGGGCCGAAGCAAAGATTCCTCTTTTGTCTCTGACCTAAGCTGGAGAGTGTGTGTTGGGTAGAGAGAGATAGAACCAGGGAGGGAAAACAACCGAGGGAAATGGAAAGAAGATTTGTGTGAATCCATGCCCCTCTAGCGACGTGTAATGGAACATCGCAACCAAAAAGGGTAAATAAAGACCGTCATGGCAGTGGTTTTGCCTGAGTTGCATCTCGGTAGTGTATGAGACGAGAGCGAGGGAACAAGCGCGAAACGAAAACACGAGATATAATTAGCTTGACCTATGCTATATTTTCCACTCATCCCAGTGTGGGCATTACGGTGCGCCACAAACACACCTATCCTCCACAGAAACGCATATATGCTTGCGTACGACACTCGTGACAGCGGCGGAAGACGAACGCTGTAGTGGGGAGACGGCAGAGCCGAGTGCTGTGCATTGCGGAAAAAATACGCTAGGAGTACGGAGGAAGGAAAAGAGGAGAAGGCAGAGTGTCGTGACAATGTTCAAGCCTAGTCATAAACCGTTCAGAGGAATGGGACGATGGGAAATGGGCCCTCACATGATAAGCAAGCAGTAGCTTTAGTCGGCACGCTTTGGTTGCGTTTGCTGCGGCGGTTTTGGAATATGCTCACATAGTCGCGTGGCCAACGCACGCCGACATTGAGCGAAGGAATTCAAGTGTGTGAATCGGTCGAATCTGTGTTATGTCAGTCAGGTAAGGCGCCGAATCACCACACCTTACGTCGGCGCGGCTCGTCTTCTAAGCAGCAGACAGGCGTCAATGCTGTATTGAATGAAGGCGTCGGGAAATTAACCGGAATTGTGTCAAATAACCTGCCACAACGACCTCAAGGACGACTGGTCGCGTTTCGCGATGGTTTCAAGCATACTAGGAAATTTATCGCACTGCAAATGTGTGAAGGCAACCGAGTCGCACTCCCGATGGCGATTTTTCGCGTTTGTGGCCATCTTCTGGGAAACAATATAATGTCATTTGCACCTCAAACATGTTCATGCATTCAAGCGAGCGTCCAGGCTCCCCAACGACCGCTTTTCTGTCTGAAAAAAATTGTCCCATCTTGCACCCAACGATGGAATGGCGAGACGAGGACCCTGACCATATTTGAGGTCTACTGTTATGGCAGACGGTCCCAGTCGATGTTGTCGTTCACGTCAATGCCTTCTGTCTCTCAACAGACTGGCGAGAACTCAATTGACACGTCTCAACCGCGGAAGGGGATCGCTCCACACAATCGTAGATAATAGTGCATGTGCACGACAGCTGATTTCACCAAACGCCAGGCAACGCTCGGGCATCCTGTATGGCTTTCGAGTTGAAACCACCAGCTACTCCACTAACGGTGGCGTTAAGCTCAAATCACCGACGCTTTTAAAAATTCTGGCGGAATGGGTGAGGCGCCCAAGGCTTTCTCCTGATTTCAAGGCAACGCACTTGCAGCAAAGGACCATGCGTGTGCTAGCAGAGAACCACCCCTTACTTTCCCCGTGCCTCCAAGCTTACCACGTACCAGACAATCTCGAATATTCCAGCAACCATTTGGGCAGAATCCTACGCAAGACGCAACGGGTGCCCACAAGGCCCACGCACTATGCTCGGAAGTTGGCTTCCGAGGCTAGCAGAATCTCGTGACGCTCCACCTTCGTTTTCATTTTATCCCCTTCCTCCATGGTGCGGGACACCGGGTCCATCGTATTTTGAGGGCATGCGCAGCGCACGTCTCTCGCGTCCCTCGAGACCCTCTAACACTAAACATCACGACTTGCGCATGCGCGGTCGAAAGCATCACCGCATGGCGGCGGTAGCGCCGAGGGCGACAACGGGTTTGTAGCATTCATATGGTTGCTATTGCAATAAATTATCCTCACGAAAGGAGCTGAAGAAGAAGCAAGGATCATACGTAACAGCGGACAGCTGGCAAAGGTGTGTGCTGCGCATTCGAGTATCTAAATGCACAAACCAAACAATGTGACGTCACTATCAACCGTTTTAGAGCGCAGTTCTGAGGCGCCCGTTCCTACGGCGATCGTCGCAGCGATTTGCCCCTCGTAACCGAGTGAACGAGCAAGGCGTGAGATCCAAGCGAACGCGGAGCGCAGCGGGAGATGAAAGTAGAGAGCGCGAGGAGGAAAGCGGTGGAGGAGAGTATGGGGAAAGGGCGAGGAGGAAAGCAGAGTGCCGCACCAGACTGCGAAATGGCGCCCTATTATTGTTACCTGATCGTATGTGCGACTCGATTTGTGTAGTACTTTCTGGAAGCCACGCGGGCACCAACAATTACAGTGGAACCTTAGACAAGACAAGAAAAAAAGCTGAGACACCTGACCCGCAGACCAGATTTTCGACGATCACCAAAGCTCTGCTCGCCGTTGTTGTTGTGCTTTAGTAGACAGTTTTAGTTACACGTACGTAGAGGCTTCACGTACGCAAACGTGAAAAGCCTACGTACCTTACCTGCACGCCATCTGAAACGCTTTTAGCTACACGTACGCGACGCACGCCAAAAGGGACCCCGTAGCTCCAATCGGGAAATGTGAACATGGCGGTAGCCAATTCAATCCTGTCGCCGTGTTTCGATGCGAGCCGCCTGCGCACGCGCGGCCCGCTATCGCTTGTTCGTGATCTTGCGGAACTCCTGCGCGAAGCTGTCTACGTGCGTAAGAAACGCACGCAAAGATATGAATCTCACGTACGTGCGTGAGACCAGCGCGCGGCCGCTACGTTTTACGCATGCGCACTGCTGAGACGTAGAAGCCCTACGTACGCAAAGGCTCTACGTACGTGTAAGTAAAACTGTCTAGTGTAAGCTGTTTCGCAACGCTTCACTTCATTTATAAAGTGCCGCACGAGGCAGATTGTCCGCACCAGCCAGTATGGGACGAAATGAACGTACGTACAGTTCTTCCAGTTTATTGATATTGTGGATTCTTCGAAATCAAATTCAGAAGATAGTACTTGGATATTTATCCCTCGTCGAAGAGGAACAGCAGTTTTTTTACTGACTAGCAATTTTAATGCGTAATATTTCTTAGACGACCTCTCCCAATGACCTCCAATCACCCCTGCTTTGGGCGAGCTGATTCCATCTTACGCCAGCAAATTTCCGAATGTCATCACGCCGTTGTTCATTACAACGTGGTTTCAGCAAGCCACCCCACCCCCTTGGATTGTGATTGAGGACGTTCGACGCCTAAAAAGAATTACATGTCTTCTGTATTGCCTGATGCATCGATTACGCAATTACCGTTGGTTTACTAGTTAAAATTTTCCTAGCCCTCAAGTGGCGGTTAAAGGAAATGATCAGAAACAGTAGCGAAATAATATATACCGAGTGCGGACACCGATGCCGCGTTCACGCAACTTTCTTCACAAGTGGTTTGCCGTGAAATGAATATGCATACCTCCCTATAACTGCTTTATACAAAATAGGTTGTTTCGCTTATCTTTGCTAAAGCACTGCTTTCCACATAGTCGTCAACTGCTGCTGCTCACTGTTATGAAGAAATTGTTCTAATAGCTCTATTCAGCGTTTTCATGTAGTACGTTGGGTAATATTCTCATCTCTTTTACAAGTCAGGAAGCGCACACATTTTTTTAGGCAAAATGGTCTCTATAGCCTTTCCGAGTAATGAAGTTTGTCATGTATAGCCGATCACGCCGTTTCAACTTGGCAAGCTGTTTTCAAATTTTCTAGTTAAAGATTGGGTGCTCACCTTCGTAAACGCCGTGCTCTTTTTTTTGCAATAATGGAATATTTTGTTTCAGCGAGCACCTTCTAAGGAGCTAACACAATGAACTCACCGTCAAGAGGACATTGAACATCCATGCGCGTTGGACGAAATGATAAGGGCTTTACGCAAGTTGAAAATGAAGTGATTATTCGAGAGATCTAATGACTTGCTGAGAGCTCAAAAGGCCTTTGAGCAGAATTTAGAAGCACGTTACCCACCTTCCGAGTACATGACGCTTCAGGTGTTTCTTGTTTTTATGTTTCGATGGCCTCTGACAAGAAGCATACGTTTGAAGGAATGCCCACATTAGGGCTGGCGGGACTGTTATCAGAGAGAAACGTATAGGTTACATAGGATGTGATGTCCATCATTTAGTGGTGCATTTAGACGTTATGTACATGAGCGGGATCAAGCTGGCGATTCGTGAGTGCAATGGAGCCAAAGATTGTAAACTCTTTACTTAAACGCCACGTCAAAGAGCCACAAAAGATGGCCTGCTCTACAGCAGGATATATTACGAACGGGTGCTTCAAATTTTACGCGTAGTAAGCTGCGCAGGCAGAAATGCAATGCCTCACGACAATAGCATAGGCCTTTTTACTTAGAACAAGATAAAAAAAATTTTTGACGTGACTCTTGCATGCGCATAACAGGCACTTATTGTCCGTTGCCCTAAGAATTGTAGCGTTTTGTTGTCTCCGAGATTCGCCAACCTACGTCACTACCAGAAGTTACGCTTCTTCAACTGCAGCTGAAGTCATTGAGGCTGAACGGTGCCAAAGAAAGCGAAATATGCGCAGCGCTGAAAAATAGAGTCAAGTAAAAAAAGAGAACCGCTGTTTCGCTTCGGTGAACCATTCAAAGCGATAGCAAGGTTATGCATTGCACCTTAGATCCTCGCGCTGTGTTCTAACATTAGGTGAGGACGATATGGCTTGACACAGCAGGTCATGCAACTGCAGTTGCGCAGATTGAATGTGGTCGTGCAGCGTTGTGACGAGGCGTGTCACGAGGCTCGCGCGATGATGAACGCCAGCACTGGTGTTGCACGCGTAGCGCCTTGGTGGTGCATGAGACGAGACCGATGGAAAACCGTTGGCACTTGTCAGCGCCAAAGGAAACAAGTGAATATGAGCATCTTGACATTTTGCTCTTCAATGGCAACGCTGTAGATCCAACTGAACGGAGCCTTAGGATGTGGTCCATGGCGGAAGGAATGCACAACACTCGCGGGCAACTGTCTGTGGCTATGCGGGAAAAACTACAGAGGCAAACCGTACCCAACTGAGAACGCTTTTGAAAAGAGTCGCGCGTTTTAGCCCTCGGGTAGAGAAAACCTTAACACTTTATTAGCAACAGTGAAATAAGGCAGTACACGCCACTGATTCTAAGGGTTCATTTATTTTGCGGCTCCTCCCTGCAGCGTATATCGCGCAAACGCGATATCCCAGCGCATGGAAGCTGCGTCGATTGAGCGTTTGTTACAAGCAACCAAAAGTGCTGTCAAACGCTGCCGGACTACTTGCCGCTGTCACACACGTGCAGCAGCGACGCAACCCCTAGCTTTCCCTTGATAGCCGGAGAAAGTTTTCAGGGAGTGTCACCTGACAATCTTGATGCCTAGTGATAAAAAGAATATAGAGGAGCAGTAGGCCTCAGCCACGTGATAGGCAAAGGGTAGATACTGGTCGGCTTGCTTTGGCCGCCATCTGTCGCAGGCATTTAGGAACAGACTGTTACGGTCTCAACACGACAAAGGGCCTTAATTAAACATACCACGAGGCTGCCCCACCCATTCATCAGTGCGTATCTCGAAGTCAACGCAGGGTTGACAGCTTCTCTTGACGAGTCTCTAAAAGCCCCCTCTACCTGTCCCTGACAGCCTGGACCAATGATGAAAAGGGCCAACGTCGAATTGTACCGAGGACCGGTGCGGACCTTGGATACCCTGGTTGCTATACGGTCACCTATTCCATACCATCGATCGTGGAGGGCGACGGAACGATACAATATCATGGGCGGGATATTGCGACGTATACGACGGCATTTATTGGCAGCGATAGTTATCACATTCCCTAGTCGAGTGGCGTAGGAAAGACCACGCTATTAAAGGTGGAAACCTATCATGCAGTGGAGCTGTCGTGTCTTGATGTCAACTCATACGTTTAATATGCTCCTGCATGGAGTGGGCTTCCGCAAGTGCAGCCAATGTCACTAATGTAAACAAAAAACCTTTTTCAGTCATGCCTACTACCGGGCATATTCGTCGATGGGCTTGGTGGTGTTAGATATGGGGCCATTTCCTGAGGCTACTACGAGTTCCCCAGACCACATCGAATCGCACCACTGCTAAGGTATGCAGAAACACGGATGCCACATTCCTGAGGCACGACAAGTGCAAACAACTTGGCGGCCCCTACTTCGTGTGCCGCCGGGGGAGCTATTCACTGCTTGACTCTTCCAGAAAGCGAGGGGATAGCCTGGCACTGTTGCAAGGAAAGTGGGTCCCGAAGCAGGATGGCTGTGATGTACCGGGAAGGCCTGGCAGCGTAGCCCCCATGCGCTCATTGTGCCGAGGCGTTGCAAGCCAGCGAAGCAAGACCACTTCTGCCCGCCTTGGTCCGCCGTCGCCCCACCTGGCTCTTGTGACGGTGCGTAAGTCAGCAAGGCAAGATCGCAGGAGGACTGAGCGGCGACTCTCTTCGCCGGGTATGACACCATTGCACGGGCGCATACCGTTGGCCGAAAATGGCGTCATCTGAGCGGACTCTCCCATTGGCCGAACGTGACGCGTCTTCCAGACATCGAAGGGCTTAAAAGAGAGACCGGGAGCAGCAAGAGGATTCCTGGAGCATTCCCTGATTCACCTCTCTCGAACTGCTTGCCGCGGGCCGCAGCGTCCGAGTTGCTGCCGGCCCGTAATGATTGTACGACTGTTCATTGACGTCTCACTCTAAATAATGTAAAATAAACTCCCAAGTGCTTTCATCCCGAAGTCCGTCCCCAACTCCTACAACTGGTGACAGCGGTAGGATCGCCTCCAACTCCTACCGTGGATTCGTGGCCTAAACGCCACCTCGAGCCGCAACAAGGTGCACATGGGCGGCGTGACCAAAGCAACCTCAGGATATTGAAGATTCGAGTGTGTGACGCAGTCGAGTCTTTGTTATGTCAGTGAAGTAAAGTGCCGAACCACCAAAAATTCCATAGGTGTGCGTGGTGGTTCAAAGTGAAAGACAGCGGTACCAAAATAGCAAGCAAATACACACCGCAGTATAAGGTGCACAGCAGCTGATTCGATCAAGCACGAGGCCACGCTCGGGCATTTTGCATGGGTTTAGATGTGAGAGCGCCGGTCACTCGATCAAACGGTGGTTGGTTAAGCGCAAGTGAACGACGCTTTTAACAATTCTGTTGTCATGGAGCAGGTGCCCAAGAAATTCTCAAGATTTCAAGGCAGCGCAGTTGAAACGTAGAACGACGCGCGTGGTAGCATGAAACCAGTTGTTACTGTCGACGTGCTTCCATGGATGTGACTACAGGTGCCACTAAAGGGTACCACGTAGCAAACAACCTCGAATGGTCCAGCAACAATGTGGGGAGAATCCTACGAAGCTGCCACCGTACGTGCAGACGGCCCCGGAGAGCGGGAGGGGCGGCATTGGAGAAAGTTGGCTTGCCGAGGCTAGCGGAATCACGTGACACTCCCTCTTAGTTATTTTTCCCCTGCCTCCATGGTGTGGGCAACCAGGTCCGTCGTCTGTCGTGGCCGAGCGCACTGCACATCTCTTGCGTCCCTCGAGACCTTCTAACCCTAAACATCGACTAGCCAAGCATAAAAGCCGACGCGCTTGATCTGCTGCGCAGACTTTCGATGATCGCATACTCTACTCACACCTGTCGTTGTACTTGAGTGTTACTGCTTTTGGAACTCGTCGCTCCATCTGCAGCGTGCCGCACGAGGCAGATTGTCCGCGCCATGAAATATATCGCGAAATGAAAACACGTATAAAGTTGTGTACTCGAATTTTGCATTAAGAAGTATGATAAGCATATGTGAATCTCGTTCATTTTCTTGTGCTAGAATTTCCCGGTTTATTCAGGTTATGGCTCCTGCGCGATGAAATTATTAACGTGGCACCTTAATATTTTGTTCTGTGTTTTATCTTAGTACTAGTTTCTTAATCGTTAGCGATTTTAATGCGTTGTTCTTCTCAGACGACCACTTCCTGTGATCTCTTATCATCCCTGTCTTGTGCGAGCTGATTGCATCTAACGCGTGAAAATTCCCCAAGTTCTTCACACCAGCTAATTTCTTGCCATCCTAAAACTGCATTCCCTTCGTTTGGCAATCGTTCACCAAGTCTATTGGTCCACCGTTTATATGTCCTGTGGATTACTTGGACTGCCGAGCTCCATCGCTTCCTCTTATTGTCGACGAGAATTTCGGCTGCACCCGTTTGCTGTCTAAACCTCGCCGCTGTCTTCTTGTCTCTTAACCTTACGCCTGATATCGCTGGATCGCTGGGAGACGCCTTCATAGCGCAGTGGACCATGAATAGACTGATAATGCTTTAACTTCTTAGATTCCTGTGTTGATATATGTGATGGTAGTCAACTACCAATACACGAGTGCTACAAGGTGTTGCATTTTTCCTTGTTCCACCAACCTAAATGAAATGACTGTTGGATGCGAACGGACAAGCATAAGCTGTACAGGGTAGCTCTGGTTTACACTGTAGGTATTATTTTTCCCTAGCAAAATCTTGAGCGTTTGTGTAGTAATAACTTTATCATTGCAACTTATATATCTTTCCAAAACCTTCCTACATTGTAATTTGTAGCCACTGAGAACCTTACAATGACCTTACACGTCTGATCCAACTTCGCATATAAAAATAATTTCACTGTTAATTTAGCGGTGTTAACGAGTCGTCTTATAAAAAGGGATTGCTTTAAAACCAAGTACAAATGTGCAGCCACTTTGGGGGCCAAATTTCTGTGAGTTGCATAAAAAAAAAGGGAAAAAAAAGTTGGTGACATTATTTCTGCGACCCAGCTAGGACGATTTTCGAGCGTCGATGCAACATGCAACAAAAAATATGATAACATTAGGTTTCATCACATTTTTTATCTTTGAGCTTGACTTTCTCACGCACACGTAACGACGAGTTTTGAAGCCTACGTTTCGGATAAATCTAATTTAACCACAGGTTCGGGCAAAGCGCCTGTCACAACTAGCAAGACAACGGTCTCGATTCATGCTTATAAATCTGCAGTCCAGGAAGATAAGCGACATGACGAATTGACATTAATGATTGAAGCATGTGGGAAAGATGATTTTTGTAATCTATTTGTAACAACTGTGGCAAGTAAAGTAAAAACTCTACCAGACATCCGCCTGTGGGAGAAAGGGAATTGTGAAAGCACGGGCAGAAGCAAGGATTCCTCTTTGGTCCCTGACCTAAGCTTTCTCTGAGTGTGTAATATTTTCGATCGCAATCGACGCTTTGCCTTTCAGGCGCAACTGTATCACTATCTTTAGTTCTCTTATATATAGCAAAAGGCCTCAAATTGCCCCATTTTGAAGAAAGTGGTCAAAAACTCGTGGCGAGGTACCCAGATCTCGTGAACCCCAAACCGATTTGAAGTCGCTAAAGATGTCCTTGGCCTCAAAATTTATTAAACTAGATATCCAATCAGCCAATGAAGGATCCATTACAAATTTTTTGGCCGAAAAAAGGTGCACCACACATCAGAACTTTCGAATATCTGTGCATGGGTTGGTAATAAGTGAAACGGACCTGTGCGCCTCAGATGACGTATACGTTTGTGAGAAACAGCATATATTCGAGCTGCCAGGCTGCCGGCAGGCAGTGAAAGTCTGCAGGTTTATTTTGTCCTTCGACTGCAATCCGGTGGGTGCTTCGTGATCTGCGTCCACCCTCACAAACGAGTGCAGTGCAGGCAACCATTCCGGTTGCATTAAAACACTTCCAAGAGAAGCTAACCGCAGCGATGGTTGTCATGGATTCCAACTCCTGCGCTGCCACTCAGCAGACTAAAATGAAGTGACGCTGATAACCCACCTATGGATAGCGTTTATATTAATGTGAGTAAAATAAGTGTCACGGAGTTTCTCCCACTTGCCGTTGGATATAATCGCAGATACAAAGTGGTGCATAAGTAGGATGACAATGTATGATGGATTCATAGAGTCAAATTACTCGCTCGTTCGCGTTGAGGTTCCTTACAGACCTGAAGTTGTGTGATGGGTTTTGTTTATTACCATGCCTGTGTGAACCACTTGGTATTTTGTCCTGGATATGTTCGATGGACGCATTATGTGCAACTACGCTATTATCTGTCGTCTCGAGACGACGGCTGCGCCAGGTGTCCTGGCTACGGCAGACACACCTAGTTGACTGTACACCCGAGAGATGGCATCACCGTTGGATTGAGGCGGAATCGACATCTTTTGAGCGGCGTAGTAGCAGAAGATCAGGATATCTACTTTATTCTGGAACAAGCAAGTGATCGCCTAGGGAAGGCGATGGTTTTAAAAGCGGAGGCCTTTCGTGCAACGGAGCTGCCGTGTCCTGATGTCAACTCAGATGGTCAATGTGCTCTCGCATGGAGTGGGCTTCCTTATCTGCTGGCAGTGCGACTAATATAACATGAACCCTCCTTCGTTCATTCCTACAACTGGACATATTTGTCGATGGGCTTAGCGCATTCGTGGCCCAAACGCCACCTCGAGGCGCGACAAGGCCGACATGTCTGGCGTGACAAACGCACGCCGAGGTTGATGAAGGTTCAAGCATGTGACGCAGTCTCATCTTTGTCATGCTAGTCATGTCACTCACTGAACCACCACACGTTACGAAGGTAGGGGTGGCTGATCAAAGCGTAAGACAGCACTAAAGATAGCAAGAAAACTTTCCCAGCAGATTTCTTTTATTCCAATACCCTAAAGGCCGTTACGGGCATTACATGGGGGAGGGGGGTAATATTTCCAACACAGTTAGGGGAGAAAGGCAATATAGAACACCATGGTAGAGATCACGGAATACAACAACAAGACAATATAAAAAAGAAAAAAAAGGAGAGGAAGAAATGCATAGATGATGGAAAAAAAATCACTTGGTACAAAGCTCGCAGATGCACTTACAAGCGTCAAAGGCCCAAAATTCAATTTTTCTCAACATGCGTAATACTGCGCTTCAAATGACTTACAAGTGAGTCATGATCATGTATAGCAGCAATTTCTTTTCGCAGCTTGTTCCAGTGATAAATAGCAAGAAAGAGCGGTGATTGTCGAAGGATATTCGTACGCGCAAACATGGGACGCACTTTAAAACGATGGTCGAGGCGGGGGAAACTTTTTTGTGAAGGTTTGATATGGGGTGCCATACGATATGGGATGCCGAAAGGCGTCACCGATTAAGGTGAAGAACACCAAATTTGACCTAACACCACACTATGCTTTGGCATTCTGTACGCCTTTCGAGGCGAGGGCACCGGCAACTCCACTAACGGTGGTGTCAAGCGCAAGTGACCAATGCTTGTAAAGATTCTGTCATCATGGATAAGGCGCTCAAGAGCTTCCACAAATTTCAGGGCAAAATATTTGAAATGACATGCGCAGTAGCAGAAAATCACCCGTTAACTTCGAGGTGCCTCCATTGATGTGACGACAGGGGGCCACTAATCGGTTGCGACGTACCAAACAATATCGAATGGTCTCGTAGCCATGTGGGCCGGATCCTACACAAGAACAAGAAGCAACGGGCGCGCACAAGGCTACGGAGAGCGGGAGCGGTGGCGACAGAGAAGGTTGGTTTGCCGAGGCTAGCGGAATTACGTGACGCTCCCTATCAGTTTCTTTTCTTCCTCCATGGTGCGGGCAAGCGGCTCCATCGTCTTTTGCCGCCAAGCGCACTGCACGTCTCTCGCGTACCTCGAGACCATCTAACCCTAAACACCAGGGCCCGCGTCTGAGCTGTCAAAAGTGCCACCGCATGGAGTGGGTCCGACGGTGCCAACGGGCTTCTTGCATTAGTATGATTGGTATCACAATAAAATATCATGGACATGAGCTCTACTGAGTAGCAAGGAGCATACATAATAGCAGACTGCAGGCGAAGGTTTGTGCTGGGGATGCAAGTACCAAAACGCACGATTAAAACAGTCTACCGTCGCTATCAATCGTTTTAGGGCGCACGTCTTAGTCGGCTATTCCACTGGTGAGAGTCGCGGTGTTGTCCCTCTGAAGGGAGTGAACGAGCACAGCGAAAGATGAAAACGAACACGGAGCGCAGCTGGAGATTAAAGCAGAGAGCGCATGGAGGAAAGCGCAGAAGGAGCCTACAGTGAAAGCATGAGGTGGAGAGTGGTGAATGAGTACGACTAAAGGGTGAGTAGGAAAGAAGAGTGCCACACGAGACTACGAGACGGCGCGTCTTCCATTGCTTCTATTTCTCAGATAATGAACCTTAGCCTGTAAGCCAGTCCTTGCAAGACTACATGACGACTGCTGCATCTTTTGTAAGGTTTCTAGGGCTTGTTCCTAGAAGCATGAGAGGCGTTCATGAAACGTCTACAACAGGGCTTGTAGGGTGCTTATTAGAGAGAAAGGTGCATGCTATGTATGCAGTTTTCTCTGGTTGGGGCACAAAACGTTATTTCGAACCAGCGACTATGACTCCCACCGCAGCACTGCCAATGGAGCCATGGAAGCATCTTAGTCACTAAAGGCTACGTTACACCGCCACCAAAGATTCCCTGCCAGTCTGCAGGTTATTTTCTTTAAATGGCCTTGAATTTCTATATGAAGCATGCTGGGCAAGTAGAATTGTTAAGTTGCCTGTGAATAGCATGGGTCTTCTCACCTAAAACAGAAGAAGGTGAAAATCTTTCGTCGTTAGTCTTGCACATATGTGGCAGAAACCTGGTCCTGCGCTGTCGTATGCATTGTGGCGTTTCGTGGCCTCCGTGATTCGCCAGCATATGGCAGGTGCTGAAACACCAGCTGCAGCTCAAGTTTCTGAGGCTGAACAGTGCCGTACAAAGGGGAGAAGGCGTGGACGTTTTCCACTAGGTAAAGAACACCATTTTCAAGGTTGCCCACATTCAATTTTCAAGTTGGCCTACCCCGAAATTTCAAGTAGAGACATCCGCAAATTATAATTGGCCCACCCTTACTATAAGCTTCGTCATGCATTATGTAAAAAGCCCTATGTATCTGTTAGGGTATTCTTTCTTCATTTGATTTTGTTAATAGTTGCTTACCCCTTAAATGCCTCCAGTCATCTACATTTAAAATATCATAAATAGAAAATGTCTGAACTTAGTAAATTACACATTTTCCTATAGACACAACGCACTGAACTTTTAGTGTGACAGAGCTGGGGAGTTCACCAAAGAATGTTTACGCATCAAAAACTTTAAATAAATTGACGAGTGATTCGCCAGAGTACGTGACTCACATGCGCGGCATGCTGCGATTGAGGTGCGCTAAAATTGGGGCGCAGTTGGATCTACAGCTTGGTCCAACGCCGCGATGAAACGCTCGATTTTTGTAAGACGGCATGTCTAAAATGGCGTATGGTTTACTGACAAGAAGCGGTGTTCAAAGCGTCAGGCAGATTTTTTATTCTTTTCCGTTCAGGTAGCCCCTGGCTGCACGTGCTCGTGTGAACGGGCTCTCTCCAGGAAGGAGGCGCTTCTTCTTCTTCGATCTTCGATTGTGCTGAGATTATATTAAACAATACCGGCCTTCCAAATCCCTCGTTCATTTCGAGCGAATAAAGTTTTTCTATTGGTCTGGTGGAAATAACTCCTTGCTGTTGTTGAATCTTCCAAGAGCGGACATGGCCATCAACACCCTTGGAGACTTGAAGAACCCTTGCGAGTTTCCACATTTGTCGGGGTGATTTCCCGGTGAGGAGTATGACGATATTTCCAGTCTTTATTTCGTTGGTGTGTCTCCCATAGGAAAAGTGCGTTGATGGATGCTCCAGCAGATAGTCTTTCATCCATCTCTTCCAGAAGTTCTCGGTTCGGCGTTTCCGGTAGGCGTGTCGTCGGACAGCTTCCGTGCGCTTAAAGTCCACTGACACGTCGTTGCTGCATTGTGATAGCGTCATTAGACTCCCTCCTATGATGAGGTCTGCTAGTGTTAATGCGCCAGGTTCTTCGCTGTCCGACTCGACGTAGGTGAGAGGCCTGGAGTTCAAGACCACTTCGACTTCCGTAAGCACAGTCGCCCGCTCTTCAAAGTTACTTCGAGCTTTGCCGAGAACCTTTCTCAGTGAAAGCTTCAGCGTCCTGACCAGACGCTCCCACCAGCCTCCCCAGCATGGTGCGCTGGGAAGAATAAACTTCGAAGTGATAAGCTTCTGGCTCCAGTATGCCGTTGCGTCCTCTTGGGAAAACAAATTGAAAAGCTTGTCTAAGTCGTTTGACGCCTTCCTAAATGTTCTTGCGTTGTCCGAATAAATCACATGAGTTAGACCCTTTCGTGCTACAGAACGTCGTAAAGGCATGAGGAATGCTTCTGAGGCCATGCTGGAAAGCAGTTCCAGGTGCACTACTCGGGATGGGGCACATGCGAAGAGCGCTATGTAACATTTTGTTTCGGCGGCTTGAGTCACAACAAATTGTGGTCCCGTGAAGTCTACTCCAACGACTTCGTGTGGGTTCGTCGGCCTTACACAATGACGGGCTATAGGAGCAGTTGGAGCGTCGCCAGGGCCAATTCTGAAACGTCTGCACCTATAGCAGCCGTGCGTGACCTTCGTCCCTAATGTTCTTTCCCGGCAGATACAATAGTGCTCTCGCAACTGTGACAGGGTGTCTCTCACGTTTCCGTGTAGTATTTTGCAGTGTGATCGCTTTGTGAGTAACGTGGCAAAGCGATGATCGTGCAGGAGGATGACTGGGTGTTTTGCCTCCTCAGAAGCGTCAATGTGCCACAGGCGCCCGCCCACCCGGAGGATGCTGTCGCCATCCAAGGCCGGATTGAGGTCTTTGATGCGAGAGGTTATCCTTGCGGATATACCTGCTGAAGTCGAACTTATATCATTGCTGAAGGGTTGCGGGGAGAAGGCGCACCGTCTTCCATCGAGCACAAGGCAGGGGGAGGGGGAGGGGTTGCACTACGGCAACGGCTGCGTATTACGCGTTCATGGGGGCCTGATCTTGAAAGCGATGTGCGATGAAGGACAGGGTGTACCGAATGCTGATAGCTTAGTGTGCACAGTGTCCTCACTGTGCTGAAGCGAGAGGCACCACGGATGTCAATTGTCTCGCTTCTGTTGCTATCGCACTTCTTCACGCCAGCGCTTTTGATGGCGAGTTTCCGTGGCCATCGAGTGAGATGTGTTCATGTTTGCTTGGATGCGCCTGACACCATGGTTGTTAGTTGAGTTCTTAAGCAAAGGTTTACAATTCATACGGCCGATAAAGGTACTATCTTTACTTCCTATAGCTCTCTATTAATTTGATATCGAAATGGACGGCAACTCTTTTTTAGTATTCTTAGATGTAGTAGAAGGTCTCAAATTACCCTATTTTGACGAACGTGGTCAGAAACATGTGGCCTTAAACCCAGTTCTCGTGAACCCGAAATCGATGTGAAGTCATTACAGATGTCCTAGTTTTCTAAATATAGTAAACGTAGTATTCAATCGGCCAATGAAGGATTCTTTACACAGTTTTGGCCGAGGAACGAAGCATATCAGCGTTGAACTTTCGAGTACCTGTGTGGTGCCTTGAAAATATGCGAAGCCGACCGGGGGGCAGCAAGTAGTTCGAGCTGCCTGGCTGCCGCTACGCAGTGAAGATCTGCAGGTGTATTCTGCACCATCGACTGAAATCCGGCGGATGTTTCGTAAGCCACATCCGAGCTCAGTAGGGATTCTGCAACTAGCAGCCATATAAGTTGCATTAAAGCCCTTACAAGAGAAACCAGCTTCAGCGAAGGCTGTCGGGGTTTGCTACTGCCGCGCTGCCCCTTAGCAGACATAAGAAAAGTGACGTTGAAGAACCAGCTATTGTGAGCGTTGGTATTACTGTCAGTAAAATCAAATGTCTTGGAGTTTCACTGACTTTCCTGCGGATATATTTGCAGATGCAAAGTGGTGCACAAGTAGGATTCCCTGGTATATCGAATTCCTAGAGCTAAATTCTTGCTCGCGCACGCTGAAGATTCGTACAGAGCTTGAACTTTGTAATAGGTTTTTTTTAACAGGCTAATGGGAATCGATGGGTGTTTAGTCCAGAATAGGTTCGATGGGCACATTATTTCCAGATACGCCTTGAAGAAAAATATTTCGCCACAAGGCGACGGCGGCGCCAGCTGTCCTGGCTACGGCAGACCCACGTATTCACTGTAGCCCCGATACATGGCGTCACCGTTCGGTTGTGGTGAAATCGACACGTTTTGAGAGCCCTAGTTGCCGACGATGAGGGCATCGACGTTTTTCTGGAAGAAACAAGCAAGTTATTCGCATAATTGTGGTAATAAAATAAACGTAATAAAATTTCTTGCTCTGTGATAAAATTCAGCGCGAACGATCGAGTGGATTAGATCGAATAGTCGTATATACGTGGCGACCTTCTTTCAGCAACACACGATATGTTCCTATGCAAGTGAACGGCCTGGTCGAAGGACCTCTAGTTATGCATCCACAAAAGCTGCGGCTGTCCAGAAGGGCTCTGTGATCTCGATGATATTCCAGGCGCAGCACTCCGACCAGTAGGTCTCGCTGGATAGTCTGAATTTTTTTGTGTGTGTGTTCGCTGCCGATTGTCGCCTCACTGCGCGGACACTCTCCTACAGAGTTGGCTGTGCCTTGGTGTCCGAGCGCTCGCAGAGAAAAAAGGACGTCATTAAGCCGGTGTTGTGTTTGCTGAGACACTTTCGTATAACTGATTACTGTACTGTCCTGCGTTGCTTCCACAGCGCGGATGTCTCCCTGGGGAACTGCTGTCTTCTTTACCTGCCGCGTACCTCTGTCAATGAATGCCTTTATCTTATTGGTGGTGTGTCTGAGCGCAGCTATCTCTCTATCTCTCTCCTCCCTCCCTTGCTCTTCGCTTCCTGGGGAGCTAGCAGGCATTTTGCCCCTTTGCGTGATTTCGTGCTAGCCTGATATTTTCAATTTGTTCCTCTGTGCATGTTTCCACTTATTTCTACAGACGTAGATGATAATAATAATAATAATAATAAAAATAATAATAATAATAATAATAATAATAATAATAATAATAATAATAATAATAATAATAATAAAGGAGAAGAAGAAGAAATACAAATATATCAATAAAATATTATTTATAGCGCCCAGCAACAACTTCACAGCATTTCTACAGGTGTGCATTTCTATACACAATACAGTATCTACGAAAATGCAAATATGATAGACAAAAGAATTCGAGGAAGAGAAATAAATAATAAAAATAAGAAACAAGAAGCGAGTAAAAAGGAGTTAACCATACAACATGATTATCGACATATTCACAGGGAAAACAGGCAATGAAGTCTGATTCTATCTATACAGTAATACGGAATATTAAGAATTACGTTTAAAAAACCTCGGCTCGAACACAGAATACTTTGGCTTAGAGCCGTGACGTTCTCTGTTCGAACGCACGTAAATTCCTGAACTCAGTTCCTGTAGAGCGTGCTTTGCCGTCGTTAGCCCGCTTGTGCAAAAAAGACAACTTTAAAGAAGATTCGTGCTTAGTTGTAGTGGCTTGCGCGAAAAATGGCTACGACCGAATGCAGGTGTTCAGAGGTTTTCTCTTAGAGAAGCTAGAAATCAAGAAAGTAATGATATGTATAGACGGTTATAAACATTACAATGACTAATTTGTGCCATAACTTCACTACGGGTTCAGGAAGAAAGAGGAGAAAGTGCAATACAAACACCTTCACAAATGAATTTGTCATTTGTTTTCAATATTCAGGCTGGACTGTTGAAATTCTAATTTCGCAGAATTGGTGTCGACGCGATACGAATTTAGGGCGATATTTTATAATTTCCACCAATCAAAATATGCCGCCTCTAAACATCGCTCACATGGTAATGGTCTCTTGCGCGGGATGCATCCAACTTCCGGCTCTGAGCTTCTGATTTGTGAAATGTTGGCGCGTTTCTCGCGTCGTTGGGCCCGAAGTTCACCAACGAAGAGTGGGACCTGTTCCTGTGAGCTCCCGTCTTTGAAGACCAAATCGTGGCCATCCAGTGTGCCCGCGATCGGGCCGGCAGGCTAGACCTGTTGCTCCCGTCGTGGGATTAACCGCGTGCGCGTTTTATCGCGCTTTGCTAGACCCAATAAATGTTCACTCACTCACTCACTCACTCACTCACTCACTCACTCACTCACTCACTCACTCACTCACTCACTCACTCACTCACTCACTCACTCACTCACTCACTCACTCACTCACTCACTCACTCACTCACTCACTCACTCACTCACTCACTCACTCACTCACTCACTCACTCACTCACTCACTCACTCACTCACTCACTCACTCACTCACTTGCTGTAAACAGTGCCTTTCTATAGCCTCTCTCTACTCGGGCTGCCTGTCATCCGTCGATGCTTATTTTCGCAACGTCCCGCCGAATACTTCGAAGTCAGCACTTTATGCCAGATAATCAGGTCAAAAGCTTGCATGACAAAGACCTTTGTTGTTATTAGCAATATTGTATGCCAAAAAAAAACAAACGGATAATTTTTTTCGCAAATCACTCCCGATGTAGCATACTCTTGGTCGAAGGCGCCCTGCGACATATTTCTACGGGAACGAGCGGAGCCGAACTGTTTGTGAAGCGAATTTCTGGCGCCTACAGTTCTACATGCTGTGGATGACGGAACTATAGGGTTTGCGAAGATGGAGTGGCAGAGTGCTGACAATAAAATAACGCCAATGAATTGTGCAATGCGTCGAACTAAAGAATGCAAACACGGAGCGAATTGCAGCTGTCTGGGAAGAGAACAAGGCATGATTCGAGAAGACGAATCCAGAAAAAGGACGACACGAATAATAACGTACAAACGTGTGAAGTTTGGTCACTGGACAATAATTAAACTCTCTATGATTGGTGACGCGGGAAGGCACACGCAAATTTGCCGTGGCAGTGATGTACGGCTGTCTCGGACGGGGTGAGTGAAGTGAGGTTATCGCCTTCAAACGACTAGGAGAAATTTAGCCCTACCTCTAGGCTCGGCCAGCCAATTCGCGGCGAGATAAGAGCAGCACATTCGCGTTCTGGCTGCGGGCCGCCATGCATGCAGCGGAAAGAAACGCACAATGGGGCCGAAATAAACGTACCGTGTCTGTGATTTGTTCATTAATTCAGGGAAACGTGATCAGACTTGCCACAGGAAGCATTCCAGATTACGTAGCTATCTGTGTGCCAAGCCTAGCAGGCGTGAAATCTTTCCAGCGTATTGCATGTTTGTAGCCCCTAACACAGATCGGTACTAACACAACTTTTGAGTTCGATTATTTATACCTAAATGAGATAGTGAGCTCTCTCAAACCACGACCATTAATGGCTCAGATGGACAAACGTATTCTGGAGCTATGCCTCTCTCTCTCTCTCTCAACACGCCGCGGAGGCTAACTCTACACTTCAGCTCCGCATGCGTCACGCCTGGTAGGACAAGAGCATCATCTGCGCACGCTACACTTGCATGATCGCGTAATGGCTCCTTTGCACTACACAACAATTCCAAAGTAAGCTGTGTGGGTAGTTATGATTGCAAAGATATCAGAGATAATGCTATGGCATGTTTCTCGTTTCGCCGTGGTTTGAGCAATAACCCACTTTGATCTTGTTTAAGGACGTTGGGCGCCAAAAAGAATTACGTGTCTTCTGTTTTGCCTGATGCATAGATTACGCTATTACTGCTGGCTTACTAGCTAAATTTCCCTAGGTCTCATGTGCCGCTTAAAGGAAATAATCAGAAGCGCAAGCGAATTAAAGTATGCCAAGCACGGACACCGATGCCGCATTTACGGTACTTACGCCACAAGTGGTTTGCTGTGAAATGCTTATGGATGCCTCCCGATAACTCGTGTATGCAATATAGGTTGTTTGGTTTAGCGTTGCTAATGCGCTGATTGCCGCATAGTTATTGGCTCCTGCTGTTCAGTGCCATGATGCAATGATTCTAATCGCTCTATTCAGCGGTTGCATGTAGTGTGTTGTTTAATGTTCTCATCTGTCAGGAAAAGCGAGGCAGCGCACGCAATTTTTTACGCAAAATTTCATCAATAGCACTTTAGTGTAATGAAATCTGGCATGTATAACATATCGTGCTAACTTATCACGCGTTTTCAATCAGGCAAGTATTTGTAATTTCTTGGTTGATTAAAGATTACGTGCTCGCCTCCTAAAACGTCATGTTCTTTTTTTTGCAATCATTTAATAGGTTGTTTCAGCGAGCACTTCCTATGGAATTCACCGAATGAACTCATGGTGAAGAGGGCATTGAAGATACATACACGTTGAATCAAATGAAAAGGGCTTTAGGGATGTTGAAAATTAAATTTGTTATTCAGGAGGCCTAATGGTTTCTGTAGAGCTGCAAAGGCTTTTCAGCAGAATTTAGTGGAATTTTACCCATCATACTACTACATGACATTTCATGCATCTTTTTTAAGGTTTCGAGGGGCACTTGCTGGACGCATACGAGACATTCATGAAATGGACTAAAGAGGGCTCGTAGGGCTCCTCTGAGAGAAAAAGGTGCATGTTATAAATATGCTCACATTGCCATCGTTGGATGGTTGAGAAGGCAATGTTTGAACTGGATTTGGTGCCCCTGCCACTGCTAATGGAGCCAAAGAATAGATCTTCGTTAACTAAGGGTAGCTTATGCAGCCCCCACTAATTCCCTAGATGATTGCAGGATATTTCGTCTAATGGCTGCTTGAAATATTGCGAAAGGCATGAAATCTCAATAGAATTATGAAGCTTTCCATCAATAGCTTGAGCCCTTTCACGAAACAGAAAGAAATAAAAAATATTTCGGTTTCAGTCTTGCAAACGCGTGGCAGATACCTGTACTGCATTGTGGTAAGCATCGCGGCGTTTTTGTACTCCGAGATTCCCCAACATACTGCAGCCACAGAAGCTACACTTCTGCAACAGCAGCTCGAGTACTCGAGCTCGAACAGTGCCATACAAAGTAAAGTATCACCTGGTTTACACAGCTAAAAAAAATCAACCGCCGTTTCACTCGGACGGAGCATCCAAAGCGTAGCAAGGTTAGACGTTGCGCTTGAGGTCGTCACGCTGTGTTGTAACACTAGGTGGCGGCGACATAGCGCGACAAGCCAGGTCGTACAGCTGCTGTTGCGCGCAATGAATGGAATCCTGCAGCGTTTGTGACCAGACGTGTCATAACGCTGGCGTGATGAAGAACACCGGCAGTGACGTTGCACGAGTTCCACGTCGCTGGTGCATGAGATGAGACCGAGGGGAAAAGCGCAAGAGAATATAACTAGATACAGGCAGCTTCACACTTACAATACATTTCTCTCAGTCCAGGGTACGCACTACAGCTCGTCACGCACACTTATCGTACACAGAAATGCAAATTCACTAGCGTGAGACACTCGGGCCAGCGGTGGAAGTTGAACGCTGCAGTGGCAACACGGTAGAGACGAATGGACGGAGAGTGAGGCTTGTGGGGGATTTAGGAACAGGCTGTTACGTCTCAACACGACGAAAAGCCCTAATGAGACGATTACCACGTGGCAACCCCACCCTTTCATCAGAGCGTATCCCAAAGTCAACGCAGGGTTGATACCGACGGTGGACGGGTCCACAAAACGCGCATCTACCTGTACCTGATAGCCTGAAATAATGATGAAAAAGACCAACGTCAAATGGTAGCGTAGAACGGCACCTATCTTGCATTCCCATGTTGCTATACGGCCACCTCTTCGATACCATCTGAAGAAGAGTGCGGCGGAACGATGCCGTATCATGGGTGGGATGTGGCGACCAATTCGACGATAGCGATTGGCCGTGACACTATCAGATTCTCTGGCCGAGTTGCCTAAGGAAGACGATGGTATTAAAAGCGGAGACCTTTCGTGCAGTGGCGCTGACATGTCCTGATGTGCAATCAGACGTTGAATATGATCTTGCATGGAGCTATCTTCCTAATCTGGACCCAGTGCGAATAATGTAAAATAAATCCTACGTATCATATCTGCTTGTGCGCGCATTTATCTTTTCTTCCGAGAACAAACGTGCCGACGATTCCTTTCAAGATAACCTTCCCTGCCAACGGCATTTTTCTTTTCACACTGACCTTATCGTCCAACGTGGCTTCATATACGATGCAATAAACGATTGCTTGCCTTCATTCTCCAGACACGAACTGGCGCCGGTTTCTATGTCCGTCTAGATGACCAATACACCTTTCCTCTTTCATTCCTACTACCGGACGTATTTTTGTATGGGCTCGGTGGTACCCTGGCCTGAACGCCACCTCGAGCCTTAAGAATGCGCACATGCGAGGCGAGACAAATACACGCCGTGGTTAGTGAAGCTTCAAGCGTCTGACGTAGTCGACTCTTTGTTGTGTCATTCAGGTAAGGCAGTGAATCGCCATCCGTTACTTAGGTAGCTGTGTTGGTTCAAGGTGCAAGACGGCAGTACGAAAAAATGCTAGAAAATAGTCACCGCAGTTTAACGTGCACAACAGCTGATTTGGACGGACACTAGACCACGCGCGGGCATTGTGGCTGGGTTTCGAGGTTAGAGCGCTGGCAAATCAAATGACGACGGTGTTAAGAGCAAGTGATCAACATTTAAAAAAATATATGTCGTCAGGAGTCAGGCGCCTCCGACGTTCTCCAGGTATCAAGGCAAAGTATTGGATGTGATGAATGGTGGGAGCGGTAACAGAAAACCATCCGTTATTTCCCACGCGCTTCCATGCCTGTTATGGTCGGCGCCACTAAATTTACCAGTTGTAAACAATTGCGAATGATTCGGCAACCCCGTGGGCCTAATCCTACACAAGAGGCACCGGGCGCGCGCAAGGCTCCGGAGAGCGCGAAAGGAGGCGTCGGAAGAGGCTGGCTTGCCGTGGCTAGCGGAATCACGGCGCTTCCTTCTACTTTTATTCTGCCTTATCCATGATGACGTGAACTGACTCCGTCGTATTTTGCGGCCAAACGCAGTGCACCTCTCTCGCGTTCTTCGAGGCATTCTAACCACAAACATCATGGCCCGCGCCTGTGCCATGGATAGCGTGACCGCACGGCGACGGGGCAAACCGCGCCAGCATGATCGTGTGCAGCCCCCTAGCGCTGCACCACACGTGACACGCCAGTTCAAGTGGCCACATTACGGGCTCCGGTTGGCTATGTTGCCGACTTTACGCCCGACCGCATCTGCCCGCCGTTCACCTCTTCCATGCCGTGGCTGACTGTATCCGATGCGACCTCGCCCCATTACTTAGGACGAGGAAAACTAAACGTCGCAGTCCAAGAGGCAAGGGTTGCGACAACGTCGACATGTGAAAGTCCTCACTACATTCCGTCGGACGTTAGCGAAGTGCTTATTGACAGCGTTCGCGCATCTGCACTCGTGGACACTGGAGCCACCGTTGTGTGTTATGAACCCTAAGCTTTGCCGCTTACTTCAGAAAGTCACGACGCATCTATCTGCACTGTCCCTCGCCAAAGCCAGTGCTCAGCATGTTCACCGCGTGGCGGATTGAACTGCTCGTGTTGTCATTGCCGACGTTCTATACGCCATTGAATTCATCAACCTTTCCTCGTGCTCTCATGGCGTTATCCTTGGCTGCGAATTTCTCTCGCGCCACAATGCCGTTATTCATTGTGAACGGGACGAAGTAGAACTCTCGCTGCTCTCAGATTTGCCGCTCACCGACAATTCTTTCCTTTCGAGGAAACCATTTGTCCAAGCCGTCACCCACATTCCTCCGAACACCTCAATGGTCGTGCCCGTGTTCACTAGCGGAACCTCTGACGCTGTTGCTCCACTGTCTCCATCTGGCCGCTTTCTCACTCGGATTGGTCTGCTGCTGCCTTTTGCTACAGTGGACATCGCACAGGGCTACAACACCATTTTCGTTCGCAACCCGTTTGCATACCCTGTGTTGCTGATTTGAGGGAAATGTCTTTGCAGTGTAGAAGCGATCGAATACGTTAAAGTTATGGACGTGCCCAATGATAATTACTGCGCTGGTTCCAGTGCGATCAGCGGTGTTTCTAAGTGTGACCTTTCGCCCAGTGATGTGGTTGCTTCTTCGACTGTCGATGCCCTTAAACCGGTCAAGCGTTCTCAGCTTTTGTGCCTTCTAGAAGAAATTCGTCCTTCTCTCGATATAGGGCAGTCTTCCCTGGGCTGGACCCCAGCTGTTACACAGCACATCAATACTGGCCCGCAGCCGCCATTGCGGCAAAAGTGTACCGTTAAACATGCACTACACTGCCGTTATACAGAGCCAAACACTAAACATGGAAAGCTTCGAGAAATATTTCTGCAGCAGTACGAACCAAATACGAAGAAATACTTTAAATCCGTGACGTCCAGGTGAGAGACCCGCGATGATACTTCGCCACGCAATAAGTGTCCATGCGACACGATTTTAAACCGATGGTATATTTCCGGACGCTTAAAATATGACGAGAGAAAACATCGCTCTCATGGTAATGCCACTCAAGCGGGAGACAACCAACTTCTAGTCCTCTTTGGAGCTCTTGCATTATGAAACGTTAGCGCTTCTAAGACAGGAGGTTTCTCAACCACGTGCCATAAACACTGCCTTTCTATAGCCATCCTCTGCTCCTGCTGCCAGTTATGCGTGCATGCTTATATTCGTAGCGTCCCACCGAGTACCTCGAAGTCCGCCTTTTATCCCAGTAATTAACGTGAAAACGCTTGTAATGCAAGCACCCTTGATGTTATCGGCAATATGGCATCCATATATAATATTTTTTGCCCAAATCAAACGCAGTGTCGCATGTTCCTTACTCAGTGCACTCTGCTGGGATTTCAATGGAAATAAATGGAGCCGAACTATTTTTGAAGCGTCTTCCAGTCGCTAGCAGTTCCACAGGCAGCGGATGAAGCTAAGGGAATACCGGGAATCTAAGGGAATACCGGGATGACCCGCGGAGGAGGGGACGCGGGCGTTAAGCACTCCCCATACGTGGGCCAATCCCGAAGATAGTCCAATACCGAACAGGGGCAAGGGCCTCGTCAAGCTGCTCGTAGCAGCTTTTTTGCTCTTGTCCTAGCATTCTTATTTTTCATACGCGGAAGAATGCTCAATAAAGATTTGATTTGAAGATTAGATTTGATTTGAACTACAGGTGTAATGCACGTGCTCGTCCCTTTGCGAAGATAGAGCGGCAGAGGGTACATAACGAAATAACACGATTGAACGGCGCACTTTCCCCGTAATCAAAAAACCGCAAACACGGTGCGAGATTGTAGCTCTCTGGGAAGAGAACAAAGAATGATTCGAAAAGACGAATAAAAAAATAATGAGATGAATACTAATGTACAAACTTTGTAAGCGCAGAGTACGGACCGTTATTAAACTCTCTCTGATAGGTGGCTCGGGAAGGCGCGCCCAAATTCGCCATGGCAGTAATGTACGCTTCTCTGTCTGACGGGGAGAACGCAGTGGCAATTCTCGGCCCTCAAATGGGTGCGAGTGATTTGCTCTTACGTCTAGGCGCCGGCAGCCCGTTCACGGAGAGATAAGAGCAGCGCATTTGCCTTGTTGTGTGCCCACCACGCATGCACTCTTCGAAGAAAGAGACGCAGCAAGGGGCCAAAACAAATGTACCAAGTGTAATCTCAGTGCCTAAATTCAGAGTAACGTGATCAGCCTTGCCACTGGGAAGTTTCCAGATTACACAATTGAATATAACGCCTAGCAAAGCAAGGGTGGAGTCTTTCCGGCGTATTTTACGTTGGTAGCCCCTCACACACATAGTGTCGAACACCACTGTATGTGTTCGTCACTATGAGTTCAATAAGTTATACCTGATATGGCATAGTGAGCTCTCTAAAACGCGACCATACCTGGCTCGGATGGACAAGTGTACTGCCAAGCTACGCCTCTCTCTCTGAACTACTCATGCGAGGCTAACTATAGAGCTTACCTCTGCTTGAGTCACGCCTGGTGCGACAAGGGCGCCATCTGCGTACTCTATATATGCCCGATCCGCAATAGCTCCTTCTACAGCGAAGCCGTTTAGAGCTACTTCCCCAAGGATTGTCGCCGTGTAACACAAAATTATCATCATCAGGATTTGCTGCAGCGTCGTCGTGTTCTTCCCCAGCTCGTCGTTGTCATTAACTTTGTTAATAAATTAATAATTCACTCATCAATTATTGAGAGGCACAAAGCCGTATTCAATATTACTGCCAATTTCAGTGAAGCTGTTAAGGGCTAGTTCCCCCAGAAACTTATCCGTGTGTAGACACAAAACTTCCTATAAGTGGGCCGATCCCGAAGCTAACGGAATACCGGGCTGAACCGCGGTGGAGAGGACGAGCACTCCCCATACGTGGGCCGATCCCGAAGATAGTCCAATACCAAGTTGAACTCCGGCGGAGGCGCACAGGGTTTAAGCACTCCCCATAAGTGGGCCAATCCCGAATATAATCCAATGCCGAGCCCAACCTAGGCGGAGCTACGCAGTCGTAAAGCACTCCCCATGCGTGGGCCGATCCCGAACATAGTAAAATACCGAGCCGAACTGCGGCGGAGGTACACAGGCATTGAGCGCACCTCCTACGTGGGCCAATCCCGAAGATAGTCCAATACCAAGTTGAGCTGCGGCGGACACCACGTTACACCACGGTTTGAGGAAGTGACACCCTTTGACCGTTTTTAAAGGCGTTCCACGCCAAAATGAATTACACGCCTTCTATATTGCCTGATGAATCGATTGCTCTATTATAGCTGCTGCCTATTTGAAGTTTCCCTAGGCCAGAGTGGCCGGTGAAAGGAAAATGAGTAGCCCAAGCGAATTAAAATATACCGAGTAAGGACACCAATTCCGCGTACACGGCACTTGTTTCACTATTGGATGCTATGGAATGATTATGCATATATCGTGATGAATCCTGTATGCGAAATAGGTTGTTTCGTTCAGCATCGCTATAGCATTGCTTTTCACATAGTCATTGACTGCTGCTGACCAGTTCTATGAAGCAATGACTCTATTCAGCCGTTGCATGTAGTATGCTGCGCAATATTCTCATCAGTCTGGACAAGTCATGCAGCGCACACATGTTTTCTTATGCTAAACTCTACCTAAAGCTCTTCAGGCATTTTCAGCCAGACATGCTTTTACTAATTTCAAAGTAAAAGATTACGTGCTCAACTCTGAAAACGTCGTATTCATTTTTTTGGAATCATTTATTATTTTGTTTCCCGCGCGCACCTTTGTTTCCCGCGCGCACCTTTGTTTCCCGCGCGCACCTGTTTCCCGCGCGCACCTCTTGCAACTCACAGCAAGAGGATATTGAACATGCATGAATGTTGAACCAAATGGCGAGGGCTTGAGTGATGTTAAAAATGAAATGCGTTATTCGCGAATGCTTATGGCTTCCGGAGAGCTTAAAAGGCTTTTCAGCAGAATCTATTGCCATGTCATCTTTTTTTAGGTTTGTAGACTCTGTTGCCAGGGGCATAGAAGGCGTTCAGGGAATTTTCACGGGAGGGCTTGTTGGGCGCTTCTTAGAGAGAAAAGTATGTGTTAGATATCATGGTATGCACGTTATTTGGCATCAGTGAAGAGACATCGCCGACATACCTACTGCCACTGGAGCCAAATAGATCATCTTCGTTACCTAAAGGCTACGTCACACAGCTCCCAAAGATTCCCTGGCTGTCTGCCGGTCATATTGTCTAAAAGCTCTTAAAATTTGATGCGGAGCATGCTGCAAAAGCAGAATTATAAAGACACCCAATAATAGCATGGCTCTTTGAATTAAAAAGTACAGAAAGAAAGAAATCTTTGGTTGTGACCTTTCCATGCACATGACAGAAACCTGTCCCGCGTTGCAGTAAGCATAAGTGTAGTTTCTGCGTAAGCCGCAGAAACTACGCTCCTTCAACTGCAGCTCAGGTTTCTGAAGCTGAACGTTGCCATACAAGGGAGATATCGCCAGCTTTAAAGAGTTAAAAAAAAAACAATTTAAAAAAAAGAACCGATGTTTCACTTGGGTGAAGCATTCAAAGCGATAGTGATCTTATCCGCTGCGCTTGAAGTCCTCACGCTGTGTTCCAACTCTAGGTGAGGGCGACAAGGGTTGACACAGCAGGTCGTACAACTGCTTTTACGCAGAATGAATGGAGTCATGCAGCATTGTGACGAGGCTTGTCACAAGGGCTTTGCGCGCCAAAGGAAATAACTTGATATAAGTAGCATGACATTTAACAACTCTATCCACTCAGTACAGTGTATGCATTACGGTGCGTCATGCCCGCTTCCACGTGATGGACACTCGAAGGACACTCAGCAGCGTTCAATTGGGCATTGGGCAACAACAAAATCTTAAGTTGGCCCACACCAAATTTTCAAGTTGGCGAAGACAAAATATTCAAGTTGGCCCATCCCCAAATTTAGGTTGGCCCAGTCCCAAATTTATTTTGGCATACCGTCCTCCACGTCCTCCTGGAGTGTCGGGAAGCCGATAATGAAAGAAAGAAACATTTTCCCTTAGCACACAGGCAGCGCATCCCCCTTCATCCTTTTATGTTCCTTGGCCCAGAACTTTTATTTGACACCAACGCAGTCCTAAGTTTTCTGAAAGATGTTGTAGGGCTAAAAACATGCAAGACATGTTCGTAGCGGGTCCTCTCTTCAGAGGATGCCGCTGCGATAGCTCTTTAGTATAGCACATGCCTCTAGGCCCTTGTGTTTCAAGGGCGCTCAGGAGGCAGTAGTGCTCTAGCATTTCTTATAATCTGCTATATTTTACATATCGTATCATTCTTTTTAAATGCATATAAATGTTCATAGTACAAGTCATACGTCATCGCCATAATGTTATCATACAGATTTTACGCACTTTAGTTGTATATTTTAAGGCCCCTTTACAGCCATTTCACACCAACTTCATAGTAATCATAAGTACACTGCAAACCCATTAGCACAGACATGGCGCTCTTTGGCCACACCTGGCTCTTGCTCCAAAAAAACCCATACATCATCATCATCACCACCTCTCAATTTCAATATGACTCAACACCAAATTTTAGGTAGAGCAATCGCCATATTTTAGTTGGCGCACCCCTACTATAAACTTGCCATGCATCTTCTAAGGAGCCCATGTATTTCTATGGGTATCCTCTCTTGATTTTATTTTTTTGTTCGGATGGTTCCTTATTGCTTAAAGGCTACGAGTCATGTACGTTTAAAATATAATAACGAGAAAATGTCTGAACTTTGCGAATTACGCATGTTCGTGCAGATACAAAGCATTACAGTTTCTCTCGTTACAGGGCTCAGGAGGTCGCCGAAGAATGCTTACGCATCAAAAACTTAAAATAAAGTAACGAAGGTTTCGCGAGAGGACGTGACTCACATATCCGGCATGCTGCGATTGACTGGCGCTAAAATTGCGGCGCAGTTCAATCTACAGCTTGGTCCACTGCCGCGATGAAGTGGTCGATTGTTGTAAGACGGCATGTACGTCAAACAGGCGAAACAAACGCGTCAGCAGAGCAGTAAAGGAAAGGCATTTAAAGAAAAAAAAGAACGAAACAACAATTAGAAAACACAAGGAACGTATTGTGAAAAACTCTCCGACGTTGACTGGGAAAGTGTTATACAGAATTTCTTATGAAGCCGCTTTCTTCTAAGGCATTAAGATTGGGTTTTTTAAAGAAATTGAAAAAGAAAAAAATTTTCGGATGAATTATCATTTTATGTTCCTGGGATACGAAATAAAACAAAATAATTATAATGTTTTAGTGAGAAGTTGCTGGGGCAGCCAGAAAAGACAAAACGCCAGGGACTGGTGGCGACGCCGCCTTGGAGTGCTGTAACCCCTCCTGAGCCCGCCATGACGTCACCGATTTTTTCGGCATGTGCTCGGGCACTGCCTAATTTTATATCGGTAAAAGCGGACTGCACTTGCGTTGTTACGGAACCAAACTTTAAACACTAACTTAGCGTCTTGTGATTATCAGCCTATTAAGCGTGCACTTAACAGTACCACAGTTTTGAAAGAATACGTTATTAGTAAAAAATGAGTGTGTGTTTCTCTTTAGTCTCCATTTGAGGGCTCAAACGTTTTCCTTATTGAGTTTCACGCAAATTCAGAATATGGTAAGGGTTTATGCTTAAACGTTATGCCTCCATATATGTACAGGGTTCTACTCTGGCGGCGGCAGCATATTGTATCCGCATGTACACCAATACACATGCAGAAGGCACACAGAAAATGAATTCTGAATATATCAACGTTGGCAGAATACGGAAAATTATTAAAGAATATTTAAAAAATCTGGGTTAGGATAGAGAATTCTGTGGCTTCAGAAACGTGAGGTTCTTCGAACCTACGTAAATTCAAGAACGCCTGCCTGTAGAGCGTGCTTTGCCGTCGTGATGAAGCGTGTGCGGAAAAGACAGCTCTAAATAAGACGCGAGCGTAGTGGTACTGGCGGGGGCGAAAACCAGCTGCGACCCAATGCAGGTTTTCAGGATTCCTTGTCTAATAGAAGTCGGAAATGAGAAAGAGATATTGCATATATATGTGTTCAAAATCTTATATTGTCTAATTTATGCCATAATTTCACCACAGGATCAAGAATAAAGGCGAAAGTGCGACGAACGCCTTTGCGAATGAATTTATCATTTGATTTTATTAGAAAGGCTTGGCTATAGGAAGTCTGATTTCTGCGAGCCAGTGTCGATGCGATACAAATTTAAGGCGATATTTTATATTACCCTCCAACCAAAATATCAGGTGAGGATACATCGCTCCCACCATAATTGTCACTCGAACAATACGCAAGCAACTACTGGTTCTCTTTTGAGCTTCTGATCCCTGAATCGTTAGCACTTGTGAGAGAGCAAGTTTGTCAACCACGTGCTCTAAACACTGCCTTTTTATGGTGTATCTATACCGGAGCTGCCCGTCATTCGTCCATGCTTATTTCGCAACATGCCGCCGAAATCATCGTTTAATCAGGTGAAAAGCTTGCATGGTGAAGAACTTTGTTGTTGTCAACAGTATGATATCCCAAAAGAACAAATTTTTTTTTTCGCACATCACACCCAGTGTCGCATGTTCTTTATCCACTGCACCCTGCTGAGGATTTTATTGAAACCTATGGTGCCAAACTATTTCGTAAGAGTCTCCCTGGCGACTGCAGTTCTGCACGTAGTGTATGACGGAACGACAGGTTTAATGCGCATGCACGTCTGATTCCGAAGATGGAGCGGCAGAATGCATACAATCAAATAACGCATATGAATAGAGCAATGAATCGTAATAAAAAGTCTGCAAACACGGCGCGAATTGCGGCTGTCCGGGAAGAGTACAAGGCATGATTCGAAAACAGGAAGCCATCAAAAAGAAGGACACGACGAATAATGGGCAAACGGGTTAAGTTTGGTCGCCGGACTCTAACTATACTCTCTATGATTGATGACGCGGGAAAGCACGTGCTAATTAGCCGTGGTAGTGATGAGCGATTGTCTCGATACGCAGAGCGAAGTGGCAGTTCTCGGCCTTCAAACTGGTACGAGCCATTTCCTCATACGTCTGTGCTCCAGCAGCCCGTTCGCGTAAGATAAGAGGGGCACATTAGCCTTCTTGTTTCAGGCCTCCCACGCATGTACACGAAAGAAACGCACCTTGGGGCCGAAATGAACGCACCATGTCTGAGCTTTGTTTATCAAATTCAAACAAACGTGACCAGTCTTGTCACTAGAAGCGTTCCAGATTGCGTAATTATCTGTATGCCTAGCCGAGTATAAGCGTGAAACTTTCCCAGCGTATTGCACATTCGTAGCCTCCTACACAGACCGGGACGAACAGCACCTTTCAGTCCAATAAGTTATACCTAATATGGCCTAGTGAGCTCTCTCAAACGCGGCCATTGCTGGCCCTTATGGACAAATGTACTGCTGAGCTACACATCTCTCTCTGTCTGAAGACCATGTGCGATGCTAACTCCATAGTTTACCTATGCTTGCGTCATGCTTGGAGCGGTACACATGCACGAACGGGCATTGACCCCTTTTCTCTGCACAACAATTAAGCTCCGCGTGGATAAGGTATGGTTGGATAGGTATGAGCGATAATGCTATAGCACATTTCTCGTTGCACCGTGGTTTCAGTAAGCGACACCCTTTGAACGCTTTAAGGACGTTTGACGCCAAAAAAGATTACATGTCTTCTGTATTGCCTGATGCATCGATTACGCTATTACAGCTGGGTTACTAGTTAAATTTCCCGAGCCCACAAGTGGCGGTTAAAGGAAATAATCACGAACACAAGTCAATTAGCAATACACAGAGCACGGACACCCTCGAAGCGTTCACGGAACGTACTTAACTAGTGGCTGGCTGTGAAATTATTATGCATACCTCCCGGTAACTGCTCTATGCAAAATAAGTTGTTTCTTTTAGCTTAGCTAATGCGCTGCTTTCCGCATTGTCATTAACTGCTGCTGTTCACTGCTGGGAAGCAATGACTCGAATAGCTCTATTCAGTTTTTGCATGTAGTACGTTGTTTGATATTCTCAACTCTTTTACAAGTCAGACAGTGCAAATATTTTTTTAACACAAAATGTTATCTATAGAACTTCCCTGTTTTCTAATTTTCCAGTTAAACATTAGGTGCTCGCCTCCGTAAAGTGATGTTCTCTTTTTTTTGCAATTATGCAATATTTTGTTTCAGCGAGCACCTTCTGAGGAACGTACACAACGAACTCATCGGCAACAAGTTTTTACAAACTTTCTCATTAAATATTAGGTGATCGCCTCCAAAAACGACGTGTTCTTTTCTTTGGAATCATGGAATATTTCGTTATAGCTAGCACCTTCTATGGAACGTATACAACGAACTCATGGTCAAGAGCACATGAACATGCATGCATGTTGAACGAAATGGAGAGGGTTTTAGGAATGTTAAAAAGGAAGTGCTGTATTCAGGAGGCCTAATGGCTTCCGGAGAGCTGAAGCCGTTTCAGCAGATTTTAGTAGCCTGTTAGCCACCATCCGGGTACATGACGCTTTCAGGGATTTTCTTTTATTAAGGCTTCGAGGGCCTCTCACGAGAAGGATGCGAGGCGTTCATGGAATGCCCACAAGAGGGCTGGTGGAACTCTGTTAGAGAGATATGTGTATGTTAAATATGGGGTAATGACCATCATTTCGTGGTACATTAGACGCTGTTACTTTCAACCGGACCCAACGCCAATGGAGGCAACATTTCATCTTTTTTTACCCAAAGGCTACGTTATTCAGCCACCAAAGATGCTCTGCCTGACAGCAGATTATCATTTTAAAGCGTACTTCAAATTTTATGCGGAACAAGCTGTGCAAGAATAGTTGTGACATTTCCGGTCAATAGGTTGAGCCTTTTAATTAAAAACAAAAGAAGAAAGAAAAAATATTTCGCGGTGAATCTTGCATGCACATAACACATACCTACTCTGCGTTGCCCTAAGAATTGTGGCGTTTCGTTGTCTCCGAGATCCGCCAACGTACATCATTAGCAGAATCTACACTTCAATTGCAGCTGCAGTTTCTGAGGCTGAACGGTTCAATACAAAGAGAGATATCGTCAGCTTTACGCAGCTGAAAAAAAGGTTAAAAGAATCAAGTAAAAAAAAACGATGTTTCGCTTGGATGAAGTATTCAAAGCGATAGCAAGAGTATGCGTTGCAGTTGAGATCCTCAAGTTGTGTTCGAATATTAGCTGAGGGCGAGATGGCTCGACACAGCAGGTGGTACTACTGCAGTGGCGCAGAAAGAATGGGGTCGGGCAGCGTTGAGACCAGGCGTGTCACAACGCCGGCGCGATGATGAACGCCGCAGTGGTGCTTCACGCGTTGCCCCTCGGTGGTGCATGAGACGAGACCGATAGAAAACGATTCTCACTTGTCAGTGCCAAAGGAAACAAGTACATATATTTATCTTGACATTTGGCTCTACAGTGGCAACACTGTACTGTCCTATGAACCGACCGAGCGTGAGGGCGCGGTCCATGGCGGAAGGATTACACTACAGTCGCGCACAACTTTCTGTGGATACGCAGGAAAAACAACGGATGCACATTGTGCACAAGTAAGAACGCGCCTGAAAAGAGTCGCGCGTTTTAATCCATGTTAGTTTAGACTCGGGAAGACAAACCATTAACAATTATTAGCAAGAGGCAAGTAAGACAGAACGCGCCACTGACTGTAAAGGTTCCCTTATTTTGCGGCCCACCTGAGGTCACCGCAACGAAACTGGCGGCCATTCATTAATAAGGTCTTATTCTCTCTCTCTCTCTCCCCCCTCCCCTGCGCGCTTGAGCAAATGCGAAATCTCCGCGCTTCAACGCTTCCTCGACTGAGCGTCTGTTCCAAGCAACCAAAAGTGCTGTCAAACGCTGCCGGGATACTTGGCGCGGTAACGCACGCGCAGCAGGTACGTGCCCATAGCTTTCACTTCGTAGCCGCGAAAAGATTTCCGCCACTACAAGAGGGCGCGCCACATGACTATCTTGAAGCGTAGTCATAAAAAAAAATATTGAGGAGCAGTAGCCCTTACTCACGTGATAGGCAAGTGGTAGATTCTACTCTGCTTGCGTTGTTTGCATCTGCGGCGGGCATTTCGGAACAGAATGTTACGTCTCAGCACTACCAAGGGCCTTAATGAAACGATTACCACGAGGCAATCTCACTCATTTTTCCGTGCCTATCTCGAAGTCAAGGCAGCGTTGACAGTCCTTTTCAAGGGTCTTGACAGCCTGAACTAATGATGAAAAGGGGAAACATCCAACTCTACCGAAGACTGGCGCGGGCCATGGATACTCAGGTTGCTATACGGTCACCTATTCCATACCATCGAAAGTAGAGGCAGGCGGTACGACTCCTTATCATGGGCGGGATATTGCGACGGATTCGACTATTGTGATTGGCCGCGACACAGTCATAAAATTTCCTAGTAGACCCGCCTAGGGAAGACAACGCTATTTAAAGCGGATACCTTTCGTGCAGTGGCGCCGACGTGCCCTGATGTGAATTCATATTTTTAATATGCTCCTGCATGGAGTGGGCTTCCGTAACTACTGGCATTGTCACTAATGTAGCAAAAAAAGACAGGTATTTAATCCATGCCTACTACAGGGCGTATTCATTGTTGGGCTTGGTGGATTCTTGGCCTTAACGCCACCTAGAGCCGCAACAAGGCGCACATGGCTGGCATGACGAAAGCATGCCGAGGTTATTGAAGGTTCAGGCGTGGGACGCAGTCGAGTGTTTGTTATGTCAGTCAGGTAAAGCACCGAATGGATACGCTATATATAGGTGTGCGTGGTGGCTCAAAGCTTAAGACAGCGGCACCAAAATAGCAAGCAAATACACACCGCAGTTTAAGTTGACACAGGGTGATTTGACCAAGAAGGAGACCACGCTCGGGCATTCTGGATGGGTTTAGAGGCGATAGCGCTGGCAACTCAACTAAACGGTGGTTTGTTAAGCGCAAGTGAACGACGCTTTTACCAATTCTGTCAGGCGCCTTAGACTTCCTCTATGTTGCAAGAAAAAAACATTTGAAGCGAACAACGACCCGCGAGGTTGCATAAAACCCATCTTTACTTTCCACGTGCTTCCATGGCTCTGACCACAGGCGCCACGAAAGGTTACCACGTATCAAACAATCTCGAATGGCCTAGCAACTATGCGGGCAGAATCCTACACAAGAGGCAACGGGCGCGCACGAGGTCCCGGAGAGTGGGAGGGGCTGCGTCAGAGAATGTTGCCTTGCCGAGGCTACCTGAATCACGTGACACTCCCTCTTAGTCCATGGTTCGGGTAACCGGCTCCATCGTCTTTTGCGGCCAGGCGCAATGCACGTCTCTCTCGTCCCTCGTGACCTTCTAACCTTAAACATCGCCTCCCGCGCATGCGCCGTCGGTAGCATGACCTTATGGCGGTGGGGCCGATGGCGCCAAAGGGCTTCCAGCCTCGATATGATCGCAATAATATATCATGGACATAAATCAAGCTGATGTCGAACCAAGTAGGATTCATAAAAGCGGACAACAGGCAAGGGTTTGTGGTGGGTATGCAAGCACCTAAATGCACGATGATAATGTTTCAGCGTGATTATCAAATGTTTTAGAGCGCCGCTTTTAGGCGCCCGTTCCTGTAGCGAGCGTTAGCGTTGTCCCTCGTATTGGAACGTTGTCCCTCTTGCAGCGGGAGATGAAAGCAGAGGGAAGGAGAACGAAAGCGGAGGAGGAGGATCCAAAGAAAGCATCTTGTGGAAAGCGGAGAATGAGAAAATGGCGAAAGGCTGAGTAGAAAAGAAGTGTGAAGCACGAGACTCCGAGATGGCGCCATAGTATTCTAAACTGATTGTATGCGCGACGCGAATTGTGTAATTTTTTCTGGCAACCACGTGATCACCTGCAATTGCACTGAAACGATCGACTAGCCATGCATAAAAGTCGACGTGCATGACCGACAGATCACTCTTTCAACGATCGCGGACTCTGCTCACAGCTGTCGTTGTGCTTCAGTGTTCCTTCTTTTCCAGCTCGTCGCTCCGTTCGGAACGTGCCGCTTGAGGCAGATTGTCCGCGCCAGGAAATATATCGCGAAATGAAAACACGTGCAGAGGTGCGCTAAAACATTACATAAGGAAGTGTCATAATCATCGGCGAATCTTCTTGATCTTCGAATGCTGGGATTTTCTGATTTATTCAGACTGCGCATGGTTTGAGAGGAAATATTAAAATAGCACCTTGATACTTTGTTCTGTATTTCAGCTCAGGACTAGTTTCTTAATCGTTAGCGAGCTTAATGAGCAATACTTCTCAGACCACGCCTCCCAGTGATCTCGTATCACTCCTGTCTTGTGCGAGCTGATTGTATCTTACGCCTCACATTCCGTAAGTTCTTCCCACCAGCTGATTCGTTACCATCCTAAAACTGCGTTCCCTTCGTTTGAAAACCGTTCCCTAACTCTAATGGTCCCCCGTTTATATGACCTGCGCATTACTTGGTCTGCTGAGCTCTATCTCTTCCTGTTATTGTCGACAAGATGATCGGCTACACCCGTTTTCTTTCTAATCCCCGCCGCTGTCTTCTTGTCTCTTAGCGGTATGCCTGATATCGCTAGAGAGCTCGGGCACGCCTTCGTCGCAGAGTTGACATGAATACACTGATGATACTTAAAATTCTCAGACTCCTCTGTTGATATACGTGATGGTATATCGGAAAAGCGATAAGCTTTATTGCGAAGCTCTGCCTTACATTGTAGGTGTTATTTTTCCCTAGCAATATGTCGAGCTTTAGTGTTCTAATCACTTTATCATTGTAACTCGTTTATTATTCGAAAACACTCTTACAATGTAATTTGTAGTCACTCTGAAAGGGAACCTACACGTTTCATCCAACTTCGCGTTACAAAAATAAATTCATGTTGCTTTAGCGGTGTTAACGCGTTGTCTTAGAAAAAGGTATTTCTTTAACACAAAGTACAAATGTTCGACGCAGTTTGGGTATTAAAGTTCGGTGAATTACATCAGAAGAAGTAACGAAAGAAAAGACGGCCGCTATTATTTCTACAACCGAGCTAGGACGATTTTCGAGCGTCCATGCAACACACAACAAAAATATGATAACATCAAGTTTTATCACATTATTTTTTTTCTTTGAGCTTCACTTTCTCTAGCCCGCGTCACGACAACCACTTATGAAGGCTACGTTTCGGATAAATCTAATTGAACCACAGGCTTTGACAAGAGAGAGAGAGACAAAAGGGATGGAAAGACATGGAATTTAGCCAGTGTATGTACCGCCTGGCTACTCTGTGCTGGGGAAAATGGTAAAGGGAAAAATGGTAAAAGAAGAGAAAAACAAAAGGAAAAACAAGGCTTGGACAAAGTGCCTGTCACAACCACCTAGACAACAGCATCGATTCACGCTAATAAATTCGCGCTCTAGAAAGATAAGCGACACGACGAGTTGACGTTAATGAATGGAGCCTGTCAGAAAGGTCGTTTTATTAAATTAGCTTATGGGAACTCTGGCAAGTAAGAGAAAAATTGCACCAGACAACCGCATGTAGGAGAAGGGGAATTGTTAAAACACAGGCAGACGCAAGGATTCCTCTTTTGTCTCTGGCCTAAGCAGGAGAGTGTGTATGTCGGACAGAGACAGATACAGAGAGGGAAAAGAACCACAGGAACGAAAAAAATGTCCATGAATCCGTGCCATCCTAGCGATGTATGATGAAATACAGCTGCCAAAACGATTCTAAAATATCGTCACGCAGATTTATGAAACATCTGAAATGCTTTCCTTTGACTTGCGCTAAAACATCACGAAACGGAAGACAAGCTAAAAAAAGAGTACGCCGCCAAATGAAAAAGCTACGGAAATTCTGAGAACTGTTTACTAATTCGTAAGCATTGGTTCGCTGGGCTACGAGTTCGTTCTTGCTAAGCTTTCCTCTCTTCATTCCCAATCCCTATGCACCTCTAACCATGGCGTATCAGGTGGCAAACAATGCTTACACTCTAATAGACAAGTGTCAGCTTTAATCGCCGCATCGTGCCTCTTCAATGCAATCGCACTAATTGAGCAAGAACACCTGGAACGAGTGCGCATAGATGGAGCAGAGAGGTCGAAAGCGAACACCAGTTGCTTCAATATCGCATGAGGCTCTGCGTGAGGGCACAGTGCATTTCCGTGACGCCATGTCATCCTCGCTGTAGCTCTCACAAGGGTGTGTTACGTGCGCCTTCCTTGTAAACGAAACCTCTTGTCTGCGTTCTCAATGCGCCTCGGTAAGGTGCACTAAAAACGCGCCAAGCGTCCCAACGCGTTCGTTTGCCCACGAGGTGTTCGTTACTCTAAGAACGCTCTGCAGCGTTCATAATCAGATCAAGCTTTGGGCCCCGTCATTTGACCCGCAATAATTTAACCTTTGATACTTTTCGCTTTGTTCACTCTGCTCGTGAGCACGGACTTCCGAGGGGAGAAATGTCTCTAGCAAGAATGTTCGTTTCGAGGCATAGAGTTTCTCACTACATTACCAAGAGGGAAATCTGGCGCTGCTGCGCTGTGGTATATGCATGGGAGTTCCCGTATATTGTGGATTCGGATTGGCATCGTTCTCGGAGAGACACGACACCTTGAAGACGCGCTTGGCAAGTACCGTTCCGTCTGTCACAATGATTATTTTCTACTAAAACAGCACGTCAAAAGCTGTTCTATCTTTATTATTACGCAAAAGCATGTTTTGTTTAACTATGAGAACTTGTTATTACGTGAACGATTATATAATACGGAAAAAGTATCAGCGAGGCCCTAAAGTTGGAGGATAGACAACAAGGTTCGCGCTCGCTTTCAAACAGTTTGTCGTCTGTTCTTGGTTTTCTTCGCTTGGTCGTGCACTGTAGGTGAGTGAAGATGTAATATGCGTGAATGGAAACATTTTATGAAGATTTTACTTTGAGAACGTGTTATTTGTGTAGTCAAATCCACGTCTTAGACGAAGCCTTTCACAACATCAGCCAACACGAGCCTCGCAGACACATATACCGTCATTCCCATGACGGCACGGTGCTTCCTTAAGAAACTCCCATAGACGGTGGCGCCAGATTACGCTCTAGGTGTTATAGTGAGAAACTCTATGTTTAGAGGTACCTTGGTACATATGCCTCAACACTGCTTGTATATGCGTAACGTATAATGCAAAATAATGATATTATTAGTATTATGCTACAGGATTAACTCTCCAGCTTCATGCAGGGTTGCTTTTAGGTTTCATAAGAACAATTTACGATAAAAGGAGTCATTTTGAGTACTCTTTTATGCTGACAAGCATAAAATTGCACAACGTGAAACGCAGACTCAAATTAGCAACTAAATATGAGTAAAAAAAACAAGGTCACATTACAATGCTTACTTTTGTTTACCGCAATTTTATTCCGCATCTTGTTACTCCACATTAGTTAACACAAATGATTTTTTTTTTCTTTTTGCGATGTGCCGCTTTTGATGTACCACACCCGTTCCATTTGTAACTGCCTCAATTCTTCGGGCCAATCCTCAAAATACGATATTATCGGAAAGAAGCAGAAGTCGAAAATGACGAGAAAAAAATAAAATAAGGAGAAACAGTAATCAAAATATAAGAATAAATCCGAAAATGCTACCATGCCAGATGCCCAACTCACGCCGTTGCGCAAACAGCACTTGGGAGGAAAAAGATGTAGATGCTCTACTCCGACGACGGCTGCGAATGGCGCGTATACGCGAGTACTATCTTCAAAGCGATGTGCAATGAGGAACTTAAGTGCGCCAAAGTGCTGATAGCTTAGTGTGCGCTGTGTCCTCGCCGCTTAGTTCGCGTAGAAGCGAGAGGCACCAGGGAGTTTAATTCGCCCGCTTCTGCTGCTACCACGCTTTTTCAAGCAGGCGTTCTTATGGTGAGTTGCCGCAGTTATCGAGTGAGATGTGTTCATGTTTGCTCGTGCGCGATTGACACCGCGCTTGTTAATTCAGTTCGTAAGCGAACGTTTAGAAATTCATACGGCCAATAAAACTACTATCCTTACGTCGTATAGCTGTCTAATATTTTGCTATGCGATGGACGCTTCGCCCTTCGGGCGAAACTGCGACTCTTTCTTTAGTTGTGTGGTTTAGTTTGAGATGTAGTAGAAGGCCTAAATTACGCTATTTTGACGAACGTGGTCAGGAAGTCGGGGCCAGATACCTAGGTTTCGTGAACCCCAAGTCCCTTTTTTTTGCCGATGAAGGGAGCATCTAAGTGTAGAATTTGCGGCTATCTGTGCGCGGCTTGGTAACACGGCAAGCGGACCTGTGGGTATGGGATGATGTACATATTTCTTACTAGCAGCAGATAGTTCAAGCTGCCAGACTGCCGCTACGCAGTAGAGATCTACATGTTTATTCTGCCCCATCGACGGAAATCCGGCAGGTGTTTTCTGAGCTGCATCCACGCTCACTAGCCAGTGCGGAGCAGGCAGCCATTGATAGTGCTATTAAACACTTACAAGGGAAGCTAACCACAGCGAAGGTTGTCATGGCTTGCAAATCCTGCGCTGCCCACAGCAGACTAAAGCGAAGTGACACTGACAACCCAGGTATGCGTATTATTTATAATAATGTAAGTAAAATTAAATGTCATTGGGTTTCCCTCACTTGCCGGTGGATATATTCGCAGATACAAAGCGGTGCATAAGTAGGAATACCTGGTATACTGGCTTCCTAGAGCTAAATTCTCGCTCGCACACGCTCAAATTCCTACAGAGCTTGAATTTTGTAATAGCTTATGTTTGTTAACACGCTAGTAGGAATCGCTTGGGCTTTCGTCCAGAATAGGTTCGATGCGCGCATTGTGTGCAGCTGCGCCTTGAAAAAGAAAATATTTCGCCTGATGACGACGGTGGTGCCAGCTGTCCTGGCTACGGGAGACAAACGGTGTTCACTGTAGCCCGGAGAGATGACGTCACCGTTCGGTTTCGGCTTCCGGAGAGCTTAAAAGGATTTTCAGCAGAATTTATGGCATTTTACGTACCATCCGGCTAGATGACGCTGCATGCATATTTTTTTTTAATTTTCGGGCGCCTACTGGCAGAAACACGAGATGATCATAAAATTCCACAATATATTTTATACATAGTGTCATGCCTGTTCCAGAGGCCCACTGCAACTGGAGCCACAGACCGTCTTGGTCGCCTAAAGGCTACGTTACAAAGCCGTTAGTTATTCTCTGGCTGGTCGCACGTTGTTTTGTTAAATGCACTAGAAATCTTGTGCGAAGAACGTTGCGCAAGTAGTATTTTAAAGCAACCCGTCAATAGCTTGGGCCTTTTCACTTAAAAAAAGAAGAGAGAAAAAATATTTCATCCTGAATCTTCCATAGCAAGGCAGGAACCAGTTCTGCGTAGCCGTAAGCATTGTGGCGTTTGGCGCTCTCGGAGATTCGTCAACAGACGGCAATAGCAGAAGCTGCACTTCTCAACTGCACCTGGAATTTTTTCGATGGTGAGCGGTGTCGTACATAGCGAGATGTAGCCAGCTTTAAACAGGTGAAGAAATCACCACTCCTTCGTGTCCGCGTAGATAGTCGAACAGGGAAGCTGCTAGTTACACCGTGTGTTACACCACGCCAGTAAAGTTCGCAAGGAGTCTATAATGTAAGTTTTCGTTTGCATTCTTTAACCTCTTTTTCGCTTTTGCGTGCTTCGCATGGTGTGCAGGCCTTAGGAGCGTTTATTTTTTCGGGATTCTTCCTGTGTCCTTTTTAATGCGTGAATTTTCTGTCTGTGTTTTGCCGTGTTTTAATTTTCCACGTGCAAGTCGCACTGTCTCTTTTTTTGCGCGCCAGTGATGAGGCCAAGGTTTCGCGTGAAATGAAAACCTTCTGATCTGAGCCAGCTGTGCAAGAAGACGATGACGCTCGAGATTTTGCTGATGATGATGGCTTTAACGAACTCCGGCATCAATGACACAGAGTCCACATAAACTGCATAGTTGTAAAGAAAGAGAAAAAGAATCAAGTAAAAAACAGAACCGCTGATTCGCATGGGCGAAAGCTACGGAACGGTTTTGCGTTGCTCTTGAGATCCTCTCGCTGTATTTTTACGCTAGGTGAGAGTGACATGGCTGCGTTGTGACCAGGCGTGTCACAACTGTTGTCAGAGCTTGACATTTACTACTATTTCCATTCAGTTCAGTGTATGCATTACGGTGCATCATGCACACTTATCCTCAACGCAAACGCAAATTTAGTTGCGTGCGACACTGTAGACGAACGCTGCAGTAGCAACACTGTATAGTCGACTGGACGGAGCGTGGTGGTGCGGCCCATGGCGGAAGGAACACACTAAGAGGAAGCGTCACGTGACAAGCTTGAAGACTACTCATAAAAAAGATACAGAGGTGAAGTAAGCACTAGTCACTTGATAGGCAAGCCGTAGATTCTACGCGGTAAAATAATTTGTGCCCTTAAAAATTTTTTTATGCTGGAGTTTTTCGGATGTTTGAAGATTCTGATTTCCTCGACATGAAAAAATTAAAATAGCACCTTGATCTTTTGTTATGTATCTCAGCTCAGCCCTTCTTAGAGGGCTTCTCCCAATTATCTCCTATCATCCCTGTTTTGTGGGAGCTCATTCCCTCTTACGCCTGCCAATTTCCTAATTTGATCACACTACGTAAATCTTTGCCGTCATAAAACTGCGTTTATGTCGGCAAAGATTTACGTAGGGTGATCGGCAACTGTTCTAGCTGTAACTCTAATGGTCCACCGTTTAGGTGTCTGGCGTGATACATGGACTGTCCAGCTCCATCTGTTGCTCTTAATTTCCACAAGAACGTCGGCTACACTCGTTTGTTCTCTAGCCGACACCGTTGTCTTCGTGTCTCTTAACGTTACGCCTGATATCCCTGGATCGCTGGGAGACGCATTCGTGCTACAGTGGATATGAATAAACTGACGGTACTTCAACTTCTCAGACTCCCCTGTTGATATACGTGACGGTAATCAGTTACCACTCCACGAGCGCTATAATGTGTTACATTTTTCCTCATTCCTCTACCTTAAGTGGTTAGTGCTACCGTATACAACTAGAGAAGCGAGAAGTTGTACTGGGTAGCTCCGGCTTGCACCATAGGTGCCATTTTTCGCTAGCAAAATGTTGAGCTTTAGTGGTGTAATCACTTGATCATTGTAAGACATTTCTCATTGTAAAATAATCTTAGATTGTAATTTACAGCCACTCTGAAATGGAACTTCCACGTTTCAGAGTGAAAAAGTCAATGGGGATAAAGAAGTGTCAATGCAACGCCTTGTAAAAAAATATTTAGCACCAAGCGCGAATGACCAACCCAGTTTGGATAATAAAGTTCTGTGAATTACTTCCAAAAAAAAAATATGTTTCACATTGTTTCTACGACACAGCAACGACGGTTTTAAGCGTCGATGCAAGACGCAACTACACTTTTTATGCGAAGCATACTAGCCGCACAACCGCGCTCTTCCTTGCTGCGCCGCGCGCGGCCACGTAGCTACCATATGACGTCATAACAGCTGCAAAAGCGGAGGCTCAACTCGTGCGCTCGCTTGCGGCCGCGCAGCTACATAGCCGGGTCTCAGCTCGTGCGCTCGCCTGCGGTCACACAGATGGTACTGCGGCCTAACTCCCGCTCCTCCCGCTATACCAGGTTACCAATACCGCTATACCAGCGGTATAGCGGTATTGGTAGCGGTAGAGCGTATTTATTGGTTTGAAAATAAAGGAATCAGCAGAGTAACGCATGAGTTGTGTCTTCGTCTAGCCGAACCAAATATAGCCAAGCAAAAGCAGTTCACCAGGCTAAACGGTGGTTCAACAACTAAAATAAAGGCTAGTATGCTTCGCATCCTGGTCTTAACCTTAGCTAAGCCACAGCCATTTTTTTCAGCTCCCATTCGCTCCCACACATAACGACAACGAGTATTCAAGGTTACCCTTCCGACAAACCCTTCTTTGTTTTACCGACAAGTTTCGGCATAGCGCCTGTCACAATCACATAGACAAACCCGACAAACCACCACTTACTATCCACGTGCTTACCATGGCTGCAACGACAGGCGCCGCTCAAGGATACCACGTACCAAACAATCTCGAATGGTCCAACAACCATGTGGACAGAATCCTACGCATGAGGCAACTGGTGCCTACGACGACCCGGAGAGCGGGAGGGGTGGTGTCAGAGAAAGTTGGCTTGCCATGGCTAGCGGAATCACGTGACACTCTCTCAGTATTTTTACCCTTCTTCCATGGTGCGGTTAATCGGCTCCGTCTTCTTTTGAGCCTGAAGGAATTGCACGTCTCTCGCATCCCTCGAAACCTTGTAAGCCTAGACATCACGGCCCATGTATGCACCGTCGGTAGCATGACCGTATGGCGTCGGGGCTGATGGCGGCAACGAGCTTCCAGCCTCGATGTGATTCCTATCGCAGTAAAATATCATTGACATAAATCCAGCTGAAGTAGAAGCAAGTGTGTTTCATAAAAGCAGAAAGAAGGAAAGGGTGTGCGTTGGGGATGCAAGCTCTTAGGTGCACGATTAAAAGAGCACGACGTCATTATCAAACGTTTTATAGCGCTGCTTTTAGGCGCCCGTTCCTGCGGCTAGCGTCAGCATTGTCCCTAGTAACCGAGCTGACGATCACAGAAAAAATGAAAGCGAACGGGGAGGGCAGCGGGGGGGAGATGAAAGCAGAGGGAACGAGAATGAAAGCGGAGCAGGAGGCTACAGTGAAAGCGTGTGCTGGAAAGCGGAGAGTGAGCGTTTGGTGAAAGTCTTACGATGCAAGTTCTTCGCGCCAGGTAATTTCTTGCCGTCCAAAACCTGTGTTCTCTTCGTTTGGCCAACGTTCACAAACTATAATGGTCCACTATTTATATGTCCTAGCCATATCTTGGACTGCCGAGCTCCATCTCTTCCTCTTATTGTCGACAAGATCGGCTACACCCATTTGCTCTCCAATCCTCGCCGCTGTCTTGTTGTCTCTTAACGTTACGCCTGATATCGCTGGATCACTCGGAGACGCCTTCGTGGTACTCTGGACATGAATAGACTCATGATACTTTTCAGACTCCTCTGTTGATATATGTAATGGTAATCAGTTAACATTCCACAAGTGCTATAAGCTGTCACATTTTTCTTTGTTCCACTACCTTGAGTGATTAGTGCTGTTGGATGCAAATGGAAAAGCGAGAAGTTCTTCTAGGTCACGATGGCTTGTACGGTAGGTGATATTTTTCAGTAGAAGAATGCTGAGATTTAGAAGTGCAATCAGTTTAGCGTTGTAACTAATTTATCATCGCAAAACTCTCTTACACTGTTATGTAAAGCCACTCTAAGCAGGACCATCCACGTTTCATTCAGCTTCGCGTTATGGAAAAATATTCAATGCCGAATTAGGAGTGTTATGCGTCGCCTTAGAAAAAAAAAAGTGCTTTATTGCCAAGCAGCAATGTGTGGGTAACAATGTCTTGTGAATTACTTCAGAAAAAGGAATGAAGAGGTGTTCGACATTATTTCTTTAGGCATAGCTTGGACGGTTTTCGAGCATCGACGAAACATGCAAGAAAAAGTACGGCATCAAGTTCTATCACAATTTTTTTTCTTTCAACCTCGCTTCCTCTCGTACCCGTAAAGACAACGACCAGCCAAGGCTATGCTTCCGATAAATAGTTTTTTTTTGTTTACCGACAACTTGGACATAGCACCCCTAACTACCACCCTGGGAACCACGTTGATTTACGCCTAGTAAATCCGCAGTCGAGAAAGAGAAGCGACACGACGAATTGACCTTAAGGAAAGGAGCACGTGGGAAAGATAATTTTAGTTTTTTTTTGCAATGAATTGATAAGAACTCTGGCAAACAAACGAAAAACTGTACCAGACATTCGCCTGTAGGAGAAAGGGAATTGTTAAAAAATGGGCCGAACCAAGGATACCCCTTTTGTCTCTGACCTAAGCTGGAGAGTATGTGTTGGGTAGAGAGGGATAGAACCAGGGAGCGAAAACAACCGAGGGAAAGGGAAAGAAGATTTTCATGAATCCGTGCCACTCTAGCGATGTGCAATGGAACATCGGAACCCAAAACGGTAAATAAAGACCGTCACGGCAGTGTTTTGCCCGGGTTGCACCTCGGTATTGCATGAGACGAGAGCGAGGGAAAAAGCGCCGAAGGAAAACACTAGACATAATTAGCTTGACCTATGCTATATTTTCCACTCAGACCAGTGCGTGCATTACAGTGCGTCACGAACACACCTATCCACCCAGAAGCGCAAATATGCTTGCGTACGACACTCGTGACTGGCGGCGGAAGACGAACGCTGTAGTGATGAGACGGCAGAGCCTAGTGCTGTGCATTGCGGGACACATACGCTAGGAGCATGGAGGAAGGAAAAGAGGAGGAGAGAGCTTGGCATGACAACGTTGAAGCCTAGTCATAAAACGTTCAGAGGAATGGGACGATGGGAAATGGGCCCTCACGTGATAGGGAAGCGGTAGCTTTAGTCGGCGCGCTTTGGTTGCGTTTGCTGCGGCGGTTTCGGAATATGCTCACATAGTCGGCGTGGAAAACGCACGCCGAGAATGCGCGGAGGAATTCAAGTGCGTGGAGCCGTCGAGTCTGTGTTAAGTCAGTCAGGCAAGGCACCGAAACACCACACATTACGTTGACTTGGCTCGGCTTCTAAGCAGCAGAAGGGCGCCAATGCTGTATCGAACGAAGGCGTCGGGGAATTAACCGCCATTGTGTGTAACAACCTGCAACAACGACCTAAAGGACGACTGGTCGCGTTTCGGGATGGTTTCAAGCATACTAGGAAATTTATCGCACTGCAAACGTGTGAAGGCAACCGAGTCGCACTTCCGATGGCGATTTTTCGCGTTTGTGGGCATCTTCTGGGAAACAATATAATGTCATTTGCACCGCAAACATGTTCAGGCATTCAAGCGAGCGTCCAGGCTCCACAACGACCGCTTTTCTGTCTGAAAAAAATTGTCCCATCTTGCACCCAACGATGGAATGGCGAGACGGGAACCCAGACCATATTTGAGGTCCACTGTTATGGCAGATGGTCCCAGTGGACGTTGACGATCGCCTCAATGCCTTCGGTCTCTCAACAGACCGGCGAGAACTCAATTGGTACGTCTCAACCGCGCAAGGACATCGCTCCACACAGTCGTAGAAAATAGTGCATGTGCACGAAACCTGATTTCACCAAACGCCAGGCAACGTTCGGCCATTCTGTACGGCTTTCAAGTTGAGAGCGCTAGCTACCCCTCTAACGGAGGTGTTAAGCTCAAGTCAGCGACGCTTTTAAAGATTCTGGCGGAATGGGTGAGGCACCCATGACTTTCTCCTGATTTGAAGACAACGCATTTGCACCGAAGGACCATGTGTGTGGTAGCAGAAAACCACCCCTTACTTAGCACGTGCCTCCAGGGTTACCACGTACCAGACAATTTCGAATAGTCCAGCAACCATGTGGGCAGAATCCTACACAAGAGGCAAGGGGCGCCCACAAGGGCCGCGTATATTGCTCAGAAGTTGGCTTCTGAGGCTAGCAGAATCACGTGATGCTCCATCTTAGTTTTCATTTTTGTTTACTTCCTCCATGGTGCGGGACACCAGTTCCATCGTATTTTGAGGCCGTGTGCAGTGTACGTCTCTCGCGTCCCTGGAGACCTTCTAACACTAACTATCACGACTTGCGCATGCACAGTCGAAAGCGTCACCGCATGACGGCGGTGGCGCCGAAGTCCACAACGGGTTTGTAGCATTCATGTGGTTGTTATTGAAATAAATTATGCACGTGATGCAGCTGAAGAAGAAGCAAGTATCATACATAACAGCGTGCAGCTGGCAAAGGTTTGTGCTTCGTATTCGAGTAATTAATGCACAAACAAAACAATGTGACGTCACTATCAACCGTTTTAGAACGCAGTTATGAGGCGCCCGTTCCTACGGCGGTCGTCGCAGCGTTGTCCCTCGTAACCGAGGGAACGAGCAAAGCGTAAGATGCAAGCGAACGCGGAGCGCAGCGGGAGATGAAAGCAGAGAGCGCGAGGAGGAAAGCGGTCGAGGAGAGTACGGCGAAAGGGTGAGGAGGAAAGCAGAGTGCCGCACTATACTGCGACATGGCGCCCTATTATTGTTATCTGATCGTATGTGCGACTCGAATTGTGTAGTACTTTGTGGAAGCCGCGGGGGCACCAACGATTACACTGGAACCTTCGATAAGCCAAGAATAAAAGCTAACGCGCTTGACCCGCAGACCAGACTTTCGACGATCACCCAAGTTCTGCTGGCTGTATTGTTGTGGTTTAGTGTAAGGTGTTTCGCAACGCTTCCCTTCATTTATAAAGTGCCGCACGAGGCAGATTGCCCGCACCAGCAAGTATAGTACGATATTGAAAGTACGTACAGTTCTTCTTGTTTATTCATATTGTGGTTTCTTCGAAATGAAGTTCAGAAGATAGTACTTGGATATTTATTCTGCGTCGAAGATGAAGAGTAGTTTTTTACTGACTAGTGATTTTAATGCGTAATATTTCTTAGATGACCTCTCCCAATGACCTCCAATGCGACACCACGTACCCAGGCACACGAGGGTAGGACCCTCCCGCGTGTAGCCGTGCGCGGCTTAGCCGTGTCCGGGGAAAAGGGGATCCTGGGGGTTGAGCCAATGCCGGGTGTTTGGACCTTTATGGCCCCTCGGCGGCGGCAACACATCCCTTTGGCCTCGGCTTCACGCAGACGGCACCCCCGGACTGACCCACCCGGGGGAAATTGGTAGTTGCCTTTTCCTGTCTCTCTCTCCCTCCAGCCTTCGTCTTTCTCTCCCTTTCCACCTTTCCTGTCTTCTGGTAGCTTCCGTTTACTTCCAATTTTTACAGGCAGCAAGGGTTAACCTTGTGTGAATAACCAACCTAGGATATCTCATATTTGTTTATAGTGATAACGTACAGCTGGCGCTTGCAGGACCTGTTTTTACAGTCCCTGTAACGTCCCCTTGTAGGGCTCCATGGTGGGTGACTGGCGTTATCGCCGAAAATTACATTTTTCTGTGGCAAGTTCCTTTCCTCCAATTCCTGATCGCCCTCAAAAAAGAGGGCGCGCCGAAGATGTATTCCAGTTCTTTGTCCGTCAAAGACCCAACTTCCCACGGTACCATGTCATCCACTCTGAAAAAACCGACAAACAAGTACGAAATATCTCCACTTTTCTAGTTTCCAACTCCTTAACTGATGTCCTTGGTCCAGGCTACAAGGTACCAAGGCTGGCAAGTGGCGATCACCTGTTAGAACTACATAACCAGAAACAATACGAAAAGTTGCCCAATCTAGTGTCATTTGGGGATGTTCCATTGACAGTAACTCCTCACCGCACTCTGAACACCCACCCGCGGTGTTGTGTCTGATGACGATTTGCTCCAGCTGACAGAAGCTGAGCTCTTGGAGGGCTTCAGTGAGCAGAACGTTGTCAATGTCAGAAGAATAAAGATCAGAAGGGATGGTAAAGAAATTCAAACGAAGCACCTAATACTCACATTCGGTACAAGTATTCTGCCCGAGTCTGTAGTACCCAAGGCCGGGTACATCAAGCTCCGTGTCAGACCATATGTACCGAATCCCCTAAGGTGTTTCAAATGCCAGCGTTTCGGCCACAGCTCGCAGAGCTGCCGAGGCCGCCAAACATGTGCGAAATGTAGTGCCCTTGAACACGCCACTGAAGCATGTAATAACTCTCTCCACTGTGTAAACTGTGACGGGGATCACGCCGCGTACTCGCGGTCGTGCCCCTCATGGAAAAAGGAAAAAGAAATTGTAACTGTAAAAGTAAAAGACAATATTTCGTTCAAAGAGGCACGAAGGCGGGTATCATACCTGCCCAAGAAAACCTTTGCCGATGTGGCGCGTCAGGGGGCAGCGTCACAATGGCCTCCGGCGGCTGTCCGACCCTCAAGCAGTGAGTCGGCAGTTACGCCTCTGCCCCCGCGGCGGTTGCAGCTAGCGCTGCTCCGTCAACCGAGGAGAAGGGATCATCGGCCCTGAAGGGGGGCGCAGCCGAGGCTGCCTCAACCTCCCAGATCCCTTCCAGCGCTGGCAACGGCCGGCGCAGCCAAATCCCCCAGGGAACCCCATCGACCTCCGGGCTGGTGGGCGCAGGGGTCTTGCCCTCCAAGGCGGGACTCTCCCTGGTAACTTCTCGCTCGCAAGAGCAGGTGTCCGGCGCCTCACAAGAGGCAATGGACACTACACCTATCCTCCAGGGGCGCCAAGCGCCTAAGGAGCGGCGAGGTTCACTCGAACGCTCCAGAAAGGGCAAGACCCCGATTACAGGGCCTCGAAAGAGCTCTGTAATCTAATCTCTGAAATCTCTGTAAATAATAGTTCTGTTTCCGTACACACAGCACCTATTTACTCCAAATATGGATACACAGATAATACAATGGAACGTCAGAGCTCTTCTTAGAAACCTTGATGATGTGCAGGAACTCATCCACAAATACGATCCAAAAGTGCTGTGTCTACAGGAAACACACCTAAAATCCAAACAAACAAACTTTCTCCGACAGTACATAACTTATCGCAAAGATCGCGACGATGCTGTCGCATCATCGGGCGGTATCGCCATTATCCATAAGAGCATTGCGTGTCAACGTTTACAGCTACAAACGCCTCTCGAAGCAGTGGCGGTTCGAGCTGTTCTCCTAAACAAGCTCATCACCATTAGCTCTCTTTACATACCCCCACATTACAAATTAATGAAACATGAATTTCAATCCTATATAGACCAATTGCCAGAACCTTATGTTGTTCTTGGCGATTTCAATGCGCATAGCACCTTGTGGGGAGACTCTCGCATCGATGCGCGAGGTCGTCTCGTTGAACAGTTCCTTTTTTCTTATGGAGCGTGCCTTCTAAATAACAAGGAACCCACATATTACTCTCTTGCAAACAGATCCTTTTCGTCAATAGACCTTAGTATAGTTTCCGCGTCTATACTGCCTGAACTCAAATGGGAAGTTACGAGCAATCCTTACGGGAGCGATCACTTCCCCGTACTGCTAAGAGCATGTAAAGAAAATGAATTTCCCCCACAAGCTCCTAGGTGGAAGATAGATACAGCCGACTGGGAGAAATTTCGAAATCTATCTAGACTCTCATGGGCTGATATGTCTTCTCTAGAAATCGATGCCGCTGTGAATTATTTTGCAGCGTTCATAATAGATGCCGCATCTAAATGCATATCTGAAGGAAGTGGTTTGGCATGCAGACGGCGTGTCCCGTGGTGGAACGAGGAATTTAGGATTGCTCGTAAGAAACAGAACAAAGCGTGGGGGTTGCTACGCGCTTCCCCCACGGCAGAGAATCTTATCAACTTTAAGAAAGTAAAATCTCAAGGCAGGAGAACCCGCAGGCAGGTCAGAAGAGAAAGTTGGCAGAACTTTTTATCAAGTATTAACTCGTTTACAGATCAGGCGAAAGTCTGGAACCGCGTAAATAGAATTAGAGGGCGGCAATCATATTCACTCCCACTAGTAAATACACAGGGCGATACACTGAAAGATCAGTCCGACTCACTGGGGGAACACTTCGAGAGTGTATCAAGCTCAAATCATTATTCACAATCCTTCCTAAAATATAAACAAATAGAAGAATGCAAGTCACTCAACAATAAATGCCGACAGAATGAACCGTACAATTGCCCTTTTAGTGCTGCCGAGTTGAAAGCTGCCTTGAGCGCATGCAAGACCTCTGCACCGGGATCCGATAGAATCATGTATGAAATGCTCAAAAACTTACACAATGACACGCAAGTAGCACTACTTACACTCTTCAACACTATCTGAGACGCAGGGTACCTTCCAACGGCATGGAAAGAAGCCATTGTGGTCCCTGTTTTGAAACAAGGGAAAGACCCTTCTTCAGTGGCAAGTTACCGCCCGATAGCCCTCACAAGCTGCATGTGTAAGGTATTTGAAAAAATGATAAATCGGCGACTCATACATTTCCTTGAACAAAATAAATTGTTTGATCCCTTTCAGTGTGGCTTCCGAGAAGGGCGCTGCACAACCGACCATCTTGTACGTTTTGAAGGACATATTCGTGACGCGTTTGTACACAAACAGTTCTTCTTATCGATATTCCTCGATATGGAGAAGGCGTACGATACGGCCTGGCGCTACGGAATCTTGAGAGATTTGTCAGAAATGGCCATTCATGGTAAAATGCTAAACGTAATAAAAAGCTACTTGTCCAATCGTACCTTCAGGGTCAAAGTAGGCAATGTGCTGTCACGTCCTTTTGCACAAGAAACCGGTATACCCCAGGGTGGCGTGCTCAGTTGCACACTCTTTATTGTTAAGATGACAACACTTCGTGCTTCCTTACCACCGTCCATTTTGTATTCAGTCTATGTGGACGACATTCAAATAGGTTTCAAATCCCGTAACCTCGCAGTGTGCGAGAGACAGGTACAGCATGGTTTGAACAAGGTGTCAGGGTGGGCAGAGAAAAATGGATTCAAAATCAATCCTCATAAGAGTTCTTGTGTTTTGTTTACAAGGAAGAGAGGCCTGGTTCCGGATCCCTGCTTAGAAGTGTGTGGACAACAGATACCTGTAAACAAAGAACACAAATTGCTAGGTGTCATACTTGACTACAGACTCACTTTCGTCCCCCACATTAAACAACTTAAAGAAAAATGTCTGAAAACAATGAACATAATGAAATTTCTATCCCAGACTACGTGGGGTAGTGACAGGAAGTGTTTAATGAATCTATATAAAAGCCTCATTCGATCGCGACTAGACTATGGTGCCGTCATTTATCACTCTGCCGCCCCGAGCGCACTAAAGATGCTAGACCCTGTTCACCATCTGGGTATCCGTTTAGCCACAGGAGCTTTCAGAACGAGTCCCGTACAAAGTTTATATGCGGAATCGAATGAGTGGTCACTTCATATCCAGAGAACATGCTTCAGCCAAACATATGTTTTGAAAGTCCACTCTGATCCCGAACATCTTTGTTTTAACACCGTTAATGATATGACAAATGCTACCCTATTTCGTAATCGTCCTTCCGTAAGACAGCCTTTCTCGCTGCGTGTGAGGGAGCTTAGTCATGAAATGCATGTTCCACTCCTCGAACTCCGCCTAATGTATCCAGCCAAGCTGCTACCTCCTTGGGAGTGGCAGTTGATACAATGCGATACATCTTTCATTGAGGTTACAAAAAACGCTCCAGAGATTAAAATCAAGATGCATTTACGGGAACTCCAGCACAAATACTCCTGCACGGAGTTCTACACAGACGCATCAAAGTCACACGACGGGGTGTCCTATGCAGCTGTCGGTCCATCCTTCTCGGAATCCGATGTACTGCACCCGGAAACTGGTATCTTTACGGCTGAGGCCTACGCACTGCTGTCGGCCGTAAAGCATATAAGGAAATCAAAACTCCAGAAAACAGTTATATATACGGACTCCCTCAGTGTTGTGAAGGCCTTGATGTCTTTCTGTAATCACAAAAATCCAGTATTTAATGAGCTCTACTCCGCGCTGTGCAAATCATATATGTCTAACCAACATGTGATCATATGCTGGGTGCCTGGACATAGGGACATCGAGGTAAACGTTCTAGCTGACCAGGTGGCCACATCAATCTCATTGCATGCAGTTAATCCTACTGCTTCGGTCCTTGTCACAGACCTGAAGCCTTCCTTAAAAAGGAAACTACGAAGCCACTGGCAGTGCATGTGGGATGAAGAAATAAATAATAAACTGCATGTAATAAAGCCACAATTAGGTTTCTGGCCTCCTGTCCCGCCGGACAGATGTCCTATTCTGTCGTTTAAGAATACGACACATTTTTGGCACACATAACTTTTTACTCACGGGAAACTAGCCTCCAACCTGCGGTAGATGCGGGGAGAGGCTGACCATCCTCCACGTCCTCCTGGAGTGTCGGGAAGCCGAATATGAAAAAAAGAAACATTTTCCCTTAGCATACCGACAGCACATCCCCCTTCATCCTGTTATGTTACTCGGCCCAGAACCTTTATTTGACACCAACGCAGTACTAAGCTTTCTGAAAGATGTTGTCTTGCATGTTTTTAGCCCCACATGTTCGTAGCGGGTCCTCTCTCCATAGGATGCCGCTGCGATAATTATTTTGAATAGCACATGCCTCTAGGCCCTTATGGTTCAAGGGCTCTGGCGAGGCAGTAGTGCTGTAAGCAATTTAACATCTCGCATATTTTAAACATTGCATCATTCTTTTACGATGGATTTTAAAGTTCATAGTATTCGTCATCAGTCATCGCCATAATTTTAAAGCACGTAGATTTTACGCACTTTACAGCGACTATTTTAGGCCACTTTACAGCCAAGTCACATGTTCCATAATACATCCTTAACACTACCACCAGTCATGGCGCTCTTTGGCCAAACCTGGCCCTTGCGCCACAAAACAACACACATCAATGACCTCCAATCACCTCTGCTTTGGGCGAGCTGATTCCATTTTACGCCAGCAAATTTCCAAATCTCATCCCGCCTTGGTTCATTACAACCTGGTTTCAGCAAGTGACGCCCTTGGATTGTGTTTAAGGACGTTGGACGCCTAAAAATACTTACATGTCTTATGTATTGCCTGGTGCATCGATCACGCTATTACCGCTGGGTTACTAGTTAAAATTTTCCTAGTTTTCAAGCGGCGGGTAAAGGAAAGGATCAGAAACAGGAGCCAATTAAAATATACCGAGCACGGACACTGATGCCGCGTTCACAGAACTTTCTTCACTAGTGGTTTGCCGTGAAATGATTATGGACACCTCGCGATAACTGATGCATACAAAATGGGTTCTTTCGCTTATCTTTGCTAAAGCACTGCTTTCCACATAGTCATTGACTGCTGCTGTTCACTGTTGGGAAGATATGGCTCTAATAGCTCTATTCAGCATTTGCATGTAGTACGTTGTTTAATATTCTCATCTCTTTTACAAGTCAGGCAGCGCACACATTTTTTTAAGCAATGTGGTTTCTATAGCATTTCGAAGTAATGAAGTTTGTCATGTATAGCATATCATGCAGTTTGATCTTGGCCAATTGTTTTCAAATTTTCTAGTTAAAGATGAGGTGCTTGCCTCCGTAAACGCCGTGCTCTTTTTTTTGCACTAATGGAATATTTTGTTTCAGCTAACACAATGAACTCACCGTCAAGAGGACATTGAACATGCAGTGCGCGTTGGACGAAATCACAAGGGCTTTACGGACGTTGAAAATGAAGTCATTATTCGGGAAATCTAATGGCTTGCTGAGAGCTCAAAAGGCTTTTGAGCAGAATTTCGAACCATGTTACCCACCATCCCAGTATGTGACTCTTCTGTTTTTCTTTAAGTTATCGATGACCTCTCACGAGAAGCGTACGTTTGAAGGAATGCCCACATTAGGGCTGGCGGGACTTTTATCAAAGAGAAATGTATAGGTTACATAGGACGCGATGTCCATCATTTAGTGGTACATTAGACGTTATTTAGATCGCCACGGGAGTATTCACAGAACGGATCTGCGCATGGAGCCAAAAGATGCAAATTCTTTACTTAAAGGCCACGTCACAGAGCCACAAAGTTGGCCCTGCATTCCAGCAGCATATCTTTCTCACGGGTTTTTTAAATTTTACGCGCAGTAAGCTGTGCAGGCAGAATCGAGATGCCTCCCGAGACTAGCATAGGTCTTTTCACTAAGAGAAGGGTTAAAGAAAATATTTTGAGGTGATTCTTGCATTCGCAATACAGATACGCATTGTGCGTTGCCGTAAGCATTGTGGCGTTTTGTTGTCTCCGAGATTCGCCAACCTACGTCAGTACCAGAAGCTACACTTTTTCAACTGCAGCTGAAGTCATTGAGGCTGAACGGTGCCAAAGAAAGCGAAATATGCGCAGCTTTACAAGTTGGGAAATAGAATCACGTAAAAGAAGAGAACGGTTGCTTCGCTTCAGTGAAGCATTCAAAGTGATAGCGAGGTTATGCGTTGCACCTGAGATCCTCGCGCTGTGCTCTAATAGTAGGCGAGGGTGATATGGCTTGACACAGCAGGTGGTGCAACTGCAGTTGCGCAGATTGAATGGCGTCATGCAGTCGTGCAGTCTCGGTGGTGCATGAGACGAGACCGACGGAAAACTGTTGGCACTTGTCAGCGCCAAAGGAAACAAGTAAATATGAGTATCTTGACATTTGGCTCTCCAGTGGCAACGCTGTTGATCCGTCTCAACGGAGCGTGAAGGTGCGGTCGATGGCTGAAGGAATACACTACAGTCGCGGACAACTTTCTGTGGCTATGCAGGAAAAACTACACAGACGAATCGTGCACAAGTGAGAATGCTTCTGAAAAGATTCGCGCGTTTTATATGACGTCAGTTTAGGCTGCGGGAGGGAACAATTTAACACTATTAGCAACAGGTAAATAAAACAGAACACGCCACTGATTGTAAAGTTTCGATAGGGTAGGTACTAGTCGGCTTGCTTTCGTTGCATCTGTGGCAGGAATTTAGGAACACACTGTTACGGTCTCAACACGACAAAGGGCCTAAATAAACATACCACGAGGCTAGCCCACCCATTCATCAGTGCCTATCTCGAAGTCAACGCAGGGTTGACACCTCCTCTTGACGAGTCCCCAAAAGGCCCCTCTGCCTGTCTCTGACAGCCTGAACCAATGATGAAAAGGGCCAACGTCGAATTGTACCGAGGACCGGCGCGGACCTTGGATACCCAGCTTGCTATACGGTCACCTATTCCATACCATCAATCGTGGAAGCCGACGGAACGATACGATATCATGGGCGGGACATGGCGACGTATTTGGCGGCTTTTATTGGCGGCAATAGTCATCACATTGCCTAAGTCGAGTCGCGTAGGAAAGACGACGCTATTAAAAGCGGAAACCTTTCGTGAAATTGAACTGACATGTCTTGATGTCAGCTCATACGTTTAATATGCTCCTGCATGGAGTGGGTTTCCGTAACTGGAGCCAGTGTCACTAATGTAAAAAAAAAACGATTTTCATTCATGCCCACTACCGGGAATATTCGTCGATGGGCTTGGTGGATTCGTGGCCTTAACGCCACCTCGAGCTGCAGCAAGGCACACATGGCCAGCGTGACCAAAGCATGGTCAGGTTATTGAAGGTTCGATTGTGTGACGCAGCCGAATCACGAAAAATTACATCGGTGAACGTGGTGGTTCAAAGTGCAAGACCGCGGTACCAAAATAGCAAGCAAATACACACCGCAGTTTAAGGTGCAGAACGGCTTATTTGACCAAGCAGGAGACCACACTCGGGCATTCTGGATGGGTTTAGATGCGAGAGCGCTGGTAACTGCACTAAACGGTGGTCTGTTATGCGCAAGTGAACGACGCTTTTAACAATTCTGTCGTCATGGATCGGGCGCCCAAGAAATTCTCAACGTTTCAAGGCAACGCAGTTGAAGCGGAGAACGACGCGCGTGGTAGCATTAAACCAGTTGTTAATTTCGACGTGCTTCCATGGATGCGACTACAGGTGCCACTAAAGGGTACCACGTACCAAACAATCTCGAATGGTCCAGCAACAATGTGGGGAGAATCCTACGAAACTGCCACCGTACGTGCAGAAGGCCCCGGAGAGCGGGAGGGGTGGCATCGGAGAAGGTTGGCTTGCCGAGGCTAGCGGAATCACGTGACACTCCCTCTTAGTTATTTTTCCCCTGCCTCCATGGTGTGTGCAACCAGGCACGTCGTCAGTCGTGGCCAAGCGCACTGCACGTCTCTTGCGTCCCTCGAGACCTTCCCACCCTAAACATAGACTAGCCATGCACAAAAGCCGATGCGCTAGATCCCTTGATCAGATTTTCGACGATCGCATACTCTGCTCACACCTATCGTTGTACTTGAGTGTTACTGCTTTTGGAACTCGTCGCGCCGTCTGCAGCGTGCCGCACGAAGCAGATTGTCCGCCCAATGAAATATATTGCGATATGAAAACACGTGTAAAGTTGTGCCCTCAAATTTTGCATTAGGAAGTATCATAAGCATACGTGAATCTCGTTCATTTTCTTATGCTGGAATTTCCCGGTTTATTCAGAGTATGATTTCTTCGGGAATAAATTATTAAAGTAGCACCTTAATATTTTGTTCTGTATTTCATCTGAATACTAGTTGTTTAATCGTTAGCGATTTTAATAAAAATCGGGCCCCTCGGTTAACCCCCTTTATTCTTGCTAAAATCAAGGAACATGACGTCCATTTCACCATTCTCATCCAGAGTTTCTGCAAATGAATGAACCACTGTGACTAACTGGGTTACGGTTGAATAACCCTTTCTAAAGCCATGCTGAAAGTTAGTTAGTATAGTGGTTTGTTCAAGAAATTCAGCAATGCGTTTACCTATTACATGTTCAAGCTTTTTAAAAATTGGTGATGGTAATGAGGATAGGACGATAATTTTCTAAGAGCAAATTGTTGCCTTTCTCAAAAATGGGGACAACACGAGCCTTCTTCCAATCACTAGGAAGGTTTGCAGTTAACACTGAGCATCTAAAGAGCACATTGACAAAATGAGCGATGATTTCTACATAAGGGTTAATTCAGTTAATAAGCTAATGTTTACAAGTTCATATGACCCACAAACTGCTATCCTTATTTTGTATAGCTATCTATTAATTTGCCATCACATTCGACGCTTCTCGTTTCGCGCAAAACTGAGACATTTTTTTTAGTAGTCTTAGATGTATTAAAAGACCTCAAATTGCCCTATTTTTGCGGAAGTGGTCAGAAACTGGTGGCGACATAGCCAGACCCCGTGAACAGGAAACCGCTTTCAAATCGCAAAGAAGTCTTTGTTTTCAAATTTTTATAAACGTGGTATCCAATCAGCCAATGAAGGATCCCTTACAATTTTTTTTTTTTGGTCGAGGAAAGGATAATCTCAGTTTAGAACTTTCGATTATCTCTGCGTTGCTTGCTAATATGCGAAACCTACCTGTGGGACTCAGATGACCGATACGTTTGTTATTAGCAGCACATAGTTCGAGCTGATAGACTGCCGCTGGGCAGTGAGAATCTGCAGCTTCATTCTGCATTCGGGCGAAATGCTGCGGGTGCTTCGTGAACGGTATCCAGGCTCACAAACGAATGCGGAGCAGGCAGCCATTGAGCTTGCATTAAAACACTTTCAAGTGAAGCTAACCGTAGTGACGGTTGTCACGGTTTCCAACTCCGGCCCTGGTCCTCAGCAGAATAAAATGAAGTGACGCTGATAACCTACCTATGCATAACGTTTATGTAATGCGAGTAAAATAAATGTCATGGAGTTTCCTGCACCTGGCGGTGGATGTATTCGCAGATACAAAGCGGTGCATAAGTAGGATGAGCAGGTCTGTCGGAATCTTAGAGCTAAATTATTTGCTCGTTCATGCTGAGAGTTCAGTACACAGCTGGAGTTTCATAATGACTTTTCTTTATTAACACGCCAGAGTGAATGACTTGGTGTTTTGTTCAGGAGACACTCGATGCGCGCATTGTGTGGAGGTGTGCCATTAAAGAAAAGCTTTCGCCTCGTAACGAAGGCGGCACCAGCTGTCCTGACTACGGTAGACACACTGTGTTCACTGTAGGCTCGATAGATGGCGTTACCGTTGCGGTTCGGCAGAATCGACTAGTTTCGAGCGGCGCAGTTGCAGACGATGAGCGCATCGACTTTATTCTGAAATGGACAAGCAAGTGATTCACTTAAGCTTGTTAATAAACTAAATTCAATAGAAAAAGTTGCCAAACTTTTGCGCGAATGACGACGTGGTTTAGGTAGAAGAGTCGTATCTACTTGGCAATCCTATTTCAGTTACACACGGTGTGCAATGATCTGGTCGACGGGCCTCCAGTTATACACAGACAAAGTCTGAGGCTGCACAAAAGTCCTGTGCGATGTCGATGACATTCCAAGTGCAGCATTCCGACCTGTGGGCCTCGCTGGATGGATGGATGGATGGATGAATGAATAACTTTCTTGAGGTCCCTTGGTGCGTACGATTAGCGCATAGCGGGCGCTAACCTCTCTGTCCACGTCGGGAGAGACAGGCCATGCCCTTTCGCCGCGTCATGGGCCCGATGGACAGCCGGGAGCTGTGCTTCAAGGTCCGAGCTGTGTAGAGCTTGGTCCCACCCTTCCTTGGCGGTCCTCCCCCCGGCGCCAGGGGGCAACTCCAGGGCATGTGAGCAAGGCTAGCTATAGCTTTACAAAGGCGACACGCATTGTGAGGGTGCGCTTCCAGAAAGATATTGTGCAGGAAGGCCCGGCATGGGTAGGTGCCCTGGATCATCTGAATTTTTTTGTGTTCGCTGCACAGTCTTGCCTCACTGCGCTGGCACACTCTTGCCGAGTCGCTTGCGCCTTGATGTCCGAGCGCTCGGAGAGGAAAAGGACGTGCGTTATGACGGTCGCGTGTTTGCTGTGACACTTTCGCACACTTGATTACCGAACTGCGCAGTGTTGCTTGCAGAGCGTGGATTTCTCCCCGGGGAACTGCGGTCGTCTTTACCTGCCGCGTGCCCATGTCGATGAATGCCTTAAACTTAAAGGTCGTGAGTCTCCGTGCGGGTTTCTCTTTATCCCCCCCTTCCCCCTCTCTAAGTTTCCTGTGGAGCTAGCAGGGATTTTGCCCCTTGCCGTGTTTTTTCGCGACCCTGATGTTTTCCTTGCCTTCCTCTGTGTGTACATATGTTTGCATTTCTACAAACCCTAATAATAATAATAATAATAATAATAATAATAATAATAATAATAATAATAATAATAATAATAATAATAATAATAATAATAATAATAATAATAATAATATATAATAAGACTGATAATAAATTAAGTATTCATTATAGTGCCGAGAGTCGTATTCTGTAAAGCTTCGCTTTGAACACAATTCGGTCTGGCTGCTGCGTCAGGGTGACATCAAGCGGTGAAAGAGGGGAACGTCGCCGTACCATGGAGACCAATGAACGAGGGGCGCCCTGCCGTAAAGCGAAGTCATCATTTTAGTTTTTACTGTGGGGATGATATTGTAACTAAAGGATGTTGCTAGTTAGGCAAAAAACGTATTGGTTTGTATACAACACTTGTGCATTTAGTTTCCAATAATTACGGAGTTTCCGAAGCGGGTAACTAGTGGTATAATTTTCATCTGCGTTGTTCCATTCATTTTGGTCGCTAAGTGATGCGCCATACGTTAAGCAATAAAAGCGCCTCCCTGCATGTAGGCCACGGTTCTAGTAGGATTTTGTCCAGCCGTGGCTGATCTTAGGATGGACGATTGCGATTAAAGTTCCAGCCACACATCCCACAACTTCGAGAATCTTGCCCCGGTCAAGGAAGCGTTCTTGTCTGCAGCTTTCTCCTGCAGCGTGAAGGGAAATGTCGCGGAATCAACCGGAATCACCCTAGCGCCGGTGATAATGAAGCGACTGACTGACGGTTCGACAACCCAATAGCTTTTACATTCCAGACGCGCTGCTGAATACAACCCGTAGAAAAAAAAAAGCTGTAGCGCGCTGATCACTTAGTTGCAGTGTCAACGCTACTAAATCTTGTGGTCCGCGATAATGTAGTTCGTCGCCAATCCATCGCACTCTGTTTTTGGCGTGCCTAAAATGCCTTCGTAACTCTGCTTCGCTCATGTGGAACGTCTCGCGCCGTTGCCACTCCACAAATCGTTGTCTTTGGCCAGCGCTCAAGAGCAACACAACCAAAACAGCCACCCAAAACATGACGCGAGCAAACATTGCACCGATGGTAATTGTCGCTCAAGCAGGGCACAACCAACTTTTCGTACTCTTCGCAACTTATGATTCCTGAAAAGTTAGCGCTTCTGAAACACCAAGCTTGCAGCCACGTGCTCTAAACACTGCCTTTCTTGTAGTGTTTCTCTAGCGGAGCTGCCCGTCATTCGTCCATGCTTATTTTGCAACGTCCCCCCGAATACATCGTTTGATCACGTGAAAAGCTTGCATTGCAAACAACTTTCTTATTACCAGCAATATGCTGTTCCTAGAGAACAAGCAACTTTTTACTCAAAAGCCACATCCAGTGTCGCATATTGTTTGTTGAATGCAGCCTGCCGAGTTTTTCTACGCAAATGAACGGAGCCGAACTGTTTGTTAAGAAAATCCCTGGAGACTGCAGTTCCACACGCACTGGATGACGGAACTGCAGGTTTAATGCGCATGCGTGTCCGTTTGCGGAGAGGGAGCGGCAGAGTGCAGACAATCATATAACGCGAATGAACAGCGCAATGCGTCGGAATACAAAGGCTCCAAACACGGCGCGAATCGCAGCTGTCCGAGAAGAGAACAAGGCATGATTCGAAAAGGGGAATTCGAAAAGAGTTCGGTCGCCGGACCATAACTATACTCTCTATGATTGATGATGCAGGAAAACACGCGCTAATTGGCCGTGGTAGGGATGTGCGGTTGTCTCGATTGGCAGAGCGAAGTGGCAGTTCTCGGCCTTCAAACGGGTAGGACCCATTTGAGCGTACGTCTATGCTCCAGCAGCCCGTTCCTGTGAAATAAGATGGGTACATTAGCCTTTTTGTTGCAGGTTTGCCAGGCATTTACACGAAAGAAACGGACATTGAGGCCGAAATGAATGTACCGTGTCGGTGCTTTGTTGAAAAATTAAAAAAAACAAAGAACGTTACCATTCCGCTCACTAGAAACATTACAGATTGCGTATATTTTGGTATGCCTAGCCGAGTATAAGCGTAAAATCTTTCTAGCGAATGGCACATTCGTAGCCCCTCACACACACCGGGACGGACACCACTTTTGAGTCCGATCAATTATACCTAATATCGCATAGTGAGCTCTCTCAAACGCGACCATTCCTGGCTGATGGACAAATGTACTGTCAAGCCACGCCGCTCTTTCTAAACACCCTGCGCGAGGCCAACTCTACAGATTACCTCTGCTTGCGTCACGACTTGTGCGACAAAGATTGCGTCTGCGCAGGGTACACATGCACGATCGGACATTGACCTCATTTCTCTACGCAACGAGTAGGCTGCTTGGCTAAGTTATGGTTGCAAAGATATGAGCGATAAAGCTATAGCACGTTTCTCGTACGCTGTGGTTTCAGCAAGCGACCACCTTGGATCATTTTTGAGGACGTTCGACGCCAAAAAAAGAATTACACGTCGTCTGTATTGCCTGATGCATCGATTACGCTATTACAGGCGGGTTACTAGTGAAAACTTCCCTAGCCTTCAAGTGGTAGTTAAAGGAAATAGTCAGAAACACAAGCGAATTAAAATATACCGAGCACGGACACCGATGTAGCGTTCATGGAACTTGTTTCACTAGTGGTTTGCTGTTAAATGATTATGCATACCTCCCGATAGCTGGTCTATGCAAATTAGGTTGTTTCGTTTAGCTTTGCTAATGCGCTGCTTTCCACATAGCCATTGACTGCTGCTGTTCACTGCTGTGAAGCAATGACTCTAATAGCTCTATTCAGCGTTTGCATGTAGTACGTTGTTTAGTATTCTCATCGCTTTTACGAGTCAGGCAGCGCACATATTTTTTTAACGCACAATGTTACCTATAGAACTTCCGTGTAATAAAGTATGGCATCGTGCTATCTTATCACACGTTTTCAACGAGGCAAGTTGTTTTCTAATGTTTCAGTTAAAGATTAGGTGTTCGCCTCCGTAAACGTGTTGTTGTTTTTTTTTTTTTGTTCCTATAATGAAATATGTTTTTTCAGCTACCACCTTTTCAGGAACTTACACAATGAACACACCGTCAAGAGGACATTGAACATGCATGCCCATTGGACGAAATGACAACGGCTTTAGGGATGTTTAATTAGAAGTGCTATATTCGGGAGGCCTAATTACTTCCGGAGAGCTCAAAAGGCTTTTCAGCAGACTTTAGTAGCATGTTACCCACCATCCGAGTACATGAGGCTTCAGGGAGCGTCTTTATAATATTTCGAGGGCTTCTCACGAGAAGCATACGAGACGTTAATGGAATGCCCGCAATTGGGCTGGTGGGCCTCTTTATTAGAGAGGACTGTATGTGTTGTATATTGCTGCAGTGTGCACCATTTGGTGATTCATAAGACGTTATTTAAAGGACGATTATGGAGGTGCAAGAGGATTGCTGATGGAGCCAAAAATTCCTCGGTCTTTGTCTCATAGGCTACGTTACACAGCCGCCAAAGGTGCCTTGACTGGCTGTAGGATATCATTTTAATGAGCGCTTGAAATATTATGCGCAACATGCTGCACAAGCAGAGTATCATTACCTTCTGTCAGTAGCGTCACCCTTTTTACGAAAAGCAAAAAAAAAAGAAAACAATGTTTTGTGGTGACTTGCTTACAGATGAGAGATACTTATTCTGTGTTGCCGTAAGAATTGTGGCGTTTCGTTGTCTCGGATATCCGTCTACGTACAGCATTACACTTTGACTGCAGCTGCAGTTTCTGAGGCTGAATGGTGCCATGCAAAGGGAGATATCACCAGTATTGCAACTGCAAAAGTAGAAAAAGAAAATCAAGCAAAAAAAAAGAACCGCAGTTTTACTTGGATGAAACATTCAAATTGATAGCAAGATTATGCGTTGTCACTTGAGATCCTCCCGCTGTGTTCTAACACTAGGTGAGGGCTTTCTGTCTCGACACTGCAGGTCGTACAACTGTAGTTGCGCAGAATAAATGGAGTCGTGCAGCGTTGTGACATGGCTTGTCAGAACGCTTGTCAGTGCTAAAGGCAATAACTAGATATAAGTAGCTTGACATTTACAATCCATTCGACGAAGACAAGTGTATGCTTTGATGCGCGTCATCGACACTTATCCTCAACAAAAGTGCAAATTTGTTGCGGGGAAGCTCGAGCCATCGTCACAACACTATGAGGGTGTGGTACATTGCGGAAGGAATACGCTATCAGGGGGCGTCACTTGTCATACCTTAAGCCTAGTCAATGCAAATAATGTAGAGGAGAAGTGGGCTCCAGCGATGTGATATGCAAGCTGTTGATTCTAGTCGGCTCACTTTTGTTGCGTCTGCTGCGGGGATTTCAGAAGACGCGAAAATATGAGGCTTGGCAAACACACGCCCAGGTTAGTGAAGGTTCAAGCGTGCGACAAAGTCGCGTGTTTCTTATGTCAGCGACAGGTAACGCACCGAACTACCACACGTTACGTAGGTGCGTGTGGTGATTCAAGGTGGAAAATCAAGCAAGAAAATAAGCACCGATTTTTTAGGTGCAGAACAGTTCATTTCACCAAACACCGAGAATTCTCGATGGCTTTCGAGTTGAGAGCACAGCCACTTCACTAATGGCGTTGTTAAGCTGTAGTGACCGAATTTTAAAAGATTCTGTCGTCACGGGTCAGTCGCCCAGACATTCTCCAGGTTTCAAGGCAACGCGCGTGAAGCGAACAACGTTGCGTGCGGAAGAAGAAAACCACCCGTTGCTTCCAACGTGCCAGCATGCCTGTGATGGCAGGTGCCACTAAAGGTTACCACGTACCATACAAAGTCGAATGGTCTCTCAACCATGTGGCCCAAAGGCGCCACAGAGCGGGAGTAGTGACGTCAGAGAAGGTTGGCTAGACGAGGCTTGCGGAGTCAAGTGGAGCTCCCTCTTAGTTCTTTTTTTCCCTCCTCCATGGTGCGTTTGACCGGCTCCATCGTGTTTTGCGGCCAAGTGCACTGCAGGTCGCTCGCGTCCCTCGAGACCTTCTGACACTAAACATCACGGCTTGCGCATGCGCCGTCGAAAGCGTCATCGCCCGATGGAGGCGCCGGCGGCGCCACCGGGTTTTGTAGCCTCCATGTGGTGGCTGTCGCAACAAAATATTATGCACACGAAATCGGCTGAAGTAAAAGCAAGGAGCATACCTAAAAGCAGACAGCTGGCAAGGGTTTGTGCTGGCTATGCAAGCATTTAGATGCCCAATTAAAACAGTGTGACTTCACTATCAAACGTTTTAGTGCGCAGCTCTTGGACGCCAGTTCCTGCGGCGATCGTCGCGACATTGTCCTCCGTAACCGAACCAACGAGCAAAGCGAAAGATGAAAGCGAAGGCGGAGAGCAGCGGGAGATGAAAGCAGAGAGCGCCAGGAGGAAAGCGGTGGAGGAGAGTATGGCGAAAGGGGGAGGAGGAAAGCAGAGTGCCGCACGGGACTACAAGAGCCGTCTCGTAGCCCAACGCGAATTGTGTGGTTCTTTCTAGAAGCCATGAGGGCCCCTACGATTACACTGGAACATTCGACTAGCCACGCATGAAAGCTGACGCGCTTGACCCGCAGACCAGATTTTCGACTATCGCCGACCCTGCTCGCCATTAATGTCGTGCTTGGGTGTCGTTTGCTTTGCAACGCTTCGCTCCGTTTCCGACCTGCCGCACGGGGCAGATTGTCCGCGCCAGCCAATTTATCGCGAAATAAAAAAAAACGCAACCCACTCCTGGCTGAGCAACGTTGGGCTGTCCACCAGGCCCACGATGCGGCTGGCAGGCTAGGCCTGTCGGTCCCGACGTGGGAGCGGCCCGCGACGTGCTAATACGCGTTCTACAGGACTTTAAAATAAAGGTTACTCAATCAATCAATCAATCAATCAATCAATCAATCAATCAATCAATCAATCAATCAATCAATCAATCAATCAATCAATCAATTAATCAATCAATCAATCAATCAATCAATCAATCAATCAATCAATCAATCAATCAATCAATCAATCAATCAATCAATCAATCAATCAATCAATCAATCAATCAATCAATCAATCAATCAATCAATCAATCAATCAATCAATCAATCAATCAATCAATCAATCAATCAATCAATCAATCAATCAATCAATCAATCAATCAATCAATCAATCAATCAATCAATCAATCAATCAATCAATCAATCAATCAATCAATCAATCAATCATTCAATCAATCAACCGCTTTTTCGATTTATCCTGATTGTGGTTTCTTCGAGATGAAATAATTAATACAATATCTGGATATTTTCGTGTACTTAAAGAGGACAGCAGTTTTTTGCTCAAAAGGTATTTTAGTGTGTAGTATTTAGAGACGCCCTCTCCTTATGATCCCCAATTACCCCTGGTTCATGCGAGATGATTCTAACTTAAGCCTGCAAATTTCCTGACTTCATCATACCACAAAATTCTTTGCCATCTAAGAACTTCGTTCCCTTCTCTTCGAGCTGTAATTGTAATGGTAGGCCTTTTATATGTCCTACGCATTGCTTGAACTGTCTAACTGCACCTCTTCCTTTTATAGTCGATAAGAACATCGTCTACGCCCATTTGCGGTCTATTCCCCGCCGCTGTCTTCTTGTCTCTTAACGTTACGCCTGATTTTGTTGGATCGCTCGTTGACTCACACGTGGTACAGTGGATATAAATAGGCTGAAGATGTTTCAACTTCTCAGACTCCTTAGTTTATATACGTTATGGTAGTCAGTCACCACTACACGAGCGCTATAAGCTGTTATCTTTTTCCTTGTTCCACTACCTTAAGTGATTAGTGTTGCCGGATGCTGCAAAATAAGCGGGAAGTTGTACTCGGTAGCTCTGGTTCACACTGTTGTTGTTAATTTTGGCTAGTAAAATCTTCAGCCTTTGTGGTGTAATCACTTGATCATTGTCAGTCATATATCATGGCGGAACACTATTACATTGTAATTTACGGCAACTCTGTATAGGAAGTTTCACGTTTCATCGAACTCGGCGCTATAGAAAAAATATCAGTGGGGATATAGAGGTGTTAATGCGTCGCCGCACAAAAAAAAATGGTTTGAACACCAAGCGCAGATGTACGACTCAGCTTGAATAATAATGTTCTTCGAATTACAGCTAGGACGGGATTCTAGCGTCGATGAAATATGCAACTACAAATACGACGTCATCAAGCTCAATCTGATTTGTTTTTCTTCATTCCCCTTCACTTGCTCTCGTACACATAGCTACAACTACTGTTCAAGGCAGCATTTCCAATAAATGTTTTTTTTTTTCGGGACACGTTTGGACAAAGCGCCTGTCACAATCGCCGAGACAAACGCACTAATTCACTCTAATCAATTCGCCGTCGAGAAAGATAAGCGACACGAGGAAGTGATGGCGATAGAAAGAGCACGTTGGGAAGCTGATTTCTGCTTTTTCATTGCAATCAATTCATAAGCATTGTGACAAATTATAGTAAAAGAACTTAACCAGATATCCGCCTGTTGGAGAAAGGGATTTGGTAAAATACGTACAGAAGCAAGGGTTCCGTTTTCCTTCCTAACATAAGCAGGAGAGTGTGCGTGTTGGATAGAGATAGAGAAACAGAGATGGAAACTAAGCGAGGGAATGAAAAGAAATGTCCACAATCTGTGGAATCCTAGCAACGTGCGATGAAATATAGCGACCAAAAATATAATAAAGAGCAGGCCACCATGAAGATTTATGAAACGCCTCAAATATTTTTTCTTTACTTGCGTTCACGAAAGAGAAGAGAGGCTAAAAATAGAGCACTTCGATAAGTGAAAAAGCTACAGAAATTCTGAGAATTGTTTAATAATACGAAAGCATCTTTTTGGCTCCGAGGTCGCTTCGTTCTTGCGTAGTTCTGCTTGCTTGTTTTTCTGAGCTTCTGTTCTTCTTACCATGGCGCTTCCGGTGGCAAGAATGTTTAGGTCTTAGCACCCAATTGTCAAACTTTCTCGCCGCATCTGGCCTCATTACTGCAGTCGTTGCAATTGAGCCGCGACAGCGGACACGAGCACGCCTCGACGGAACACAGTGGACAAGCCAGAACACCAGCAGCTACCGCAGTATCCCGTGAGGCATTGCATGATGGTAGAGTGCATTGCCGCATTGACGTGTTTTACACTCGCTGTCGCTCTCGCAAGACTGTGTTGCGCGCGCGTTCCTTGCCCACGCAACGCCTCGTCTGCGTTCTCACTGCGCCTTGCTAAGGCCGAATGAAAACGCGCCAAGCGTCTCAATACTCTCGCTTGCCTGTGAGGCGTTCGTAGCTCGAAGGACGCTCCGCAGTGTGCAACTGGAGATTGTCAACCCAAAATCTCAAGTGGGCCAACGCCCAAACTTTCGCCCACCTCCAAATTTAAGATGACTGACTCTCCAAATTCAAGTTGGCCCCACCCCCTTATTTAGGTTGGCCCAGTCTGAAATTTCAAGTTGGCGCACCCCTAAATTAAAGAAGGCCCGTCCTCACATTTCAAGTTGGCCCGCCTCCAAATTTCAAGTTGACACAGCCCCAAATTTCATGTCAGCCCATCCTCAAATATCTATTGGCCCGCGCCTGCTATAAGCTTCCTCATTCATGTTCTAAAGAGCCTTAAGTATCTCTACGAGTGTTCTTTTTATTTTTGGTTTGAACTGTTCTCTTCGCTTATAGGCTACCAGTCATGTACAGGGTCGTCCACTCTTAGTTAGAATGCCGCTCCGTGCTGCCGACGCTCCGCGGGGCGCCTCTGTCGGGCGCCGGAGAAACTATTGCGCAGGTGCAGTGAGAGCCGCAGGCGGGGCTTCGCGCGTCGTCTGCTACAGTGCGCCCTGTGTTGCGGTGAAGTGGACTTCAAATTTGCACTGCCTCCGCAGAACGCCGATCGGAGAAACGTTTTTGAATAAACAACAGACTGCTGAGAAGCCTATCAGCTGCTTTTATCCCGCTGCAGCAACCGTAGCAAAGTTTCCTGCGTGCCTGGTGATGTTGAAACACACAAATAAACATACCGGGGAGAAAATGCGCGCCGCGTAATATTCGATGCTTTATACTACTGCTGCAGCACTACGATACGCCAGTATTTTTAATTTTTGGCATGTTGCTGAGTAGCTGGTAATAAGTGTTAGCAGACGCCTGGTGTTGTCTGCTGAAATCTCAGCGCAACGAAAATTAATTGGAGCGGAATAGTAATAGTGGAGGTGGAGCTACATTTTCAGCCTCCTATTTTACATTCACACAGATACAGGTAGACGGCCAGATAGACTCATCAGCGTTTGAAAACAATCCCTAAGGCTCAAGCGGGTACGAGCGATTTGCTCATACATCTAGGCGCCGGAAGTCCGTTCGCGGCGAGATAAGAGCAGCACATTTTCCTTCTGCTTCAGCTCTGTACCTAAATTGAGAGAAACGGGGTCAGTCTTGCGGCTGGAAATGTTCCTGATTACGCAGTTTTGTCTATGCCCAGCCGAAGAAGCTTTAAATATTTCCACCGTATCGCACATTCGTACCCCTCAGAGACACCGAGACCAACAACACTTTTGAGTTCGATAAATTGTACATTGTACGGCACAGTGAGCTTTCTTAAGCGCGACCATTCCAGGCTTGGATGGGGAAATGTACTGCCGAGGTCCGCCTCACTCTCTCTCTCTCTCTCAACTCCCCGCACGAGATCAACTCTAGAGTTTAGCTCCGCTTCACGCTTGGAGGCACAAGGGCTCGATCTGCGCATGGTACACAAGTATGATCGGGCAATGGCACCGTTTCACCACACAACTATTCTTAAGTAAGCTGCGTGAGAAACTTTTGGTTGCAAATATATGGTGCAATAATAGTACAGCATGTTTTTCGTTACCTATCTGCTTCAGCAAGTGACCCCCATTAACCATTTTAAAGAGATTACACGGGAAATAGAATTACACGTCTTTTTTACTGCCCGATTCATTGATTATGCTAGTACAGCTTTGTTTATTATATAATGTTTCCATTGTCTAAGGCCCCGCTTTAAGGAAAAATCACGAAAGCAAACAAATGAATTTATACTCAGACTTACTCCGGTAATCATTCATTTTAAAAAGTGCCAAAAACACATCCACAAGGAAGAGCACAGGACCAGAGCTGATCCTGCGCTCTTCCTTGTCGATGTGTTTTTTTGTAGCGGTTTAAAATGAATGGCCCGTACCAACCAACTCGAACCCAATCTCTTGTCATACTACACTAATGGTTTGCTGTGAAATAATTCTGCATACCTCCCTATATCTGCTATATGCAAAATAGGTTGTTTGGTTTCGCTTTCCTAATGCGCCGCTTTCCACGGAGTTATTGACTTTATTGACTGGCGCTGTTCAGCGCTATCACGCAATGACCCTAATGAGTCTGTTCAGCGGTTCCAAGTGGAATTGTTCAATATTCTCATCTACCAGGACAAGTCATGCAGCGCACTCAATATTTTTCATCAGTGATATGTTATGTATAGCACTTCAGTTTTTTGAAGTCAGGCATCTATAAAGTATGGTGCAAACTTATCACGCGTTTTAAACAAGGTAAATTGTTATTGAATTCCAGGTTACATATTAGTTGCCTGTCTTTGAAATCTTCGCGTGCTTTTTTTATACTTCCGAATATCTTGTTTCCGAGAGCGCCTACTTTTCATTTACAAAACTAACTCACGTTCAAGAGGATATTGAACATAGATGCACATTGAACCAAATGGCAAACGCTGGAGGGCTGTTGAAAATGAAATGCACCATTTGCGAAGCCTTATGGCTTCTGGAGAGCTTAAAGGGCTTTTCGGAAGAATTTAGCGGGATGTCTCATGGCTCTTTTTTTAAGGTTTCGAGGGCCTGTCACCAGAAGCATACAAGCTGTTCAGCAAATATAAACGAGGGGGCTTGTAGGGGACTTGTTGAGAGAAATGTATATGCTATAAACGCTCGTACGTTCATCATTTCGTCAACAGTCGAGGGGGTACATCCACTGCCGATGGAGCCAAATAGTACATCTTCATCACCCAAAGTCTATAGTTCCGGCCCTTAAAGATTCGCTGCCTCTCTGCAGCTTATTTTGTCTAACAGCTGCTTGAAATTTTATGCGGAGCATGCTGCTCAAATAGAATTGCAAAGACACGAGTGAATAGCTTGCGCGTTTTCACGTAAAAAACGAAGAACTAATAAATCTCTCGTCGTTGCTCCTCCATACGCATGGCAGGAACCTGTCCTCTGTTGCCGTAAGCATTGTGGCGTTTCGTTGCCGCCAAGATTCGCCATGATGCGGCAACCACAGAAGCTACACTTGTCCAACTGCAGCTTTAGTTTCTCAGGCTGAATCTAGCCGTACAACGTGAGATAGCGCAGTTTTTACGCAGGCAAAAAAAAAACAGAATCAAGTGGAAAAGAAATTAACCGCAGTTTTGTCTGGGTGAAGAATTCACAGCCATCGCAAGGTTATCCGCTTGGCTTGAGATCCTCACACTGTGCTGTAACACTAGGTGAGGACGATAAAGCTTGACACAGCAGGTCGTTGTGACCAGGGGTGGGACAACGATTGTGAGCGCTAAAGGAGAGAGAGCGTATTGTCAAATCAGCAAGATTTGAGTCCGGCGTCTTTTTAGTGAGTCTGGGCACGCTCCGTGGACGCGGTTTCGAGACGCTGTCTCGAAGCGGCTTCCTGGGCTCGCTGGACGGCCCATAGTGGGGCTGTCAGGTTCGAGCGAGCGGAGGCTGGCGGTGGAAGAGACGGAGGGGTCGGCACTGCCCGACCTGTTAAGTGCTGACGTTCCCATAACATGTGATTAAGTGTGGAAACCTCGCCACACGATGTGCATTTGTTTGTAGTGTACATGCCTGAATACATGGCGTGCATGAGTCTAGGTTTCTGTAAGAATCCGTTTCTAGTTGTCTGAAGTGTACTGCTTGCGTCCTGTCTAACCCAGCGTGAGGGAATGGCTGTACGTGTCTTTGTAACTGGTAGTGTGTCGTGATGTCGTGGAACCTGGTCATACGATCCTCCCACGCCCAGATGTTTGCAGTACCCCGCAGGGGCATTTTCTCCGATGATGCTCGATGAGTGAGGCCTCGAGCAACGCGGTGCGAAAGTTGATTGGGCGTGCTCAATCCAGTGTGTGCCGGGATGCATAGCAAATGCCTTCGGTTATCGAAGTCGGCCTCTCCCTGGTGTATGGGATGTCGCTGAAGTATGTGATACGCCTCTTGCGAGATGCGCCCATTGTTAAGAATGGCGAGCTGCAATGCAGGATTGCCACCCAGTTACGACCTGGGAACAAGACGCGCATCCCCCACCACTCTCCGTCGCTTCAGCTAGGATGCGTTCGATGAAGCGGGCTTTGTGCTGACACCACCGCCATCTTCTAGCCTAATCGCCATTGTGACGGAACGAGTTCAGCGGGCGAACTATTGTGCCCGAACTCCCCAGAGCGGACCTGATCTGCTACGCTTGCGCGAGCTGCCGCGGGAAAGCCGTTTTTTGTTGCTTCCCACGCGCCGCAGGGAGGCAACACAACGAGCTACCCAGAATGGCTCCGGGCTACCAGGAACGGCTCCCCTCGGACGTCGGCTCCGGACATAGGAATGTGTGTGCCTTTGTGTGCCTAAACTATTCTGCGGGGCGGCGGCAAGTTTACAATGAGTAAACGAACGTTCGCGTCACTTTGTATCGCGGGAGGACCGAGTTTTTAAAAGCTGCTGTGGTGCGAATGCTGGACAGACTTTTTCTTAAGCAGTCATGTTAGACTGATGCACTTTTCTCAAGCAGTCATGTTAGAGTGATTTAAATACTGTAAATAAACCCATATTCCTCGTTCTCGATGAGAAGCAGTTCTTCCCTTTATCAACGTCCTCAGCGTGGATAAGTTGGACGACGGCATGGGCCAGCTACCTTCGAATTTATGCCGGACTCCAATCTTGACAACGGATCACGAGCGACGGGATTGAGCCCCCAATCCTGACACCATTAGCGAAATTGCGAATAGCCGTTTGCGAATCGCAGGTCACGATTGTCGCTTTGGTTTGTGTGAGGGCCAGGGCTATGGCCGCTTCCTCTGCCTCTTAGACATGCACCGTGTTCAAAGTGGCACTCGTGAGGCGGTTGCCAAGGTGGCGAGTAAGTGCCACCATGAAACTTTTGTTGTCTCGATAACGGGTTGTATCGGCGAAGGCCGCCTCCTTGTTGTTGGAGTAGCTTTGGTTCGTGTGTTGTGCCCTGGCTTTACATCTCCCCCTGTGGTGTTGGGGGTGCATGTTGCGAGGCAATGGGGGTGCGTATAGTTGCTCGCGAGTAGTTCTCGGAATTTCTACTTTTATGCCGTGCTGCGTGTGGTATGTAATGCCGAGCTTTTTGAGCACATGTCTTTCCGGGGGAGTCTTGGATAGGAGCTCGAGCTGGGACACTTGTTGCACCTCCAGCAGTTCCTCGAGCGTATTGTGCAAGCCTAGTTCCAAGGGCTTGGTGGTGCTGACTCCCGGCGCAAGGCCCAACACACATTTGTACGCCTTGCGTATGAGGGCGTTGAGCTTGTTTCTTTCCGCTACTGTCCAGTTGCGAAACGCTGCCGTGTACTTCATTAGAGAAATGACGAATGCTTGTATCAGCCGTATGACGCTGCCTTCACGCATGCGCGTGTGTGTACGTGTTAGTGATGCGTCGAATGAGCTGCATCGTGCTGGTACCCTTTGCCGTTATCTTGCGAAGTGCTTCGCCATTGCCGCCTTTGTGTTCGATCATCATTCCTAGTAACCGGATCTTACCTACCATAGGGATGGGTAGGCCGCTTGATGCCTTTAATTGGATTTCTTCATTTTCCGGGAGGTTGTAGCCTTTAGGTGGCCGCCCCTTTCTGACCGGTCTATATACCATCAGATCGAATTTTTCGGCTGAGCAGGCAAGTCCCGTGCCCACGAAGTAGTTTTCCACACATTGGTTGGCCTGCTGTAAACGTTGCTCGATCGCTCCGTCACTGCCCGTTGTCGTCCAGATCGTAATATCATCCGCGTATATCGTGTGATGCAGTCGATCCCTTGATTTGAAGCAACCGCTCGGATAACCCCAGCAGGACGAGATTGAAGGGCATCGGCGAGATCATCGAGCCATGCGGGGTGCCCTAGCTCCCGATATTGATTTTATTTCACTCTAGTTGTCCCACTCGCATGTGAGTGGTTCTGTGTGAGTGGTTCATGTGAGTGGTTCGCATGTTAGTGAGGAAGTCTCGGACGTAGTTTCAGTTGAGCAGTCCAAGATTTAGCTTGTCTATTTGTTGCTATATGGCATCGTGTCGAACGTCATCGAAGGCCTTAATTAGGTCCAGCCCGAGGATGGCTCTCGTTTAGCTCCCCGGATTGTCTATAATTTGATGTTTTAGTTGCAGAAGGGTGTCTTGCGTGGAGAGATGTCTTTTGAATCCAATCATGGTGTGTGGAAATAATTCATTGTGCAAGAGTTAATCCATGAGTCTATTGAGAAACGCGTGGCTCCATCAACTTGGGCACGCAAGACGTGAAGGAGGTGGGGCGCAGGTTCTTCAGCTGTAGTTTCTTGCCGCGTTTCGGTATCAGTATGATCTTTGCTTCTTTCCATTGCTGGGGTAGCTTGCCGGGCGCCCAACACTCTTTAAAATAATGTGTGTCTCCCGATCGATCCGTAATCGAGATTGCCTAGTGCCTTATTGGATATCCGATCGGAGCCAGCGGAGGACTTGGTGTGGAGTTTCACGAGGGCCGCCTGGATTTCCGCAACGCAGAATTCCGTGTCTGGGGTGGCGTTGCTTTCTCCCGAGTAGTCCGGATATATTTGCGCCGGCGTTCGGGATATGTAAAGGGGTTCCGCAACACGTAGGAATTGTTGTTCTGTTCCCCCGTAAGCGTTTATGACTTTGTATTTGCTTTGCATGTGTGGTCTTGGTGTTGGCGGAATCACTCAGGTACAGCAGCACCCGCCACGTGCAACACGTGGTGAGTTGACCGCCTATCGCCACGCCTCTCTTCCCTTCCCATTGTTGTTATTGCAAGTTAAGTGTGTGCTTTGATATTTCTTTATGGAGCTGCGCTATCCTTTTGCGCAGTCTCCTATGGTGCCTGTGTTGTTTCCATCAGTGCTGCAGGTGGGGTGCTGCGCATGTGGGAAGCCAAAATCCCGACAAGTGAGAAAACTAGAGAAATTCTGAGCACTGTCCACTAATGTGTAAGGATTGCTTGGCTCGGGTATGAGTTTGTTTTCGCTTAGTTTTGTTTACTTAACTCAACAATCTTATGCACGTCCACCCATGGCCTTTGCGGTGGCAAAGAATGCTTAGACTGTAGTAGACAATTATCAGATATTCTCGCCACATCGGGCCTCTTCAATGCAACCGTACTAATTGAGCCAGAACACCGGGAACGAGTGCGCCTCGACAGAGCAGAGAGGGGGAAAGGGAACACCAGCTGCTGCAGCAGCGTGAGAGGCGTTGCGTGAGGGCACAGTGCATTGCTGCGACGCCACGTCATCCTTGCTGTCACTCTCACAAGGATGTGTTACGTGCGCCTTCCTAGTCCGCGCAACCTCTTGTCAGCGTTGTCATTGCTCCTCGGTAAGGTCCACTAAAAACGCGCCAAGCGTCTCAACGCGTTCGTTTGCCCACGAGGTGTTCGTAACTCGAAGGACGCTCAGGAACGTTCATAATCAGATCGAGGTTTTGGCCCCGTAATTTGGCCCGCAGTAATTTAACCTTTAATATTTTTGTTTTGTTCACTCTGCTCGTGGGCACAGACTTCAGAGGGCAGATATGTCACTAGCAAGAATGTTTGTTTCGAGGTACCTTGGTACATATACGTGAACACTACTTGTATATGCGATACATATATTGCATAATAATAATAATAATAATAATAATAATAATAATAATAATAATAATAATAATAATAATAATAATAATAATAATAATAATAATGATGATGATGATGAACAATCATTTAATCAAGTATTATTTGTAGCGCCCAGGAACAGCTTCACAGCCTTTGTACAGTTGCACCTAAATATCAATACAGAATATACTATCTGCGAAAAATACAAATATGATAGGCAATAGAATTTGAGGAAGAATAACACACGGAAAAATAAAACAAATAGAAGAGAGTAAAAAACGTCTTAGTCATACAACATTACCATCGACATGTGCACTAGGAACACAGGCACTGAACTCTGAATATATCTATACAGCCAGAATACGGAATATTAAAAATTACATTAAAAAAAACCGGTTCGAACTGAGAATTCTCTGACTTACAGCCGCGAGGTTCTCTGTTCGAACGCAGGTGAATTCCTGAACTCACTCCCTTTAGAGCGTGCTTTGCCGTCATTAGCTCCTTTGTGCGAAAAAGACAGCTTTAAGGAAGACGCGTGTTTAGCTGTACTGCCGGGCACGAAAACCAGCTACGAATGAATGCAGATGTTCAGGGTTCGTTGTGTAAAAGGAGCTGGAAATCCGAAAAAAAATTATACGTATATACGCGATAATAAACAACAATACTGACTAATTCTTGCCAAAATTAACTACTTTATCAGGTAGAAGGATGCGAAAGTGGTATACATACGACTTCGGAAATGAATTCAAAATTTGTTTTTAGTAGTCAGGCTGGGCTGTCGAAAGACTAATTTGACCAAATCAGTATTGATGCTACATGAATTTAGGGCGATATTTTATATTTCCCACCAACCAAAATATGAGGCGAGCAAACATCGCTCCCGTGGTAATTGTCACTCAACGGGGACACAACGAACTTCTAGTCCGCTTCGGAGCTTCTAATTTCTGGAAAGTTAGCGATTCTGAAACAGCAAGATTCTCGTGTCGTTGCGCGCGAAGTTCACCAAGGAGGAGTGGGACGCGCTCATGCGAAGTCCTGTGTTTGAAAACCAAATCCTGGCCGTCCAGCGCGCCCGCGATCGGGCCAGCAGGACGCGATGGGACCTGTTGGTCCCGTCCCGTGATTTGGTGGGTGCACGTTTTATCGCGTTTTGCTGGATCCAATGAAATTTCACTCACTCACTCACTCACTCACTCACTCACTCACTCACTCACTCACTCACTCACTCACTCACTCACTCACTCACTCACTCACTCACTCACTCACTCACTCACTCACTCACTCACTCACTCACTCACTCACTCACTCACTCACTCACTCACTCACTCACTCACTCACTCACTCACTCACTAACTCACTCACTCACTCACTCACTCACTCACTCACTCACTCACTCACTCACTCACTCACTCACTCACTCACTCACTCACTCACTCACTCACTCGGTGAGTGAGTTTGGTCGCCGGACCATAGTTAAACTCTCTATGATTGGTGACACGGAAAGGCATATGCAAATTTGCCGTGGCAGTGATGTACCGCTGTCTCGGACGGGGTGAGCGAAGTGGCAGTTCTCGGCCTTGAAACAGGTAGGAGTAATTTAGTCCTTTGTCTAGGCTTGGGCTGCCTGTTCACGGCGAGATAGGAGCAGCACATTTGCCTTCTGGATTCCGGCTCACCACGCATGCAGCGGAAAGATACGCCCCATAAGGCCGAAATAAATGTGCCATGTCTGTGCTTTGTTCATTAATTCTGGGAAACGTGCTCAGTCTTGGCACTAGAAACGTTTCAGATTACGTAGTTATCTGTGTACCTAGCCTAGCAAGCGTGAAATATTTCTACTGTATTACACATCAGTAGCCCCTCACACAGATCGGGATCAACACAACTTTTGAGTTCGAATTCGAGTTCGAATTGAGTTGAAAATGCTGAAAATGAAATGCGCTCTTCGGGAGGCCTAATGGCTTCTGTAGAGCTCAAAAGGCTTTACAGCAGAATTCAGTGGCGTGTTACCCACCATCCGACTACATGGCGTTTCATGCATCTTTCTATAAAGTTTCTAGGGCCTCTTGCCGGAAGCATCCATGAAATAGCCAAAACAGGCTGTTAAGGCTCTTATTAAGGAGAAAGGTATATGTTGTATATGTACTACAAAGCCCATTGTTTGATGGTTGAGAGGACATTATTTGAAGAAAGCAACTCCTCGCCACCGCTGCGAATGGAGCCAAAATACAAATCTTGGTCACCTAAGGATAGCTTACGCAGCCCCCACGGATTCCCTCGATGACTGCAGAATATTTCGTGTAATGGTTGCTTGAAATATTGCCAAAAGCATGCATCGCAATAGAATTATGAAACTTCCCGTCAGTAGCTTGTTCCCTTTTACCAAAAAAAGAATAAAGTGAAGATCTTTTGATGTCAGTTTTGCATACATGTGAAAGATACCTGTATTGTTTGGTGGTAAGGATTGCGGGGCTTCGTGGACTCCGAGATTCGTCAACATACGGCAGCAACAGAAGCTACACTTCTACAATTGCAGCTCGAATTCTGAGGTTTAAACGGTACCCTACAGAACGAGGTATCACCAGCACAGCTAAAGAAAGAACCGCCGTTTCACTTGGGTGGAGCATTAAAAACGGAGCAAGGTTACACTTTCCGCTTGAGATCGTCACGCTGTGTTGTAACACTAGGTGACGGTGACATAGCGTGACAAAGCAGGTCGCACACCTGCTCTTGCGCGGAATGAATGGAGTGGTGTAGCTTTGTCACCAGGCGTGTCACAACGCTGGCGTGAGGAAGAACGCCTGCAGTGGTATTGCACGAGTTGCACCTCGGTGGGGCGTGGGATGAGACGGAGGGAAAAAGCGCAAGAGGAAATGACTAGATATAAGTAGCTTGACATTTACAATCCGTTCCTCTCAGTTCATTGTATGCATTACAGTTCGTCACACACACTTATCCTCAACAGAAACGCAAATTTACTAGCGTGCGACACTCGTGACAGCGGTGGGAGACGAATGCTGTAGTGGCAATATGGTGGAGCCAAACGGACGGAGCGTGAGGCTACGGTCCATCGCGGAAGTAATACAGAAGGAGGGAGCGTCAGGTGACAATCTTGAAGCCTTGTCATAAAAAAAGAATATAGCGGAGAATTAGGCCCTATTCACGAGGTAGGCAAGAGGTCGATTCTAGTCCGATTGCTTTCGTTGCATCTGCAGCGCGTATTTCGGATCAGAATGCTACGTCTCAACACGACCAAGGGCCTTAGCTAGACCATAGCCACGCGGCGACTCCACCCTTTCATGGTTCAGGGTTGACACCGACTGTAGATGGGTTCACAAAATGACCTTCTTCCTGTATCTAACAGCATGAACTAATGATGGAAAAGGCCAACGTCGAATGGTACCGTAAACCGGCGCGCAAATTGGATACCCAGGTTTCTATACGGTCACCTATTCCATACCATCGAAAGTGGAGTGCGGCGGAATGATGCCATATCGTGGGCCGGATATTGCGACCCATTCGACGATTGCGATTAGCCACGATACCTTCATCAGATTCCCCAGTCGAGTCGCCTAGGGAAGATGATGATATTAAAACCGGATGCCATTCGTGCAGTGCCGCTGACGTGTCCTGATGTGAACCCAGACGTTTAATACGCTCCTGCATGGAGTGGTCTCCCATATCTGGAGCCAGCGTATATAATGCAATATGGTGCATACGTGCTTGTGCACGCACTTATCTTTGCTACCGAGCACGAACGTGCCGACGCTTGTTTTCATGATAACCTTCCCTCCCGAGGTTCTTTCCCTTTCACACTTACCTTATATCACCCAACGTGGCTTTATATGCGATGCAATAAACGATTGCTGGCCTTCATTACCTCGACACGAACTGGCATCCGCTTCGATGTCCGTCTACATGACCAATACACCCTTCCCCCTTCATTGCTACTACCGGACATATTCGTCGATGGGCTCGGTGGCATCCTGTCCTACACTGTAAGCAAAAGTTAGCCGACATTGGGGTTTTTGCGGCTCATGAGCTTTGAAGACTACCTTGCACCAGAAAATTACTCTGGCATGAGGCAGTAAAATGCGTTACATTACATCGTTTTACTACCACCTCTGAGAAACGTAGTAAAAGGATGTCATGAGCCGGCTTTACGACGTACAGAGTTTTAGATCACGTGACCAAAAACCATCTATTGAGAGTTTAAAACCACGTGATCTGGAACCAACCTGAAGATCACGTGATTAAATACTACCACTTTACTCCCCAAGGTTGCAAGCTCCGCCCAATCCAGTTAAGCCTACGCTCGGCGACAGGCACGGCCGCGGCAGGAATGGCAAAGATCGATGCCGTGGCGGTGCATCCACCAGCGGAACGGCAGAACGTTGGAAACTTGGAACGTATGTACTACATACGTCGCGTAAGATGTGTCTCAAGTGGACGCGGCTTCCTGCCGGCGCGCCGCCCGTTGCACGACCGACGAGCCGATCGACTGCATTGCGTCAGTGCGAACTCATCGAAAAATAATGTTCCGATTCCGCTCTGCACGGCGAACCGGCGTGGCCATGCTCGCATTCAGCGACAAAAATCGCCTCAAGAATCGTTCCTGGACCGATCCTCTCTACGGCAGGTAAATATCTTGCCGTTCGCGAGGGTTACCGCCATCGGCCGGCAGCCTACAAACGGCGAGTTGTCGCGTCTGCTGCTCCGGCCGGAAGCAAGCGTGTCGGTCAAAGTTCATTGCCAAGCACAAGCCCACTTTTTCATGCTTCTACAAGCGAGAAAATGACTGTCTCTTGTCCACTTTGAAGCTGTGAACGGAATCGTCACGACCCACTGTAGCACAAAATAAACAAAACGTTGGTTAGTTGTAGTGACAGTCAATGGAAAGCCTCACGCACTAGAAATAGATGCGATCATGTCGAGCGGGCTCACCAATTCAAGGTGAGGGCACATAATCTCGTAAACACGACAGCTAGCGCTGTAGGAAGCGTGTATACGAGCGGTGATCATGAATTTGTGCTCAGTAGGCGTCAAAGAAGCCCGTAGGCCATCCACCATTGCAAGCAGACGGAGGTGCACGGACGGCGCGCTGATGGGCTCGTGTTCGCCAACTAAAGCGGGAGACACACGGTCCGATTCGGTGTCCGATCCGGCGTCCGACGCGCCTGAACGGCAGCCTGAATCGAGGTGTTTTGCCGTGCCGAAGCGCCGGATCGGACGTCCGGCGTGCGACAAACCGGGCAAATTTTCATCGTCCGATGTGTCCGACAACCGCACACTCCGCATCGCCGTTTGGCCGCAGCTGATGTGACGTTCTCTGACGTTCCCTCCACGGAGGCGGCGCTGGCAGGCCGGTTTCTCGCCGTCTTCTTTTTTTTTTTCCCTTGCCTGCTGCAGTTTGTTGCCGACACGAAATAGTTACCAGTTCAATAAAGTTATCTCGAACATGTGCTTATGATGCAAAACAGCGCCTAGTACACTAGCACTAAGCTACCGTCGAAATCGGGAGCCGCGACGCGAGGGCCTTTCCGCGGACAAACAGCACACACCGATCTCAATGCACCGACCGTCCGAGCGAGGCTGCTCGCTTCGCTTGCACGTTTGCCCTTCGCAACGACTGCGTCGAGTAAACCAATTGTATTTGATTACGGGCTACCTAAGTGCACAGCGTTAATTGTTTTGGCAAAAATAAGCCCTCTTCATCGAGCTCGGGCTGAATTGAGCGCCGTCGGCCGCAGCGTCCGCCTAGCTATGCCTGCCGGCCGTATCGCTGGCTGTTACCGGAGCCGTCAGTGGACAACGCGCCGTCGTGAAGTGTTCTGTCACTTGCAGGGGCATAATGTTATTGACAGTGTTCACGTAAAGCGAAGCAGTGTTGTGCAGAGTTTTTATATTGCGTTTCTCGACGAGAATCTAAACTCAAGCTGGGGAGGGGGGAGGGGGGCTGGGATCTGGGCGGAGCTTACGCGCCGCTCGACCGTTCGGATACACGCACGTTGGATCGGACGCCGAATCGTACGGTGTGTCCCCTGCTTAAAGCTCGCTCATGGTTCGGCGTTAGTCCCTGTATATTCTTTATAAATAAGGAAGCCTACCTAGGCACTGTAAACCCAACAATTGGGGCCTAAATGCCTGCCCTCCTCCCAGCTACAGTTTCGTTTGAGCGACAAAGTCTGATTTCGAAGGCCGTGCTTTTGCAAACTGCATGCGACTGAAACGGTTGCGAATCTTGAAGGCGACATCCGCTTCGTTTTTTTTTTATACATATACAGTACATTTTCTTGAACTTCGTATAAAAAAGTGCATATTTATACAAAGTTAACACTTTTGGACTCAAGAAATTTGTTAAAGTGTCCCTACCGATTGTTGTTAGGAAAAAACACGTAATTTTTTCATTTACGACACATTTTTCTAAAAACCGCACAGTGGCGCCACTGCAGTATTCGTTTGGTCGACGTACCACGTTGGTTCTGGTAAATGCAGTAATTTGAGTTATATTTTAGAAGTGCCTAGACAAAATGTGCTCCTTGTCGTGTGCAGTAACCATCGCAAACCCTCCGGACTCGTGTAACGCCGTTAGTTCGCCGTGTGTTTCGTGCGATCTATCAGTGTCGACAGTGAGTGTCTTACTACAGCGCCCGTCCAGCTGCCTTTGTTCTGCCCACGACCGGCTTGGTTCTGCCGAGCTGCCTGCCCGCGCTCTCGTGAAAAGTCTGGTACTGGAGCTTCGAATCGTAGTGTTGAAGGTTCGAATCGAATCGAATCGTAGGCTGTTGAAGGTTGTGCTTTTGTGGAGCTGGAGTTCATCGGAAGTTCTACAGTGCTTGCGCCAGAAAGACGTCGGTGCCTCGGTACCTTTGAGACGAAGGAGCGTTGGCCAAGTCTTTTTAAAAGGTAAGCAAGTTTGGCCCTTGCGCGCATTCTTGAACTTATGATTTACGTAATGAACGTTGTGTAACTAGCTAGAGCAAAGCGCTTTCTGATCGTAGGTTGGCCGTCTTGCTGTGCACATTTAGCAAGCAATTTCACGAAGGCTTCCTCTGATGTTACAGCGTACTTGCATTCTGCTGTAAAATATATGCTACCCGCCTTGATTGCTATGCCTGAATGGGCACACAATTATGAAAAAACTGAAAGTTGCTGTTCGTTCGGTAGTTTTCTGGCAAGATGTTATTCGTTATATATGCATTCCCGCAAGTACAGTACATGTGTAATGTATCCGTCGATGTATCATGGGCTTCGCGCGTTGGCACACGATTCCTATGTTTGACGCTTAAGCGGATAGAAGCTTGTATGAAGATTTTTGTATGTATACAGTTTGGTTTGGAGGACCACGTCGCGAAAAGCTGTGTATTGTTTATGTTCTTGAGTGTCTTCGCGTATTTGTCTTCTATGTTGCAAACCCGACATAGGCCGATATTACAGTAACGAAGTTTATTTTTAATCCAGACATTTCAGGCACCGGCCTTTAAGAAAGACATAGACCAACCAATTCTTACGAACGGGATGCCAGCTCTTGCAATCGTAGGTTATACGGTAGTGCATAATAAAGTAAGGACTGCGATTTTGACGCGATACTTACCCCTCGATTCTATACCACTCTTGTCGCCCACCGCAAACGGCCGGCTGTTCCAGTACGTAGCACGGGCCGGGGCGGCGGTCAGACCACTAACGAATAACGAAAAGGAATAGCATCGCTACAAAATCGCGATCTAGCTTTCAGAATGCTTTTCATGTGCTCAATATTTTTGTTTAATCCAATGCGCCACGTTTTATTGCATTATGAGTTTTGTTTTTGATTGTCCTGGTAGCCTGTTGTTGCTGATTTCGTTCCTTCCTGAAACTTCACTTGTTACAAAATATCAGTGTAACTTCCTTAGATATAACAAAAAGACATTTGTGCAACCAGGCGCAAATTCATGCAGCTGGCTGTGTGAGGCTCTCTTTGCAATTCCGCATGACACTGGTAAATCACAAATTCCCAGGTTCACAGCACAATAAATTAAACATTTCTTACTTTTGAAGGCTATGCGGATTCTGGAGGCATCCCTGCATCGAGCAGGAACCTGCTGCACTGCTGGAAGCTGGACAGCACGACAATAAAGCACGTGATCTGTGCGCTTTCTCAAAGGTGCGTACAAAACTGGTGCTGCCTTTCGAGTTGTAGGATACATTTGTGTTATATACAATCATTTTACTGTATTGCCATTTTCAGGATTTCTAGTGGCTGATCACGAATTTTATGTTTTGGTAGAGTGCCCTCAGTTTAATGAATTTACCTAAAGTAGCCTCCTTTGAGTTAAATATAATTGGGTGCTTGAGTAATTATGCCTTATATACTCCATATAGACTATATTAATCTAGCCAAAATGCCTTTTTAAGAACCATGAATTGAGGTTTCGTGCCTTGAATAATGTGCTCTGGAGTGTCTAGAAAAATGCGTTGTACCACCTAAAGACATGGTTTACGGAAAAGTGCCTTAAGCAATGCTTTCGCACAATAGTTGTATCATCAAGAGTTTCAGAGAAGCCTGTGTGGTCGGTATGAAACATGACAAAGACAGATATAGACCAACCAAATACAACATTAAAAGCAATACATTTTGGCTTCCATATGGAAGCCTTGTTCACAATAAGGCTAAAAAAAGTGGAAGTGCATATTTAATTAAGTAAGTTTTAGCATAAGATGGGCGTGGGCTCCTTGGTTTCAGATAAACGTGTGTCCTGTTGATTGCATCTCCAGGGAATCCGGGTACAGGCATGGCTTCCAATTTCTTTCCTGACCGATTATGCTAGACACTATCCAGTCACTATTGTGTTTAGTCATTGCTGCATGCTCTGAAAAAGCAGTTGATGCCACTCTTTTCTCATCCACATCGTTCTGATGTTGGCGTAGCCATTGCTTAAAGTTGCCCATTGCTCTAATGTAGATAGTATTCATATACACATGTTATGTTTCAAAGGTCAGAATTCATCTCAGTAAAATTTTTGATACGGTTTGTTACTGAGATGGCTACCTCGTTGGTTTAACATGGCTTGTCACTGGGATTGCTCTCTTGTTTGTTTAGCTTCTTGTCGGGTTCTTATGGATTTGATTTTGTGCACAATGAGATGTTACACACACACCTTGCATATACATGAAAAAAAGGTTTACAACAGAGATAACATATATGCATGGGCATATATATGTGTCAATAAAATACTCGAGCCTCATTTCTGCCTACAGAAAAAGAAGTTATTTCTCCTCGAGGGCATTTATTTTTCCGGGACTGCGACCACTTTTGTGTTACGATCAAGCCGTCGCCGCGCTAAGGCTAAGCGCGTGCGCCAGGTGCTCGGCCTACCAGGCTACCTGGCACGTTCCCGCGCGTGTCCGTGCGAGCTCTGCTACGACGCACAAGCCCCTGGCCAAATCTGCGAAGCATGGAAGTCCAAGTATGTGGCAAAGATATTTCCCCAGAAGAGTTAACCGCCGAGATGGGATGGTGTACCGCCCGTTCCCGTCGGTGTACCGCCCGTCGCCCAGACGAGCAGTGGAGCCGAAAACTATCCCAAGACCAGCAAACTAGGACGCAAGACTCTCGCCCTCGCTATAGACCCAGGCAGCAAGTTAGAACTCAGGTTCTCAAGGCCGGGCGCATGCTCCCACTACCAGCAAATGAGATCAAGATCATCGTCAGACCCAAAGGAGCACTCAATATTACCAAGGTCGGCAGCCCTACAGTAACTGCAGCTATTCTTCAAGCAGCGCAACTTAGCTCAGAAGCCAGTCAAAACGACACAATATGCTCGAACAACCAGCAAAACATCATGGTGATCAGCACGCCGAGCCCGCAAAATGCGGACCGGTACGTAAGAATCAAGTCCATCCAAGTCAACGGGGTAACCCACGAGGTCAGCGCGTACGAGGCCGCCCCAGATAATACCACCAAAGGAGTCATCAGAGGCATCCCTCTCACCGATGACGCCAGACAAGTCGATGCTAACATCATAAATGAGCGTAATCCTCTAGCCCTGGCCGCAAAGCGAATCGGTTCCACCACGACCATCGTCATTGCCTTCGACGGACCTGACGTACCATACATGGTTCGGTATGGCGCAACATTAATCCCATGCTCCCTGTACCGCAAACAGATCGACATCTGTTACCACTGCGGCCGTCTCGGGCACCGCATGGACGTTTGCCCGTTCCCTAATAACAAGATCTGCCGGGGCTGCGGAGCTCGCAACCCAGATCAAGATCACCAGTGTACACCCAAGTGCATGTTGTGTGGTGGACCCCACTCCACAGCGGACAAAGCTTGTACTGCCAGATACAAAACGCCGTACAATATACGAAGACGCCTCGGAGAACGCCGAGTAGCACGGCATTCAGCCCTTCAGTCAGAAGATTTCCCCTCCATGGAGACCAAGCACCGGTGCCGGTCCCGCTCCCTCTCCAGACCGAGGTCGGACCGAGGTCGGTCCAGATCAAGATCCACGTCGACTCCAGGAGCCAGATATACCTCAGAAAAGGTGAGCTTCGCAGAGGCCTTGACGGGCGTCTCGCGAGAGGGTCACGTGAAATCCCCCCCACTGCCTAAACCCAACACAGAAAACACAGACATAGAACACCTTAAGAAAGAAAACGCAATTATGCGTGATTTAATCCAAAAGCTTACCCAGGAGGTTCACAGCCTCAAACAACCCAAAACCCAACCCACACCTAACATCCCAGAACCCGCTACCAGCAGCCAAACCGAAGAACTCTCAAGACCAGCCCCCAAAAAGCGAGCCCTCCAAGAAGGAGCTCAGGGCCAAGTACGCTCCGAGGTCAAGGATATGCTCGTGACACTCCAAAGCACGGTGGAAACTTTACAGAATTCTCTAATCGCCCTTATGCACAGAGTCACCACCATGGAAGCTAATATTCAAACCCTTTTCACGCACACCGCTTCCACCGCTCGAACCGTAGCCATGGACACCACAGGAACCGTCGCCGCCACCCTGCCACCTGTGGCATCCCCTATCTTTCATCATGGCCCACACAAAAACTGACACAACATTGTGGCAGTGGAACTGCCGAGGCTACCTCCATAAACAACCCGTTCTCCGTCAACACCTCCGTACTACTGCATGTCAACCCGACGTAATCTTGCTCCAGGAAACGCACAATAATCCGGTCAGCCTTCCAGGATATAACTCTTTCAATGCGAACAACGCTCCGCACGGAGTCTCCACACTCGTTCGAAAAAGAATTACCGCAATCGAACACGACCTGAACGATCGGCGCACCGAACACCTCTTCATTGAGCTCATCCCGCACAGAAAACGAAAGGAAGGAATATTTATCCTCAATATCTACAATACTCCATCTCAACGCCATAGCCGATTTCTAACCCTCTTCAAAAAGGCCCTTAACACCGCAGGCAGCAGCCCCCTTATCATCGGAGGTGACTTCAATCTCCCGCACACAGGATGGGGTTACAGACACAGCTCTGCTGCAGGTCGTAACTTATGGCAAGACTCCCATGATCTCGGGCTTACACTCATTACTGACCCAGCCTTCCCCACTCGCCTCGGCACTTCTACTGAACGAGACACGACGCCAGACCTCACTTTCACCAAAAACGCAGACAACGCCCATTGGCGCAACACCCAACACGACCTCGGGAGTGATCACTCTATCATCGAAATTACTCTCCCACACCTACCAGCCGTTATGAGAAGAACAAGGGACTTTACTTGGACGGACTGGGATGCGTTCCGTAAACGCCGTATAACAGCAACGACGGACACTCCCATTACCGACATAGAATCATGGTCATGCGATCTACTGTCTGATACTAAATCGGCCACCCGCATTATCACAACAGACGCCCCGACTGAGCGCATGGACAGTAGACTCGCTCACCTTATCGAGGCCAAATCATCCATCCTCTCTAGATGGAAGGGACAACGGCTCAATAGAAGACTCAGACGGAAGGTCGCACTTCTCAACAAGGAAATTGAAGCTCACTGCCGCGTTCTAAATCAACAGCAATGGACAGAGCTCTGTCACTCTCTAGACGGGCAACTCCACCACCCCCGATCATGGAAAATCCTCAAACATTTGATTGATAGCACCACCACCCGCTCATATCAACAAGATCGCCTCACCAAGCTTTTATTCACAGAAAGCAAGACGCATGGCCAGGACCACGTTAAGAAGAGCTTATGTCAAAAGTACATCCCATCTGGGCCCACTCAACCTCACGGCCCATACACAGGGACCTGCAACCCTGCCCTTGATGAAGACTTCAGCGTGGCAGAGATTCATGCTGCCCTACATAAGCTGAACAGCCGTTCGGCGCCAGGCCCAGATGGTGTTACGAATAAAACACTAAGAAATCTAGATGACCCCTCGGTGCAACAACTCACCGAATACATCAACAACTGCTGGCGCCAGGGATCCATTCCCTCGACATGGAAAACGGCCAAAGTAATTCTCATCCCCAAACCCGGTAAGCCATCTAGCCTCGCCAATCTCCGGCCCATATCGCTAACTTCAAGTGTAGGCAAGGTCATGGAGCACGCACTCCTAACCCGTGTAAACACTCACCTCGAAGACACATGCGCTTACCCCCACTCGATAATTGGCTTTAGACAGCATCTTTCCACCCAAGACGCTATGCTCCAACTTCAGCATCAAATCCTAGATGGCAAATCTCGTCACACGAAGGCGATCTTGGGCCTCGACCTCGAGCGCGCCTTCGATAATATAAGGCACTCCACCATCCTCGAGCGTATCTCCTTGCTCAACCTTGGAGAACGCACTTACAACTACGTAAGAGACTTTCTATCCAATCGGAAGGCCTTCCTGTCGGTCGGAGACATCCGATCGGAGGAACTCTCCCTCGGCAGCACGGGCACACCGCAAGGCTCTGTCATTTCCCCAATACTGTTTAATCTGGTTATGCTTGGATTAGCACAGGAACTACAAAAACTCGACGGCATTGAACACACCATATACGCCGACGACATTACAATCTGGGCTGCAAAGGGCAGTGACGGCCAAATCGAAACTGCCCTACAAGACGCCATTGACATCGTAGAAAATTATCTTGAAGACACGGGACTCCGCTGTTCCCCTGAAAAGTCGGAGCTTCTCCTATATCGCCCCACACTCCGTGGACGCCCCCCGCGGGGCTCCACGACTAAACGCCAATACGAGGAAATCGAACTCCACTTGAGGGATGGCAGACCCATACCCGTGGTCCCTTGCATCCGCGTTCTTGGTATGACCATAGAAGCCAACGGAGCTAACTCTACGGCTATCTCAAAGATCCTTCGACAGACCGCCAATACATCCAGACTGCTGAAACGAGTGACCAACCGGCGAGCGGGTATGAAGGAAGAAAGCCTCATCCGCCTTGTCCAATCCTTTATCGTCTGTCACATTACTTACGTTGCGCCCTTTCTCAACTGGTACAAAGCTGAAAAGACTAAACTGGACATCATCATTAGAGGAGCCTATAAGCAGGCCTTAGGACTACCCAACCACACCAGCACGGAACTTCTATTACAATTAGGTATCTATAACACGCTAGACGAGTTAATCGAGGCCCAACGTCGATCTCAACTAGAGCGGCTTACTCTCACGGAAACGGGCCGTAGCATTCTAAACAAGCTTAATATCACCTACCACCGTCAACATGGAGACAAACACCCAATACCACGCGACATTCGGCAATGGATACACGCCGACCCTATTCCGAAAAACATGCACCCAGACTACAACAAAGAACGTAGGAAGGCACGAGCTACTTCCCTCATCAAAGCTTACGCCAACACCGCGGGCGTCACCTTCGTCGACGCAGCTGAATACCAAGATGGACGGCGCTTTGCGGCGGTTACCACAGTAGGCGGCTTGCTCCGACATGCTGCCAGCATCATTACCAAAAATGCCGAGACGGCCGAGGAAGTGGCCATCGCTCTGGCCACTCTTGACCCAGCCTGTCACACTATACTGAGTGATTCTCGCACAGCAGTCAACAACTACATCAAAGGTCGTATTTCTCATCAATCACTCCGTATCTTACGACAAGCCCCGCACTCGCCTGAAAATCAAATCACACTCGTCTGGATCCCAGCACACGCCGGCGTTGTCCACCCGCACCTCACCAACCTCAACGAGGTTACACACTCCGTAGCACGAGGACTAGTCAACCGTGCAGGAGACGGTGCAGGTGCACCCGCAGGACGCGACCGCCTTACAAGGTACAACGACCTTGTAAAGTCATTTTACCTTGCAAGAAGAACCTTCCCCACCCCTCACCGCAAGTTAAACAGGGCACAGGCAACCACCCTTCGCCTGTTACAGACGAATACATACCCCTCCCTCACACGCTATCACACTATATACCCCGACATCTACCCGAGCCAGACGTGCAAGGTCTGTCAAACTGAATCGGCAACACTCCCTCACATGCTATGGGAGTGCAAACATCAATACCCAGACCTTAATCCCGTGACCCTCTCGCCGAGATGGCACGCCGCCCTGCGCAGCTCCCATCTCGACGACCAACTCTGGGCGACCCAGCAGGCCTACGAAGCGGCGAAGAGGCAAGACCTCGACGTCCCATCGTGGGAGGCCTAGGCCCAGCCGACTGAACTGCTGGTGCTCATTAAAGTTTACTCTCTCTCTCTCTCCTCGAGGGCATGACTGCTTGCAATAATGAACCTCCTAGAAAAGGTTTTCTCTAATCCATATTTTTGATATCTAAATGCTTATGTGGCATGTACAAACTGTTTGCATCAATTTCTCATTGGGATGAGTGGTCTAAATTTTAAATTTGAGTAATAATTGCAATAAATAACTCATTTCACCTGTCTTCTAATGACTCTAAAATTCTATGCTTCTACCTTGCCAAACCTTTTATGAAATTAGTTTGATGAGGCCCAATATACAGGGCTTTCTAAATTGAAGGTATCAGTACCTATTAAAGACTGTGCTAACTAAGAAAATGCTGCTTGTGTATGTGGTTTATTCATTTCTCAGACAGAAGCTTTACACCCAAGTGCAGTCAGTAAATCGAAAACAATTGCGTCTTGTTCAATAGTTCTCGAGCACTTGTGCGTCACTATAGTCGGATACAAATTTAGAAAAAAGGGGAGGCCCCGTCCAGATGAATGAAGCGCGACGTCCGATTGCCTCCGCGACTAAAATAATCCCGCTCAAAAAATCGTGCTTAGGAAACGCGCAATTCCCAGTATAAATAAAGACTTTGATGACTGGTTTAGTGGAGCTCTCATGTGCTACAGCACATGCCAGATCGCAACAGAAAAATAACCCCGTGCCTTCCACAACGCTGCCCGTCGTCTGCTCTTTAGCTTCATTGCAAGTGGCAAAAGTAGAAAGAGCAACTCTGCATGGCATTTTCTCAGTGTCAGCGAAAGCACCGTGTTAAAGCTATATATATTTTGGGTGCCAAACTATCGACGCCCTCACGAAAACGCCCACAAAATGTGGAGAAAAGAAGCAGCACGAAGTAGGACACGTGTGCGCTGAGGTCGTGTGCACGATTTCTTTCACCACAACGAGATACCGACGATCGAGAAGATCACTAACGAGTTCTCGAAGCGTATATTTTGTTATGTTTGTGCCCTGGGATTTGCCTGACGGAAGGCCAGTGCTATGGTTTGTCGACCGTCGAGGCAGCATTCATCCCCGCATGGTGCCTGCCTGCTTCGGACACGACTACGTGCACGGCTCGAGTTTCCTCGCGGCTGCACGGCGTCCACGATGGAAGCAGCCACCGGATCACGGACTGCTATTTGGCCCCTCCCTGTCCCGGCAGCATTGCAACCCTCCCCTCCTTTCTCCGGCGGCGCCCACACCACAAACGACTCCCACTGTGTTTGGGACAGTTTCCAAAGGAGGGCTGTGTTTCGACCCGGTGCCTTGCAATTGGTTCCCTTTGTCCTATGCGGGCCATAAAACTTGCCCGGCGCACCATTCTGACCAACTGCCAAATCGTCCTGATGCCGCAGCGCGGTTCAAGGAAGCGCCGGCCACCGAGAGTGGCGTTAGGACCCCGGAGTTTGCCCAGACCCTCTCTCTCACGGCCATGTTTCGTCCTTGGGGACTGTCTGGGGGATCTTTGGACTGAGGGGTGTTATTTAAGCAGCTTGCAGCTGCTCTGTTGTCTCTGTCCTGATAACGACGACAACATGTAAACATTGTATAAAGAATTATTCGCAGAGAAAACTCTCCTCGTCTCTGACTGCGTGAAGCGAGGTCCAGACCTCCTGCCAGCCACACATACCTCGGCAAACGCAACAATGGATCTCCCATCACTGAAGCGGTGTACTGTGTGTCAAGCACAGCAGCCAAGCATTCTCCCGTGACCTCTCAAATAAATAAGCGGTTCATTTGATGACATATTCCTTCTAATGGAAGCCCAATTCTGAAAAAGCAACGTCCTGCACAGATCATGCTCAATATAAGCGTTGGCATGGAAACGTGCTGAAATGCCGGAAAATCTGAATGCAAATGCAGTTATTAACTCTGAATAACTATGTGGGGCCCGAAATGCTCATTCGGGCAGCCACTGTCCAGCTTCACACGAAAGAGCAGTAGTCAACCTGAATGAAATTGACAGCCACTCTTAGCAGCCTGCACGCCAAAGCACATTGTGCTTTGCGTGCAGTTGTGCTGCCCCTACTGTTTTTTCCAGCCCGTTGAGATGAATAATGCCAATGTCAGAAGGCCCAAAATACTCTAGTGGGCAGCCACCTATGAGCATGACGGGCCCTGTGATGAAATAACAGTCGTCAGGGCACGCTTCAAAGGCACCTTTAGCAGTCTGCACGTCAAAGCCCAGTCAAGCCGTCACCACTGTTGGTGAAACGGCAGCAACCAATGCGACAGTGACAGCCACTGTTGGCAGCTTGCATGCAAACACACATTCATGTGGTGGCATTGTTTATTTTGGTTACCTGGCCTAGGCAAGTAATGCGAATAAGAACAATTATCAAACATCATTAGCTTAGTTAGGCCCAATATACTCAGTCGGGTAGCTATTAATAGCAGTAGTCGAGGGCACGCTTGAAAGGCACCATTAGCAGTCTGCACGTCAAATCACAGTCATACCGCAGTCATTGTTGTATTTATTTATCTGACCGGGCAAGTAACACCAATGTAAGCACAATTATTCACCCTGAATAGCTCTGCTAGCATTGTGCTAAAAATGCTGAGTGAAGTTGAATTTGTTGTATTGAGGCAATTATTTAATTTACAAGCCATCGGCATGTCGATCAACGGCCAGGTTCAGACAATGTCATTTGTGAAGTAATAAATGGTGAAAGTTGCAAAAGCTCTCAGTGCACTGCTTTGCTGGGCTCCATTCACTGAAGAATGTCTTTGCAACGGCGAAAGCGTCAGACAGAAATCACACCCCGCTACACATTGTTATTCGTGCTGAAAATTTTCGCCATCATATGTGATAGGCAGCGAAACCGTTTGTTTACTAAGACTGAATGCATGAAAAATGCAACAGCATAGCAAGGTGTTTCACAATATGCAGCCTTTCATGTGCACTTCTGGCTAGCTGCCACATGCACTGATGCATAAACGTGAGCAGAGGTAAGAGGCAAAGTTGCTGTGCAACCCACATGACGCTTTTAAGAAAATGTATCTCTAAACCTTTCTGTTTTGATAGGCGATCAAAATATCTTTTGAGCAAGTTGGTTAATCACATTGCAGCAACAATACAAGAAACAAGGACACAAAACGCAGCGAGTAGGCAGGTTGAGAAGACGAGGTAGACCAGTGAGAAAGGTTTTAATGAGATGGAAGAGGCCAGTCCTGCAGTGTACAGGAGTTAGTGGTTTGAGTGAGATTGGCTAATGAAAATGTGTAAGGACTTTGCTGAACGAAAACTATCAAAAACAAATGCTAATATAAAATAAAAGGACAAATATGAGTAAGTGCAAACACGCATGGAAGCAGGAACGCTGGCAACACAACTTATGCGTGACTGTGCCACAGCACGCATTCTACAGCTTGCGTGCACGGTGAGCACTGGTGGAAAGAAATCAATCGACGGTGCTATACACAACGCTCGAACACCGCCATTAGACGCTCGGCTATCTCACTGTTGACAACGATCACTCACGCTAAGTTGACGGCGACAAATCTTTGCATTGGAGGCTTCTTTGTCAAATATTTTCTGTTGAGACGCTCGTAGGTTTGTTTCACGCGCGCACACTTTTCTAATTTCTCCTCAGAATGGTTTTGCTCCATCACTTTACCCCGTCCAACGAAAAATGCAGCGACACGGTACACGAACTCACCCGCCGCTGACAGCAGGCACCAGACTTTGGCAAACTTTTCTTGTCTTAACTTCACTCAGGAGCGAAATAAAAAAGACATGGGCAGGATGTGTGTGCAGCAATCACCGAGGCATTCTATTTTCAGACAAAGCGTAGCGCAGCATCAGCGATGCTCGCTGCAATTTTTCTTCGCCGGATCACGGCTTAGAATAAACGCACGCGGCACCGATGCCGCATTGTAAGCTCGCAGTAATATTTCCGGCATGATAGACAATGACAAACAGATTGGGAATTCACTGTGACGAGGCATTGACACGCACAGCTGACGCGACTTGGCCCAGTTCGAAGCCCGGGCGGCCATCTTCGACGGCGGGCCACCGGCCGTCCGGCGCATGACGTCAGTCCAGAGTGTGCACCCATTAGTGGATGCTCGTGTGCATCCGCCTCGGAGGAGTAAAGGCCCGTTTTTCTAAAGTTGTATCCGACTATAATCGAGCACAGCTTGACCCTTGGCTAATACTAAATCAGGCTTGAAGCTTTCAATGTGTGCTAACCGCTAGAACAGCACCAGATTTCATTCTGTGCCAAGGGGTGGAACGCATTTGCTTAGAGCTAGGCAGATGAATGTCTTTCTTTTGCATTGAAGTTCCCAATACTTTCTAGTCTTAGGTGAAAGTACACAGCTCAGCACAACGCATGTATGGTATACGTAAGGGTACTTTGTTCTTTAAACCGTATCAACAGGAAGCAGCTACTTCCGTTTTTGCAAACCTTACCTTATTTTCTAACCTTTCCTTGATCAAAAGTGTAGAAAATTAATCTGTGCTTGTTCTGTTGTTTCACAGGTAGACATCGGCGACGGTGTATATGTTGAAAAGGGCCTGCTGAAGAGGCTGCGCCTGGATGCTAACAACTCGGGCTTTCAGTTTGCGGGGGGCCTCCTTAAGGCTCCTTTTACAAAAGAGGTTGAAGGGAGGCGCTACACATGGATGCGCAGCGATTGTTTGTGACAGCGTCACTGCTGGCAGGCCTGGCCTGCCTTTTCGCTTTGTTCTGGGTCTTCCACATTATCTACTCGAAAAAGGCCCACAGGATTTTGACATTTATTGAGCACTGCTTTCTGGATTTTTGCTACACAAAGCCGCAGGTGAAAGCATTGGATTTAGTCAATTTTTACAAGAACTATTGCTAGGCAAAAAAATTTTCAGATGCATATCCTCAAGAAAGTTTCTGTCAAAATTATTTTGCCTAACAAAAGCACTCGTGGGTTCTGTGGCTGACAGGTTGCCCAAGCCATGTAGCACAGTGCTTGCTTTAAAGGGACACGAAAAATAAAATTTATTTGAGCTTTATTAAATCATTCTTCTACAACACCGAAAAAACAACTCCCACCATGAGAATTGGCTTGATAAGCCAGATAACTTGCAAAAACGAAAACTGGTGTCGCCACCACCACCTTATAGTTCCTGCACCAGCTCGCTGTGATATGGAATTTGACGGTGTCTGTTCGGGTCTAGCTAATGTTCTACTGGCCAATATTGATGAATTCTGTTGTAAAGGTGTCAAAGAATATACTTAGTTGAAGTATGACTCCACACTGATGTGCGGGCACTGCATAAAACTTGAAAAATGAAAGTTAAATCTTCATTTTCTCATCTAATAATCCGCTTATTGCCACAATGTTCATGAATACAGTTCTGAAAGATTGTTTTATTAGTCTAAAATGATTTACTGTTTCACTTTAGTATTTCTGTAATGGACCTTCAGCAACAAAATGTGTGTTAGTATTCCACAGGTATTCTCAGCGGGGGCAAAAGCACCAGCAGCATGCTCAATGATTCTGTACCAACTGATAACTTGAAGGATATCCTGTGCCACTAGGGTTAGGCCAACGTGGCTCTGTGTTAATCACCACAAGTGTATTATGCAAAACTTAATGGCCCAGAGAGAGAGAGAGAAACTTTTATTAAACGAAACAGTGTCCCGAGCGAGGCCGGGTTTCACCCTAAGGTGGGAGGGCTCCTTAGTCCAGGAACCCTCTGGCTTCGACTGCCCTCTTGGCCCTGGCGACGAGTTGTCGCTGGTCTTCCAGGTCCCCGAGGGTTAGCTTGGCCTCCCACGTTTCGAATAGGTCGTTTGCTTCTATTGCTCGTTTTGCGTGCATTTCTGGTTGCATTTCGCTGCCTTCCTGCCACGGGCATTCCAGGAGCAAGTGTGCCAGAGTGTCGGGTACGTTGCAAAGTGGGCAGAGGTAGCCGTGGAGCGTCGGGTAGAGGCGATGCATTATCGTTCCGTGCGTGTACGTATTACTTTGCAGGCGTCTAAGGATTAGGCTTTCTTTGTCGAGTTTAGGGTGCGGTGGAGGGTACACTCGACGCTCGAGCCTGTAATGCTGCAATATGGCCGAATAGTTGGTGGATACGGCCTCCGCCTCTTCTGTCACGGGTCCGAGAGCGCGTGGGGAGAGGGGAGCCCGGCTGACGTGCTCGCGGGCAGCGGCGTGGGCCGCTTCGTTCCCCTCTAGGCCCTCGTGTCCGGGTACCCACGTTACGCAGGTGTACGGGAGCGGAGTGTTTCGTCTTTTTAGTATCTTGAGTGCATCGGCCGAGATGCGGCCCCTCAAGAAGTTTCTGCAGGCGGCCTGAGAGTCGGTGAATATAACCGCTGCGTCTCTGCATGTGGTGGTGGCGAGAGCGATTGCCGCTTCTTCAGCCGTTTCCGGGTTGCTTGCCTTGACGGTTGCCGATGCTAGCTCGGAGCCTTGGGAGTTTACGACGCTCAGAGCGTACGCGTTTCGATGCGAATACTTGGCCGCGTCGGTGTAGCGGGCATTCGGGTCATGCCTGAAACTTCGTTTGATGGCGTTGGCTCTAGCCTGTCTCCTGCTCTTGTGATATATGGGATGCATGTTGCGCGGGACACGTGCGATGCAAATGCACTCTCGAACGTCCGGCGGTATTCGTTCTTTCTTGTCCGTGTCTGCGACATACGTCTCGCTGTAGTTTAGGTGTCGGAGTACTGATCTCCCTGTGGGCGTGAGCTTGAGTCGTTCCAGCTGGCTGTTCTTGAGCGCTTCGGCGAGCTCTTGCCGCGTGTTGTGGACGCCCATCTTAAGGAGACGTGATGTAGAGGCCATGGCGGGTAGTCCCAGGGCGACTTTGATTGCCTTCCTTATCATGATGTTCAGCTTTTCTATTTCAGCGTTCTTTAAAGCCAGGTACGGCGTTCCGTATGTGATGCGGCTGGTGAGGAGCGCCTGTATTATTCTTAGAGTGTCTTGCTCCTTGAGCCCGCTTCTTTGGCTTGAGATCCGTTTGACGAGGTGCATTAGTTGCGAAAGGGCGCGTTCTAGTCTCGGTAGGCTGGCAGCTCCCGATCCGTCTTTGTGGATGTGGAGTCCAAGTATTCGCATAGTGTCGACTTTCGGGATTGTTGTCCCGTTGAGTGTGATGCTGGGGTCAGGCTCTTCGTAGTTGGGTGGTCGGCCTCTCGTTCTTGCTTTCAGGATGAGGTGTTCAGACTTCTCTGGGGCGCAGCGGAGGCCGCAGTTTCGGAGATAGCTTTCGATGGTGTCGACGGCTTCTTGTAAGCTACTTTCTTGCCTTCCAACGTTCGTAGCTCTGGTCCAGAGCGTGATGTCATCAGCATACATCGCGTGACGCAGATCTGGTATGGTCTCGAGTAGTGGGGGTAGCTTGATCATAGCTACGTTAAAGAGTAGCGGGGAAATGACCGACCCTTGCGGGGTGCCTCTGTTTGGAAGTAGGAAGCTTTCACTGCGGATGTTGCAGATTCCGACTGTTGCCGTGCAGTCCATCAGAGTTTCTGACGTATGCGTAGGTCCTAGTGCCGCAGCTGGTTCCTTCGAGATTGTTGAGGATCGCGTCGTGGCTAACGTTATCGAAGGCTCCCTTGACATCTATTGCCACTATGGAGTATTTGCTTCGATTGTTTAGGTGATCTAGAAGGCCTTCCTTTAGTTGTAAGAGTACATCCTGCGTTGAGAGGTGCTGCCTGAAACCGAACATGGTGTCTGGTAGGTGGTCGTTGTCTTCTAGGTACTGGGTAATGCGGTCGTGCACCATATGTTCGTAGAGCTTTCCCGCGCACGAGGTGAGGGAGATCGGGCGTAGGTTCTCCAAGGTGAGAGGTTTGTTGGCCTTGGGGATCATGGTGATGTCCGAGTGTTTCCACACAGCAGGCAGTTCTCCTTTCTCCCAGCACTCATTGTAGTAACAGAGGAGAGCCTCGGTGGCCTGCTGCGGTAGGTTGCGTAGGTGTTTGTTAACGATCCTGTCTTTACCTGGGCTGGTATTTCTAGTCAGCATGGATAGGGCTACGTGGATTTCGGCCTGCGTGAAGGGTCGGTCGAGTTCTGGGTTCGGTTTTCCAGAGTATTCTTTGCTGCGAGTTGACGTGGTAGAGGGTGCGTCTCCGCATAGTTTCTTTTGTAGTTCTCGCAGGAGGTGTTCTTCTGATCCGGCGTGGTTGTGGATAAGACTGTGAAGATGTTGCTTCTGTTTCGTTTTGGTGGGTTCAGTGGCCAGGAGTGCGCGTAGGAGGTGCCAGGTCCTCTTCGTGCTCAGAGTCCCCTGTAGCTTTTCACAGAAAGCGTACCAGTTCTGCCTGACGAGGTGGTCCGCATAGTCTTGAGCCTGCTTGGTCAGGAGAGCGATACGTGTTTTTAGCTTTCTGTTAAGCTTTTGTCGCTTCCATCTCTTCAGGAGGCCACTTCTTGCCTCCCAGAGATGTAGGAGGTGCGCGTCGACCGCGGGTGTATCGGCATCGAGTTGTATGATCTTGGTGTGACGTTCTGCTGTGTCTAATACATTTTTGAGCCATGCGTCAATGTCAGTTATGCTTGCTCCGGAATCTAGCTTGTCGCTGAAGGATTTCCAATCGGTTAGCCGTGCAATTCCGGTCTTGGTCTGTTTACGGGTGTGTGCTACATCTAATTGGAGAATATGGTGATCGCTACCTAAGGTTTCCTGGAGTCGACTCCACTCTGCCCAGGGGACGTCCGCAGTAAAGGTAAGATCGGGGTTTGTGTCCCTGGAGACGCTGTTTCCAATTCTCGTGGTCTGGAGGGGATAATTCCAGAGGGTGAGTCTGTGTTGCTGTGCGGCATCGTGCACTCTAGCACCCTTCTTTGTGGTGGTATGATAGCCCCATGCCGTGTGCGAGGCGTTAAAGTCTCCCACTATGACGAGTTGGTGTCCATTCGTGGATTTCCTCATTTCTCGTACAAAGTGATCGAAGGCCGGTAGCTGGTCGCGACGCGGGCTGTATACGCTGGCCACGAATAGGCGTTTCTGCGTCTTTCGTTCCGGTAAAACCACGATTAAGGTGTGTTCGGTCTGGGTGTTCTCTATGTCATGTTTTTGGGCTGTCAGAGTTTTCTTCACCAATATGGCAGTTCGTCGGGTTTGTGCATATGTGGCGTATCCTTGCAGTCGGACGTTCTGCGTGTTGGTTTCCTGTAGTGCTATGACATCCGGCTGGTTCAGCTTGACGAATTCTTGTAGATTGGCGTGTCGAGGGCGGTATGATCAGCAGTTCCATTGCCATATGCGTATAGTTGACTGCTGGTTCTTTGCCTTGTGGTTAGGGATCGCCATCGTCGATGGATTCGAATTCGCGTCGGCGATCGCGAGTGGGCGAGACCGAGCAGGAATTGCTGTGGCTGTTCGCCTGTGCCTTCTTCCGACTCGTGGGGCGCGAATTTTCGAGCTGTGCCTTGGTGATGTAGTTGTTCTTCACATGCGCGATAAAATTGTTGAGCTGTGGTGCGATACCATCTATTTTGGCGTTTAACGTGGCGATCTTGTTCTCGAAGGTAGCGGCTGTTTTTTCGACTGCTGATTGTACTACTTTTTCCATTGTGGCGTGAATGTTTTTCATAAAGGCTTCTTGAAATATCAGGCACCTTGCATCTACTATGGCTTCAACGTCGGCCTTGGTCAACGTCGTTCCCGACGCTCTGTTTATGTTTTCGAGCTCCTGGCATTTTTGATGCAGCTTGTCTGTGAGTTCTTGTTCTTTGCATTTTTGAAGCAGTTTATCGGTGAGCTCTTGCTGTTTCTGTTGACTGCGGAGTAGCTTGTCTATGAGGTTTTGCTGGCTTTGCAATTGGCTGTGCTGATTCTCCAGTTTGCTCTGCTGGTTCTGCTTTTTGTTTTCTAGGACCCGTATGACTGCGGCTTGGGCCGATGCATCCAAGCTGCTCGTACCACCCGAGCCGCTCGAGCCGCTTACCGCGTCGGCGTAGCTCGCGCACTTGACTGAGCGGGAGCGAGAGCGGGAACGTGAGCGCGAAGCACTTCGCAGTATTGGCTTGGAGCTGCTGCGTCTAGGGGAGCTGCTCGCGCTGGTGGCCGAGGTGCCCAGCTCCGGGAACTCTTCACTGCTGGAGCTCCAGCGGTTGTCTCTTTCTTGTAGTCTGTTAAGCCGCTGTTGCCGTATATTGTAGGGTGGAGGACTTGGCTTCAGTCTCTTCTTGCACTCTGTACTTGCAGTTTCATGCGCTTCTCCGCAGAGCTTGCAGGTCGGTGTGCAGTCATGGTCTTGTGCTTGTCCAGTCTTGCCGCATTTGTAGCAAAAATCTGGGATCGGTTTCGGACAGACGTCTTGGCGGTGTCCCGTGTTGCCACAGGTGCGGCAGTACTGCACTGACTTGCGATATGGTCTGCAGCGGAAGTCTACGCTCTGGAAGATGATGTAGTAGGGAACGTGCGGTCCTTCGAAGAATACGACTGCCGCGGTCGACTGACCCATCATTCGGGCGTGAAGAACGGTGTATCGTGCCGGTGCTCGGATTCCTGCCGGTGCTCGGATTCCCAGAAATTGGTAATTCAGGAGGGAGTTGAATTAGCTATTTTTTTTTCTTTATCATGGACTTCTCACATTACACTTTGTCACAACGCATTCACTTTAAAGTAACTGTGGAGAATAAGGTGGTTTGGTATTCAGACATGCCTTCTGTGTGTAAACAGTGTTAGATGAGCAATACAAAGATACACCATAGATGCTGACTGGCAACATGAAGGGGTTTGAGGGCAGCTACAAATATACATCCTTGTAGTCGTACCTATAGCACCATGTTCAATTTGTCACACAAGCGTATGGCATCCATCACAACTGCATGCCTAGAAACGGACAAGGGCAACACACTCAATTCCCTTTTAGTCTAAGAAGCACTACAATTTTTAGGCAACGAAATTGAAATCTGGCTTGTACCCATAAGTACTGCAATACAGTTGTGCAACGTGTTCCTCTTGTGTGGAAAAAGGGCTGCATATGTTTTCTTTGAGCACAAGGGGGAGTGGTATCAGTTAGAGCCCCTCCATCCACGTGCCACTGCCGCTTTCTTAAGTAGCGACAACCTTTGTTGTGCGCCGCCTTTTCCCCTCACACCAAATCCGGTTCCAGCATTTCCAGTTTAAAAGTTTCCGGTTCCGGCGTTACCGCTTCCTGAAGTTGTGCTGCGGGAATTTCTGCTTTGACTGCCGATGGTGAGACGCCCACGCTTGCTTAGCAGAGCTGTGGGAGTCACCATGAGAAGAATGCAAAGGCGACAAGCTGTTGTATTCCGGTGAAGTAGTAATTCGTGGTCGCTGTTTTCTAAATGCACGAAAAACGGCAGTGGTCTCCAAGCGGCCAGGCACTACATTCCACCGTACGTTGTCTCTCGTGGCACAACCCGTCGCAGGTTAACGCGAAACAGCGAACACGATCAGATCACTGATTGCAATAGGCGGTGGTACTTGGATGGAATCGCATTCACAGTTTAAACCGCAGCTGGTGCAATTAAAGCCTCCTAATCGACGCGAAAGTAAACAATGTTAAGAAAAACATAGCGTTACTTCCACTCGGAACAGGAAGCTGCAGCTACGGAAATTCCGCTTGACACCGGAAGCTAAGGGGGTGAGTGGCAGAGGAGCGTGGAGGAAGAGGGTAGGTTGGCGGTACTTAACCTGGTCGGCGGAAACGTGTATGGAGGGGCTTTAGTATCAGTTAATGGCTGTTTTCACATAGGTTTTGTCGTGTGTATTAGCAATCACCATTTTCCTTATCTGAGTGAGGTCATTTTTTAGAAAGTTTGAAAGTTTATAGAACATGTTGCTCATGGTTGTTGCAGTTTTCTTCCTAACTATCCATTCATTGCACTGTGCACCCATGTCTTGGGCAACTAGCTGTTTGAGGGTTAGTATGCTATCGATGGGTCTAATGGTAATCTCTAGTGCCCTCTCATTTGCTTGTTGCAATACTGAAGAGTTTTGTATATTGTGTCACTTGTTTATTTTCACTGTACTTTAGTTTCACTACATCTTGAATGTGTTGTGATAGTTTTTCTTTTGCAATGAAAGATATGGTGGACAGTTGCCCACACTAATGTGATAGTATGAATGCTTGCTGTATTTATCGCGATTGTTTCATTTCGCTGGGGCACTAATGGTCATTAGCAGCAGATGCTAGCTGCCCTTAAGTGCAATGTTTTTATGTTGCATAGTATTGTTCATGATCCATTGAATGCACTGCACGCGCATGTTGTGGACAACTGCCTGTTTGAAGAAATTGTCTGCATATTCAGTGGGTCTAATGTGAACATCTCTACTACTGACTTAGCTTCACTACATCTTGAATGTGTTGTGATAGTTTTTATTTTGCCGTGACAGATGTGGTGGGCAGTTGCCGGCACTAATGTGATAGTACGAATGCTTGCTGTATTTACCACATGGTTGTTTCATTTCGTCTGAGGCACTAGTGGCCGTTAGCAGCAGATGTCATGTGGCCTTATGTGCAATATTTTTATGTTGCATAGTTTTGTCCATAATCATCCATTGAATGCACTGCAGACCCATGTTCTGGACAACTGCCTGTTTGAAGGAATGATCTGCATATTCAGTGTGTCTAATGTGAACATCTCTAGTACTTCCTCTGTATTTGTGAGTTAGATTTTGTATTGTGTGTCATTTTGTTTTCACTGTGCTTTAGTTGCACTACATCGTGAATGCGTTGATAGTTTTCCTTTTGCAGTGAGAGATATGGTGGGCAGTGGCCGGCACTAATATGATAGTACGAATGCTTGCTGTATTTACCACATGGTTGTTTCATTTTGTCTAGCGCAGTAATGGCCATTAGCAGCAGATGCCATTTGGCCTTAAGTGCAATATTTTTATGTTGCATAGTTATGTTCATACTAATCCATTGAATGCACTGCACACCCATGTTCTGGACAACTGCCTGTTTGAAGGAATGACCTGCATATTCAGTGAGTTTTATGTGAGCGTCTCTAGTACTGACTGTATATTTATCAGTTAGATTTTATATTGTATGTTGCTTGTTTTCACTGTACTTTAGTGGGATTGCACATTGAATGTGTTGTGATGTATTTTATTTTGTTATGAGAGATCTAATGGGCAGTTACCAGCCCCCAGTCTGTGTGTTAGTACAAATATTTATTATGCTTATCACAGCATCTTATAAGGCTATAGTTTTGTGATGATTAACTCATGCCTGACTTTTTTATGAGAAACATGTCAGAACTAATAAACAATCCCTCATGCTTGGGATCCATGAAATCATCTTTGTAATCTTTCAATTGTCTTCGAAATATTTCCACATCAGGCCCAAGAAACTCCAGAACGGGCTTGAAAAATTACTCTCGGAAAGAACGGAGAAAACCTGATGAACGAGGTAAAAAAATACTCCGAGATCAGCTCCAACAAACCACAGAATGGGCTTGAAAAATTACTCTCAGGTAGAGCTACGAAACCTTGATAACGAGGTAAGAAAATACCCCGACATCAGTACCAACGAACTCGAGAATAGGCCTAAAAATAACTCCCAGGAATAGCCTAGAAAACTGGATGAATGAGGTAAAAAAATACTCCCACATCAGACCCAAGAAACTCGCGAATGGGCTTGAAAAATAACTCTCAGGAATAGCCTCTAGAACTTCGTGATGGCAGTAAAAATATAGTACCACTATCGTCCCTAAAAACCTTCCCACAGATTAAAAAATTACTCTCGTTTCTACATACAAAAACCTTGGTCAGCATGGTAGTAAATTTTTACCTCGACTGGTACGTAGTAAAAAAAACCCAGAAACGGGAATGCGATACAGGACGAGCGGTTTACTCCCGTTTCGCGTTATTTTTGTTTAGTGTGTAAACGCCACCTCCAGCCTAAACAAGACGCAAATCCGAGGCGAGACAAACACACGCCGTGGTTAGTGAAGCTTCAAGCGTGTGACGTGTTCGTGTCTTTGTTGTGTCATTCAGGTAACGAATCGAACCGCCATCCGTTAGGTAGGTGGGTGTGTTGGTTTAAAGTTCCAGATGGTGGAAAAAAAATAGCTAGAAAATACACTCCGCAGTTTACGGTGCACAACAGCTGATTTGAACGAACACCAGAGCACGCGCGGGCGTGCTGGCTGTGTTTCGAGGTGAGAGCGCTGGCAAATCCAATGACGGCGGTGTTAAGAGCAAGTGATCGACGCTTTTAAAAATTCTGACATCATGAGTCCGGCGCCCAAGACATTCTTCTGGTTTGAAGTCGAAGAATTCGAAGTGAAGAAAGACGCGCGCGGTAGCACAAACTCACCCATTGCTTGTCACGTGTTTCTATGCATGTGACGGCTGGACCCCCTAAAGGTTACCACGTGCCAAACAATCCCGGGTGATTCGGCAACCATGTGGGCCTAATCCTACACACTCTAAGCGGGCGTGCTCAAGGGCCCAGAGAGCGGGAGGGGCGGCGTCAGAGGAGGTTGGCTTGCCGTGTCCAACGGAATCAAATGACGCTTCTCCCTAGTTTCTTTTCCTGCTCCATGGTGCGTTCAACCGCCACCGTCGTGTTTTGCGGCCAAGCGCGCTTCTCGTCTTTCGCCTCCCTCGATACCTTGTAACCCTAAACTTCACGACCCGCGCCTCTGCCAACGATAGCAGGACCGCACGACGGCGAGCCCCACGACGCCAACGGGCGTCTAAGATCCATAGTATTTCTATCGCAATAACACGTTACGATATGAAGCCAGCTGAAGAAAAAGCAAGAAGCATGCGTAGAAGCGGAAAGGAGGCAAAGGCTTGCGCTGGGGTGCAGGAGCTAAAGTGCACGAATAAAACAGTGTAACATCACTATCGCCGTTTTAGAGAGCAGCTCTTAGGCGCCCGTTTCTTTGGCGAAAGTCGCGGCGTCGTCCCTCGTGAACGAGCGAAGAGCACCGCAGAAATTGAAAGTGAACGGGGAGCGCAGAGCGAGATGAAAGCACAGAGCGCGAGGAGGAAAGCGGAGGAGGAGGCTACAGTGACAGAAGGAAGTGGAAAGTGGAGGAGGAGAGTATGGCGAAAGGGTGAGGAGGCAAGCAGAGCGCCCCACGAGACTACGAGATGGCGCCATAGTATTCTAATTTGATCGTATGCGCGATGCGAATTGTGTAGTATGTTCTAGAAGGCGCGTGGACACGAGCGATTGCACTGGAACCTTCGAATGGCCATGCCTAAAAGGCGACGCGCTTGTCCCGCAGATCACATTTTGGACGATTTCCTACTCTGCTGATATGACGTGCACAGCTCCTATTGACCTTCTTGCTAAATCTCTTTAACAGTAGAGCGCAATCGCGCTGCCACCGTTTCGTTCCTAGCAAGGTGAAGTTGCAAATATATAACGCGCTATTCCACGCTCGCGTACACTTCTGCGCGCTTGTGTGGGGAACAACTACACTGACAAATCTGCGCAGAATTATTTTGCTATAGAAGAAAGCGATACGATGCGTTACAAATGTTTCGTACGCCCCTTCTACCAGTGAATTCTTTCTCTTCGATCAAGTCATAAAGGCCACGCTAATTTATCAGTAACGCCTACCCCAACAGCTTTTCTTTTCAAATAAAGACACTAAAATGTTTTTTGAACATTCATTACAGGCTGGAAAAAGAACTAGGCGATCATCCATCTAGAGGTCACGAGAAATGGCTGTTACCGCGATGGCGCACATCTCATGGCAAACACTCACTGACTTTCAATGTCCCATACCTGTTGAACAAATACCAAGAGTACGGGAGCGAGTTCAACAAAGTTTCTAAACTACAGTTTCGCGAATATTTTATTTCACAGCACTACTGAGCGTTCCTTTCATTGTTTCTGATTGGCATGTTTCTTTCTCGTTTTGCATTACATATTTAAGTGCCATGTGTTGTTATAATGTTTTGTCGTCTTTTATCAATTACTACTGTGCCCTAACTGTGGGGGCCATATGTAGTTTGTTGCGTCTAGTAAGGCGACTCATTTCCATATTTGTATAGGATATGTGGGTATGTTTTACCAACACTGTATGTCAGTTAGTTTTCTGCAATAGAGTAAGCATGCTTGTTCTATATATATATATATATATATATATATATATATATATATATATATATATATATATATATATATATATATATATATAATTTCTCAGAATCAGTGCGGACAGAAGAAAGATGTGGGACATTGATTTTACGGTCCAGGTAGGATGGTTCTCGAGCGTCGATGCAAGACGCAACAGCACAGTACGACGACATCAAGTTTCACAACATTTTTTTTTTCTTTAAGCTCGCCTTTCTCTCGCACAAATAACGGCGACGACTATTCAGGGCTACGTTTCCGATAAACTTTTCCTGTTTTACCGACAGGGTTGGACAAAGGGCGTGTCACAGCAACCGGGACAAATGTGTCGATTCACGCTAATTAATCCGCAGTCGAGATACATAAGCGACACGACGAATTGACGGTAATAAATCGAGCACGTCGATGGCTTTTTTTGCGATCAATTTACAAGCAGAGTGGCAAATTGTGTGGCACTGTGACCCAAGTTGGAGGTGAAACAGGCGTTAAGCACTCTGTACGTGCGCCGATCCCTAAGATCGTGTGATGCTTGTCCCACCCGCAGCGGTGATGCAGTTCATCATTAAGACCCCTTAATAGAGAACTACAGACAGCTTCGCTGGTAATCCTTCTTCATAGACTGAAAGGGCACCGAGTCTTTCTCGACACGAGGATCCCAATGTGAGCTGCGCGTGGAGGTATAGTTCCAAAGATATGTGCGATAATTCTATAGCATGCTTTCGTTACGCTGCGGCGTCAGCAAGTGACGCCTTGGACAGTTCCTAAAGACATTCCACGCCATAAAGAATTGTATGCCTTTTCTATTGCCTGATTGATCAACTTCGCTATTATAGCTGGTTACTATTTAAAGTTTCCCAAGCCCTAATGTGCTGGTTAAAGGAAAAGTCAGAAGCGCAAGCGAATTAAAATATACTGAGCAAGAACACCGATACCGCATACGGGGCACTTACTTCACTAGTGGTTTGCCATGAAATGATTTCGCATACTCCCCGACAACTGATATATGCAAGATATGTTGTTTCGTTTAGCTTTGCTAATGCGCTGCTTCCCACATGCTTATTCACGGCTGCTGTTCAGTGCTATGACGCAATGACTCTAGCGGCTCTTTTGAAGGGTTCCACATGGTATGTTTAATATTCTGATTTGTCAGGACAAGTCATGCAGCACACACGTTTTTTCTTGCGCAAAATGTTATCTACAGGACTTCATTGTATAGGTATCTGGAATGTATAGGATATCGTGCAAACTTATGCGTTTTAATGAGGGACGTTCTTACACATCTTGAAGTTAAGAGATTGTGTGTTCGCCTCTGTAAACGTCGTGTTAATTTAAGTTTTGCAATCATTAAATATTTTCATTCCGAGAGCACCCTCTGTGTAAATTACACAACGAGGTCATGGTCACGAGGATATTGAGCATACCTTCACGTTTAACAAAATAAAAAGAGCTTCAGGGATGTTGAAAATGAAATACATTATTCGCGATGTCTTATGGCTTCCGGAGAGCTTAAAATGATTTTGAGCGAAATTTATGTCACAGTACGTACCATCCGACTACATGACGCTTCATGCGTCTTTCATTTCAAGTTTCTGGCGCCTGTTTGTTGGCAAAAGCATACGAAGCCTTCATGAAATGTGCACAAGAGGGCTTGTCGGACTCACGTTCGAGAGAAAAGTATATGGTATAGATGCTGCCACGTCCATCATATTGTGGTGCATATGACGCTATCTACATTAGCGAACACCCGCAGGAAAATCACTGTCAACAGAGCCAAGACAGAAACTTTGTCACCTAAAGGCTACGTTACAGAGCCCCCAAAGATTTGCTGCCTATCTACAGGTTATATTGTCTGAAGGCTCTTGAAATTTTATGCGTAACATGCTGCGCAAGTAGAACTGTAAAACCAACCATCAATAGCATCGGGCTTTTGAGTTGAATGTGCAGAAAGAAAGAAATATTTCATCGTGAAACCTCCATGCACATCACAGAAATATGTCTCGCGTTGCCGTAAGCACTGTGGTGGTTCGTGGCCTCCGAGATTCGCCATCATACGGCAGCCACAAAAACTGCACTCGTGCCATATAAAGCGAGATATCGCTAGCTTTATAGAGGGGAAAAAATCCAGTTAAAAGAAAGAAGAACCGCTGTTTCGCTTGGGTGAAGCATTCAAGGCGATAGTAAGGTTATCTACAGCCTTTGGGATCCTCACACTGTGTTCTAACATTGCGGTCGTACAACTGCAGGTCGTGCAATTGCTTTTACGCAGAATGAATGGAGTCGTGCAGCGTTGTGACCAGGCGTGTCACAACGGTTGTGAGCGCCAAAGGAAATAACTAGATATAAGTAGCTTGACATTTAACAGTCCATTCCACACAGTCCAGTGCATGCATTACGGTGCGTCGTGCACAGTTATCCTCAATGGAAGGGCAAATTTAATTGCGTGCGACACTCGTGCCAACGGCGAAAGACCAACGCTTTAGTGTCGGCAATGTAGAGCCGGCTGAACGGATCGCGAGTGTGCGGTCCACAGCGGCAGAAATACACGAGGAAATGTCACGTGACAAACTTGAAGCCCATTCATAGAAAAGAACATAGAGCAGAATTAGGCCTTAGTCGGCTTCTTTCAGTTGCGTCTCATTCGGTGGACCTTGGGACAGGCTGTTACGTCTCAACACGACAAAAAGCCTTATTAGATCATGACCACGGGGCAACCACTCCCATTCGTCAGCGCATATCCCGAATTCAACGAAGCATCGGCACCGACTGTTGAGGGGCCAACACTATCCCCCTTCATCTGCACCTGAAAGCCTGAACTAATGATGAAAAGCGCCAATGGCGAATGCTACCGAAGAACAACCGCCAGCCTGTATTGCAAGGTTGCTATACGGTCACCCATTTCATGCCATAGGAAGTGGAGTGCTACGGAACGATGCGATATAATGGGTGGGATATCGCGACCGATTCGACGATTGTGATTGGCCGGAATACAGTCAACACATTCCCTGGTCGAGTCGCCTAGGGAAACGACCGTTTTAAAAGCGGAGACCTCTCGTGCTATCGGGCTGACGTGTGATTATGTGGATTCAGACGTTTATTATGCTCGAGCATGGAGTAGGCTTCCGTGTCGGGAGCCAGTATGAATAATGTACAATACACAATTCTTCCTTCATTCCTACAACCATACTTATTTATCGATGGGCTTGGAGAATCCACGCCCGAACGGCACCTTGATCCGTAATAAGGCGCACATGTCAGGCGTGAGAAACGCACGCCCAGTTTGGGGAAGGTTCAAGTGTGAGACACCGTCTAGTCTTTGTCATGGCAGTCAGGTAACGCACCAAACCACCACACATTACGTAAGCGGGTGTGGTGGATCAATGTGCAAGACAGCGGGACAGAAATAGCAAGATAATACGCACAGCACATTTACTATTTCCCTGCCGTGGGAAAATTAGGTATTTTTTGTAGGTTACTACATCTTATTTTTCTGAAATAACTACTACACTGAATTCTTTATGCGTTGCCCAAAGAAAGCAAGCAGAACGAATTCGCTTTTGACGCATAAAAATTTTATTAACGCGATATATGTGATAAAAGGATACGCATTGCCAGAATCAAGATTGGGGGATCAAATTGAACAAAGTTTGTAAAGACACGTTTGTATACAGTAAGGAAAAAACGTAACGAAAGTTATCAGATATGCAAAATGTATCAAGCTCCTATAGGCACCATCTGCGACATTGTTTATTGAACAGGTATTCCACTACAAAAGTTTTACTGCAAGCACTACAGCTGGGCGTGCTGGGTTGCGGCCATGGTTGCGGGCCTGGTTGGTTTGCGTCGCCGTTGCTTTTAGAGTCGAAGTCGGACGAATAGGCAGCCTGCTGAGACTCGTTGCTGTTTGATACATTCATAACATCAGCCGCAGACGCAGCGGAATCATCACATCTGCGATTTTCGAAGCGCGCGCACCACTCCAGGAGGCGGCGATTCTTGCTTTCTGCTTTGACGATCGCTAAACGTCAAAGCGCGTTCAAAAATCACAGCCTGGTAGAAAAAGCGAACTGAATAGACAAAAAAATAGAGTTCTCCTCATTCGCCTCCGATAGCCCAGTGTGTCGATGAGCGAAGCGGGAGATCTTGAATGCGACGTTTCAAACTATCATTAGCGAGGTGACTATGTCCAAAGGGCATGGTACGGAAAGAGTTAAGGAGAACAACAGGTGATTCGATCAAACACCAGACCACGCTGAGGCATTCTGGATGGCTTCCGAGGCGAGCGCACCAGCAACTCCAGTAACGGCGGTGTTGAGCGCAAGTTACTGACGCTTCTAAATATTCTGTCTTCATGGGTAAAGCGCCAAAGACTTTCTCCGGGTTTCAAGGCAACGCATGTGAAGCGAAGAACGACGCGCTCAGTAGCAGAATACCACCGGTTACTTTTCGCGTGCCTCCATGCCTGTGACAGCAGACGTGAATAAAGGTTAACAAGCACCAAACAATCTCGAATGGTCCGGCAACCATGTGGGCCTAATCCTACACAAGAAGCCCCGGTTTCTCACAAGGCCGCGGAGAGCGGGAGCGGAAGAATTAGAGGACGTTCGCTTTCAGAGGCTAGCAGAATCACGTGACACTGCCTCCCATTTAATTTTTTTCCTGCCTGCATGTTGCGGACAACCAACTCCGTCGTCTCTTGCCGCCAACCCTACTGCATGCCACTCGCATCGCTTGAGAACGTCTTACCCTAAACATAACAGCCCGCGCTTGTGCCATCGACATCGTGACCGCGTGGCGGTGGGGCCGACTGCAACAATGAGCTTCTAGCATCCACAAGACTGTTATCGAAATAAAATATTATGGAACATAGCCTTGCTGAACTGGAAGCAAGGAGCATACATAAAAGCGGACCGCAGGCAAAGGTTTGTGCTGGAAATGCAAGCACTTACATGCACAATTGAAACAGTGTGACGCCACTGTCAATCATTTTAGAGCGCACTCTTACGCAGCCGTTCTAGTGGCGATCGTCATGGCGTTGTCTCTCGTGACCGAGCGAACGAGCACCGCGAAAGATGAAAGCGTACGCGGAGCGCAGCGGGAGAAGAAAGCAGAGAGTGCGAGGAGGAAAGCCGAGCAGGAGGCGTCAGTGAAAGCATGAGGACGAAAGCGGAGAGGGAGAGTACGGCTAAAGGTCGGGGACGAAAGAAGAGTGCCGTAGGAGACTACGAGATGGCGCGATAGTATTGTAATCTGATCGTATGCGCGACGCGAATTGTGTAGTACTTTCTGGAATCCAGGCGGGCACCTGCGATTGCACTAGAACCTTCGACTAGCCATGCATGAAAGCCGACGCGCATTACCTACAGATCAGATATCGGACGACCGCGGACTCTTCCCGCCCCTATCGTTGGGTTGGAGTCTTACTACTTCTGCAACGCTTCGCTATGTTTTCAACATGACACACGAGACAGATTGTCCGCGCCAGCCAATAAATCGGGAAATAAAAACACGTGCAGAATGTGCACAAATTTTGCGTTAGGGAGTACTGTATTCATGCGTGAATCTTCTTGATATTTTTTGTGCTGAAGTTTTTCTGATTTTTTTTTCGATTTCTCATTCTTTCGAGATGAAATTAATTAAAGAGCTACTTCATATTTTGTTCTGTATAACAGCCGAACACTACTTTTTTGTTCATTAGTGATTTTAAGGCGTAGCACTTCTCAGATGGCCTCGCCCGATTATGTCCAATCACCCATGTTTTGTGTGAGCTTACTCCATCTTACGCCAGCCAGTTTCCTGATTTCATCACACCACCTAATTCTTGCCGTCATGAAACTGCGTTCCCTTTCCTTCCCTTCCCAGCCATTCTAGCTGTAACTCGAGTGATCTTATGTCCTACGTATTACATGGACTTCCCAGCTACATCGCTTCCTCTTACTGTCAAGAACATCAGCTAGAGCCGTTTACTCTTTAATTCACCTCGCTGTCTTCTTGTCTCTTAAGGTTACGTCTGATATCGCTCGATTCCTGGGAGACGCTTTCTTCCTACATTGGACATGAATAGACAGATAATACCTTAATTTCTCAGACTCCTATACTGATATACGTGATGGTAGTCAGTTACTATTCCACGAATGCTACAAGGAGTTATATTTTCCTTTTTACACTACCTTAAGTAATTAGTACTGTCAGACGCAACTTTAAAAGCGAGAAGTTGCTATAGGCAGCTATGGCTTGAACGGTAGGTATTATTTTTCACTAGCAAAATGATAAGCTTTAGTGTGGCTATCACTTAACCGTTGTAACTCATTTATCATCGCAAAACGCTCTTACAATGTAATCTATAGTCACTCTGAAAAGGAACTTCCACATTCGATTCAACTTCGCGTTATAGAAAAAGAGTCAGTAATGATTTAGCGCTGCTAACGCGTTGCCTTAGAAAAAAAGAAGTGTTTTATTACCAAGTACAAATGTACCAACCAGTTTAGGCAATACTATTCTGTGAATTACTTCAGAAAAAGAATGAAGAAGTGTTCGACACTATTTCTTACGACACAGCTAGGACGGTTTTCGATCATCGATGAAACACGCAACAAACATACTTCGTCAAGTTCTAAAACGTTTCTTTTCTTTCAGTTTCGCTTTCTCTCGTACACATAACGACGATCAGTGAAGGATAAACTTCCGATAAATCTTTTTTTTTATTATCGACAAGTTTGGACAAAGCACCTCTCAGAATCCCCGAGACAGACACGGTGATTCGTGCTAATAAATCCGCAGTCGCAAAAAATAAGCGACACGATGAATTGAGGGTAATAATTGGAGCAGGTCGGAAAGATTATATTTGGTTTTTTTTCGGGTATTTGATAAGACCTGTACATATATATATATATATATATATATATATATATATATATATATATATATATATAATCATCAGCCTCGCTACGCCCACTGCAGGGCAAAGGCCTCTCCCATACTTCTCCAACTACCCCGGTCATGTACTAATTGTGGCCATGTCGTCCCTGCAAACTTCATCTCACCCGCCCACCTAACTTTCTGCCGCCCCCTTGTACGCTTCCCTTCCCTTGGAATACAGTCCGTAACCCTTATTGGACATAACGCACACACATATATATATATATATATATATATATATATATATATATATATATATATATATATGCTGTTATGTCCATCATATGGTGGAGAACAAGTCGTTATTACGTATTAGCAATATGGAGGATTCCTTCGGATCACTGCCTATAAAGCCACCGAAGCAACTTCGCTATTAAAGGTTACCTTACACCACCCCGAAAGATTTCCCTGCCCGTCCGCAGGTTACTTTCATTAAAGCCTTTTGAAAATTTATGCGAAGCACGCTCCGCAAGCAGAACTGCAAAGCCTCCTGCCAATAGCTTGGAACTTTTCACCTAATAAAAGAAAAAAGAAAAAATTTCGTCGTGAGCGTTTCATGCACATGGCGGAAACCTGTCATGCGGTGCCGTAAGCATTGAGACGTTTCGCGCCCTTCTGGATTGGCGAACATAGGACAGCAGCAGAACGTACACTTGTGCAACTGGAGCTCGAGTTTCTGGGGTTTAAGGGTGCCGTACAAAGCGAGATATCATCAGCTTCTCAGAGCAAGAAAAAAGAGAAAAAGAATTAAATAAAAAAAATAAAATAACCACCGTTTCGCTTGGGTGAAGCATTCAAAGCGATAGCAACGTTACAGATTGCGCTTCAGATCATCACGCAGCATTCTAACTTTAGGTGAGGGCGACATGGCACAACACTGTAGGTCGTACAACTGCTGTTACGCAAAATGAATAGAGTTGTGCAGCGTTGTGGCTAGGCGTGTGACAACGGTTGTAAGTGCCAAAGGAAATAGTTAGATATATGTAGCTTGAGATTTACAACCCATTCCTCACAGACAAGTTTATGCATTATTGTGCGTCAAGCACACTTATCCTCAACATAAACGCAAATTTACTTAACTGTGACACTCGTGCCAGCGTCGAAATACACGCGCTGCAGTGGGAACACTGTAGAGCCGACTGAATGGAGCGTGACGGTGCGGTTCATGGCGGAAGGAATGCACTAGGGAGGAGCACCACCTGACACACATGAAGCCTAGACATAGAAAAAATGTAGAGGAAAAGTAGGCCCTAGTCGCGTAATAGGGAAGCGGTATATTCTAGTCGGCTTGCATTGGTTGGGACTGCTGGGGGGATTCCAGAAGAGGCGCAAATATCACGCGTGACAAACGCACACCCAGGTTTGTGAAGGTTCAAGCATGACCAAAGTCGAGTCTTTGTTATGTCGCTCAGGTTACTCACCGAACCATCACACGTTATGTAGGTTCCTTTGTTTATTCAAGGTGCAAAAGAGCGGGAAAAAGGCAAGAAAATGAGCACCGCATTTTTAGGTGCACAACAGCTGATTTCACCAAATGTCTGAGCGCCACTCCATTAACGGTGGTGTTAAGCGCAAGTTAGTGACGCCTTTAATTATGCTTTTATCATGGGTGAGGCATCCAAGACCTCTCCGGGTTTCAAGGCAACGCATTTGAAGCGAAGAACGATCCGTACATTAGCAGAATACCACCTGTTAATTCCCACGTGCCTCCTTGCCTGTGACGGCAGGCGACATTAAAGGTTTAGAGGTACCAAACAATCTCGAATGGTCCGGCAACCATATGGGGTGAATCCTACACAGCAGTAACGGTACGTGCAGAAGGCGAGGAGAGCTGCAGGGGAGGGGTCAGAGGAGGTTGGCTTCCCATGCTAGCGGAATCACGTGACGCCGGATCCGTCGCCTTTTGCGGCCAAGCGCACTGCACGTCCCTCGGGTCCCTGGAGACAGTCTGACCCCAAACATCGCGGCCTACGCATGCGCCTTCGAAAGCCTGACCACACCGCGGTGGGGCCGACGGCGCCAACGGGATTCTAGTATCCATATGATTGCTGTCGTTAGACAACATTAGGTGTACGAAATCCGCTGAAGTAGAAGGAAGTAGCTTATATAAAAAGGGAAAGCAGAAAAAAGCTTGTGCTGGGGATGCAAGCACTTCAATGGACAATCAAAACAGTGTAACGTCACTGTGAAACCCTCTACATGGCGGCTCTAGGGCGGCTGTTACTGTGGCGAGCGTCATGGCGTTGTCTCTCGCGACCAAGCGAATGAGCACAATGAAAGTTCAAAGTGAATGCGGAGCGAAGCGGGATGTGAGGGAAGAGAGCGAGGAGGAAATGGATGGAGTGTGCTAATTTCAAATTTAAAGATTAAGTGCACGCCTCGGTAAACGTCGTGTACTTTTTTTGGGGGGGGTGGGGGGGGGGGCGGATCACTGAATGTTTTGTTTCCCGAGTGCACCTTCTACGGAATTTACGAACTCACGGTCAAGAGGATATTGAACATCCATGCACGTTGAACCAAATGGCAAGGGCTTGAGCGATGTTGAAAATGAAGTGCATTATTTGCGAATCCCTATGGCTTCCGGAGAGCTTAAAAGGCTTTTCAGCAGAATTTAGAGCCATGTTATCGTTTTTTAGGTAATTAGGCTCTGTTGCCAGGGGCATACAACGCGTCCAGGCAATTTCCACTCGATGACTTGTTGGGCTATCTTTAGAGAGAAAAGTATGTGTTATAAGTTTGTCAGAGACAAAGCCAAAAGCGACTTCGGTCGACGCTATAATTTGATTGTATGCGCGTTATTTGGAATCACTAAGATGGTATGACCAGTTGTACTGCCATTGGAACGAAATACATCATCTTCGTTAACTAAAAGCAACGTTACACAGCTCCCAATGATTACCCGGCTGTTTACAGGTTAAAATGTCCAAAGGCTCTTGAAATTTTATGCTGCGCATGCTGCACAAGCAAAACTGTAAAGCCACCCATAAATAGCTTGGGGCTTTTCAGTTAAGAAGTACAGAAAGATAGAAATTTTTCGTAGTAACTCTTCCATACACATGGCAGAAACCTGTCCGGCATTGCCGTAAGCATTGTGGCGTTTCGTGGCCTCCGAGATTCGCCATCATCGGACAGACGCAGAAACTACAGTCCTCCAACTGCCGCTCAATTTTCTGAAGCTTAACAGTGTCATAAAATAGGATATATCGCCAGGTCTACAGAGGTAAATAAAAAATCGAGTTAAGAAAATAGAAGAACCGCTGTTTCACTTGTGTGAATCATTCAAAGCGATAGAAAGGTTATCCACTGCGTTTGAGATCCTTACGCTGTGTTCTAACGCTTGGTGAAGGGGACAACGGTTGACACAGCAGGTCTTACAACTGCTTTTGCGCAGAATGAATGAAGTCGTGCAGCCTTGTGACCGGGCTCGTCACAACGGTTGTGAGTGCCAAAGGAAATAAATTTGGCATATAAAGCATATAAAGAAAAAAAGAAACATCAATAAGAAAACAAAAGGAACGCATTGTGAAAAACTCTCTGACGTTGACTGAGAAAGTGTTACGCAGAATTTCTTATGAAGCCCCTTTCTTCAAAGGCGTTAAGATTGGGGTTTTTAAAGGAATTGAAAAAAAATTTTTTTTCGGCTGAATTATCAGGTTATGTTTCTGGGATACCAAATACATCAAAACAATCATAATGTTTTAGTGAGAAGTGCTTGGGCAGCCAGAAAAGGTTCAAATGCCAAGGACTGGTGGCGACGCCGCCTTGGAGTGCTGTAATCACTCATGCGCGCCGTGACGTCACCGATTTTTGCGGCGTGTAATCGAGCGTTGCCTAATTTCATGTCGCTAAAATCGGACTGCATTGCCGTTGTCACAAAGCCAAACATTAAACTTACCAAGATTCCAGAAATATTACTGCGCCACAACGACCCAAATAGGAAAAATATACTATGAATCCGTGACGTCACGGTGAGAGATCCGCACCTAGGCTTTGGCACGAAATTCAAGAAATGCAGCCTTGACCTTCATTTGCTTCTTGTGATTATCAGCCTATTAACCGTGAAGTTAAGAGTACCACAGTTTTCAAAGAATACGCTGTCAATATAAAATGAGTGTGTGTTTTTGTTTAGTCTCCATCTGAAGGCCAAAGCATTTCCCTTTTTGAGTTTCACACAAATTCAGAATATGGTAAGCGTTTACGCTTAAAAGTCATGCCTCTATATTTGTACCCATGTGCTACTCCGGGGGCGGCAGCATATGGTATCCACGTGTACACCAATACACATGCACATGGAACACAGGAAATGAACTCTGAATATATCAATGCAGCCAGGCTGCAGCATATTAGAAAAAATATTTTAAAAATGTCGGTTCGAATAGAGAATAGTGAGGTTTAAGAATCCTGAGGTTATTAGTTCGAACCTACGTAAACTCAAGAACGCACTGGCTCTATAGCGAGCTTTGTCGTCGTGATGAAGTATGTACTAAAAAGACAGCTCTAAATAAGAGGTGAGCTTAGTGGTACTGGCGGGGGCGAAAACAAGCTACGACCGAATGCAGGTTTTCAGGGTTCTTTGTCTAATAGAAGTCAGAAATAACAACAATTGTTATTGCATGTATATGTGTTAAAAATCTTATAATGTCTAATTTATGCCATAATTTCACTACACGATCAAAATAAAGGCGAAAGTGCGACTAACGCCTTCGCGAATGAATTTATCATTTGATTTTATTAGAAAGGCTTGGCTATAGGAAGTCTGATTTCTCCAAGCCAGTGTCGATGCGATACAAATTTAAGGCGATATTTTATATATCCGTCCAACCAAAATATCAGGTGAGGAAACATCGGTGCCACGGTAATTGTCACTCGATCAATGCGCAAACAACTACTGGTTCTCGTCTGAGCTTCTGATCCGTGAATCGTTAAGACTTCTGAGAGAGCAAGTTTGTGAACCACATGCTCTAAACACTGCCTTTTTAAAGTGTTTCTCTACCGGAGCTGCCTGTAGTCCGTCCATGCCTATTTCGCAACGTCCAGCCGAATACATGGTTTAATCAGGTGAAAAGCTTGCATGACGAATAACTTTGTTGTTTTCATCAGTATGATATCCCAAAGGAACAAATACTTTTTATCTCACGTCACACCCACTGTCGCATGTTCGTTATTCAATGCACCCTGCTGATGATTTTAATTGAAACCTATGGTGCCAAACTATTTCGTAAGAGTCTCCCTGGCGACTGCAGTTCTGCACGTAGTGGATGACGGAAGTACAGATTTAATGCGCATGCGCGTCCGTTTCCGAAGATGGACCGGCAGAATGCAGACAATCAAATAACGCAAATGAATAGAGCAATGCGTCGGAATAAAAAGTCTGCAAACGCGGCGCCGAGTCTTGCCTCACTGCGCTGGCACATTCTTGCCGAGTCGGTAGCTCCTTGATGTCCGAGTGCTCGGAGAGAACAAGGACGTGCGTTATGACGGTCACGTGTTTGCTGTGACACTTTCGCACACTTCATTAGCGAAGTGCGCAGCGTTGCTTGCAGAGCGTGGATTTCTCCCCGGGGATCTGCCGTCGTCTTTACCTGCCGCGTACTAATGTCGATGAATGACTTCATCTTAGTGGTCGTGAGTGTCCGTGCGGATCTCTCTTTATCCCCCCCCCCTTCTCCCCTCTCTCAGTTTCCTGTGGAGCTAGCAGAGATTTTGCCCCTTGCCGTGATTTTGTGCAACCCTAATATATTCCTTTTGTTCCTCTGTGTGTACGTATGTTTGTATTTCTACAAACCCTCCCACTAATAATAGTAATAATAATAATAATAATAATAATAATATATAATTTAAAATAATAAAATAGTAATAATAGTAATAATAATATTAATAATAATAATTTAGTATTCATTATATTGCCCAGAGATCGTATTCTGTAAAGCTTCGCTTTAAAAACAGTTCGGTCTGGCTGCTACGTCACGGTGACATCAAGCGGTGAAAGAGGGGAACCTCGCCGTACCACAGACACCAATGAACGAGAGGCATCCTGCCGTAAAGCGACGTCACCATTTTAGTTTGTACTGTGCGGATGATATAGTAATGAAAGGATGCTGCTAGTTTGGGAAAACCCATAATGGTTTGTATACAACACTTGCGCATTTAATTTCCGGTAATTACGGAGTTTCCGACGCGGACAGCTAGTGGTTTAATTTTATCTGCGTTGTTCTATTCATTTTGTTTGCTAGGCGATGCGCCATACGTTAAGCAATAAAACCGCTTCCCTGCGTGTAGGCCACGGATATAGTAGGATTTTCTTCAGCCGTGGCTGATCTTAGGATGGACGATTGCGATTAGAGTTCTGGCCAGAGATCCCACAACTTCGAGAATCTTGCCGCGGTCAAGGAAGCGTTCTTGTCTGCGGCTTTCTCCTGCAGTGTGAAGAGAAATGTCGCAACTCTTTTTCCGTTCCCTCCACCGTAATCACCCTAGCGCCGGTGGTAATGATGCGACTGACTGACGGTTGCGACAACCCAATAGCTTTTACATTCCAGACGCGCTGCTGAAAACAATCCGTAGAAAAAAAAAAGATGTAGCGTGCAGAGCACTTAGTTGCAGTGTCAACGCTACTAAATCTTCTGGTTAGCGATAATCTAGTCCGTTGCCAATCCATCGCACTCTGTTTTGGGGGCACCTAAAATGCCTTCGGAACTCTGCTTCGCTCATGTCGAATGTCTCGCGCCGTTGCCACTCCTCAAGTCGTTGTCTTTGGCCAACGCTCGCCTGCAACACAACCAAAAAATGCCACTATCGGCACCCCCCTCGTCGCGACGACCAAAGACTAACAGACGGCCACGGTTGCCCTAGCAACCCTCATGATCACGTTCGCCATTGCGCGCGACCCTCGAGCGAATCACTTCGTCCCGTTTTCTCTCGTGGCACACGACGGGCTCCTTCCGAGATGATTGGCAACCTGTGCGATGAGAACAAAACTTGTTGTCATGCCAACCAGGGATAACGACAACGAAGCGCTGACCATTGGTGTTCGTGAGAGGGAACCCGTTCCAATGCGAACCGTTACAAAATACGGCCACGGGAACAGCTTCAAAGTATTAGAATTATTGCACTGATATATAATACACAAGACACAATTCACAAGAAATACAAATATGATAGACTTAAAAACTCGAGGAATACAAACAAGTATGGAAAAATAAAACAAGGAGAAGGGCTTAAAAAAGGAGTTAATCGTACAACATGATTATCTACATATGTACACACGGAACACTTGCAATGAACTCAAAATATATCAAAAAAAATTTTTTAAATCTAGGCTTGAACAAGGAATTGTGTGGCTACAGAAGCGTTAGGTTCTTCGTTCGAACCCACGTAAAGTCACGCATTCACCCCCTCGAAAGTGTCTTTACCGTCATAACATAGTTTGTGGGGAAAAGACAGATTTAAATACGACACTTGCTTAGTGGTTCGGGCGGGTGAGAAAAGCGGCTACTACCAAATGCCGATGTTCAAGGTTGGTTGCCTCAAAGGTGTCGGAAGTTAGAAAAGGTAATATTACATATAAGAAATACAGAAAGGCGAAAGTGAGATGCAAACGCCTTCGCGAATGAATTTATCATTTGTGTTTATTAGCAACGCTTGGCTATAGGAAGTCTAATTTCCCCAAGCCAGAGTCGATGCGATACAAATTTAAGACGATATTTTATATTTCCTTACGATTAAAATGTGACGCGAGCAAACATCGCTCCTATGGTAATTTTAGCTCAAGCAGGACACAACCAACTACTGGTCCTCTTCGCAACTTATGGTCCCTGAAATGTTAGCGCTTCTGAGACACCAAGTTTCTCAACCACGTGCTCTAAACACTGCCTTTCTGTAGTCTTTCTCTACTCGAGCTGTCCGTCATTCGTCCATGCTTATTTCGCAACGTCCCGCCGAATACATCGTTTAATCACATGAAAAGTTTGCATTGCAAACAAATCTGTTATGGTCACCAATATGGTATTCCTAGAAAACAAACAATTTTTGTCGCAAAAGCCACACCCAGTGTCGCATATTGTTTGTTGAATGCAGCCTGTTGAGTATTTCTACGTAAATGAATGGAGCCGAACTGTTTGTTAAGAAATTCCCTGGAGACTGCAGTTCCACACGCACTGGATGACGGAACTGCAAATTTAATGCGCATACGCGTCAGTTTGCGAAGATGGAGCGGCAGAGTGCAGAAAATAAAATAACGCGAATGAACAGCGCAATGCGTCGGAATAAAAAGGCTCCAAACACGGCGTGAATTGCAGATGTCCGAGAAGAGAACAAGGCATGATTCGAAAAGGCGAATTCGAAAAGAGTTCGGTCGCCGGACCGTTACTATACTCTCTATGTTTGATGATGCGGGAAAGCACGCGCTAATTGGCCGTGATAGGGATGCGCGGTTGTCTCGACTGGCAGAGCGAAGTGGCAGTTCTCGGCCTTCAAACTGGTACGACCCATTTGAGCGTACGTCTATGCTCCAGCAGCCCGTTCCCGTGAGATAAGAGGGGCACATTAGCCTTCTTGTTGCAGGTTCGCCACGCATTTACACGAAAGAAACGCACCTTGAGGCCGAAATAAACGTACCGTGTCGGTGCTTTGTTCAAAAATGAAAAAGAAAGGACGTTACCATTCTGCTCACTAGAAACATTCCAGATGGCGTATTTATCGGTATGCCTAGCCGAGTATAAGCGTCATATCTTTCCAAGAATTACACATTCGTAGCCCCTCACACACACCGGGACGGACACCGCTTTTGAGTCCGATCAATTATACCTGATATGGCATAGTGAGTTCTATCAAACGCGACCATTCCTGGCTCTGATGGACAAATGTACTGTCAAGCCACGCCTCTCTTTCTAAACACCCTCCGCGAAGCTAACTCTACAGATTACCTCTGCTTGCGTCACGACTGGTGCGACAAAGATTGCGTCTGCGCAGGGTACACATGCACGATCGAACATTGACCTCATTTCTCTACGCAACGAGTAGGCTGCTTGGCTAAGATATGGTTGCAAAGATATGAGCGATAAAGCTATAGCACGTTTCTCGTACGCTGTGGTTTCAGCAAGCGACCACCTTGGATCATTTTTGAGGATGTTCGACGCCAAAAAAAGAATTACACGTCGTCTGTATTGCCTGATGCATCGATTACGCTATTACAGGTGGGTTAGTAGTAAAAACTTCCCTAGCCTTCAAGTGGTGGTTAAAGGAAATAGTCAGAAACACAAGCGAATTAAAATATACCGAGCACGGACACCGATGTAACGTTCATGGAACTTGCTTCACTAGTGGTTTGCTGTTAAATGAATAAGCATACCTCCCGATAACTGCTCTATGCACATTAGGTTGTTTCGTTTAGCTTTGCTATTGCGCTGCTTTCCACATAGCTATTGACTGCTGCTGTTCACTGCTGTGAAGCAACGACTCTAATAGCTCTATTCAGCGTTTGCATGTAGTACGTTGTTTAATATTTTCATCGCTTTTACGAATCAGGCAGGGCACATATTTTTTTAACGCACAATATTACCTATAGAATTTCCGTGTAATAAAGTATGGCATCGTGCTATCTTATCACACGTTTTCAACGAGGCAAATTGTTTTCTAATCTTTCAGTTAAAGGTTAGGTGTTCGCCTCCGTAAACGTGGTATTCTTTTTTTTTGTAATAATGGAATATTTTGTTTCAGCGACCACCTTCTAAGGAACTTACTCAATGAACTCGCCGTCAAGAGGACATTGAACATGCATGCCCGTTGGACGAAATGACAAGGGCTTTAGGGATGTTTAATTAGAAGTGCTACATTCGGGAGGCCTAATTACTTCCGGAGAGCTCAAAAGGCTTTCGTGCACACTTTAGTAGCATGTCACCCACCATCTGAGTACATGACGCTTCAGGGATTCTCTTTTTTTTTTTGAGGTTTCGAGGGCCTCTCACGAGAAGCATACGAGGCGTTAATGGAATGCCAAAAAGAGGGCTGGTGGGCCGCTTTATTAGAGAGGAATGTATATGTTGTATATGCGTATCAGATTGCTGTGTTGTCCATCATTTGGTGATTCCTAAGACGCTATTTACAGGACTAACGAGGATCCTAAACCATACGGAGTGCCGATGGAGCCAAACATTCCATGATCTTTATCCAAAGGCTAGGTTACACAACCCGCAAAGATGCCCTGACTGACTGCAGGTTACCATATTAATGTGTGCTGGAAATGTTATGCGCAACATGCTGCAAAAGCAGAGTTGTAATACCCCCCGTCAATAGGTGGGGCTTTTTTACAAAAACACAAAAGAAGCAAGAAAAAGATATTTCGTGGTGACTTGCCTACACATAAGAGATAGCAATTCTGCGTTGTCGTAAGAACTGTGGCGTTTCGTTGTCTCGGAGAGATGAGTCTACGTACAGCATTAGCCGAATCTACACTTCTTTAGCTGCAGCTGCAGTTTCTGAGGCTGAATGGTGCCAAGCAAAGGGAGATATCGCCAGCTTTGCAAATGTGAAAATAGAGAAAAAGAATGAAGCAAAAAAAAGAACTCTAGTTTTACTTGGATGAAGCATTGAAATTGATACCTAGATCATGCGTTGCACTTGAGATCCTCCCGCTGTGTTCTAACACTATGTGAGGGCCTCATGGCTCGACACTGCAGGTCGTACAACTGTAGTTGCGCAGAATGAATGGAGTCGTGGAGCGTTGTGACATGGCTTGTCACAACGTTTGTCAGAGTCATAAAAAATAACTAGATATAAGTAGCTTGACAATCCATTCGACGCAGACCAGTGTATGCATTGCGGTGCGTCATCGACATTTATCATCAACATAGGTGCAAATTTGTTGCGGGGAAACTCGAGCCACCGGCACAAGACGAACGCTACAGCGTGAACACTGTAGAGTCAATGGAGCGGAGCATGGGGCTGCGGTACATGGCGCAAGGGATACGCTATCAGGGAGCGTCACGAGTCATACTTTATTCCTAATAAATGCAAAGAATGTAGAGGAGAAGTGGGCTCTAGCCAAGTGATATGCAAGCGGTAGATTCTTGTCGGCTCACTTTGGTTGCGTCTGCTGCGGGGATTTCAGAAGACGCGCAAATATGAGGCTTGGCAAAAGCACGCCCAGGTTTGTGAAGGTTCAAGTGTGCGACAAAGTAGAGTGTTTTTTATGTAAGCCAGGTAACGCACCCAACTATCACACGTTACGCAGGTGCGTGGGGGGATTCAGGGTGCAAGACAGCGGGAAAATGTGCACCGCATTTCTAGGTGCAGAACAGTTGATTTCACCAAACACCGGGAATTCTTGATCGCTTTCTAGTTGAGAGCACAGCCACTTCACTAACGGCGTTGCTAAGCTCTAGTGACCGACTTTTTAAAGATTCTGTCGTCATGGGTCAGTCACCCAGACATTCTCCAGGTTTCAAGGTAACGCATGTGAAGCGAACATCGTTGCGTACGGAAGAAGAAAACCACCCTTCACTTCCCAAGTGCCAACATGCCTGTGATGGCAGGCGCCACTAAAAGTTACCACGTACCAAACAAAGTCGAATGATCTCTCAACCATGTGTTCCAAAGGCACCACAGAGCAGGAGGAGTGACGTCAGAGAAGGTTGGCTAGCCGAGGCTTGCGGAGTCACGTGGAGCTCCCTATCAGTTCTTTTTTTCCCTCCTAGATGGTGCGTATAACCGGCTCCGTCGTGTTTTGCGGCTAATTGCACTGCACGTCTTTCGCGTCCCTCGAAACCTTCTAACACTAAACATCACGGCTTGAGCATGCGCCGTCGAAAGCGTCATCGCCCGACGATGGACCCGGCGGTGCCAACGGGTTAGTAGCCTCCATATGGTGGCTGTTGAAACAAAATATTACGCACAAGAAATCAGCTGAACTATAAGCAAGGGGCATGCATAAAAGCAGACAGCTGGCAAGGGTTTGTGCTGGCTATGCAAGCATTTAGATGCCCAAATAAAACAGTGTGACTTTACTATCAAACGTTTTAGTCCGCAGCTCTTGGACGCCAGTTCCTGCGGCGATCGTCGCGACATGGTCCTCCGTAACCGAACCAACGAGCACAGCGAAAGATGAAAGCGAAGGCGGAGGGCAGCGGGAGATGACAGCAGAGAGCGCGAGGAGGGAAGCGGAGGCGCGAATTGTAGCGAAAGGGGGAGGAGGAAAGCAGAGTGCCGCACGAGACTACGAGATGGCGCTGTAGTAATGTGATCGGATTGTGTGAACAGCGCGAATTGTGTGGTACTTTCTGGAAGCCACGAGGGCCCCTACGATTACACTGGAACGTTCGAGTAGCCATGCATGAAAGCCGACGCGCTTGACCCGCAGTCCAGATTTTCGACTATCGCCAACCCTGTTCGCCGTTAATGTCGGGCTTGAGTGTCGTTTGCTTTGCAACGCTTCGCTCCGCTTCCGACCTGCCGCACGGGGCAGATTGTGTATCGCGAAATGAAATATATATCGTGAAATATATAAATATATATCGCGAAATAAAAACACGTATCGCTTTTCCCATTTATCCTGATTGTGGTTTCTTCGAGATGAAATAATTAATATAATATCTGGATATTTTCGTGTATCTAAGAGGACAGCAGTTCTTTTGCTCATTAGTTATTTTAGTGTGTAGTATTCAGAGACGCCCTCTCCTAATTATCTCCAATCACCCCTGGTTCGTGCGAGCTGATTCTATCTTACGCCTGCAAATTTCCTAACTTCATCACACCACAAAATATTTTGCCGTCTTAAAAACTTCGTTCCCTTCTCTTGGTAACCATTAGAGCTGTAATTTTAACGGTCCGCCTTTTATGTGTCCTACGCATTGCTTGAACTGTCGAGCTGCACCTCTTCCTTTTATTGTCGACAAGAACATCGTGTGCGCCCATTTGCGGTCTATTCCCCGCCGCTGTCTGCTTGTCTCTTAACGTTACGCCTAATTTCGTTGGATCGCTCGATGACTCCCACGTCGTACAGTAGATATAAATACGCTGATGATGTTTCAACTTCTCAGACTCTTTACTTTATATACGTGACGGTACTCAGTCACCACTAATACGAGCGCTACAAGCTGTTACCTTTTTCCTTGTTCCACTACCTTAAGTGATTAGTGTTGTCGGATGCTGCAGAAGAAGCGGGAAGTTGTACTCGGTAGCTCTGGTTTCCACTGTTGTTAATTTTTGCTAGTAAAATCTTGAGGCTCCGTGTTGTTATCACTTGATCATTGTAAGTCATATATCATGGCAGAACACTTTTACATCGTAATTTACGGCAACTCTGTATAGGAAGTTTCACGTTTAATCGAACTCGGCGCTATAGAAAAAATATCATTGGGGATTGAGAGGTGTTAACGCGTCGCCGCACAAAAAAAAAAAGGGTTTGGACACTAAGCGCAAATGTACGACTCAGCTTGAATGATAACGTTCTGTGAATTACACAGCTAGGACGGGATTCTAGCGTCGATGAAACATGCAACTACAAATACGACGTCATCAAATTCAATCGCATTTTTTTTTCATTCCCCTTGACTTGCTCTCGCACACATAGCTACAACGACTGCTCAAGGCAGCATTTCGATAGAATGTTTGTTTTTTTCGCGACACGTTTGGACAATGCGCCTGTCACAATCACCGAGACAAACGCATTAATTCACTCTAATCAATTTGCCGTCGAGAAAAATAAGCGACACGAGGAAATGACGGCGACAGGAAGAGCACGTTGGAAAGCTGATTTCTGCTTTTTCATTGCAATCAATTCATAAGCATTGTGACAAATTATATAAAAAGAACTATAATTATAGAAAAGCAACGGTTCCCTTTTCCTCCCTAACATAAGCAGGAGAGCGTGCGTGTTGGATAGAGAGAGAGAATCAGAGATGGAAACTAAGCGAGGGAATGAAAAGAAATGTTCACGAATCCGTGTGATCCTAGCAACGTGTGACGAAATATAGCGACCAAAAATATTTGAAAGAGAAGGCCACTGTAAAGATTTATGAAACGTCCCATATATTTTTTTTTACTTGCGTTACCGAAAAAGAAGAGAGGCTAAAAATAGAGCACTTCGATAAGTGAAAAAGCTCCAAAAATTCTGAGAATTGTTTAATAATGAGAAAGCATCCTTCTGGGTTTGAGGTCCCTTCGTTCTTGCGTAGTTTTGCTTGCTTGTTTTTCTGAGCTTCTACGCTTCTAACCATGGCGTTTCCGGCGGCAAAGAATGTTTAGGTCTTAGTACACAACTGTCAAATTTTCTCGACGCATCCGGCCTCTTCAATGCAGTCGTAGGAATTGAGCAGTGACACCGGACACGAGCACGCGTCGATGGAACAGAGCGGACGAACCAGAACACCAGCAGCTGCCGCAGTATCCCGTGAGGCATTGCGTGAGGACAGAGTGCATTGGTGCATTACCATGTTACACTCGCTGTGGCTCTCTCAAGCATGCGTTGTGTGCGCGTTCCTTGCCAAGGCAACGCCTCGTCTGCGTTCTGACTGCGGCTTGCTAAGGCTGAATGAAAACGCGCCAAGCGTCTCTATACTCTTGCTTGCCTGCGAGGTGTTCGTAACTCGAAGGACGCTCCGCAGTGTGCAACTGGAGATTGTCAACCCAAAATCTCAAGTTGGCCCACACCCAAACTTCGGCCCACCTCCAAATCTAAATTGATTAACTCTCAAATTTCAAGTTGGCCCCAACCACTTACTTGAGTTGGCCCAGTCTCACATTTCAAGTTGGCGAATCCCTTCATTAAAGAAGGCCCGCCCTGACATTTCAAGTTTGCCCGCCTCCAAATTTCAAGTTGACACAGCCGCAAATTTCATATCTGCCCATCCTGAAATTTCAATTGGCCCACACTGCTATAAGCTTCTCCATGCATATTCTAAGGAGCCTTAAGTATCTCTACGAGTGTTCATTTTATTTTTTGGTTTAAATTGTTCTTTTCGCTTATAGGCTACCAGTCATCTACATTTACAATATCCTTAGGATTAAATGTCAAAACTTTGCAAATTACGCATTTTTGTGCAAATACAAGACATTACACTTTTCGCGTGACATGGTTGGGGAGCTCGCTGAGGAATGTTTACACATTAAAGCTTAAAATAATAATAATAAACGTTTTCCCAGAGGACGTCACTCACATGCCCTTCTATGCTGCGACTCAGGTGCAATAACGTTAGGGCGCCGTTGAAAGCATAGCTTGATCCAACGCCATGATGAAATGCTGACAGAGGAAACCAACGCGTCAGCAAACTTGTAACAGATAAGCATTTAAAGCAAAAAAGAAAGAAACAGCGATGTCAAAATACCAGGGACGTATTGTCAAAAACTCTCTGACTTTGTCTGAGAAAGTCTTAAATAGAAATTCCTAGGAAGCTGCTAGCTTCTAAGGCGTTAATATTAACTTCTTTCAAGCAACTTTAAAGAGAAAAGCTTGTTCTGGTACATTAGCACGTTATCTTACTAGAGTGCTAAATAAAACGAAGCAATATCCACTGTTTTTTCTGAGAAGGTGCTTCGTTAGCCATAAAGGGATCCAGAACCAAGGGCTGGTCGCAACGCCATCTTGGAGTCCTCTAATCATCCCGACGTGACGTCATTGATTTTTATTGGATATGCTCTGGCATCTTCTAATTTTATATCGGCAAAAGTGGACTACACTGCCGTTCTTACAGAGCCAAACACTATACTTAGCAAGTTTCGAAAAATATTACTGCGCCACAACGACCCAAATCCGACGAAATACTTTAAATCCGTAACCTTACGGTGGCGTATCCACGCGTAGGCTTCGGCGCGAAATTGAAAAAATGCAACCTTGGCCTTGGTTTTTTTCTTCTGATTATTATCCTTTTAGCCTCAAAGTTAACAGTGCCGGAGTTTTTAAAGAATGCGGCATGAGTCTAAAATCTGTCTGTGTCTTACTTTTCGGTACATGAGGGCATGAGGTTGTCATGAGGTCATGAGTTCATGAGACATGAGACATGAGATCACAAAGTTTTCCCTTTTTCAATATCAAGCACATTCATAATAGAGTAAGTACTAAAATTTTACAATTTACATGTTTATAGAAATATATACCGGGGTTCAGGCTCCGGTGGTGGCAACGTATTTCGCAGTCGCGCAGGCACTGTTTTGAAAGCGATATGCATTGACGGACACAATGCGCCACTTTCTGATAGCTTAGTGTGCGCTGTGTTTTCGCTGCTTTGTTCACGTTGAAGCGACAGGCAGCACGGAGGTCACTTCGCTCGCAGCTGCTTTTGCTGCTGTGCTTCCTCGCGCTGGCATTTCTGACGGCGAGTATCAGCGGAATCGGGAGAGATGTGTTGAGGTTTGCTTGTGCGCGTCTGCCAGAATGCTTGTTCATTTAGTCAATAAGCTAAAGTTTGCAACTTCTTCAGGCCGACAAAACTGCTTTACTTATTTCTTATAGCTGTCTTTTCATGAGATTCGCCTTTCGGGCGAAACTGCGACTGTTTCTTTTTTAATTTACTTAGATCTGGTAAAACGCTTCAAATTGGCCTGTTTGACCAAAAATGGTCAGACACTCCTGCCCAGGTAGCTAGATACTATGAATCCCAAATCGATCTGAAATCACAAAAGAAGTATTTGTTTCAAAATTTAGTAAATCGATATGCAGCCAGCGAATGAAGGTTCTCCTACACATTTTGTTGCCCGAGGTAAGGAAAATACACTTTAGAATGGGTGGGTATCTGTGCATTGCTTGATAATAGGCGAAGCCCACCTGTGTTGCTGAGAAGATCTATACGTTTGTTATTAGCAGCACATAGTTCGAGCTGCCAGGCTGCCGCTACGGATTGAAGATCTGCATGTTTATTCGACACCATCGACTGAAATCTGGCGGGTGTTTCGTGAGCTGCATCCAGGCTCTCTAGCGAGTGCGGAGCTGTCAGCCACTGAGATTGCTATTAATCACTTAAAACAGAAGCTACCCTCAGCGTCTGTTGTCATGGTTTTGAACTCCCGCACTGCCCCTCTACAGATTAAAGTGAAGTGACGCTCATAACCCACCTATAGGTAGCGTTTATATTACTGTCGCTAAAATAAATGTCACGGACTTTCTCTCACTAGCCAGTGGATATATTTGAAGATACAAATTGGAGCATATGAAGGGTAAGCTGCTATATTGGATGAATAGAGCCAAATTTCTAGCTTGTACACGCTGGAGTTCTCGCAGAGCTGGAATTTCGTATTTTATTTAAGCTAGTGTGAATCGCTAAGTGTTGTCCAGAATATGTTCGATGCTCGCATTGTGTTTGGCTATGCCAGTAAACAAATATTTCGCCTCAGGACGACGGCGGGGCCATCTGTCCTGGCTACCGCACACACACCGTGTTCACTGTAGCCCCGAGAGATGCCGTCACAGTACCGTTGCGGTGGAATCGACATGTTTAGAGTGGCGTAGCTGCAGACTATGAGCGCATCGGCTTAATTCGGGAAGAAAAAAGCAAGTTATCCACATAAGCTCGTTCATAAACTAAACCCATTAGAAAAATTCCAGCTCTGTCCTTAACTTAGGCGCGCACTATCGACTGCTTTAGATCGAAGAGTCATATATACCTGGCAATGTTATTTCGGCTACACACGCTACGCATTTATGCTAGTGAATGTCTTGTCGACGGGCCTCAAGTTATGCACCTCTAAATGCTGCGGCTACCCAGAAGTTCTGTGTGCTCTCGATGACAATCCGAGTGCATCACTCCGACCAATGGATCTCGCTGGATCGTCTGTATTTTTTGTGTTCACTGCCTAGTCTTGTCGTTACTGCGCTTGCACTCTCCTACCGAATCGATTGTGACTTCGTGTCCGAGAGCTCGTTGAGAAAAAGGAAGCATGTGTTAAATGGTGGAGTGTTTGCCCTGACACTTTTGCACTCTTGATTATCGAGCTACGCTGCGTTGCTTTCACAGCGCACATTTCTTTCCGTGGAACTGCTTTCTTCTATAGCTGCCTCGTACCACAATCGACGTATGCCTAAATCTGATTGGTAGAGCGTCTCGGCGCTGCTATCTCTGCGCTGCTATATCCCTCTTTCTTTCCCCTCTCCCCCTCTCCCTACTTCATGAGGCGATAGCAGGCACTTTGCTCCTAGCTGCGATTTCGTGCTAGCTTGATATTTACCTTTTGCTCCACTGTGCGTGGTCAATGAGAAGCTTATGCTGATTCGGAACGAGTGAGTTCTTCGCAATAAAAGACAATATCTTGGGAAGAACAAGCTTCAAAATCACCACCAACAACAACAACACCGCCATCAAATGTGTTTATAAATTTCCCCGGAATAACTTCGATGGTCTTCAGGCTGGCGCACTCGTCAACACAATGCGCGGGAGGATGAACAGTGCAAGCTAACAGACACACACACACGTGAGCACACATAAAAAAGCGATTAATAATTTCAAGAATACAGATTTTACCAGAGCATAAAATGTGTAGATCCCGAGAATGGAAAGCAAAATAGGAGAAACATAAGAAAGGATTACAGAATGACGGGACAGACAACAGATATGAGAGTTTTTGTTGAGCTATTGAAGTTACTCTGCTATTCCTTTCAGGAAAATATTAAAAGTAGGCATGAAGTTACCCAGGCACTCTGAATGGGTGTTATGTGTCGCCTGCACTCCCGATAGAACGTAACGAAAATCGGAATGGTGAAAAGCGCGCTGTTTCCATGTGTGTATCTGTGGATTTATAAAAGCGCACATTAGAAAGTAAATTCGAGCAGTAGAGTTTTCCACGTAATAATTTATGAAAAAAGATGAACGTCCAATTTATTTCGGCTTCATGTGAGGGTAGTTAACGTAATTGTTTATGTTAACTCTATGGAGATGGAATCTTTCGACAGAATCGATGATTAAATGTAAATGTGAATATTTTTTGCACATTTTCGAGAAGTTCACAATTTGACTTACAAGTACCGCCCCAAACGATGGAGGCATCTCAAGAACTGGAAGGCATGGGCTCTTATATAAAGTTACAAATGACAAATGCTGTATGACGTGTCTCGTCACACTACATACTGTGCCGAGGGTTCGAAGTTCACGCTGCCTCCTCTGTTGAGCGGGGGGCGAGAAACTCAGACAGCTATGGAAGTACACTCAAAGGTCCTTCGTTCCGTGAGCTCTTGGCAGGAGAATGTCTTCAACGCTATCGCGAAATAAATACCACTTAGCCTTCGGCGTGAAGCATACGACTTTCATTTTTTATTCATTTAGGACGAGCATGATTTCAGCTCAGCATGACGCAAACTTTGCAATGTCCTTCGGAAGGGTGGAGCAATCAGTAACATTTTTTACCCCCTAGAAAAGATTCGGGTCATCAGCCTGTAACATAATTGAAGAGATTTAAATGACAGCCGAAAAGTCATTAATAAACAGCGAGAAAAGGACAGGGCCCAGGACAGACCCTTAAGGAACACTACTCTGAAAAAGGGTTTGTGTTTGGATTCCCGCGGTACCGAATTCTTTCCTGGTATATTGAAACTCCGAGGCTATCATGTGTGTACGTTGTGTTTAGATCGTTCATTACGATTTTTCGCACATATTTTACTTTGAGAAATTGAACTAGTTCAGTAATACCTTTGCGTTGCATGGAAGGCCTGCGTGGTTGTGGTTCGGAGTAATTTTTCGCCAAGTGACGTCCGTCCGCGATATGGGATGTTTTGCGGCACGGGGCCCTTAACGCTGTAGTGTTACTAGTGTACAATCGTAATAAGTGTGGTCGTCGGACCATCATTATACGCTGTATACGCTGTAAATTGCGTGGAGATTCGCCGTGGCAGTGATGTACGCTTGTATGGGACGGGGACAGCCCCTCACAGACACCGACACCAACAACACTTTTGAGTTCGATAAGTTGTACATTGTACGGCATAGTGAGCTCTCTTAAGCGCGACCATTCCAGGCTCGGATGTGGAAATGTACTGCCGAGCTCCGCCTCGCTCTGCCTCGCTCCCTCTCTCTCTCAACTTCCCGCGCGAGGCCAACTCTAGAGTTTAGCTCCACTTGGGTTACGCTTGGAGGCACAAGGGCTCCATCTGCGCACGGTACAGATGTATGATCGGGCAATGGCTCCGTTTCACCACACAACAATTCCTAAGTAAGCTGCGTGGGAAACATTTGGCTGCAAATATATGGTGCGATAATACTACAGCATGTTTTTCGTTACCCATCTACTTCAGCAAGTGACCCCCATGGACCATTTTAAAGAGATTCCACGGGAAAAAGAATTCGACGTATTTTTTACTGCCTAATTCGTTGATTAGGCTAGTACAGCTGGCTTACTATATAAAATTTCCTTTGTCTAAGGCGCTGCTTCAAGAAAACATCACAAACGCAAGCTAATGAAAATATACTGAGACTTACCCCGGTAATCATTCATTTAAAGAAGTCCCGAAAACACATCGACAAGGAAGAGCACAGGACAAGAGCTGGTCCTGCGCTCTTCCTTGTCGATGGGTTTTTTGCTGCGGTTTAAATTGAATGGCCCGTACCACCGAGCTCGCACCCAATCCCTTGTAAGACTACACTAATGGTTTGCTGTGAAATAATTCTGCATACTTCCCCATAACTGCTATATGCAAAATAGGTTGTTTCGTTTCGCTTTGCGTATGCGCCGCTTTCCACAGTGTTATTGACTGGTCCTGTTCAGCGCTATCATGCAATGACCCTATTGAGTCTGTTCGGTGGTTGCATGTGGTATGTTGTTCAATATTCTCATCTGTCAGGACAAGTGGCACAGTGCACTTTTTTTTTCATCTGCGGTATGTTATCTATAGCACTTCAGTTTGTTGAAGTCAGGCATATATAGAGTATGGTGCAAACTTATCACGCGTTTCAAACAAGGCAGATGTTTACTAATTTTGAAGTTACATGTTAGTAGACTGTCTTTGAAATCTTCGTGTTCTTTTTTTATTCCATTGAATATCTTGTTTCTGAGAGCGCCGTCTTTGTAATTTCCAAAACTAACTGACGCTCAAGAGGATATTGAACATCCATGCATGTTGAACCAAATGGGAAGGGCTTGAGCGATGTTGAAAAAGAAATGCACTATTTGCGAAGCCATATGGCTTCTGGAGAGCTTAAAGGGCGTTTCGGAAGAATTTAGTCGGATGGTCTCAGGGCTCTTTTTTTAAGGTTTCGAGGGCTTGTTAACAGAAGCATACGAGGTGTTCAGCAAATATCAACGAGAGGGTTTGAAGGGGTCTTGTTGCGAGAAATGTACGTGCTAGAAGCTCTTGTATGCTATAAACGCTCGCCGACTCCTGACAGCGGACACCGCCAATGGAGCCAAACAATGCATCTTCGTCACACGTAGCCTACGTTGCCAGCCACTAAAGATTCTCTGCCTGTCAGCAGCTTATTTTGTCTAACGGCTGCTTGAAATTTTATGCAGAGCATGCTGCGCGAGTACAATTACAAAGATACAAGTGAATAGCTTAGGCCTTTTTACGTAAAAGAAAAAGATGAAAGAAAAAAATCTCTCGTCGCGACTCCTCGATGCGCATGGCAGGAACCTGTCCTCTGTTGCCGTAAGCATTGTGGCGTTTCATGGCCGCCAAGATTCGCCATGATACGGCAGCCACAGAAGCTACACTTCTACTGCAGCTTTAGTTTCTGAGGCCGAATCGTTCCGTACAACGTGAGATATCACAGTTTTTACGCATGCAAAAAAAACAGTATCAAGTGAAAAAGAAATTAACCGCAGTTTTTGTTTGGGTGAAACTTTCATATCCATCGCAAGGTTATCCGCTTGGCTTGAGATCCTCACGCTGCGTTGTAACACTAGGTGAGGGCGACAAAGTTTGACACAGCAGGTCGTACAACTGCTTTCACGCAGAATGAATGGAGTCGTGCGGCGTTGTGACCAGGGGTGTGACAACGATTGTGAGCGCCAAGGGAGAGAGAGCGTAAACTTTATTTTCAAATCAATGAGATTTGAGTCTGGCGTCTTTTTAGTGGGTCTGGGCACCCTCCGCGGACGCGCTACCGAGACACTGTCTCGAAGCGGCTTCCTCGGCTCGCTTGACGGCCCAGAGTGGGGTTGTCAAGTTCGCGCTGAGCAGTGCGGTCTTCCAGCGCGAGCGGAGGCTGGCGGTGGAAGAGACGGAGGGGTCGGAACCAGGTGGAACAATCAACGTGGAACCTGGTGACGTGCAACCTGGTCGTACAATCCTCTCACGCCCAGATGTTTGCAGTACCCCGCAAGGGCTCTTCCTCCGACGATGCTCGGTGAGTGAGGCCTCGAGCAACACGGTGAGCCGGTTCATTGGGCGTGCTCAATCCAGTGTGTGCCGGGATGCATAGCAAATGCCTTCGGTTATCGAAGTCGACCTCTCCCTGGTGTATGGTATGTCGCTGAAATATGTGATAAGCCTCTTGCGAGATGCGCCAATTAGTAGAATTGCGAATTGCCGCTTGCGAATCGCAGATCACGTATGTCGTTTTGGTTTGTGTGAGGGCAGTGCTATGGCCCCTTCCTCGGCCACTTCGAACATGCGCCGTGTTCAAGGTGACGCTCGTGAGCTGGTTGCCTCGGTGGCTGGTAACTGCCGCTACGAAACTCTTCCTGTCTCGACAACTGGTTGTCTCGGTGAAGACTGCCTCCTTGTTGTTGGAGTAACTTTGGTTCGTGTGCTGTGCCCTGGCTGTACATCTCCCCGTGTGGTGTTGGGGGTGCATGTTGCGAGACAATGGGGGTACGTATGGTTGCTCACGTAAGGTTCTTGGAATTTCTACTTTTATGCCGTGCTGCGTGTGGTATGTGATGCCGAGCTTTTCGAGCACGTGTCTGTCCGGGGGGGGGGGGGGGGGGAGGGGGGAGGTGGCTCTTGGATAGGCGCTCGAGTTGGGACACTTGTTGCGCCTCCAACAGTTTCTCGAGCGTATTTTGCAAGCCTAGTTCTAAGAGCTTGGTGGTGCTGACTCCTGGCGCAAGTCCCAACGCACATTTGTACTCCTTCCGTATGAGCGCGTTGAGTTTGCTTCTTTCTGCTACCGTCCAGTTGTGAAAAGCTGCCGTGTACTTTATTTGAGATATGCCGAAGGCTTGTATGAGTCGTATGACGATGCCTTCACGCATGTCCGTGTGTTTGTTGGTAGTGCGTCGAATGAGCTGCATCGCGCTGGTGGCCTTTGCCGTTATCTTGCGAAGTGCTTCGCCATTGCCACCTTTGTGTTTGATCATCAGTCCTAGTAACTGGATCTTACCTACCATCGGGGTGGGTAGGCTGTTTGATGCCATTAATTGGATTTCTTCCTTTTCCGGGAAGTTGTAGACTTTAATAGGGCGCCCCTTTCTGACCGGTCTATATAGCATCAGTTCGAATTTTTCGGCCGAGTAGGCAAGTCCCGTGCCCACGACGTAGTTTTCCACGCATTGGATGGCCTGCTGTAAACGTTGCTCGATCGCTCCGTCACTGCCCGTTGTCGTGCAGATCGTAATATCATCCGCGTATAGCGTGTGATGCAGTCGATCCCCCGATTTGAGCAACCGGTCGGATAACCCCATCAGGACGAGATTGAAGAGCATCGGCGAGATCATCGAGCCCTGCGGGGTGCCCGAGCTTTCGATGTTGATTTTATCTCACTCTAGTTGTCCCACTCGCATGCGAGCGGTTCTTCCCGTGAGAAAGTCTCGGACATAGTTGTACGTTCGCAGTCCGAGATTTTGATTGTCTATTTGTTGCAATATGGCATCGTGGCGAACGTTATCGAGGGCCTTCTTCATGCCCAGCCTGAGGACGGCTGTCGTCGAGCGCTCCGGATTGTCTATGGTTTGATGTCTTAGTTGCAGAAGGGCGTCTTGCGTGGAGAGATGTCTTCTTAAGCCAATCACGGTGTGTGGAAATAATTCGTTGTCCTCGAGTTAATCCGAGAGTCTATTGAGAAACGCGTGCTCCATCAACCTGCCCACGCAAGACGTGCGGGAGGTGGGGCGCAGGTTCTCCAGCTGTAGTTTCTTGAATGGTTTCAGTATCAGTATGATCTTTGCTTCTTTCCATTGCTGGGGTAGCTTGCCGTGCGCCCAACACTGGGTAATGTATTTTGCGAGTCTCTTGATCGATCTGTAATCGAGATTGCGTTGTGCCTTATTGGATATTCTATCGGGGCCAGTGGTCGACTCGGTGTGGAGTTTCACGAGGGCCGCCTGGATTTCGGCAACGGAGAATTCCTTGTCTAGGGTGGCGTTGCTTTCTCCCGAGTAGTCCGGATATATGTGCGGTGGCGTTTGGGATATGCAAAGCGTTCCGCATCCCGTAGGAATAGTTGTTCAGTTCCCCCGCAAGCGTTTATGATTTTCTATATGCCTTGCATGTGTGTCTACACATGGCGTTTGCGGCGGCAAAGAATTCTTAGCCTTTAGTTGACAATCGTCAGATTTTCTCGCTGCATCGGGCCTCTTCAATGCAATCGCACACAATGAGCAAGAACACCGGTAACGAGCGCGCCTCGACGGAGAAGAGAGGGGGATGGCGAACACCAGCTGCTGCAGCAGCGTGAGAGGCGCTGCGTGAGGGCACAGTGCATTGCCGTGACGACACGTCATGCTCGCTGTCGCTCTCACAAGGATGTGTTATGTGCGCCTTCCTTGTCCACGCAACCACTTGTCTGCGTTGTCATTGCGCAAATGAAAGCGTTGAGACGCTCCAAGCGTCTCAACGCTTTCATTTGCCCACGAGGCGTTCGTAACTCGAGAAACGCTCAGCAACGTTCATAATCGTTGGTTTTGGCCAAGCAATTTGACCCGCAATTTTTTAACCTTTAATACTTTTTTGTTTTGTTGACTCTGCTCATGGGCACAGACTTCTGAGCGGAGAAATGTGGCTAGCAAGAATGTTCGTTTCGAGGTACCTTAGGACATATACCTGAACACTGCTTGTATATGCGATACGTATATTGAATAATAATAATAATAATAATAATAATAATAATAATAATAATAATAATAATAATAATAATAATAATAATAATAATATGCTGCTGCAGGATCAACTCTTCAATTTCATACTGGGTTGCCTTTATGCTTCATAAAGAAACCACGCCATGGTTGCTCAGTGGCTATGGTGTTGGGCTACTGAGCACGAGGTCACAGGATCGAATCCCGGCCACGGCGGCCGCATTTTGGTGGGGCGAAATGCAAAAACACCCATGTACATAGATTTAGGTGCACGTTAAAGAACCCCATGTGTTCAAAATTTCCGGAGTCTTCCTCTACGGCGTGCCTCATAATCAGAAAGTGGTTTTGGATCGTACAACCCCATAGTTTAATTTTCAAGAAACAGTTTACGATAAAGGAGCCATGTTTAGTACTCTTTTATGCTCAGCACAACAAAGTTGCACTACGCGGAGCGCGTACGCAAATTAGCAACACTAAATATGAGTAAAAAAGAGACAATGTCTCATTTCAATGCTTATTTTTGTTTACCGCAATTTTCGTTATGCATCTTGCCACTGCACTTTGATGAAGGCAGATGTCTTTTTTTTTTCTTTTTTCGGTGTGCCACTTTCGATGTACCACGCCCGTTCCATGTGTGTCTACCTATATTCTTCGGGCCAATCCTGAGCTGAAGTTGAAAATGACAAGAAAATAATAAAATAAAAATAAAGAGTAAGAAAAATACAAGAAATCCGAAAATTCCACGACGTGCCAGTGGCCCAACTCATGTCATTACGCAAACAGCGCTTGAGAGGAAAAAGATGTCAGGACTCCTGACAAGCGAAGAACGAGATGGTGAGAGACATAGAGAGAGAGAGAGAAGGGAACGCAAGAAAAAACCTGCAACAATCAAGATAAGGGGACCACTAGAGGATTGCTGGGATCGGCGCCAAGCGACCTAGTCACCGTGAAATACGTATGCCTCTCAACTGCGTAGGTATAAAAGGCTTTTGTTTGGAACTTTCACTTTTGCGCCCTGCATACTCCTGGAGGCCGTTTTTCACGCATAAGACGTGTTTCGGTTGAAAGATTTATGGATCATATCTCTGCAACCTATTTTTTCACCTTAAATAGTCCCTTTCTGCCGCCTCCGATTGCGTACTAAAATCTGCATAGAAGCGGAATATCACCAAGTCCAGTGCAAAATAACACTCTCAACTTGGCACGTCTTTCATTGTGAATCACCTACCCCCCCCCCCACTTATTTGACTTGGCCCACACTAAGATTTGAAGGCGGCCCACTTCAAAATCTATGTTGACACACTCCGGAATTTTAGGTTGGCCCCCTCCCATATTTAAGTTGGTCTACTCCCAAATTTCGAGTTCTCCACCCCATAAATTTAATTTTGCCCACCCGAGAATTTCACGTTGGCCCATCTCTAGATTTCAAGCTGAGCCAACTCCGAATTTCGAGTCGACCCATCTCGAAATTTCAGTTGGCCCAGCCCTACTGTAAGCTTCCCGTGTATTTTCTTAGGAGCCCTAGGTATCTGTATGGGTATTCTCATTTCATTTTTTTGTAAATTGTTCCTTATCGCTTAAAGGCTACTAGTATTTACCTTTACAGTATCATAACAATTAAATGCCTAGACTATGTAAATTATACATTTATGTGCAGATAAAAGGCATTACACGATTTGTGTGAAAGGGCTGGGGAGGTCGCCAGAGAATGTTTACGAATAGAAAGCGGCTCAGCCAGAGGACGTGACTCACATTCACGGCATGCTGCGATTGAGGTGCAATAAATTTAGGGCTCTGTTGGGCCTATAGCTTGTTATAACGCCGAGATCAAATGCTAGCTTATTGTAAGACGGCATGTACGTCAGAAAGACGAAACGAACGCTGCAGGAAAGCAGTAAAAGATCACCATTTGAAGAAACAAAAAGAAAGTAACAGTGAGAAAACACCGGCAACGTATTGTGAAAAACTCTCTGACCATCAGAACTTCGTATGAAGCCGGTGCCTTTGAAGGATTTAACATTGCCTACTTTAGAGAAATTTTAGGGAGAAAAGTTTTTCTGGTGCATTTGGAGGTTATAATTATAAAATACCAAATAATACGAAACAAAATCCACTGTTTTGGTGAGATGGTGCTGGGCAAGCAGCAAAGGGCTCAATCACCCAGGACTGGAGGCGACCCCATGTTTGAGTGCTCTAACAAGCCTGTCGTGACGTCTCGAATTTTTTCGGCATGTGCTCCGGCATTGTTTAATTTCATATGGCTAGAAGTGTACTACACTGCCGTTCTTACCGAGCCAAACACTAAACTTAGCAAGCTTCGTGAAATATTACTGCGCGATGACGACCCAAACACCAAGAAATGCTTTAAATCTGTCACGTCCGCCCTGATGCTTCGGCGCGAAATTCGTGAAATCGAAACTTGATTCTTGTTTTTTTCTGATTATCAGCTTATTAACCCCGAAGTTAACAATACAAGAGTTTTGAAAGAATAAGTTATCAGTCTAAAATGACAGCGCTTGTTATTGGTGTCCATTTGACGATTCGAACTTTGTTCGTTTTTGAGGTGCCTGAAGCGTCATGCAGTCTTGCAAGGACGGACTGACGGGCTGGTTGGTTCATTATCGCAGAAAGAGCAGCACTTCAAGACGGGACACAAAGGAGGAACTAAACACACTATGTCTGTGGTTCCTCCTTTGTGTCTCGTCTTGGAGCACTGGTCTTTCTCTGATAATGAACCAACTAGCCGGTCAGTGACTCTTTGCAAGAACACAAACGCTTCATGCATATTTTGTAAAGCTTCTAGGGCTTGTTGCCAGAAACATGAGTCCTTCGTAAGCCCACAAGAGGGCTTGTATGGTTCTTATTAGAGGGAAAGGATATATATATATATATATATATATATATATATATATATATATATATATATATATATATATATATATATATATACAGTGAAAGCTCGTTAATTCGAACTTCAATAATTCGAATTTATGGATAATTCGAACTGTACGATTTGGTCCAGCCAAGCTCCACAGAAGTCTATGTATAAAAAAGTCCGTTAATTCGAACACGAGAAGGTTCCCTCACGGATAATTCGAACTATGCTCGCCTGGCACACGGCCAGGGAAACGCGCCTACTGCCTACACACAAGGCTGTATTGCCTCCAAAACGGAGAGATGGCGAAATCGGGAAAAAATCTAACCGACGCGGTGTCAACCAGAAGGCAGCGGCGGCCGCCGCCTCTACGTTCTACGTAACATCCGAGACTTCTTGCCCATTGCAAATCTCGGAGGTTTTGCAAATCTTGTACAGCTGCTAATTTTGTGCGGTGATGGCACGGAAAGCGCCAAAACACAGCGAATCAAGTACGTCACAGCTGCGCTTGCAATCAAGAACCAATGAATCAGGGCCTTCGCCACCTTCTCATGTTCAGCGTCTTTGTCTCGGCAGTCTTCATCGGTTGTACACCTCTGTTTTCAGTTAAGGAGGTATCGGGCGTCGCGATTCATTGTGATGGTGTTAAGCCTCGGCTAACGTTCGTTTCGGTGGACGTCGGTGGTGTGGCACAGTCGGACCCAGAGCTTCGACTTGAAGATGGCGTGTGCCGCGGGCACACGCCATCACTTTCTGACTCGCCAAATTTCTGACATGCCCTACTGCTTCCAAATCGCAGTGTACTGTTGCTCTCCTTCACTTTCGTTAGTTCGAACTTTCGTTAATTCGAACTGAAACGACTTCCCCTTGCGGTTCGAATTAACGAGCTTTTACTGTATATATATATATATATATATATATATATATATATATATATATATATATATATATATATATATATATATATATATTCATCAGCCTTCTTACGCCCACTGCAGGGCAAAGGCCTCTCCCATACTTCTCCAACTACCCCGGTCATGTACTAATTGTGGCCATGTCGTCCCTGCAAACTTCTTAATCTCATCCGCCCGCCTAACTTTCTGCCACCCCCTGCTACGCTTCCCTTCCCTTGGAAATAGATATGCTGTTATGTCCTTCATATGGCGGAGAACAAGTCATTATTACGTATTAGAAATACATGGCGGTATTGTGGCACTGGCAATGGAGCCACCGAAGCATCTTCGTCACTAAAGGTTACCTTACACCACCCCCAAGAATTTCCCTGCCGGTCCGCAGGTTACATTGATTAAAGGCTCTTGAAAATTTATGCGAAGCATGCTGCGCAAGCAGAACTGTAAAGACTCCTGCAAATAGCTTGGACCCTTTCACCTAAGAAAAAAAGAAAGAAAATATTTTGTCGTGAACGTTTCATACACATGGCAGAAACCTGTCTTGCGGTGCCACAAGCATTGTGACGTTTTGTGCCCTTCGGGATTAGCGAACATAGGACAGCAGCAGAAGCTACACTTGTGCAACTGCAGCTCGAGTTTCTGGGGTCGAAGGGTGCCGTGCAAGGCGAGATATCATCAGCTCTTCAGAGCGAGAAAAAATAGAAAAAGAATCAAATAAAGAAAGAAAAGAACCGCTGTTTCGCTCGGGTGAAGCATTCAAAGCGACAGCAACGATACACATTGCGGTTCAGATCCCCACGCAGCGTTCTAACATGAGGTGAAGGCGACATGGCACAACACGGTAGGTCGTACAACTGCTGTTGGTTGGTGCTGGTGGTCGTACAACTGCTACATGCCCGGGTATCTCCGAAAACCTGCACCATGTTGCAATTTCACACAATGGTTTTACTGTAGCTGCGCCTCGCTCACAACCTACGCTGCCGGTGATGCCTGGTGCATCTCTTTCGGATTTTGTGACCCCGACACTACCAACGACGACACCATCGGCGCATTTTACCTGGAGTGTACGATTTGACCAAATTTCAATCGCGCTTCGCACTTGTTGACGGGGCCCAGCTGTGACGCGACTATCGCCTCCAAAGAGTGCGAAGAAGATGGGCGCACGTGCTGAAGGCGCCAGAATGGATCATCATTATCATCAACACGCTTGCGCCCTCGTCTTACGCGGCAGTGGTGTTGGCTGCTCCCAAGATTCCACGACACCATGACTGGCCGGCCTCAATAAACTGTGGCCACGGCGGCTACCTATACGCGCCTCCTACCGCAAAACTACCATGTCTCTGCTCTGTACAAAAATTCACAGGAACGAGACCAGTCTCGCTAGTAAAAACGTTCCATACTGCATAATTATATGTATCCCTAGCCGAGCAAGCGTGAAACCTTTCCTTCGTATTGCAAATTCGTAGTCCTCATACAGATGACTCACGAATGGTCTCTCGAAAGCGACCATTCCTGGCTCGGATGAACAAACGTACTGCCGAGCTACGCCTCGTCTCAATACCTCGCGCGATGCTAGCTATAGACTTCAGCTTCGCTTGCGTCACGAGTGTTGCGGTAAGGGCGCCATCTCCGCGCGCTACACATGCGCGATCGGGAAATGGCTCTTCCTCTCTACACAAAGATTCCAACGTAAGCTGTTTGGGTAGTTACGGTTGCAAAGTTATGTGTGATGATGCTAATAAGGCATGTTTTGGTTAGTCCGTGGTTTCAGCAAGCGACCCCGTGGGACTCTTGTTAGCGATATGCCAAAAAATGGCTGTGGCTTAGGTAAGGTTAAGCCCAGGATGCGAAGCATACTAGCCTTTATTTTAGTTGTTGAACCACTGTTTAGCCTGGTGAACTGCTGTTGCTTGGCTATATTTGGTTCGGCTAGACGAAGAAACAACTCATGCATTACTTCTTCGCCTTCAAGAGTGGAACGCGACAGCGTTCCCGTCGACCCGCCAAGGGGTGTAAGACAATGGGCTACAGGGCAGCGACTACGCGCCCCGCATTGGACGCGGTGAGCGTCGAGCAAAGCAGCGTTCGGCGCGGCAACGAAATGTGCGCCTGAGCAAGAGACGCACGCCTTAGAAACAGCGCGTTTCTAAGGCAACACCGCATTCACTAGAGGCGCTTTTGTACCGCTTTGAAGCGTTGTACTCGTGGCTCAGTGGTAGCGTCTCCGTCCCACACTCCGGAGACCCTGGTTCGATTCCCACCCAGCCCGTCTTGCAAGAGTTGAGCCAAAGCCACTTCTCCTCTGTCGTGACGTCACGGTGTCACGTGATTTCATGGTCACCGCCGCGCCTGAGGAGCTGGGTTGAGCCCTCGTAATATGCTTCGCATAAAAGAATTACATGTTTTCTGTATTGCCTCATGCATGAATTACGCTTTCGTAGCTGGCTTACTATTTGAAATTTTCGTAGCTTTAGAGGGCCGGTTTAAGTAAAAATCCCAAACGCAAGCCAAGGTTTTTGCATACCTCTGGGTAAGTGCTGTATGCAATATAGGTTGTTTTGTTCAGCTTTGCTGGCGCCGCTTTTCATATAGTTATTGACTGCTCTTGTCTAATGCCGTGTCGTAATGACTGCTATGGCTATGTTTAGTGGTTGCATGTATGCAGTTTATTATTCTCCTATGTCAGGACATGTCGTGCAGGGCACAATTTTTTTTTGTGCGAAATCTTGTGTACTGCTCTTCAGGGTATTGAAATCTCACATGTCTAGCATATCGCGTTGTATTATCATGTATTTTCAATGAGGCAAGCATTTATTATTTCCAAGGTCAAAACTAACTGCTTGACTGTGAAAAACTCATGTTCTTATTATGATTTTTTGCATTCATTGAATTTTTCGTTGCCGGGAGCACTTTCTGTATAACATACACATTGAACTGACGGTCAAAAGGATATTGAACATGTCTGCACGTTGAACTAGATGACAAAGGCGTTAGCGATGTTGAAAATGGAATGTATTATTCTCGAAACGTTATGGCTTCTGGAGACGTTAAAATATTTTCAGCAGAATTTAGTGGCATGTTACCCGCCACCCCGCTACATTACAATACAATCATCTTTTTTCAAGGTTTCGAGGGCCTGTTGCCAGAAGCACACCAGGCGTTCTTAAAATGTCCACAAGATGGCTGGTAGGGCTCCTGTTAGACAGGTATGTACTTGTTATATGTACTGTTACGGTTATCATTTGGTGGCGCATTATACGTTAGTTTACATCAGAAGGTTTGTTTAGTTTTTTTCAGCAAATGACATGAACCTTTGAGAACTAATTGTAGATGGAGGCAAATACACGTTGTGGTCACTTAAAGGCTATTTTACACCGCCCGTAAAGATTTCCTGGGTGTCTGCATGTTTTTGCCTAAAGGCTGCTTGAAATTTTGTGCGAAGCGTGCTACGGAAGTATATTTGGAAAGTCACCCGTCAGTAGCGTGGGCCCTTTCACTAAAACAAGATAGGAAAAAAAACTTTCCTCCTGAACCTTTCGTACACGTAGGTGAAACCTGTATTGTGCTCCCGTAAACATTGTGGCATTTCGTGGCCTCCGAAATTCGCCAGCATACGGCAGCCACATGAGATACACTTGTTTAACTTCTTCTCGAATTTCTGCGGCTTAACGTTGCAGTAAGAAGCGAGATATGCCCAGCTTTACACATAAAAAAAAAGAACCAAGTAAAATAGGGAGAACCTCTGCTTGGTTTATGTGAAGCATTCAGCGAGATAGTAAGGTTATGCGTTCTCCTTGAGATCCTCACGCCGTGTTCCAACATAAGGTGCGGGCGACATGGCGAGGGACAGCAGGCCGTACAACTGCTGCTGCGGAGAATGAATGGAGTTGTGAAGTGTTGTGACTAGGTATGTCACAACGCTGGCGCGATGATGAACGCCGGCAGTGGTTTTGCTTGGGTTGCATCTCGGTAGTGCAAGAATGAGGGAAAAGGCGCCGAACGAAAACGCGAGATATAATAAGCTTGAGCTTTTCTATCTTTTCCCCTCAGACGAGTGTATGCGTTGCGGTGCGTCACGCACACTTATCCTCAACAGAAACGCAAATCTTCTTGCTTGCGGCACTCGTGAAGCGGGCGACAGACGAACGCTGTAGTGGCAACACAGTAGAGTCGAATGCGCTCCATGGCGGATGGAATACAGTAGTAGCATGGAGGAAGGAAAACACGAGGAGGGAGCGACGCATGACAATGTTGAAGCCTTGTCATCAAACGTTTAAAGGAATGGGATAATGGGAAATGGGCATTCACGTGATAGGCAAGCGGTAGCTTTAGTCGGCTCGCTTTGGTTGCGTTTGCTGCACCGGTTTTGGAATACGCTCACACAGTCAGCGTGGAAAACGCACGCCGAGATTCAGCGAAGGAATTCAAGTATCTGAAGCGGTCTAGTCTGTGTTATGTCTGTCAGGTAAGACACCGAGCCACCACACATTACGTTGACGCTTCTCGTCGTTTAAGTAGCAGACAGGCGCCAATGCTGTATTGAACGAAGGCTTCGGGGAATTAACCGGCTTTGTGCCCAACAACCTCCCATAACGACCTTAGGGACGACCGGTAGCGTTTCGGGCCGGTTTCAAGTATACTAGGAAATTAATCGCACTGCAAACGCGTGAAGGGAACCAAGCCGCCCTTCCAATGGCGAGTGTTCGCGTCAGCGGGCATCTTCTGGGAAACAATATAATGTCATTCGCTCCGCAGTTATGTGCAGGCATTCAAGCGAGCGTCTTGGCTCCGCAACGACCGCATTTCTGTCTGAAAAAAATTGTCCCATCTTGCGCCCAGCGATGGAATGGCGAGGCGGGCACCCGAACCATATTTGAGGTCCACTGTTATGGGGCAGACGGTCCCAGTGGATGCTGTCGTTCGCCGCAATGCCTTGTGCCTCTCAACAGAGCGGCGTTGGCACGTTTACACGGCGCAAGGACGTCGCTCCACACAATCTTAGAAAAGAGTGCATGTAAACATCAATGAAAGGCGACGACTTCGGCCTTTACGGTGTAGGGTAATGCCATTTATTTATTACGCAACGAAGGACGCACAACAAAAACTTTTGCTTAGCAAACACGTGACAAATACCAATCCCGCGAAAGATCTTTTCTCATCCTGCGGAATAAGAGAGAGAGAGAGAGAGAGAAGGGAAGACGGAAAGGCAGGGAGGTTAACTAGACTGTGTCCAGTTTGCTACCCTACGCGTGGGGAGGGGAATGGGGAGTGAAAGAGAAAGAGAGAGAACTTAAGTGTAGGTTGTCTATAGTCGGGCACTCAAGTCCGTCGCCTTAAGGTAGCGAAAAAGCGCTCTAACTGCTTTTTGGGCCAATGAGCTGTGAGGCCAGGCTCCCAAGATCTTCGCTTCCGTGAATGGCCTGTCATCCAGTCTATTTAATGCACACTGGAGAGTCTCACGTTGATTATCGAAGCGAGAACAGTGGCACAGAAGGTGGCTGATGGTCTCTTCACACTTGCACTTAGCGCACATTGGTGAATCCACCATTCCAATGCGGTAGCTGTAGGAGTTGGTGAATGCTACTCCTACCCACAGCCGACACAGCAGTGTTGCGTCACGTCGTGGAAGGTTCGCTGGTAATGTAAGTTTTAGTGATGGGTCGAGACTGTGTAAACGACACTTAGAGTTCTGTGGTGTATGCCAGCAACCTAATGTGATTGCACGAGCAAGACTGCGAAGCTCTCTTGCAGCGTCGACTCTGGATAAAGGTATAAGGACTGTCGGTGAGCCAGCCTGGGCACGTCGGGCAGCGTCATCGGCGAGGTGATTACCAACGATGCCACAGTGTCCCGGCAGCCACTGAAATATGATGTCATGTCCTCGTTCAGATGCGCAATGGCAGGTTTCGTTGATTTGTGACACCAGCTGTTCATAATTGCCACGTCGTAAGCTTCGCAAGCTCTGGAGGGCTGCTTTCGAGTCACAAAATATTGCCCATTTGTTGGGCGGTTCTTTTTCAATGTATTCGACAGCAGCGCGAAGAGCGGCCAGTTCAGAACCTGTAGATGTCGTTACGTGAGAAGTTTTGAGCTTGATGACGACCGATTGAGATGGTAGAACAACGGCGCCCGTAGAATTTTCGGACACGGAACCATCCGTGTAAACATGAATTCGGTTAGCATATGAAAAATGTAGAAGTTCCAATGTGGTCTGCTTGAGAGCCGCGGTGGGCAGGCTAGCTTTCTTCACTATTCCTGGAACAGCAAGGTACACAGGAGGCTTCTTCAAGCACCACATAGGGGATGGCGTTCTTGTTGCGGGTGAGTGCCTCAAAGACAAAGAGTGCCGGTTAGCCGCAATCGATCTGGAGAACGCTGCCTTGGGTCTTATCTCAGGCAAGTGAGCGAGATGGTGGTCAGGGACTCTGGATATATGGCGAACATGCGCCCGGAGTGTGTCGATATCTATATAGGTCCTTATTAGGTTGTCTCTCGCGAGGGCAATTGTTGCCACGGTTGAAGCATTTCGAGGTAGCCCCAGACATGTTCGAAGGGCTTGGCCTTGAATGCTCTGTAGGACATGGATGCTAGTTTTGTTAGCATTGGACATCACTGGTGTGCTGTATCGCAAGTATCCTAGGAAGAGCGTCCTGTATAGTTGAAGCATAGATGCCACGGATGTGCCCCACGTTTTACCGGCAAGAAACCTTAGTATATGGGAGATAGAAGTAAGCCTCTTCTTCAAGTATGAGATGTGGGGGCTCCATGAAAGGTCTCTGTCTATAATAACGCCTAGGAATCGGTGAGTTTTTGCGTACGAAATTGGTTGGTGGTCAATAGAAATGGGGTACCAGGTCATGGGCTTGTGGGTAAAGGCGACTAAGGCGCACTTCTCGGTCGAAATGCTTAGGCCTTGCGCACGCAGGTACGATGATGTTAGAGTCACTGCTTTTTGGAGCCGTGCACGCACCTGGAGACGTGTAACTGCCGAGGCCCATATGCATACGTCGTCAGCATATATCGAGAGGTTTACTGTATGCGGTAGAACGTCGGCAAGGCCAAGGATTGCAAGGTTGAACAAAGTGGGGCTAAGAACCCCACCCTGAGGGACGCCACGATAAGTGTAATGGTCAGTAGTTCGGCCATCTGCACTGTGCACAAAGAAGGATCTTTTGAATAGATAGCTCCGAATCCACCGAAACATGCGTCCACCAATTCCATTATTTTCCAGGGCATCAAGGATGGCTTCATGCGTTACATTGTCGTAGGCGCTTTTCACGTCGAGGAATAGTGCAACCGGTATACGCTTGTGGTGTTTTTCTTGTTGTACAGACGTGACTAGATCGATGACGTTGTCAATAGACGAACGGCCTCTTCTAAAACCAGCCATGGCATCGGGGTATACGTTGTGGCGCTCAAGATACCATTCTAGGCGGGTGAGAATCATTCTTTCCATGACCTTCCCAACACAGCTGGACAGCGCAATGGGTCGGTAGGACGCTAGGTCAAGTGGCGACTTTCCAGGCTTCAGGAGTGGTATTAAGCGGCTGGACTTCCACCGCTCAGGAACGACGCCATCAGTCCATGACTGGTTATAACATTCCAGAAGTCTGCTTCGGCCATCTTCACCTAGGTGGCATAAAGCAGCGTAGGTGATGCCGTCTGGTCCTGGCGACGATGAGCGCCTGCATGAGGCCAGAGCAGCGTCCAATTCCTCAAGTGAGAAGGACACATTCAATTCCGGGAAGCGTGTCGCAGGAACCTCACCCAGAATTTCGCCACTGATGGTGACCACACTGCCCGCAGTCTTCACACAGAAGTCTTCGGCTATATCGACCTGTGAGCGGCCTTGATAGAGGGCTAGGGATGAGAATGGGTGTCGTTGCTGTGGAGACGAGCCAAGGCCGCGCACCGTCCTCCATATGATAGACAGTGGCTTGCGGGGGTCAAGTGATTCGCAGAACGTCTTCCACCGTTGTTCCTCCAGCCTGTCCATACGACGTTGGATTTTCTTCTGTATACGTCGAGCGACTCTAAGGTCATGAATGGACTTCGTGCGCCTGTATCGCCTCTCGGCTCTTCTGCGAATGGTTCGAAGTCGCTCAAGCTCCATGTCAAAATCCGTACGTTTTTTAGCGGATGTAAATGTGTACTTAGACGATTCCAGTACACTTGTAATAAGATTCTCAATGGTGCCGGTAAATCCTTCTTTGCATGCCTCTTCCACCTTTGTCTTATACGTTGACCACCTTATATATACTTGTCGGGAAGTACAAGAGGAGAAGCTTCCGAATCCAGTGATACTTAAGTAGGTGGGAATATGGTCACTACCATGAGTCTCGATGTCAGAGAACCATCGAACATTTTGATCAAGTTGCCGTGACACCAAGGTCAAGTCTAAGCAACTGCTGTAGTTCGAACCACGCAAGTACGTCGGACTGCCATCGTTCATAATGCTAAGTTCATGGTCGGAAGCAAATTCCACAAGTTTCCGGCCCCTCGAATCTATTCTGGAGCTTCCCCAAGCCAAGTGATGAGCATTAAAGTCTCCCGTGATAATCCAGGGTCCAGTAGTCGCCGTCAGGTAGTCTCGCAATCGGTCGCCGTCGAACCGACTATATGGGGATATGTAGGCGCCGATAAGGGTGAAGGCCACTTTATTCTTTGTAATGCGGAGACACACGTATTGGTTTCCATCATGAGGCTGCACGGAGTGGGGAATGTAAGTCAGTTCTGTACGGATGTAAACAATTACTTTGCTGGATTGCCCGCACGTCGACGCCATAAAGGCTTCGTATCCAGAGAGTCTTAGCGCTTTGGACACGTTCGGTTCACATATTACCACTACAGGAAATTGGTGCGTGAAAACGTATTGGCGGAAACATGAAATCCGTGATTTAAGTCCTCTGGCATTCCACTGGAAAATCGTCGCGCTACGCACTTCATCACGGAATGAAGGCAGTGGAAGAGCCATTGTGCTTATGCAAGATTTGCAAGCACTGGGCTCAGGGCATCCAACACTTGCACTGCGCTTCGAGCTGTTGGCGTATTCGAGTTGCCCACAAGCGTGCGAATCGCATGTATCAAAGACTTGAGCATTGTAACAATTCGGCGGTCATGCTCTGTCAGCTCATCGGGGTGAGGGGTGGAGCATTGTGGTGCCTTTCCTTGTTGGGGTTTTTCCACAGGGCTTACCCTTGGCAGTGGTGGCCATTCCTCATCCACGGCATTCTTTTGAGATGCTCCGTTATCTATATATGGTTTGGAAACATTCTGCACTGAGGTTGGAGCAGATTTAACAGCAAGAGGCTGTGCGGCACGCGTATTCTGTGTGCGGAGAGCAGAATTCCTTGATGAGCGTCTGCGACGAGAACGACGTCGCCTGACGTCAGCAGCTGCTTCACGATGAGTCGACCGGTCCCTCACCATTTTCTTCAAGATGGAGAGTTCTCGCTTAACTCTAGGACATTCCTTTGATGAGGCATCGTGGGGCCCTTGACAGTTCGGACACTTAAAAGTTTTTGCCTGGCAGTTGCCTGCAGAGTGTTGCGCTGCACAGCGGGAACATACAGCAGACTTTTCACATACGGCGCTCACGTGACCGAATTTCTGACAGTTTCTACACTGAAGCGGCTTCGGAACAAAGGGCCGGACAGCATGTCGAAAATGACCTACCTTCACATGCGATGGAAGGCAGTCACCTTTAAAGACAATTTTCACGCATCTGGAAGTTCCGAGACTGGCCACCTGTAGTATCTGTATCCCATGATTGGCAGGCTTTATCAAAAGGGGTAAATCCTCGCCTGAGATGGCCGCATCAATGTCATATATGACGCCTGTAGTAGTCTCTTTTCTCATCGGGATGATGGTACGGACGTTCATGCCACCGAGAACAGTGACGGCTCGCAGAGAATCTAACGCCGACGCTTCGGCGACGTCTACCGCGACAATATTCTTCCGAGGGTTGACTCGTACGTCCTCAATGCTATTCGGCAACAGTCTCTCGAGTTCAACCGATGCAACTTGCCTGTTGAGGAACCTCATGTTGTCGGAGGGTAGCACAGGTAAGAAAAGGATGGTGTACTTCGGCGAACTCTGCGGAGTCCTCATAGTAGATGTGTCCACAGAGGCCCTAAGCATCCGCCGCTTTGCTTTCTGGCTCAGGACAGTCACGTAGTCGTCGTCGGAGCTGTCGTCGCTCTCGGTCGAGTCTATCAGGGTAGCCTCGCTGTCGCTCGAGAGGCTGTTCCGCTTCCTTGAGGCTGCCGACGCGGGCGCCGCTACATCAGGTGGGAGTGCAGGTGGCTCCACTTCCATTCCCGTCGGGCAGGGAACAGTGATGCCCGGAAGAAAGCGAGAATTACCACAAATTACTGGTGACGGAGAACAAGCACTCAGCAATAGAATCACTTCTTCTTCTGCGGAACAAAAATTAGCAAGAAGATACGCACCCTAGTTTCAGGAACACAACAGCTGATTTGAGTGAGCGGTCGGCTTTCGAGTCTACGAGAATCACGTGAGGCTCCCTCAAATGCTCACAAGAGTTCTTGTAGGGCTTTTATCAGAGAGAGATATACGTTATATATGATATAATGTCTAACATCCAGTGGGGCACAACTTGTTATTTCGCACGAGTAAGAATAAGCGCCGAACTGGCATTGCAAATGGAGCCAACAAAGCGTCTCCGTCACCCAAAGGCAACGTTACACAGCCCCCAAAGATACCCTGCCTGTGTGCAGGATATTTTTTCTGAAGGCTCTTGAAAGCTTATGCGAAGCGTGCTGCGCAAGTAGATCTGTGAAGCCACCTGCCTATAGTTTTGGCACTTTCTCCTAAGAAAAGAAAAAAAGATAACCTTATTGTCGCGACTCTTCCCTACACATGGCCGCAACCTGTCATGCGTTGCTGTAAGCGTTGTGTCGTTTTTGTGAGCTCCGAGATCCGCATACCTAGGACAGCCGCAAGAGCTACACTTCAACTGCAGATCGAGTTATTGAGGCAGAATGGTGCCGTACGAGGCGAGATATCGCCAGATTTTCAGAGAGAAAAAATAGAGATAAAGAATCAAGTAAAAAATTAAATAACAGCCGTTTCGCTTGGGAGAACATTGAAAGCGATAGCAAAGTTACGCGTAGTGCTTGAGACCCTCACGCAGGCGTTCTAACTCTAGGTGAGGGCGATATGGCACAACAGAGCAGGTCGTACAACTGCTTTTGCGCAGTATGAATGGAGTCGTGTAGCGTTTTGACGAGGTGTGCCATAACGGTTGTCAGTGCCAAAGGAGATAATTATATGTACTAGCTTCTAATTTACAATCCCTTCCACAGACACAAGCGTATGCATTACCGCGCGTCATGGATAGTTAGCCTCCACAGAAACGCACATCTATTTGCATGCGAATCTCGGGCCAACTGCGAAGGATGAACGCTGTAGCGGCAACACTGTAGAACCGACTTTAAGGAGCGTGAGGGTGCGGTTCATGGCTGAAGGAATAAACAAGGGGGAGCGGCACATAATATGCTTGAAGCCTAGTCATAGAAAAGAATGCAGAGAAGAAATTGGCCCTTGTCACATGATAGGCAAGCGGTATATTCTTGTCGGCTAGCTTTGGTTGCGTCAGCTGCGGGCATTATATCAGAGGCGCAAATGTCAGGCGTGACAAACGCACACCCAGGTTTGTGAAGGTTCAAGCGTGCGACAAAGTCGAGTCTTTGTTATGTGAGTCAGGTAACGCACCAAGCCATGACACGTTACGCAGGTGCGTGTGGTGATTCAAGGTGCAAGACAGCGGTGGGAAAAAGCAAGAAAATAAGCGCCGCATTTTTGGGTGCACGACAGCTGATTTCACCAAACACCAGGCAACGCTCGGGAATTTTGTATGGTATTCGAGTTGAGAGTGCTAGCTACTCCACAATCACTGATGCATTTAAAAATTCTGGCGAAATGGGTGAGGCGCCCAAGGCTTTCTCCTGATTTCAAGGCAATGCACTTGCAGCAAAGGACCACGCGCGTGGTAGCAGGAAACCACCCTTTACTTTTCACGTGCCTCCAGGGTTACCACGTACCAGACAATCTCGAATAGTCCAGCAACAATGTGGGCAGAATCCTACACAAGAGGCAACGGACGCGTACAAGGCCCGCGTACTGTGCTCGGAAGTTGGCTTCCGAGGCTAGCAGATTCACGTGATGCTCCGTCTGTTTTTTTTTTCCTTCCTCCGTGGTGCGGGACGCCGGCTCCATCGTATTTTGAGGCCGTGTGCAGTGTACGTCTCTCGCGTCCCTCGATACCTTCTAACAATAAACATCACGACTTGCGCATGCGCGGTCGAAATCGGCACACGCATGGCGGCGACGGCGCCGAGGGCGACAACGGGTTTGCAGCATTCATGTGGTTGCTATTGCAATAAATCATGGACATGATGCAGCTGAAGAAGAAGCAAGTATCATACATAACAGCGGACAGCTGGCAAAGGTTTGTGCCGCGCATTCGAGTATTAAATGCACAAACAAAACAATGTGACGTCACTATCAACCGTTTTAGAGCGGAGTTATGAGGCGCCCGTTCCTACAGTGATCGTCGCAGCGTTGTCCCTCGTAACCGAGTGAACGAGCAAAGCCAAAGATGCAAGCGAACGCGGAGCGCAGAGGGAGATGAAAGCAGAGAGCGCGAGGAGGAAAGCGGAGGAGGAGAGTATGGCGAAAGGGCGAGGAGGAAAGCATAGTGCCGCACCAGACTGCGAAATGGCGCCATACTACTGTTATCTGATAGTATGTGTGACTCGAATTGTAATAATAATATTTGGGGTTTTACGTGCCAAAACCACTTTCTGATTATGAGGCACGCCGTAGTGGAGGACTCCGGAAATTTTGACCGCCTGGGGTTCTTTAGCGTGCGCCTAAATCTAAGCACACGGGTGTTTTCGCATTTCGCCCCCACCGAAATGCGGCCGCCGTGGCCGGGATTCGATCCCGCGACCTCGTGCTCAGCAGCCCAACACCATAGCCACTGAGCAACCACGGCGGGTGACTCGAATTGTGTAGCACTTTCTGGAAGCCACGGGGGCACCAACGATTACACTGGAACCTTCGACAAGCCGCGAAAAAAAGCCGACGCGCTTGACCTGCAGACCCGATTTTCGACGATCGCCAAAGTTCTGCTCGCCGTTGTTGTTGTGCTTCAGTGTAAGCTGTTTCGCAACGCTTCACTCCATTTATAAAGTGCCGCACGAGGCTAATTGTCCGCACCAGCCAGTATAGCACGAAATGAACGTACGTACAGTTCTTCCAGTTTATTGATATTGTGGTTTCTTCGAAATTAAATTCAGAAGATAGTATTTGCGTATTTAGCCCTCGTCGAAGAGCAAGAGCAGTTTTTTTACTGACTAGCGATTTTAATGCGTAATATTTCTCAGATTACCTCTCCCAATGACCTCCAATCACCCCTGCTTTGGGCGAGCTGATTGCAACTTACGCCAGCAAATTTCCAAATCTCATCACGCCGTGGTTGATTACAACCTGGTTTCTGCAAGTGACCCCCTTGGATCGTGTTTAAGGACGTTCGACGCCTAAAAAGAATTACATGTCTTCTGTATTGCCTGATGCATCGATTACTCTATTACCGCTGGGTTACGAGCTAAAATTTTCCTAGCCCTCAAGTGGCGGTTAGAGGAAATGATCAGAAACAGGAGCGAATTAAAATATACCGAGCATGGACACCGATCCCGCGTTCACGGAAATTTCTTCACAAGTGGTTTGCTGTGAAATGATTATGCATAGCTCCCGATAACTGCTGTATACAAAATAGGTTGTTTTGTTTATCTTTGCTAAAGCACTGCTTTACACATAGTCATTGACTGCTGCGGTTCACTGCTGTGAAGAAAAGACTCTAATAGCTCTATTCCGCGTGTGCATGTAGTACGTTGTTTAATATTCCCATCTCTTTTACGAGTCAGGCAGCGCACACATTTTTTTAGGCGAAATTGTCTCTATAGCATTACCGAGTTATGAAGTTTTTCATCTAAAGCATAGCACGCCGTAACAACTTGGCAAGTTGTTTTCAAATTTTCTAATTAAAGATTAGGTGCTCACCTCCGTAAACGTCGTGCTCCTTTCTTTTTTTGCAATAATGGAATATTTTGCTTCAGCGAGCACCTTCTAAGCAGCTAACACAATGAACTCGCAGTCAAGAGGACATTAAACATGCAATGCGCGTTGGACGAAATCGCAATGGCTTTACGGATGCTGAAAATGAGGTGATTATTCGGGAAACCTAAAGGCTTGCTGAGAGCTCAAAAGGCTTTTGAGCAGAATTTAGAAGCATGTTTCCCACCATCCAAGTACATGACGCTGTTTTTTTTTGAAGTTTCGACGGGCTCTGACGAAAAGCATACGTTTGAAGGAATGCCCACATCAGGGCTGGCGGGACTTTTATCAGAGAAAAATCTAAAGGTTACATACGGTGTGATGACCATCATTTAGTGGTGCATTATACGTAATTCACATAACATGTGGAATCTTCCTCAACGTCTGAAGTGCGCATGGAGCCAAAGCTCCGAAATTCTTTACTGAAAGGCCAAGTTACACAGCCACGAAAGATGTCCTGCTCAACAGCAGGCTTTCTTTCTAACGGGTGCTTTAAATTTTATAAGTAGTAAGCGGCGAAGGCAGCATTGCAATGCCTCGCGACAATAGAATATGCCTTTTTACTAAGAAGAAGACAAAAGGAAATATTTTGACGTGACTCTTGGATGCGCATAACAGGTTCTTATTCTGCGTTGCCGTAAGCATTGTGGCGTTTTGTTGTCTCCGAGATTCGCCAACATGCGGCAGTACCAGAAGCTACACTTCTTCAACTGCAGCTGAAGTCATTGAGGCTGAACGGTGCCAAACAAAGTGAAATATCCGCAGCTTTACAAGTTGGAAAGTAGAATCAAGTAAAAGAAGACAACCGCTGTTTCGCTTCGGTGAACCATTCAAAGCTATAGCAAGGTTATACGTTGCACCTTAGATCCTCGCACTCTGTTCTAACATTAGATGAGGGCGATATGGCTTGACACAGGAGGTCGTGCAACTGCAGTTGCACAGATTGATTGGAGTCGTGCAGCGTTGAGACGAGGCGTGTCACGAGGCTCGCGCGATGATGAACGCCAGCAGTGGTGTTGCACGCGTAGCGCCTCGGTGGTGCATGAGACGAGACCGACGGAAAACCGTTGGCACTTGTCAGCGCCAAAGGAAACAAGTAAATGTAAGTATCTTCACACTTGGCTCTCCAGTGGGAACGCTGTAGATCCAACCGAGCGGAGCGTGAGGGTGTGGCACATGGCACAAGAAATGCACAACACTAGCGGGCAACTGTCTGTGGCTATGCGGGAAAGACTACAGAGAACAACCGTGCCCAAGTGAGAAGGCTTTTGAAAAGAGTCGCGCATTTTAATCCACGTTAGTTTAGACTCTGGTACAGAAAACGTTAACACTTTATTAGCAACAGTTAAATAATACAGAACACGCAACTGATTGCAAAGGTTCAGTTATTTCGCGGCTCCTCCCTTCCGCGTACGAGGAAACGCGATATCTCAGCGCGTGGACGCTGCGTCGATTCAGCGTCTGTTACAAGCAACCAAAAGTGCGGTCAAACGCTGCCCGACTGCTTGGCGTGGTCACACACGTGCAGCAGCCACGCGCCCCTAGCTTTCCCTTGACAGCCGCACAAAGTTTTCAAGGAGCGTCACGTGACAATCTTGATGCCTAGTGATAAAAAGAATATAGAGGAGCCGTAGGGCTTGGTCACCTGATAGGCAAGCGGTAAATTTTAGTCGGCTTGTTTTGTTTGCATTTTCGGCGGGCACTTAGGAACAGACTGTTACGTCTCAAAACAACCAAGGGCCTTATAAACGATTACTACGAGGCAACCCCAGCCATTCATAAGCGCCTAACACCAAGTCAGCCAAGCGTTGATTCCTTTGGTTGACGAGTCCGCAAAAGGCCCATCTACCTGTACTTGACAGCCTGAATTATTGATGAAAAAGGGCCAACGTCAAATGGTATTGAAGGTTCAAGTGTGTGACGCAGTCGAGTCTTTGTTATGACAGTCACGTAAAGTACCGAACCACGAAACATTACATAGGTGAACGTGGTGGTTCAAAGTGCAAGACAGTGGTACCAAAATAGCAAGCAAATACACACCGCAGTTTAAGGTGCACAACAGCTGATTTGACCAAGCACGACACCGCGCTCGGGCATTCTGGGTAAGCTTAGATGTGAGAGCGCCGGTAACTCCACTTAATGGTGGTTGGTAAGCGCAAGTGAACGATGCTTTAACAATTCTGTCGTCATGGATCAGGCGCCCGAGAAATTCTCAACGTTTCAAGGCAACGCAGTTGAAACGGAGAACGACGCGCGTGGTAGCATTAAACCAGTTGTTACTTTCCATGTGCTTCCATGCATGTGACTTTTCAGTAACGTGGAAAGTTGGGCTAGTTGGTGAGTGATCATAGTACCTTGCTGGTGAAGCAGCGCACAAACACGGACACAGTGAAGACAAGCAGGAATAGACGACACTCGCTGCAGCGAGTGTCGTCTTTTCCTGCTTGTCTTCACTGTGTCCGTGTTTGTGCGCTGCTTCACCAGCAAGGTACTATGCATGTGACTGCCGCTGTCACTAAAGGGTACCACGTACCAAACAATCTCGAATGGTCCAGCAACAATGTGGGGAAAACCCTACGAAACTGCAGAAGGCTCCGGAGAGCGGGAGGGGAGGCATCTGAGAAGGTTGGCTTGCGGAGGCTAGCGGAATCACGTGGCCCTCCATCTTAGTTATTTTTACCCTGCCTCCATGGTGTGCGGAACTAGGTGCGTCGTCTGTCGTGGCCAAGCGCACTGCACGTCTCTTCCGTCCCTCGAGACCTTCTAACTCTAAACACCGATTAGCCATACATAAAAGCCGACGCGCTTGATCCGCTGATCAGATTTCCGACGGTCGCATACTCTCCTCACACCTATCGTTGTACATGAGTGCTACTGCCTTTGGAACTCGTCGCTCCGTCTGCAGCATGCCGCACGAGGCAGAATGTCCGCGCCATGAAATATATCGCGAAATGAAAACACGTATAAAGTTGTGCGCTGAAATTTTGCATTAGGAAGTATCATAAGCATAGGTGAATCTCGTTCATTTACTTATGCTAGAATTTCACGGTTTATTCAGAATATGATTTCTTCGGGAATAAATAATAAAGTAGCACCTTGATATTTTGTTTTCTGAATACTAGTTTCTGAATCGTTAGCGATTTCAATGCGCAGTTCTTCTCAGATGACCTCTGCCTGTGATCTCTTATCACCCCTGTCTTGTGCGAGCTGATTGCACCTAACGCCTGAAAATTCCCCAAGTTATTCACAACAGCTGATTTCTTGCCATCCTAAAACTGCATTCCCTTCGTTTGACAATAATTCACACAGTCTAATGGTCCACCGTTTATATGTCCTGTGGATTACTTGGACTGCCGAGCTCCATCGCTTCCTCTTATTGTCGACAAGAACTTCGGCTACACCCGTTTGCTGTCGAAACCTCGCCGCTGTCTTCTTGTCTCTTAACCTTACGCCTGATATCGATGGATCGCTGGGAGACGCCTTCATAGCGCAGTGGACCATGAATAGACTGATAATACTTTAACTTCTTAGATTCCTGTGTTGATATATGTGATGGTAGTCAGCTACCATTGCACGAGTGCTACAAGGTGTTACATTTTTTCTTGTTCCACTAACTTAAATGAAAAGGACTATTGGATGCGAATGGACAAGCATAAGTTGTACAGGGTAGCTCTGGTTTACACTGTAGGTATTATTTTTCCCTAGCGAAATGTTGAGCTTTTGTGTAGTAATAACTTTATCATTGCAACTTATATATCTTTCCAAAACCTTCCTACATTGTAATTTGTAGGCACTGAGAACCTCACAGTGACCTTACACGTCTTATCCAACTTCGCATATAAATATAAATTCACTGTTAATTTAGTGGTGTTAACGAGTCGTCTTAGAAAAAGGGATTGCTTTAACACCAAGTACAAATGTGCCAGCCAGTTTGGGGGCAAAATTTCTGTGAGTTGCATAAAAAAAAGTGAAAAAAAAAGTTGGCGACATTATTTCTGCGACCCAGCTAGGACGATTTTCAAGCGTCGATGCAACATGCAACTTTGTTAGTTTATTAAGACTTAATATCAAATTCTGTGGATAATTTGTCGAAGTAACTTCACGAAAGAGCACACAATCATCCTCGAACAGCCTGATTTGAGTTCCCGGTAGTGCTACGTTAACGATGTCATTTATATGAATTAAAAACAACAATGGCCCCGTAACATTGCCCTAAGGCATTCCTGATGTTACAAGCAGAAAGCTCGAATTGTTCCCATGAACTGAAGCAAACTGGGCAAGATCTGTCAAGCAGTCTTCAATCAATGCAAAAAATATATCCGGCAGATTTTTGTCAATAATTTCGTAATTACATTCTGATGAATAATTTTGTCAAATGCCTTGCTAAAATCAAAAGGAGCCCACAAACGCTGACACCAAGGACAACATAGGTGAAAATACTTTGGCTTAATAAATGAAATAAAGGCAAGATGGAAACATAAATACCCAAGAAAGTGGATGGTGAAACCTCGTCGCGGTAGCTCTATTAGTAGAGTATCGCACGCGAAATGCGAAGGTTGTGGGTTCAGTCCCAACCTTCGGCAAGTAGTTTTTTCGTCCACTTTCATTTCCATTAATCTATCCTTTCTTTATTTCATTTATTAACCACAAGTAAAATCCCAATGTTGTCCTTGGTGTCAGTGTTTTTTCGCCTCTAATGATATGACGAATGAAAATCGGGCCCCTCAGTTAACCTCTCTTCTTCACGTTTATTGCTAAAATCAAGGAATATGGCGTCCATTTGGCCATTCTCATACAGAGTTTCTGCAAATGAATGAACCACTGTGACTAACTGGGTTACGGTTTAATAAACTTTTTGTAAGCCATGCTGAAAATGAGTTAGTATAGAGTTTTGTTATGGAAATTCCGCGATACGTTTAGCTATTGGTGATGGTAATGAGATAGGACGGTTTTTTTCTAGGAGCAAATTGGGGCCTTTCTTAAACATGGGAACAACACGAGCCTTCATCCAATCACTAGGTAGTTTTGCAGTTAACAGTGAACATCGAAACAGCACAATGACAAAATGAGTGATGATTTCTGAATAATGGTTAATTAGTTAAGAAGCTAATGTTTTCATGTTGATACGGCTCTTAAACCTGCTATCCTTATTTCGTATAACTATCTATTAATTTGCCATCGCACTCGACGCTTCGACTTTCGGGCTAAACTGAGACTTCCTTTAGTTGTCTTAGATGTCGTAAAAGGCCTCAAAGTGCCCTATTTTGGCGAAAGTGATGAGAAATTCGTGGTCAGATACCCAGACCCCATGAACCTCAAACCGATTTGAAGTCGCTGAAGAAGTCCTTTTTTTCAATTTTATTAAGCGAGATATCTAATCAGCCAGTGAAAGACCCATTATGCGTTTTTATGCCGAGGAAAGGAGCATCTCAGTGTAGAATTTGCGAGTATCTTCGCGTGGCTTGGTAACATGCGAAACCTATGTGTGGGCCGCAGATCAGCTATACGTTTGTTACGAGCAGCACATTGTTCGAGCTGCCAGGCTGCCGCTATGTTGTGAAGATCTGCAGATTTATTCTGCACAATCGACGGAAATCCCCGTGGGTGTCCCGTGAGCTGCATCCACGCTCACTAACGAGGATGGAGCAGGCAGCCATTGAAAGTGCTATAAATCATATACAAGAGAACATAACCGCCATGACAACTGTCGCGGTTCCAACTCCTGCACTGCCCCTCAGCAAGCTAAAATGAATTGACCCTGATAACCCAGCTTTGGATAGCGTTTTCATTACTGTTAGTAAAATTAAATGTTATGGAACTTCCCTTATTAGCCGGGGGACATAATTAGAGATAGAAAGCGGGGCATAACTGGTATGGCCTGGTAGGTGGGCACGTAGAGCTAAATTAGTCGCTCGTTCACGCTTAAGTTCCCTACACAACAGGAATATTGTAATGGCTTTTATTTATTAACACCCCAGGGTGAATGATCTGGTGTTATGTCCAGAATAGATTCGATGCGCGCATTGCGTGAAGCCACGCCATTAAAAGAAGCTTTCGACTCGAGACGAAGGTGGCACCAGCTGTCCTGACTACGGCAGACACACCGTGTTCACTTTAGGCTCGAGAGATGGCGTTGCCGTTCCGTTTCGGCAGAATCGACATGTTTCCAACGTCATAGTCGCCGACGATGAGCGCATCGACTTTATTCTGGAGTAAAGAAGCAAGTGATTCACATAAGCTTGTTCATAAAGTAAATTCATTACGAAAGTTGCAGCTTGATGCTTAACTTAAGCGCGATCGACCACGTGGTTTAGATAGAACAGTCTTATATACTTCGCAATCCTATTTCAGTTACACGCGGTATGCACCTATACAAGTAAATGATCTGGTCAACGGGCCTCCAGTGATACATACACAAAGGCTGAGGCTGCCCAGAACTCCTGTGTGATCTCGATGACAGTCAAAGTACAGCACTCTGACTTGCGGGTCTCACTGGATGGATGGATGAATGAATGACTAACTTTCTTGTGCGCCGTCGGTGCGCACGATTAGCGAGCAGCGGGCTGCTCCGACGTCGGGACAGAGAGGCTATGCCCCTCCGCCGCGTCATGAACACGATGGTCAGCCCAGAGCAGTGCTTCAAGGTCCGACCTGCGTAGAGCTCCGTGCCACTCTTGCTTGGCGGTCCTGGCCCCCGGCGCCAGGGGGCAACCAAAGAGCATGTCAGCAAGGCTATTTATATCATTACCAAAATGACACGCATTGTGAGGGTGCGCGTCCGGAAAGATATTGTGCAGGAAGGCCGGGCATGGGTAGGTGCCCTGGATCATCTGGATTTTTTGTGTTCGCTGCAGAGTCCTGCCTCCACTGCGCTGGCACACTCTTGCCGAGTCGCTTGCGCCTTGATGTCCGAGTGCTCCGAGAGAAAAAAAGGACGTGCGTTGTGACGGTCGGGTGTTTGCTGTGACACGTTCGCACACTTGATTGGCGAACTGCCGAGCCTTGCTTGCTGAGCGCGGATTTCTCCCGGGGGAACTGTCGTCTTCTTTACCTGCCGCGTAACTCTCTCGATAAATGCCTTCAACTTATAGGTCGTGCGTCTCCATGCGTCTCTCACTTTAACCCCCCCTCCCTTTCCCCCGCCTCTCCTTTTCCTGTGGAGCCAGCAGGGGTTTCGCCCTTGTCGTGATTTAGTTCTACCCTGGCATTGAACGAGCTGCGTTCTGCCGCAGAGTGTTGTCATCCCTTTTGCTTTTGCTGTGGGGACGATATAGTAACTGAAGAATGTTGATAGTTTGGCAAAAACATATTGGTTTGTACTCAAGACTTGGACATTAAATTTCCAGTTAAAACTGAGTTTTGACTCGCACAGCTAGTGGTTTAATTTTATCTGTGTTTTTTTTCTGTCGCTTGGTGATGCGCGACGCATTAAGCAATCAAAGCGGTTCTCTGTGTGTAGGCCGCGGCTCTAGTAAGATTACGTTTAGTCGTGGCTGGTCTTAGGATGGACGTTTGCGATTACAGTTCCGGCCACAGATCCCATAACTTGGACAATCTTGCCACGGTCTAGGAAGGGTTCTTGAGTGCGACTTTCTATTGCGGCGTGGAGAGAAATCTCAGAACCCTTTTTCTGTTCCCTCTACCGCAATGACCCTGGTGACGGTGGTAATGATGCGACTGACTGATGGTTGCGACAACCCAATAACTTCTACATTTCAGACGCACTCTCGAAAACAACCCGTAGGAGAAAAAAAGAGATGTAGCGCGCACAGCACTTAGTTACAGTGTTAACGCTACTAATTATTGTGGTCCGCGATATTATGCGAAGCATACTAGCCGCACAACCACGCTCTTCCTTACTGCGCCGCGCACGGCCGCGTAGCTACCATATGGCGTCATAACAGCTGCAAAGCGGACGCTTAAGCTTCGCCTTCAAGAGTGGAACGCGACAGCGTTCCCATCGACCCGCCAAAGGGTGTATGACAATGGCCTACGGCGCAGCGACTACGCGCCCCGCATCGGACGCGGTGAGCGTCGAGCAACGCTGCGTTCGGCGCGACAACGAAATGTGCGCCTGAGCAAGCGACGCACGCCTGAGCCGACGCCGACGACACCGACTTTTGTGCGATAGGAGCTCTTTAACGCTGTCGCGTTAATATAAAGGCTAGTATGCTTCGCATCCTGGGCTTAACCTTAGCTAAGCCACAACCATTTTTTTCTAGCTCGTCACCAATCCATCCCATTCTGTTTTTGGTTCGCCTAAAAGGCATTCGGAACGCGGCTTCGCTCATGTCGAACGCGTCGCGCCGTTGCCCCTCGTCACGTCATTGACTTTGGCCAACACTCGCCAGCAACACAACCAAAAAAGCCACTGACCGTCGCGAGCCCCTCTGCACGCGACGGCCAGGGACTAGAAGACGCCCACGGTTGCCCTGGCAACCCTCAAGATCACGTTCGCCACTGCGCGCGACCCTCGAGCGAACCAGCTCACCCCAGTTCCTCTCGTAGCAGACGACAGATTCATTTCCAGATGATTGGCAACCTGTGTGACGACAACAAGATTTGTTGTCACGTCCACCAGGGATGACGACAACGAAGCGCCGACCAATGGTGTTCTTGAGAGGAAAGAGGTTCCAAATAGGACCCTTACAGAATACGGCCCCGCGAACAATTTCAATGCATTTGAATTGCTGCACTTAAATTGAATACACAAGACACCATTTACAAAAAAAATACAAATAGCATAGACTAAATAATTTGAGGAATAGAAACAAATATGGAAGGCTAATGCAAGGCGAAGGGCGTAAAAAGGAGTTCATCGTACAACATGATTATCTATACTTGTACAGGGAACCCATGCAATGAACTCTGAATATATCAATACAGGCAGAATACGCAATATAAAAAAGACATTTTAAAAAATCTCGGCTCGAACACAGAATTGTGTGGCTTCAGAACCGTGAGGTTCTTCGTTCGAACCCACGTAAATTCACAAAGTCACTTCCTCGAAAGGGTGCTTTCTCGTCATTAGCTTGTTTGTGCGAAAAGTCAGCTTTAAAGAAGACGCGTGTTTAGCGATACTGGCGGGCGAGAAAAGCGGCAACGGCCAAATGCATGTGTTCAGGGTTCCTTGTCTAAGAGGAGTCGGAAGTCAGAAAAAGTAACATAGCCTAAACACGTGTTAAAAACATTATAATGACTACATAGAGAGACTAATTTATACCATAATTTCACTACAGGTTCAGGAAGAAAGGTGAAAGTGAGATGAAAACGCTAATAAAGTGAATTGATCATTTGTTTTTATCAGGAATCCTTGGATATTGGAAGTCTGATTTCCCCAAGCCAGTGTCGATGCGATACAAATTTAAGACGATATCTTATATTTCCCTCCGACCTAAATATGAGGCGAGGAAACATCCCTCCTACGGTAATTGTCACTCAAAAAATACGCAACCAACTACTGGTTCTCTTCTGAGCTTCTGATCCGTGAATCGTTAGCACTTCTGAGACAGCAAGTTTTTTAACCACGTGCTCTAAACCCTAACTTTCTATGGTGTTTCTCTACCGGAGCTAGCCGCCATCCGTCAATGCTTATATCGCAACGCCCCGCCGAATACAACGATTATTCAGGTGAAAAGCATGCAGGACGAACAAATTTGTTGTTGTCAGCAGTATGATATCCCAAAGGAATAAATATATTTTTTTTCGCAAATCACGCTCAGTGTCGCATGTTTATTATTCAATGCACCCTGCTGAGGATTTCTATTGAAACCTATGGAGCCAAGCTGTTTGGTAAGAGCCTCCCTGGCGACTGCAGTTCTGCGCGTAGTGGATGACAGTACTACACGTTTAATGCGCACGCATGTCGGTTTGCGAAGATGGAGTGGCAGAGTGCAGACAACAAAATAACGCGAATGAATAGCGGAATGATTCGGAATAAAAGGACCGCAAACATGGCACGAATTGCAGCTGTCCGGGAAGGGAACAAGGCATGATTCGAAAACAGGAAGCCATCAAAAAGAACGACACGACGAATAATTGGCAAACGTGTTATGTTTAGTCGCCGGACTTTTACTATACTCTATGATTGATGACGCGGGAAAGCACGCGCTAATTGGCCGTGGTAGGGATGTATGAATGTCTCGGTTGGCAGAGCGAAGTGGCAGATCTCGGCCTTCGAATTAGTACGAGCGATTTACTCCTACATCTAGTCTACAGCAGCCCGTTTGCGGGAAGATCAGATCGGCACATAAACCTTTTTACTGATGGCCTGCCACGCATGTACATCAAAGAAACGCACCTTGGTGCCGAAATGAACGTACCGTGTCTATGCTTTGTTCATAAATAAAAAAAAGGAAACGTGACCATTTTCCTCACTAGAAACGTTCCAGATTGCGCAATTATCGGCATGCCTAGCCGAGTATAAGCGTGAAGTTTTCCCAGTGTATTGCCCATTCGTAGCCTCCCACACATACCGGTACAAACAGCACTTTTCAGTCCGTTAAGTTATACCTCACATGGCATAGTGAGCTCTCTCATACGCAGCCGTTCCTGTATCTGATGGACAAATGTACTGCTGAGCAACGCCTCTCTCTCTCTGAACACCATGCGGGAGGCTAACTCTAGAGTTACGTCTGCTTGCGTCACGCTTGGTGCGACAAAGATGGCTTCTGCGCATGGCAAGTACGCACGACTAGGCCCTGTCCCCTTTTCTCTACGCAACGAGTGAGCTGTGTGCTTAAGGTATGGGTGCAACGATATGAGTGATAAAGCTATGGCACGTTTCTCGTTGCACCGTGGTTTCAGCAAGCGACCACCTTCGATCGTTTTTAAGGACGTTCAACGCCATAAAAAGTTACATGTCTTCTGTACTGCCTGATGCATCGATTACGCTACTACAGCTTGGTTACTAGCCCTCAAGGGCTGGTTAAAGGAAATAATCAGAAACACAAGCGAAATAAAACATACAGAGCACGGACACCGATGCAGCGTTCATGGAACTTACTTCACTAGTGGTTCGCTGTTAAATGATTAGTATACCTACCTATAACTGGTCTGCGCAAATTAAGTTGGTTAGTTTAGCTTTGCTATGCGCTGCTTTTCACATAGCCATTGACTGCTGCTGTTCACTGCTGTGAAGCAATGACTCTAATAGCTCTATTCAGCGTTTGCATGTATTATGATGTTTAGTACTCTCATGTCGTTTGCGAGTAAGACAAGACACACATTTTTTTAGCGCACGATGTTATCTATAGAACTTCCGTGTAATAAAGTATGGCATCGTGGTATATTATAACACGTTTTCAACGAGGCAAGTTGTTTTCTAATTTTTTTCAGTTTTAGTTTAGGTGTTCGCCTCCGTAAACATGGTGTTCTTTTTTTTGTTGCTATAATGGAATGTTTTGTTTCAGCTACCACCTTCTAAGAAACTTACACAATGAACTCACCGTCAAGAGTACATTGAACATGCATGCCCGTTGGACGAAATGACAACGGCTTTAGGGATGTTTCATGAGAAGTGCTACATCCGGGAGGCATAATTACTTCCGGAGACTTTAGTAGCATGTTACCCACCATCCGAATCCGAGTACATGACGCTTCAGGAATTTTCTTTTTAATGTTTCGAGGGCCTCTCACGTGAAGCATACGAAGCGTTAATTGAATGCCCACAAGAGGGTTGGTGGGCCTCTTTATTAGAGAGAAATGTATGTGTTGTATATGTGTATCATATCGGTGTAGTGTACCATTTGGTGATTCATGAGACGTTATTTACGGGACGATTCACGTCAGAGCAAGAAGCCTAGTGCCAACGCAGCCAAATTTTCCTTCGTCTTTTTCCCATACGCCACGTTACACAACCGCCAAATGTCCCCTGAGTGACTGCAGGTTATCGTTTTAATGGCTGCTTAAAATTTTACGCGCAACATGCTGCACAAGCAGAGCTTTTATTCCCTCCTTCAAACGCGTCAACCTTTTTACGAAAAACAAAAAAAAGAAAAGAATGTTTCGTGGTGACTTGCTTGCACATGAGAGATAGTTATTCTGCGTTGCCGTAAGAATTGTGGTGTTTCGTTTTCTCGTAGATCCGTCTACGTACAGCATCACACTTCAACTGCAGCTGCAGTTTCTGAGGCTGTATGGTGCCATGCAAAGGGAGATATCACCAGCATTGCAAATGCAAAAATAGACAAAAGGAATTTAAAAAAGAACCGCATTTTTCTTGGATGAAACATTCAAATTGATAGCAAGATTATGCGTTGGCACTTGAGATCCTCCCGCTGTGTTCTAACACTAGGTGAGGGCCTCGTAGCTCGACGCTGCAGGTCGTACAGCTGTAGTTGCGCAGAATGAATAGAGTCGTGCAGCTTTGTGACATGGCTTGTCAGAACGCTCGTCAGTGCCGAAGGAAATAACTAGATATAGGTAGCTTGACATTAACAATCCATTCGACACAGACCACTGTATGCATTGTGGGGCTTCATCGACACTTATCCTCAACAGACGTGCAAATTTGTTGCGGGGAAACTCGATCCACCGGCACAAGACGAACGCTGTAGTGTGAGCACTGCAGAGTCGATTGAGCTGAGCATGAGGGTGTGGTACATGGCAGAAGGAATACGCTATTAGGGAGCGTTACGTGTCGTACTTGAAGCCTAGTCAATGCAAATAATGTAGAGGAGAAGTGGGCTGTAGCCACGTGATATGCAATTGGTAGTTCTAGTCGTCTCACTTTGGTTGCGTCTGCTGCGGAGATTTCAGAAGACGCGCAAATATGAGGCTTGGCAAACGCATGCACATATTTGTGAAGGTTCAAGCGTGCGACAAAGTCGAGTGTTTGTTATGTCAGCCAGGTAACGCACCCGAATATCACACGTTAAGTAGGTGCGTGTGGTGATTCAAGGTGCAAGACAGCGGGAAAAACAAGCAAGAAAATATGCACCGAATTTTTTAGGTGCAGAACAGTTGATTTCACCAAACACCGGGCATTCTCGATGGCTTTCAACTTGAGAGGACATGCGACTTCACTAACGGTGGTGTTAATCTCTAGTGACCTACGCTTTTAATGATTCTGTCGTCATGGGTCAGTCGCCCAAGACGGTCTCCCGGTTTCAAAGCCACGCACGTGAAGCGAAGGTCGTTGCATGCAGAAGAAAACCACCCTTTACTTTCTACGTGCCAACATGTCTTTGATGGCAGGTGCCACTAAAGGTTACCACGTACCAAACAATCTCGAATCGTCTGGCAACCATGTGGGCCAAATCCTGCACAAGGGGCACCATAGGTGCACAAGGCACCACATAGCGGGAGGAGTGACGTCAGAGAAGGCCGACTTGCCGAGGATAGCGGAATTACTTGACGCTCCCCCTTAGTTCTTTTTTTCTTTCCTCCGTGGGGCTGGCAACCGGAACCGTCGGGTTTTGCGGTGAAGCGCACTGCACGTCTCTCGCGTCCCTCGCGACTTTCTAAGCACAGACATCACTGCCCGCGCAGGCGCTGTCGAAAGCGTCATCGCACGGAGGCGGGGCTGGCTGCGCCAACGGGTTTGTAGCCTCCATATGGTTGCTATTGCAAGAAAATATTATGCACACGAATTCAGCTTAAGTAGAAGCAAGGAGCGTACATAAAAGTGGACAGCTAGCAAAGGTTTGTGCTGGCGACACAAGCACTTAAATGCGCAATCAGGACAGTGTGACATTTATCAAATGCATTTAGGCGCCCGTTCCTGCGACGAGCGTCACGGCGTTGTCCCTCGTAACCGAGCGAACGAGCAAAGCGTAAGATGAAAGCGAATTTGGAGCGCAGCAGGAGATGAAAGCAGAGAGCGCGAGGAGGAAATCCGAAGAGCAAATTGTCGCAAAAGGGCGAGGAGGAAAGCAGAGTGCCGCACGAGACCACGAGATGGCGCAACTGTATTGGAATATCATCGCGTGCGCGACGCGAATTGCGCAGCACTTTCTGGAAGCCACGCGGGCCCCTAAGATTACACTGGAACATTCGACTAGCCGCGCATGAACGCCGACGCGCTTGACCCGCAGACCAGATTTTCGACGATCGCCGACCCTGCTCGCCTTTAATGTTGTGCTTGAGTGTCGTTTGTTTGCAACGTTTCGCTCCATTTCCGACGTGCCGCACGAGGCAGATTGTCCACGCTAGCCAATATATCGCGAAATGAAAACACGTATAGCTTTTCCGAGTTATTCTCATTGTGGTTTCTTCGAGATTAAAGCGGTAATATAATATATGGATATTTTGTTTAGTATCTAAGAGAAGAGTAGCTTTTGCTCATTAGCGATTTAATGTGCAGTATTTCTGAGACGCCCTCTCCCGATGATCTCCGGTCAGCCATGGTTTGTGCGAGCTCATTCTATCTTACGCCTGCAAATTTCCTAACTTCATCACACAACATAATTCTTAGCAATGTAAAAACCTTGTTCCCATACCTTGGTAACCATTCGAGGCGTAACTCTGATGGTCCACCATTTAGATATCCTACACATCGCATGGACGGCCCTACTCCATCTCTTCCTCCTATTGTCGACAAGAACACCGGCTTCAGCCGCTCACTGTCTATTCCTCGCCGCTGTCTTCTTGTATTTAACCTTACGCCTGATATCGCTGGATAGCTGGGAGACGCTTTCGTCCTACTGTTTACATGAATAGACTAATGATACTTAATCTTCTCACTCTCCTCTGTTTATACCTGTGGCTGTAGTCAGTTAGCACTCCAGGAGTGCTATAAGGTGTTACATTTTTCCTTATTCCTCCTAAGTGATTAAGTGATTAGTGTTGTCGGATGCTATATAAAAAGTGGGAAGTGATACTGAGTAGCTCTGGTTAGCAGTGTTGTTAATTTTTGCTAGGAAAATCTTGATCTTTAGTGGTGCAATCACTTGATCACGGTAAGTCATATATCATGGCAAAACACTCTTACATTGTAATTTACAGCGAGTCTGTATAGGAAGTCCCATGTTATATCCAACTCGGCGCTATAGAAAAAAAAATGGCTGTGGCTTAGGTAAGGTTAAGCCCAGGATGCGAAGCATACTAGCCTTTATTTTAGTTGTTGAACCACTGTTTAGCCTGGTGAACTGCTGTTGCTTGGCTATATTTGGTTCGGCTAGACGAAGAAACAACTCATGCATTACTTCTTCGCCTTCAAGAGTGGAACGCGACAGCGTTCCCGTCGACACGCCAAGGGGTGTAAGACAATGGGCTACAGGGCAGCGACTACGCGCCCCTCATTGGACGCGGTGAGCGTCGAGCAAAGCAGCGTTCGGCGCGGCAACGAAATGTGCGCCTGAGCAAGAGACGCACGCCTTAGAAACAGCGCGTTTCTAAGGCAACACCGCATTCACTAGAGGCGCTTTTGTACCGCTTTGAAGCGTTGTACTCGTGGCTCAGTGGTAGCGTCTCCGTCCCACACTCCGGAGACCCTGGTTCGATTCCCACCCAGCCCGTCTTGCAAGAGTTGAGCCAAAGCCACTTCTCCTCTGTCGTGACGTCACGGTGTCACGTGATTTCATGGTCACCGCCGCGCCTGAGGAGCTGGGTTGAGCCCTCGTAATATGCTTCGCATAAAAATATCGGTGGCGATACAGGGATGTTAACGCGTTGCCTTAGAAAAACAAGGTGTTTGAACACAAAGCGCAAATGTACCACCCAGTTTGCATAGTAAGTTTCTGCGAATTACTTCAGAAAATAAAGATGGCTGACATTATTTTTACGACACAGCCAGGATGGGATTCTAGCGTCGATGAAACAAGCAACAACAAATACGACGTCATCAATTTCTGTCACATTTTAGCTTCTTTCAGCTTCCCTTGCTCTCGCACGCATACCTACAACGACTGTTCACGGCTCCGTTTCTGATAAAGTTTTTTTTTTCCGGACAGATTTGGAGAGAGCTCGTGTCAAAATCGCCGAAACAAACACATTGATTCACACTAATAAATCCGTCATCGGGAAGATAAGCGACACGAGGAATTGACGGAAATAGAAGGAGCACGTTGAAAAGATGATTTCTGCTTTTTTAACTGCAATCAATTCATAAGCACTGTGGCAATTAAAGAAAGGAGTTAAACAGATATCCGCCTGTTGGATAAAGGGAATTGTTAAAACAAGGACAGTAGCAATGGTTTCGTTTTCCTCCCTAACATAAGCAGGAGAGTGTGTGTGTGGGATAGAGAGAGAGAAATATAGATGGAAAATAACCGAGCGAAAGAGAAAAAAATATAAACGAACCATGCGATCCTAGTGACATGCGATTAAATATACGGACCAAAATGATTTTAAAGCAAAGAGTGTCATGAAGATTTACGAAACGTCTCGAATATTTTTTTTTACTTGCGTTCATGAAAGAGAAGAAAAGCTAAAAATAGAGCCCGACAATGAATGAAAAAGCTGCAGAAATTCTGAGAATCCTGTAATATAAGAAAGCATTTTATGGCTTGGTGGTCCCTTCATTATCGCTTAGATTTGCTTGCTTGTTATCCCGAGCTTCTGCACTTCTAACCATGGCGTTTACGCTGGCAAAGAATGTTTAGGTTAACTGTGAAATTTTCTTGACGCATCCAGCCTCTTCACTGCAGTTGTAGCCATTGAGCCGTGACACCGGTCTCGAGCACGCGTCGACGGACCACAGTGGACGAACCAGAACGCCAGCAGCTGCCGCAGTATCCCGCGATGCATTGCGTGATGTCAGAGTGCATTGCCGCATTGCCATGTGTTACACTCGCTGTCGCTCTCGCAAGCCTGTGTTGTGCGCGCGTTCCTTGTCCACGCAACGCCTCGTCAGCGTTCTCACTGCGCCTTGCTAAGGCCGAATGAAAACGCGACTAGCGTCCCAACCCTCTCGCTTGCCTGCGAGGTGTTCGTAACTCGAAGGACGCTCCGCAGTGTGCACTTGGACGTTGTCAACCCAAAATCTCAAGTTGGCCCACACCCAAACTTTGGCCCACCTCTAAATCTAAGTTGAATAACTCTCAAATTTCAAGTTGGCCCCACCGCCTTATTTGTGTTGGCCCAGTCTCAAATTTCAAGTTGGCCCATCCCTATATTAAAGAAGGCCCGGCCTGACATTTCAAGTTCGCCCGCCTCCAAATTTCAAGTAGACACAGCCCCAAATTTCATGTCAGCCCATCCTCAAATATCAATTGGCCCACGCCTGCTATAAGCTTCCCCATATAAGTTCTAAAGAGCCTTGAGTATCTCTACGAGTGTTCTTTCTATACTTTGGTTTAAGTTGTTCTTTTTGTTTGTAGGCTGCCAGTCATATACATTTACAATATCCTTAGGATTAAATGTCAAAACTTAGTAAACTACGCATTTTTGTGCAGATACAAGACATTACACTTTTCGCGTGACATGGCTGGGGATCTCGCGAGAGAATGATTACGCGTTAAAAGCTTAAAGAAAATAATAAACATTTCCCCAGAGAACGTGACTCACATGCCCTGCTATGCCGCGACTGAGGTGCAATAACGTTAGGGCGCAGTTGAAAGCATATTTTCATCCAACACAACGATGAAATGCTCGACGGCATGTACGTGATACAGACGAAACCAACGCGCCAGCAAACTAGTAACCGATAAGCATTTGAAGAAAAAAAAACAAAGAAACAGAGATGATAAAACACCAGGAACGTATTGTGAAAAATTCTGGCTTTGTCTTAGAAAATCTGAAATAGAAATTCGTATGAAGCCGGTAGCCTCTAAGGCGTTAACATGGGCTTCTTTAAAGGAACTCTACAGAGAAAAGCTTTTTCTGTTGCATTAGAAATTATTTTCTAGAATGCTAAATAAGACGAAAGAAAATCCGTTGTTTTGCTGATAAGGCGCTGGGTGAGCCAGAAAGGGATCAAACACCAAGGACTGACGGCGACACCATCTTGGAGTCCTCTAACTATCCCGACGTGACGTCACTGATTTTTCCTGGATGTTCTCTCGCAAATCTTAATTTTATATCGGTAAAACTGGAACAAACTGCCGTTCTTACAGTGCCAAACACTAAACTTAGCAAAGTTCGAAAAATATTACTGCGTCAGAACGACCCAAATACGATGAAATACTTTAAATCCGTCACCTCACGGTGGCGTATCGGCGCCTAGGATTCGGCACGAAATTCAAGAAATGCAACCTTGGCCTTTAGTTGTTTATTCTGATTACTGGCCTATTAACTGAGAAGTTAACAGTGCCGGAGTTTTAAAAAGAAGGCGGTATAAGTATAAAATGACTGTGCCTTTCTTTTTGGCCTCCACTTGAGGTCACAAAGTTTTCCGTTTTTCAATATCACGCCCATTCAGGATAGGCTCAGTACTGAAATTTTACAAGTTATGTGTGTATATACATACATACCTGGTTTTATGGTCTGGCGGGGGCTGCACATTGCGCGGCCACGCAGGCGTTGTCTTCAAAGGGGTTTGCTTTGAGGGACAGAGTGGGCCGACTGCTGATAGCTTAGTGTGCTCTGTGTTTTCGCTCCTTTGCTCGTGTTGAAGCGAGAGGCAGCACGGAGGTCAATTCGCTCGCAGCTGCTGCCGCGCTTCCTCACGCTAGCATTTTTGACGGCGAGTTACCGCGTAATCGCGAAATATGTGTTCAGGTTTGCTTGTGCGCACTTGGCACAATGCTTGCTCATTTTACCAATAAGCTAATGTTTACAAGTTCTTCAAGCCTATAAAACTACTATCATTATTTCGTATAGCCGTCTTTTAATCAGCTTCGCCTTTCGGGTGAAACTGCGACTGTTCTTTTAGTTGTCTTAAATGTAGTGAAAGGCCTCAAATTGGCTGTTTTACCGAAAGTAGCCAGACACTCCAGATTCCATGAATCTCAAATCGATCTAAATTTGGAAAAGAAGTCTTCGTTTACAAAAATTACTAAACCGATATATTAGGGGTTCTATTCACATCAAATCTTTCTTGGACAGAGCATATCACGTCCATTTCAGCTAATGCCTCCCAATCGTTGGGGTACTTGCGACGCAACTTAAGAAATGTTCCTTCAAATGTTCGCAAGCTAGCTTACCTAACTCTCGTTCGTCCCAAGCTCGAGTATGCATCTCCCATTTGGTCCCCTCACCAGAAATTCCTAATTGAAACGCCAGAACGGATCCAGAATAGAGCAAGCCGCTTCATCATAAACGATTACAGCTACCAGTCTAGTGTTACACAAATAAAACGTAAGCTTTCACTACAATCCTTGAGCACTCGCCGAGACATTGCCCTTTTAACACTGCTCCACAAATTCCTTCACTCCACTCGAACACCCGCATGCTTGAAACGACCCTACTCCACGTCACATAGGCTTCATAACCATTTCAGCTATGCCCGCCTTTACGGGTCTACAAAGTGTTACGTCTTCCAACCGGTGCCACCAGTGTTACGAACTTCCAACCGGTGCCGCCAGTGTTACGGACTCCCACCGGTGCCACCGGTGTTACGAACTTGTACCGCTGCACCACGATTACGGCTTTGTGGTCCCGTAGCGCTCGTCACCCGTTTCGTGACAGAGCGTTGGTAGCGAAGACTCCGAGCCTGGCGTCGATGAGAATAAAAAAGGGACTTTATACATTACATACAGGTTATCATACAGGACATGAACGGGTCGGCACTGGGGCCGAGTGCTCACAACAAACGCGACTGTTCTCGCACGACGACGTCCGGCGAAAACGCGTTACACATCTCGCCCCAGTCGGGAGCGACACTCTCTCCCGGTGGGGTCGGCAGGTCCTGTTTTCGAGCGGCGTGTCGCTGCTTTTATAATCCCCGAGGCCCATTGTCACTCAAACGGCCCAATACAAAGTCAGCACACGACGGTCGTCCGAGGGGTCCAACCAGCGACCGCGCTGGCCACCCGGTTCAAAGTTCGCGCGCGCGGTGACCTTCAGGCAAGGGAGGTGCGGCGCCGGGCCGTCTGGCACACGCGGACACGTCTAAACACGCTGCTCGCCGAGGCTTCTCCCGCACGACGGCGCAGCATCTTGTCTTGTGAAGGGAGAATTATGGCGCTCGCAGGATAGATTCCGCATCTTGCAGATTCGGAATCCGGGCTTGTGGTAATGGCACAACAGCATCCCCGCCCTCAGATAAGGCGCCGGGAAGACGAGCTGCCTCCACGTGGCTCGGATGCCAGGCGCGCACGTTCGTCAGGCTCGTCCAAGTTCACGTCCAGTGTCGGGACGCCAGGTAACATCACGTGCCCAGGTCCGACTCGCCAGGACAGGAGCTCTGCTCACCACGTCGTCGCCAAGGCACCTTGACCAGCTCCGCTCGGGTCGTTCCTAAGACCTTGCTTCTCGCCACTGGTCCCGCTTGGTCGTTCTGCAGCTTGCAAAACCGACCGGCAAAAGGCAACACCCAACACGAACAAGTGCCCTCTGTCTCCCGTCAAACACCAGACAAGGCCATAATTCAAATCAACCTAACTAAATTGTTTTCCCCTTTTTTCTCCCGCTGCAACAAGAGGCAGGTGTACGATCTAGCACACAAGGCTCAAACAACCAGTTTTCAAATTAACAACACAACAAAATAGAAACAATTATTAATCAGCAATAATAATTACAAATAGAATGGTCCCCTTGAAATCGCTTGGACCGAAAACATACTTCTGAGGAAGCAAATGAGGTCATTCATTTTTCCCTGCGATATTTTCGCGGAATCCGAAGCTGCTTATATTTGCGACCCTGCTTATCCGTGTAGCGGCGGTACAATAAGCCAGATTCCTTGCCAAATGAAACCCCCTTTTCTTTCACTCCCCGTTTCACGCTCTTCCTCAGATCGGCTAGTGAACAATCTTCCTGTTGTTCGCGAATCCGAGTTTCCCTTTCAACTGCAGCCTGCTCCTGCCAGCTGGCGGAAACCGGAGCGAGTGTGGAGCCCGCGTCGCCTGATTGCGGCGTCGAGTCTATATCGCGGCTAGCACTGCACGCGTCACTCCCACTCACTTCCAGGACCCGCTCGTCTAGGCCAGCCTCCGAGCTCTGCCTCTCCCGTGACTGCTCGCCACTCAAGTTACCGTGATCGGTCCGTGTGCCGCACCGCCTTTCTCTCACCGACGCTAAGTCAAGTTCCCTCGACAGCGGGCGCGCTTTGGATCGCGTGGGGGCCATGTACGCCACGTCGGCAAAGAATGATTTGCCCTGATCCCTCAGCAGCTGCTCCGAGCTATTTGAGAAGAGGTAGGAAAATTGCTCCGGGAGGGCGGCTGACACAGCGGCTTCGGTGTTAAGTTTTCCAAACTCTCCTTCAATGATAACCGTTGCGATCGGTAAACAGACACTCTCCATCTCGGCCACTTGCCGTATCCTAACGCACTCTCCCGTAAAATCACTCGAGGAGACGAAAGACGGGTGAACAACGTCCATAGTTGCTGCAGAGTCCCGCAGTGCTCGGCACTTCTTGCCGTTTACCTTAATTTCCTGCACATAGGGCTCCAATAGACGTATGTTTTTGCGAGTTTCCTGTATCGTTGCAAAAGCAATTCTCTCTGGGCAGCTTGCAGCGATGTGCCCTTGCTTTTTGCAATTGTAGCAGGTTAACGGTTTCCGTTTTTCAAAAGAACGCGTCATTTCGTTTCGCTGTTTCGGACCATCGTCATCATTCTGAGATGCATTCTGTCCAACCCTTAGTGTTTCTTTGGGAAGGGACTCGTCGTCCCGAAACTCGCCACGCGTGATTTCCTTCCGTTCGTCGGGCTTCCCGTAAAACCCATCTCTTCTATCTGCTTTTTCTATGCGCACTGCCTTGCTGTGCAAGCTGCGGCGGGTATAATACTCTTCCGCTAACTCTGCTGCCTTGTTTAGCTTAACCTCCTTTAGCCTATCTTGCAGCCAGAGCCGGACATCCTCATCAATGCAACGGTAGAACTGCTCCAACGCGATGCATTCGACAATTTTGTCGCGGTCGTCGTAAACCTCTTCGCCCTTCAGCCATTCCACCAGGTCGGCTTTTAGACGAAACGCGAAGTCAACATTCGACTCCTTACCCTTTTTTGCATACCGGAACCTCTGCCGGAAAGCTTCGGGCGACAATCTGTACTTCCGCAGTAGCGCTTCCTTCACATCACTGTAGCTCTCAAACGCCTCTTTCGATAAGCAAGTTATTACGTCTGATGCCTCCCCAGGAAGCAACGCTAACAGATTCTGTGCCCAAAGGGATCGCTCAATGCTATTCCGTTCACACACGTGCTCAAATTTCACGAGGTATTTGGCCATATCCTCTCCGACGACAAAGGGTGGAAGTTGATCGCGTATTCTTGGAACATTAGAAGTGAGACTAGGCGCCGGCGAGTTATTTCGGATCTCCAACTCTTTCATTTTAAGCTCGTGCTCACGTCGCTCCCTCTCTCTCCTTTCCTCCTTTTCCTCTTCGCGACGTTGCTGTTCTCTCCTTTCCTCCTTTTCCTCTTCGCGACGTTCCTGTTCTCTCCTTTCCTCCCTTTCCCGTCGTTCATTTTCCTTCCTTTCCTGCTCGCAACGTTCCTTCTCCTCCCTTTCCCGACGTTCATTGATATCCGCCCAGGCCTCAGCGGCTTCCTCAGCCGTTACGTCCCCGGTCCTCATGACCTCAAGGATCGCATTCTTTCTTTTGGTTGAGCCCAACTCAATGCCCAACTCCTCACAAATTTCGAGAAGTTCCTTCACCTTGTACTTCTCCATCGTTCACACTGTCCTCCTGCTGTTTACCCCTTTTTGAATATACCTGCCGTACGCTACTATAACACTACTAGTAAGACATATGCAAGTATTTCACACACTGCCCTGTTTACCCCCTCAGCATCCCCTGGTTTTCAAAACACTCTTACTAGGCTTGAAACACACAAGGTTATCACAATGCAACACCAAATCCTTCCCTAAGCTACTATAACCTGTGTCAGAGAAAGTCTGGTGTTTGAGGTAAACTTCAGGCACTCACCGCGCCGAGGTAGCTGATGCCGGTCAATCCCACCGCTGCCACCAGTGTTACGTCTTCCAACCGGTGCCACCAGTGTTACGAACTTCCAACCGGTGCCGCCAGTGTTACGGACTCCCACCGGTGCCACCGGTGTTACGAACTTGTACCGCTGCACCACGATTACGGCTTTGTGGTCCCGTAGCGCTCGTCACCCGTTTCGTGACAGAGCGTTGGTAGCGAAGACTCCGAGCCTGGCGTCGATGAGAATAAAAAAAGGGACTTTATACATTACATACAGGTTATCATACAGGACATGAACGGGTCGGCACTGGGGCCGAGTGCTCACAACAAACGCGACTGTTCTCGCACGACGACGTCCGGCGAAAACGCGTTACACATCTCGCCCCAGTCGGGAGCGACACTCTCTCCCGGTGGGGTCGGCAGGTCCTGTTTTCGAGCGGCGTGTCGCTGCTTTTATAATCCCCGAGGCCCATTGTCACTCAAACGGCCCAATACAAAGTCAGCACACGACGGTCGTCCGAGGGGTCCAACCAGCGACCGCGCTGGCCACCCGGTTCAAAGTTCGCGCGCGCGGTGACCTTCAGGCAAGGGAGGTGCGGCGCCGGGCCGTCTGGCACACGCGGACACGTCTAAACACGCTGCTCGCCGAGGCTTCTCCCGCACGACGGCGCAGCATCTTGTCTTGTGAAGGGAGAATTATGGCGCTCGCAGGATAGATTCCGCATCTTGCAGATTCGAAATCCGGGCTTGTGGTAATGGCACAACAAAAGGCATTCCCTTGCTCTGCTCTTCCTCGTGCTATCAGAATATGGAATTCGCTCCCTGACAGCATTGGAAGCCAACCTAACTACGATTCATTCCTTGATGCCTTGACTGAATACATGACTAAAGAAAAGTGAAGTTTGACGTTTGTCGCACAATGCTTTCTATACTTGCACTATATTTACAGCTTATTTTCGCATTACTACTGTTATGTCGCTATGTTTACCGTTTCGTTGGAATGTCGCGTCCATAACTTTTCTGTCATTCTTTTTCATCATTACTGTTGTTATTAATTACACGACTTCACTGAAAACAATCTGTGTGATTTATTCCTTGTTATTATATTATGTTTTTTTTTATGTTTCTCCTTTTCCCTAGTGAGTCGTGATCTAAATAATTCGTTTTTCATCTCAGTTGTACTTTGGTTGTAGGTTGTAAACAGATACGGTTTATAGATTTCTTGTATTCAACGTATTTTCTATGTACTGCTCCCCTTATTCAATGCCTCACTTTGAGGCCTGTAAGGTGTTTTTAAATAAATAAATAAATAAATCAGTGAATGAGGGATCTCTTACACATTTTTTGGACGGGGGAAGGAGCGTCCCAGTTTAGAATTTGCGGGTATCTGTTCATGGCTTCATAATAGGCGAAGCCGACCTGTGGTGCTGAGATGACCTGTACCTTTGTTACTAGCAGCACGTAGTTCGAGCGGCCAGGCTGCCGCTACACAGTGAAGATCTGCAGGTTTATTCTGCACCATCGACTGAAATCCGGCGGATGTTTCGTCAGCTGTATCCACGCCCACTAATACTGAGGAGCGGGCACCCATTTAGCTTGCAATAAATCACTTACAAGAGAAGCTACCCTCAGCGACGGTTGTCATGGTATCGAACTCCAGCGCTGCCCCTCAGCAGATTAAAGTGAAAACTTTGATAACCCAGCTATGGGTAGCGTTTAAATTACTGCCATTAAAATTAAATGTAGTGGGGTTTCCCTCACTTGCCGGTGGATATATTCGCAGATACAAATTGGTGCATAAGTGGGATAACCTGGTATATTGGATTATTACAGCCAACTTACTCGCTTCTTCACGCTGAAGTTTCGTACAGGGCTAGAATTTTGTAATTGGCTTTGTTTATTAACAAGCCAGGGCGAATGACTTCGTGTTTCGTGCAGAATAGGTTGGATTCGCTTTGCATTTAGATACGCCAGTAAAAAAATATTTCGCCTCAAGACGACGGTGGCGCCAGCTGTCCTGGCTATCGCAGAAACACTGTTCACTGTAGCCCCCAGAGATGGCGTCACCATTGCGTTGCGGCGGGATTGACATGTTTTGATCGGCGTAGTTGCAGACGATGAGCACATCGACTTTACTCTGTAAAAAAGCAAGCAAGTTATTGATATAAGCGTGTTAATAAACTAGACCAATTGGAAAAATTCCAGCTCTATTCTAAGCTTAAGCGCTAACGATGAACTGGTTTAGGTCGAAGTGTCATATATATCTGGCAATGTTATTTCTGCTACACACGCTATGCATTTATGCTAGTGAATGTCTGGTCGACGGACCTCAATTATACACCCCTAAATACTGTGGTTGCCCAGAAGTGCTGTGTCATTTCGATGACACTCAAAGTACATCCCTCGGACCTGTGGATCTCGCTGGATCATCGTAATTTTTTTTTCACTGCCTAGACTTGACTTACTGCGCTTGCAGTCTCCTACCGAATCGGTTATGCCTTTGTACCGGAGCGCTGGCTGAGAAAACGGAAGCGTGCGTTAAGTGGTCTAGTGTTTTCCCTGACATGTTTGCACTAGTGAATATCGAGCTTCCCTGCGCTGCTTGCACATCGCGCATTTCTTTCCGTGGAACTGCCTTCTTCTTTAGCTGCCTTGGACAACTATCGATGAATGCCTAAATCTTATTGGCAGAGGGTCTCGGTGCTGCAAGCTGTTTCTTTCCTTGACTCGCCCCCACTACACGCTTCCTCAGGCGCTATTAGGCACTTTGTCCCTGGCAGTGGTTTCGTGCTCATCTGATATTTTAATTTTGCTCTACTCTGCGTGGTCTGTGAGAAGTCCATGCTGATTCGGAACGAGTGAGTTGTTCACAATAAAAGACAGTATCCTGTGAAAAAGAAGATGAAAAATCTTAGACGATGACGACGACGACAATGACAACATCAATCAATCAATCGATCGATCGATCGATCGAACAATCAATCAATCAATCAATCAATCAATCAAATGTGTTTATTAAATTTCCCAGGAACAACTTCCAGGAACTTGGGGCTGGCGCTCTCGTCAACACAATGCACAGAAGGATGACCAGTACAAGCTAACAAACACATACACATGCGCGCACACATAAAGAAGAGAATAATAGTTTCGCCAATGCTGATTTTCATCATCATCATCATCATCATCAGCCTGGTTGCGCCCACTCCAGGGCAAAGGCCTCTCCCATGTTTCTCCAACAACCCCGGTCATGTACTAATTGTGGCCATGCCGTGCCTGCAAACCTTTTAATCTCATCCGCCCACCTAACTTTCTACAGCCCCCTGCTACGCTTCCCTTCCCTTGGGATCCAGTCCGTAACCCTTAATGACCATCGGTTATCTTCCCTCCTCATTACATGTCCTGCCCATGCCCATTTCTTTTTCTTGATTTCAACTAAGATGTCATTAACTCGCGTTTGTTCCCTCACCCAATCTGCTCTTTTTTTATCCCTTAACGTTACACCTATCATTCTTCTTTCCATAGCTCGTTGTGTCGTCCTCAATTTGAGTAGAACCCTTTTCGTAAGCCTCCAGGTTTCTGCCCATGCTGATTTTAACAGAGCATAAAATGTGTACAAGAAGAAAATAGAAAGCGAAAGTGGAGAAACAAAAGAAAGAATTACAGAATGACGGAACACACAACAGATATAATAGATTTGGTTCAGTTATTGCAAGTTCTCTGCAACTGCTTTCAGGAAAAAATGACATTTAGGCATCAAGGTACCCAGGCACTCTGAATGGGCGTTATATGTCGTCTGCACTCCAAATCGAAGTTAGAATATAGAAGCTGGATAGAAGATAGAAGCACGCTGTTTCCTTGTGCGTATCTGTAGAATGTAAAAAGGCACATTATAAAGTGCGAGCAGTCGATTTTTCTACGTAATAATTTGGGAAAAAAAATCAACGTCCGATTTACTGCGGCTACAGGTGAGGTTAGTTAACGTAAGTGTTTATGTTAATTGTGTGGATATGGAATCTTTCGACAGAATCGATGTTTAAATATAGATGTGAATATTTTTTTGCACATCTTCGAGAAGCGCGAAATTGGACTTACAAGTGCCGCCTCAAACGACGGAGGTGTCTCAAGAACTGGAAGGCATAGGCTCTTATATAAAGTTACAAATGGCACATGTATGAAGTCTCTCGTCACCTGACATTCTGCGCAGAGCTTTCGAAGTGCGCACTGCCTCGGCTGTTTAAAAGTGTGGCGAGAAACTCAGACAGCTATCGAAGTACACTCGAAGGTCCTTCGTTCCCTGAGCTCTTGGCAGGAGAACGTCTTCAACGCTATCGGAAATAAAGGCTACTTAGCCTTCCACGTGAAGCATACAACTTTCCTTTTCGATTCATTTGCGTCGAGCTTGTTTTCAGCGCAGCATGACGAAAAGTTTGAATGTCCTTTTGAAGAGCGAAGCAATCACTAACATTTTTTGCCGCTTTGAAAAGATTCGCGTCATCAGAATATAAAAAAGTGAAGATATCTGAATGACTACCGAAATGTCGTTAATAAACAGCGAGAAAAAAAGAGGGCCCAGGACAGGCCCTTGAGGAGCACCACCCCGAAAAGGCGTTTTTGTTTGAATTTCCACGGAACTAAATTATGCTTTCTGGTATATTCTAACTCCGACGCTTCATGTCTGTGGGTTGTGTTGAAGTCGTACATTGCAATTTTTCTGGCATAATTAGCTTTGAGGAATTCAACTAGTTCATTAATGCCTCTGCGCCACGCGTAGGGCCTGCGTGGTTGCAGTTAGGAATGATTTTTCCCCAAGTGACGTCCGTCGCCGACATCATATGTCTTGCTACACGGGGCCCTAAATGCTGCCGCGTTAATAGGGTACAATTGCAATACGCTTAGTCGCTGTGCCATAATTATACTCTGTATGATTGGTGACGCGGGAAATTGCGAGGAAATTCACCGTGGCAATGATGTACGCTTGTATGAGACAGGGAGAGTCAAATGGAATTTCTTGGCATTGGAAGGTGTTCGACTGATTTGCTGTTGCGTCTAGGCGCCGGGAGACCGTTCCCAGCGAGGTAAGAGCGAAACATTGAGCCCATAAGAGGGCTTACCACGCATGTACACCCCCAAGCAACGCACCAAGCGGCCGATATGAACGATCCATATCTGAACTCTGTACCTAAATCTAGAGAAACGTGGTCAGTCTTGCGAATGGAAACGTTCGATATTACGCAATTTTATGTATGCCGAGCCCAGGAAGCGCTAAATATTTTCACCTTATTGCACCATCGTACCCCTCACATGAACTGGGACCAACACCACTTTTGAGTTCGATATATTGTACCTTTTATGGCAAAGTGAGCTCTCTGAAGCGCGACCATTCCTGGCTCAGATGAAGGAATGTAATGCCGAGCTACGCCTCTCTCTCTCTCTCTCTCTCACCCCGCGCAAGGCCAACTCTAGAGTTTAGTACCGCTTGCGTCATGCTTGGATCTACAAGGGCTCCATCTGTACACGGTACACATGTATGATCAGGCAATCAATGACTCCGTTTCTCTACAAAAGAATTGCAATGTAAGCTGTATGGGAAACTTATGTTTGCAAAGGTATGTGCCATAATGCTGCTTGTGGGATAATGGACCGTCTTAAAATGGTTCCACGCGAAAAAGAATTACATGTCTTTTTTGCTGCCTGATTCATTGATTATGGTAATATAGTTGGTTTGCTGTTTGAAATTTCCATGGTCTCTGTACCGCATAGGACTTACCACTAACCCATACTATGATAACTGTCGCAACTTAGAGACAATGGAGCACATATTACTAGAATACCCCGCGTACCGCGACGAGAGACAATTTTTTGAGCACCAAATGGACATGATTCGCCACGAACCGTTAAGATTACCGAGCATCTTAGGTCCAATGCCCGGCCCTTCAATACAGCGACGGGTTTGGGATTTATTGTTCAAATACCTGACAGAAATTGGTCAAATAGGAAAACTTTAAAAATTGCATCCTTCCTATACAAAAGCCTAAATTAACCCGCCATGTCACGTGTAAAAATTAGTATCAGGTCCACTCGGACATTTCATATTTATTTTTATCCTTTTTTTCTCCCACTCTCTTCTGGAATCTTTTTATCCCATTCCCCATCCCTATACAGAGTAGCATGCCAGCGGGTGGCGAAATTATCTGTTCTTCTAATAAAGAGCCCTCTCTCTCTCTCTCTCTCTCTCTCTCCCATGGACTCCGACGCCGGTTTCGGGAAAAATCACAAACACAAGCGAATGAAGGTATACCGAGCACAGACACCGATGACGCGTACACCGCACTTACTACAATAATCGTTCGTTTAAAATAGTGCCAAAAATACATCGACAAGTAAGAGCACAGGACCAGCGCTGGTCCTATGGTCTCTCTTGGTTATGTGTTTTTGTAGCTGTTTAAAATGATAGGCCTGTACCAACTAGCTCTCACCCGAACCCTTGCAAGACTTCCCTAATTCTTTGCTGTGACATAATTCAACATATGTTCCGATAAATCCTACGTGCAAAATAGATTGTTTCGGTTAGCTATGCTAGCTTGCCGCTTTGCACATAGTTATTGACTTGCACTGTTCTGCGCTATTACGCAATGACCACAATGAGTTTTTTCAGTGGTTGCATGTAGTATGTTGTTTAATAATCTAATCTGTCAGGACAAGTCTAGCAGTGCACATATTTTTTTTCGTCAGCGATATGCTATTTTTAGCACTTCGGTGTGTTGAAGTCTGGCATGTTTAAAGTATTGTGCAAACTTATCACGTGTTTTCAACAAGGCAGTTGCTTGCCTTTGAATTTGTACATGTTATAAATGCTTTTACGTATATAATATGGGTCAACCCGGGAAAGCAGTAGCTCACTGCAAATGGAGCCAAACAATGCATCTTCGTCGCCCAAAGTCTACGGTTCCAGCCAACAAAGATTCCTTGCCTGTCTGCAGCATATTTTGTATAATGGCTGCTTGAAATTTGATGCGGTGATTGCCGCGCAAGTATATTTGCAATACCACGAGTCAATAGCTTGGGCCTTCTCACCTAAAAGCGCTGAAAGAAAAATCTGTGGCCCTGACTCTTCCATACGCATGGCAGGAACCTGTCCTGTGCTGCCGTAAGCATTGTGGGTTTCGTGGCTTCCTAGATTCGGCAACATATGGCAGCCGCAGAAGCTACACATCTGTTGCACCTTGAGTGTCTGAGGCTGAACGGTGTCATACAAAATGAGATATCGCAGTTTTTGGCCAGATAAAAACGAAAAAAAGAATGATCAACGGAAAAAAAATGACCGCAGTTTCTTTTGGGTGAAGAATTGAAAGCGATCGCAAGGTTATCCCCTGGGCTTCAGATCCTCACACTGTTTTCTATCACTACATGAGGGCGACAAGGGTTGACAAAAGTAGGTCGTACAACTGTTTTTAAGCAGAATAAACGGAGTCGGGCAGCGCTGTGACCAGGCGTGTCACAACGGATGTAAGCGCCAAAGGAAATAACTAGATATAAGCAGCTTGTCAGTTAACAATCCATTCCGCTCAGTCCAGTGTATGCATTATGGTGCGTCGTGCACAGTTAACCTCAACAGAAACGAGTATTTACTAGCGTGCGAAACTCGTGCCACCGGCCCAAGACGTACGCTGTAGTGGAAGCACTGTAGAGCCGACATTACGGAGCTTGAGCAAGGATACGCTCCATGGCGGAAGTAATACACTAGAAGAGAGCATCACGTGACAGTCTTGAAGCATAGTCGTAAAAACAAAATAGACAAGTAGGCCCTAGTCACGGGATACGCATATGCAAGTGGTAGATCCTAGTCGGCTTGCTTTGGTCGTGTGTGCTGTTGAGATTTCAGAACAGGCTGTTACGCATCAGCACGCCGAAAAGCCTTAATTAAGCGGTTACCACGAGGCAACCCTAACCATGCGGCAAGGCCTATGCCGAAGTCAACGCAGAGTTCGTACTTAGTGTTGACGGATCCACAAAAGGCCCCTCTACCTGCAGCAGAGAGGCCTAACTAATGACGAAAAGGGCCAACGTCGAATGCTACAGAAAAGTGGCACCGACATTGTATTTCCATGTTGCTACACGGTCGCCCATTCCATGCCATCGGAAGTGGGGTGCAGCAGAACGACGCCACCGATTCCACGATTGTGAGTGGCCGAGACAGTCACCATATTTCTTAGACGAATCGCCTAGGGAAGACGCCAGTAATACAAACAACAACCTTTCGTATAGGGGGCGGGGGAGGGGTGACGTGTCTTGATGGCAACTCAGACGTTAAATGTGCTCTAGTTTGGAGTGGACTACCGTATCTGGAGTCCGTGGTAACAACATAACACAGAGCCTTTTTCTTTCATTCCTACTACCGCATGTATCCGTCGATGGGCTTGGTGGATTCCTGGCCCAAATGCCACTTCGAGCCACAACAAGGCGCACATGTCAGGCGTAACAAACGCACGAAGAGGTTAGCGAATATTCAAGCATGCGACGCAGTCGACTCTTTGTTATGTCTTTGAGGTAATGCACCGAGCGCCACGCGTTACATAAGTATGATTGGTGGTTCAAGGTGCAATACAGCGGGGCAAAAATAGCAAGAAAATACGCACCGCAATTTAAGGTGCACAACAGCTGATTTTACCAAGCACGACGCCACCTCAGGGCATTCTGGGTGGGTTCCGAGGCGAGAGCGCTCGCAACTCCACCAACGGCGGTGTGTTAAGCGCAAGTGACCGACGCTTTTAAATATTCTGTAATCGTGGATCTGGCGCCTAATACTTTCTCCGGGTTCCAAGGCAATGCATTTGAAGCAAAGAACGACCCACGCGGTAGCACAAAACCAGGGGTTACTTTCCACGTGACTCCATGGCTGTGACGACTGGCGCCACTAAAGGTTACCACCGACCAAACAATTTCGAATGGACCGGAACCCATGTGGGCCGAATCCTACGAAATAGGCACCGTACGTGCAGAAGGCCCCCGAGAGCGGGAGGGACGGCATCTGTGGAGGTTATTTTGTCGAGTCTAGTAGATTCACGTGACGCTTCCTCCAAGATTTTTTGTCCTTCCTCCATGGTTTTGGCAACCGGCTCCGTCGTGTTTTGCGGCCAAAAACACTCCAGGTCTCTCGCGTCCCTCGAGACTTCCTAACCCTAAACATCACGGCCCACGCATGCGCTGTCGGAAGCATCACTGCATGGCGGCCGGGCCGACGGCGCCAACGTATTTGTAGCATCCATGTGGTTACTATCGCAATAAATTATAATGCACACGAAATCAGTTTGAGTTGAAGTAAGGAGCATACATACAAGCGGAAAGCTGGCAAGGGTTTGTGCTGGGGATGCAAGACAACAAATGGACTATTCAAACAGTGCAATGTCACTCTCAAACGTTTTAGGGCACAACACTTAGGAGCCCGTTTCTGTGGCGATCGTCGTGGCGTTGTCTCTTGTGAACGAGCGAACGAGCAGTGCGAAACATTAAAGTGGACGTGGAGCCAAGCGGGAGAGGAAAGCAGAGAGCGCGAGGGAAAGCGGAGGAGGAGGCTGCAGTGAAAGCATGAGGTGGAAAGCGGAGAAAGAGAGTACGGCGAAAGGCTGAGGAGTAAAGTGGAGTGCGGCACGAGACTACGAGACGGCGCCATAGTATTGTAATCTCATCTTATGTGCCTGTGGTGCTTCAAGGTGCAAGCATGGTGGGGAAAAAAGATAGCAAAACAGTAAGCACCGGAGTTTAACGTGCACAGCAGCTGATTTCACCGAACATGTAGTAGTATAATGTAGCGCTGTGGGCGCTGCCATCATTTCGGTGCGAGACCCGAGCTCGTGCTGCTGATGCCAAGAGCTAGGACTGGTCACTATGAGCTACTTTCGATCCGTCTGACGAGCTTCAATAAAGCCTCCTCTCTCTCTCTCTCTCTCTCTCTATATATATATATATATATATATATATATATATATATATATATATATATATAACTGCATGGGCAGTAAGGAGCATGGTTTCCACGTCGTTTTCATTTTTCTCGCTACGCCAACGGAGCCAGCCTGCTTTTTTCCTCACATCTCTCTCTCTCTCTCTCTCTCTCTCTCTCTCTCTATATATATATATATATATATATATATATATATATATATATATATATATCCTCCCACACTGCGCTCTCCTCGAGAGCAGTTAAGGTCGCCGTGATGCGCGCACGTCGTCGTCTCTGTCTTTGACTTTGCCCCGTGTGTCTAAACATACGCCAGCCCGCACCGCTCTCCTCAGAGTCAGTAAGGCGCAGCTACAACAGTTTGAAGCTTGTTGAATGATTTGATGCCAAAACAAACGCTAATACTTCTTTATTCAGGTCCCAACGCTGCACGACGCACGTCAGCGCGCCAGGCGCCCACTGCGTGCTGACGTGCGTCCTGCCGGACCGTTATTAAAGTTTAGCCAATCCAATCCAACTGCATCGGCAAGTGTTTCGTCATGCACGAGGAAAACGTAAAGCGTCGGATCACCTTTCGTCGTGTCGAGCACGAGCCGTGCATGAAAATGATGCGCTCTCCGACGCATCAAGGTACCGTTTATCTAGTATTCGTGTCGACTTTAAAAAAGACAAAAAAAGAACCACTTTCTGGTAGTGGGGTCTGTGTTTCTGTGAACGTCCTTTTAGCTTTTTGTTTGTTTGTTTTTGCCAAATGCGCCGCTGCACCGAAAACATGGATTACCAACCAGTCTGTGAGTACCAATTAGCTAAGTGTTTGTATGAGCGTTGCTGCACGTTCTTTTTTCTTTCTTTTTGACCCGAAAAAAGATGTCGACACCAAGAGACGGAGCCAGCTGCTACTGATTGCTCTTACGTTTTCCGAAAAATTCATGATGAAGAATCTCTTAAGCTGGGAGTTGAAAGTTAGTCCTTCAAGCGATGATGCATAGATATCGATGCTTTAAAATATTGTTAGAAGAAGGACTTCGTGAGGTTTTGAATAGATTGCTTCAGGCAAAAAAATAATAATAATGATCAGATGGCGTTTCACTGCACGTCTCCTATAGGACGTTTATAATGCAGGCGTACCATCGCGTTTCACATTAACTAAGTAGTTCCTCCGACGGTTAATCATATCAGTTGACTCTCCCCGCATCTTGTCATCTAGGTTCAGAAACGGTCCACCGCATCTTCCACATCGCTGACTAAGCGGTGCCAAAGAGACAAAAAGCACAATAGGAGAAGTTGTGTTCACCCGATTTTGTTATTCTCCTTCATGTTTTCGCCTGTCTCCCGCCCTTTAGTCAGCCATGAAGCCAAGCAAACTTGAGCGGACTTTCTGTTCTTGCTGACCCGCAATGCTTTCGGCAGCAGAATCCTTCCTTTTCGTTCTCTTCAGGAGTGTTGAAAGAGCACTAACTCCTTGCAGTGAGTTAGGGGGTAGAAGGGTAATGGTAGCTGGCGAAACACTACCGCATAGCGCACTTAAGAGGCAGAAAACTAGGAAAATGCTCCCTTCGATTACTCCCGAGAGAGTCTCAGACCAAAATAATCAGGAGATCGTCCGGGAGGAATGAGCTGCTTAACTGCTGTGACTCCCTGCTCCTGAGTCTTCTTGAAGCTCTTTCTGCGATGGCGTGCCACTTGGCTTGCATGGTACAAGTTGCGAAACGTTAAGTTGTGCTGATGAGTTCGCCTGGTTTGCGGGAAACGAGGCGAAACACTGCGGAAATGAAGGACTTTGTTTTCTTGTTTCTAGATGATCACTCGCTTTTCTATTGGGTCCATTTTAGGCAGCCCGTGCGGTCATCAAGTTGACGTGGCTGGCGTAGAAAAGACAGCTTACGTTCCCCAAGGCTGCACTCGTGGTGCCTGCCTTGAACAAATCATTCGATGGCCGTCTTGCATAACCGGTCGTACTCGGCTGCTGTTTGTCATAAGTACGTGCACTAATGAAACGAGCGTCTTGGTTTCATAATCGCAGCAGAGAAATTATTAACGTCCAAGTAGTAGCAGACGTGGCCAGGCATGCTTTGTTCGAGTAGTCGACGTCAGTTATATAACGCGATAAACGATTGAATTGGGAAGCCCCTAGCGAACTGTGTTAGTGTTGTACTCATGCAGTACGTAGCAGTCTAAGTAGGGCTTGCATCAGAGGCACTGCCGACTCAATGCTTCCTTTTAAGTAAGCTGTTTTAAGCCTACACAATAACAAAAACAACAAGAAAACGAAAGTGTAAGGCACGCTCGATGCAGTAACCATAGGTCAGTTGATGGGTGGACATAGGTGGGCTGATGATGATGATAGTTCACCTAACAAAGGTAAATATCTAATGTGAGGGAAAAGCCACGAACCGGGTGTTATTATGATGATAAAACAGAATGTGTAGCTGAAAATATGAAATGAACCTATCATAAATGTCAAGAACAGCCGCTTGGTGACGCGCTCACAGTCGTCTTGTCTACTTCACTACCAACTGCCAGGAACTCCGAGATGCAAGCACACGCGCCACCACTCTTATAGTCTTCATGGCACACAAGCACTTCGCTCCCACGATTCGCAATCGCGAAAAATGTTCCATGTCTGAGTGGCTAGTGCGCCTGGCGCTCACTTGCAAGCTTACGGAAAAAAAAAGACGAGAGTTGAATCTTGAGTATAGCGTCCGTGCCGTGCAAGGTTTCGTTTTGAGGCTTCATACGTAATAGCGAGCGCTTCCCATCACCTAGCAACCCTAGCACGACGTTTACACGACTTTGCAGCCCCGGTCACCTAGTGAAAGAAACGAATGTTCGGCAGTCGTCGTCGTCGTCATCATCATCATCATCACTGTCAGCTTATTTTATGTCCACTGCACAAAGAAGGCCTCTCCCTGCGACCTCCGATTACCGCTGTCCGGCGTCAACTAATTCCAACTTGCACCTCAGCATTGCTTTTCACTTAAACGTCACTGCGCACAGCTCTCACTTTGCTCCCAAGTTTCAACCTTAGCTTTAATTTAGTCTCCGAGGCCTCGACTGTATTGTTAATAGAAGCCATGATGTTGCAGGGATATCTCGATACCTAGTTTTACACTGCGCAACGCGGTAAAGAGCAAAGAAAGAAAGAAGGTTTGTATAGCGCATTGCTGCGTAGGAATTTGGCGGACTCCGAAGTGAAAAAAAAAATATCAGCTTAGGTGCCTTTTCTGCCAAAACGCGAAGAAAAAAATGCAGATGGGCTGCGCAGCATTCAGCAGACAAACACGACGGAAAGATAATAGAGGCCAGTTGTACTTGTCGACCATGCGGTGCAAGGTGGCCCAATCGTCCAATGGCATTGGTTTTCTTGGCTACTTCCCACTGCCTTCCCACATGATTCGTTTGATGCTGCTGCATAGTAAACCCCGTCACAGTCGATGAAGGCCGTAGTAGTGTCACTGCTAGCTATAGGTAAATGGAAGTTTACTAGGAGAGTGGTTTCATCTAATCGAACTTTGTAATCATTCGACTCTCTGGGCCCCGAACAAAAGTCGCTGTCGTCTCGTTCAACTGTTGATTCAGTTCAAGCGAGCCTGGTCTAATCAAGGAGTGTGCGGCAATTTAGTTGGCATTAAACAATACAATTTAAGGGAGTTTATCCCACCGGAAAAAATAGTCCGTTACATGACGAAGACTTCAGACAACGCACGGCCACTGGTGAAATCACTGAAACGTGGAAAATTTTGTTCGGTATAGCCACAGAGGCGGCCGGTTGAGCTAGCACCAGACGCCTTTAAATTGCACGCGTTTGTCCGTGACAGCGTCACATTACGTTGCCTTTTTGGGAGGACGGGACGACGTTTCCTGGGATAACGATATTTCCCCGCAACAGTTGAACTTCCTTCGACAGGGTTTATGATTCGGACTAGTTGGCATTCAGTGACATTTTCTTATAACGGATGCTGCATGGTGACGTCACTACAGCCTTCAACAGAGCGTAGTGACCAAATATACGTGCCCCCCCCCCAACAAATTTCCTTCATGGGACACAATATTCGATGCGAAAGGTTCCTCTTACTCCCCCTTAAGATTTCGCATTCCGATTCATCGCATCCCGAAAAACTGTTCCTCCAAAACGAACTCGTTGTTTCATATTATGGTGCTCACGACAGCGCAGCATCACCTTCAACTGCAGGACGTTCGGCGCCCCAGTTAGGGTAAGGCTTATACATAATAAATCTCCATAGAATTATTGCTAACGAAAAAATGATAACTAAAAAAAACGCTAAGGCTTGGTTTTCGTCATCGCCAAACCATACTTCTTTGGTGGCGAGAAAAAAAAAAGCTTAAGAGGATGGTGCATCCATTTTTTTTTCTTTTTTGGTAGCGGTGAACTTGGAGGGATTCGCGCTACAAATGCTTCGAGAAGTCAAACTGCTTTTTACATTCCTTTGGGTCGCGCACCCTTGGAGAGATGGTAGGTCGAATTCGGTGAAGAAACGTGAAAAGAAGGAACGGCAGTTCCAAACTGTTATACAAAAGCGCATCGTCATTGTTATCGCGTTCGTCCGAGCACGAAGAAGGCTTCTTCGTTTGCGGCGAGAAAATAGGATTACTGAACCTTGTAGCCATACGACGTAGCTTGAACTGAAGTTTAGCAACAAAAAAATGAAAATAAAGTGATAGCAGCGATAGAACTTTTTCAGTTGTATTTGTGAATGGCAGAAGGACACGCGTGGAAAGGCGATGGTACAATGGGGATGCAAACTATCAAATCGACCAGGGAGACGTATCCGTCGTAGAAAGGGCAACAATAGATGCCGCACACAGTGCAGCATGCTTCGAGCGCGAAGTAAAGACCGAAGGCGCGTGAGGCGAATGGCTTTTGGGCACTCTGAGCGCTCGCGTATTTGGGGGCAGAAACGAAAGGTTTCTCGGCCAATTTATTTTCGGTGTGGACCGAAAGCTCGAGTTTTGTGCCCCCCCCCCACCAACCGTCTCGTTATGGTAGTATGTCTTTCTTGCGTCTGCTTTGGTAGCACGAATGGCAGGGAACAGACGCTTTTTAATGGCCTATCCTCCTGCGTCGTTTACGGCGTGTTCGATCCGGCGAGCAGACGAGCCCGTGTGGCCAACTTCGACGACGAAGCACCGAAGATAACTGCGAACAGAAGTCGCTCGTTTTTAGCAGTCGACATTTGATCCGAGAGCTTCGAAGAGCCTGTACAGTCATACAAGTCTTGTCGAAAGACAAACTGAAGACCTCAGCTCTGCCATATGCAGGGCTTGCTACTTCGGATGAGGGCTTTAAAATAACATCTAGAGGGAACTAATGCAGGACAGTGGGAAAAACAGAAATAACATCTGGAAATATTAAACAAATCAAGCCCAGACGACCAACAGAAGATCAATGAATGTGTATGAGACGTGACTCGCGTATGTATAACAGCACGGGTTTTCTGGCTCGGTTTGCACTCTCATTTTTGTTCCAGGGCCTGAAAATATCACCGGCCAATATATGTCCACGTACACTGCGTAAATTTTTTTGCTGCAAACCACGAGGTATAGCGTAGGCTTTGACATGGCTCGTGCCCAATATATTGAGGTACCATATTTTCTGGACTGTAGTCCACACACGGTGTATAGTCAGCAGGGGCCCAGTTTGGCCTTAAAAGAAAGTTTTAAAGATATTTTGTACCCAATGTAAAGTCCGCAGGAACAAACTTCCACAAAAATTAGGTGTTTTTGCTTGTCTGCGACCAGTGAACGGTAGATAAGCAAAACTTTTATTGTAAACTTGTAAAAGCCCGAGTCCTTTATTAGGCTTAATATATGAGCCAGTACTAAAATTACTTTTGTTGGGACTGCAAGAACACAACAAGTCAAGCATGTCAGATTCGACGAACGGCTCTACATTGTCTCCATGACCTTTGCAATCTTTAGTTCTCGCGCACGGTAGACTACGCTGAGTTTCAACAATGCCGTCAAGGTGCAGCATTCTCTTGCATATTCTCATCATATTTCATGTTTTACGGTATCTCAATATCTTCAAGCGCGCCTCCAATCTTGAAAAATAAAACCACGTACAGTCCGCACCCAGCGATATTTCAACTTTCAAAATTGTTTAGTCCGCGGACTTTAGTCGGGAAAATACGGTAGTTATCCCCTGGAGCACAGCGGGGAACTGAGTTGCCCGTCTTTATACAAGAAAAACTTCTGGTCTAGGCTAGACGAAGTCCTATCGAAACGATGGCTCTGGTGCTGACATTTATTGGTGACGCACTCCCGACGACTTGAAATCCCCGTCTTCCGGGGGCCCTGCCGTCTTATATCAGGGGACGTTAATGTTACGCAAGAATTATCTATATCCTCCTACGTCAACTTGTGCATGGCAATGCACATTGCCTCATTTCCTTTTGGTTTTATTTTAGGTTAGTTCACAGCCAACTAGGTAAAAAAATATATTGATCCAAAAAATGAAGTTGTGTGCACGCAGGAAGCATATAGAAGTGGTTTAGTTGTATTTTTGCTCCCTGGTCTTATGAAAGTTCGCACTAATTTTATCTAGATCACTTTAGGCCGCAAGCACGTCGCTAGGAAGAAGGCGACGTATGGCGTTTGCCGAAGGAAGTGTGTTGATTAGAGGTGCTTGCACAGCTTCATCCCATGTGCCACAGGGCACAGCCATGATGGTGGATTGGCCAAGAACGGCCGCATATAACCGGTGGCACATACCCAGTTGCGCATGCTCAGTGCCCAAGTTGCCTGTTCGCATGCATACCCATTGGTCCGTACATGTTGTCTACTATAGCCAGACTATAGTCGGGCGCACAGCCAGAGGTCCACGTATTTGATCGATCGAAAGAAAGGCTTGGAAAGCCAATATGTCCCTTAGAAGTCTTGGGGTCTCGCGAGGATATTGAGTCCCAAGCATGTCCGGGTAACTGCGTGCTTTAGTATTGCACAGAGTGAAGTTTTGCTCTTCAACGAACAGCCGCATTTTCTGGCATTGCAATTTCTTCTCATTTCTTCTTCCTTATGTATTGTTTTTAAGGGACACACACACTAACACACACGCGCGCTGATCGACAATGTGTCCGACGTCAACATGAGTTATCCTCTCGCTCACAGTAGTGATCGAAGACGTTAATTTCGCTTAATTCGTGTTAGCTGCTTCGCGCCACTACTATATGTGGAAGCGATGAAAGAGTGGCTTGTCATGGCACTTGATAGATCGGTCTGAGGCGAGCCTTGCTTGAAGAAAATATAAGCGGAAAATTTAATATCTTCCAAGCACACGGATTCTTACATAATCTTTAGGAAGAACGTAACCGGGGTTTTCTTTTTCTCTCTAACTGCTGTTTTGATTTCGTTCCTCGTTTTGTACACAGCTATCATGGCAGAGAACAGGAGCAGTCAGCGCCAACTACGTACAAGCATCTTCTAAATTACGACTGGTAATAATTAAAAAAGGCGAGCGTAGCAGTCTCACGTGATAGATGGCTACAGGATCCCGCGTGCGGACACTCTTCTTTTTCCAAAGAATAACGGAAGGGGATAAACAAACAACATGTTAAATGAATAATTAATTTCCAGCTCTTAATGGAAGAGGCACAGCGGATGCGCAAAAGAAGACGTGGGAAGTACAGTAAGTACGTTGTGCTGAGGAAACACGAAAAGTCCAGCGGCGCATGCAGAACCTGCACGTATACTTCGGTTCCCCAATTCCGTGCAGGGGCGCAAAGGCTAGAGTTCGCCTTAGTCAATTGATTACGAGAGTCAGTTGAGTGTTTCAGAGACAGTAGAAGGACGGTTCGCCCACTGAAATCTGCTGATCCTTCCATGAAGCTTCCTTTCAGTCGGCGTTACGCGAAAGGTGATCGGCGGCCGACGATGAAGGAGCCCTTCTTCTGGATCTTCCTTCGAGTTGGCTGACGCCATTCATAGCTTTCGCTGTGCTGTACAGAATTGGGGAGACTGCGTGTAGGTTCCAGATGTAAAACACGCAGAAAAGCACGCGCCATAGAAATGCCAGGAAGACACGTAGAATGTCTGGTTCAATACACCGTAATGATGAAAAAAACGCAAACGTCGTTGCAACGGACCCAAAAACAAACGTCTGCAAAAGACCATGTAATAAAAGAAAACTTGAGCTGCCGAGATGATGGAATGACAGGGAGAAGACTTAGCTGACTGAGATAAGAATATATACCGGAAGCCTGGCACGCTTATTGCTTGAATGATGCCAGCCGGATGGCGAAGTAAACAGTCGCACGGGTCGCTAACTTCTGTTGCCGACGCAGGCACCGGAAGGATGTGTCGCTGAAAGTCGAGGGAAAAGGAACTGAACACGCACATTAGGCAAGTACCACACATTTGCGTGCTTTAACAGCATGCGTTTGGGGACGTACTCCTCAATGCTGACGTCGAAAAGAAGTAGTCGTCTAGGTGAAGCTGAGTGAAGGTTGTGTCAGTGATAGGAAACAGAAAAAATCAATGTAAACAAACGTATTTTTTTGTACGAATATTTGAGCCATTTAGATGGTACGTTCGAGATTGAAAATGTTGATGAAAAAATTCTGGCATAGCTTTGCCTGTATCCCCAGGCAATGGCCGCAATGCACTAATGGTGACAAAGGAACAAGACATTGTAGTTGTCAAATGCCCAGGAGAAAATATTTGACGCTGGCGTTCACCTTACAAGCTGATTCAACTTCTGCGGTATTGAAGCGAAGTTTCGATTCCTAAAGCTTTACCCGTTCGCCTTTGTATATCAAGTACGACTAACGACTATCCACCACCAACCACTACCGCCGACCGCTTAGCAGCGTCAACATCAAGGACGAGCGAAAGGGGCAAGGAAGAAAGCTATCCGCTTTGAAAAGAGCACACCGGGCGGCAACCTAACTAATGATCCAGGCATCTGCTACGAGCAGCGCAGCTGAACGAGGGCTCCCGGCAAGGTTCCGGGGGAAAAAGGAAGCAGGTCGAGGCCGATCTCTGACCTCATGAGGATGATGATCATGATGACGGCTTATTGGTATCTCGTTTGAAGCGGGGTGGTGAGAAATAGTCACCTAGCCTGCTCGAGTTACTCAGGTATGCTATACGTGCTTATTAGTCTAGCATTTTTGTGTAGATCTCTGTAATCTTTTATCTCTTCTTCAAAGCTTCTCTACCTTGTACCTATGCCTCTAACAGATCCGGTCGTATCAATTTCTTTCCAGCCTTCTTTTTTTTTCACCAATGCGCTAAACCTCTCGCTTATCTCGACTACCGAATGGTTTATGCTTCCGTCCACTTTAAATCGAAGCGCTTCTGGAAGGAGCACGTTGCCTACGGTTCTCTCAGGCTTAATCCCTTCTCGTTCCATTAGGATGTGCTGAGTGGTCACCGGAGTTTCGCTCCAGCATGCACATGCCTCATCTGCTTGCGCGCATTTGCTCGGGCACGTTTTGCCCTGAGGCCGCCAGCTGGCGCCGCGGCAGCGGCACTAAAAACTAGGCGCCCTCGCGCAGTTTTCGATGCACGTGGCATGCCGCATCACGCGGCTTTTATTAGGTTAGCAATTATATAGACACTCCAAGCACATTTCAATCGTCCCCGTCGGCGCCGCCGTCGCCGTCGCCGTGATGTTCCGTATAAAGCCCAAGTGCGACAACGTCACGGTCAAGCGCCTTATGCTGTGGCTGCGAGTGCGAGGGTGCGAGGGAGAGCTGAGAGTGGGGCTCGACCTCGTGCATGTAAATGAGGAAGGCAGGGAGGAAAAGCGCCGTCTTTCACAGCTCGCAAGGCACCCGGGGAGGGGGGTCTGTAAACAGGCGGTGGCCGCGTATGGCGACGCTGAGTGCGACCGGGCGCGCTCTATCTTGAAGGCGATGTTAAAAACGGCACAGAGTGCAGGCGTGCCAAGGGCTGATGGCTTTGTGTGCGATGTGTTCTCGCCGCTTACTTCGCGATGAAGCGAGGGGCAGCTCGAAGGGCGATTCGCTAGCTGCTGCTGCCATCTTCCGCAAGCTAGCGTTTTGACAGCGCGTGTCCGTGGTCATCGAGTGAGATTCGTTCATGTTCGCCTGTGCTTGCCTGTCACCATGCGTGTTAATTTAGTTAGCAAGAGAACCTAAGTTTATACGGCCGATGAAACAAATATTCCTACTTGGTAGAGATAATAATTTGCTATCGCTGTCGATGCTTCGGCGTTCGGCCGTAACTGCGACTATGTTATTTAGCAGCCGCGAGTAGGGTCTGTCACAGCCCCGTAATCTATTCGAAATTTTGCAAGCGCTTCGCAATATCTGGTGCAATTCAATCCGCTACGCCCGGGCGTTATTAAGGAGAAACCTTGGCGTCAACCAGGAACTGCAGCTTCAATGCTGCAATGCTGGGTGGGTTCCAATTGTACTCCTTCATGAAACTTTCTGCATGCACCTGCTGGGTTTCCGCATCACTGATTTGCTACACTCGAGCCTTTTCAGGTGCTTCACAATATTCGAGAATACTGATTTTCTAATCATCGTTATACGTACGTTATATATTAACCGACGTGTGTTCCAGCATGCTGAGCCGGCTCTGATAACACCGGCCTCTGATAACGCCGGATTGACACGTGACTTGATAAGGACCCGCCGCCAATCTGCATTGCCGTGTCATAAAAAAAATGTTGCGGAACTTTCTTTATTAGCATTGATGTAACCAGGATTTTCCTTTACTGACACTGGGTATCGAACTCATTACTGTAGGTTGCCACGTGCGCTCTTAGTTCTTGACCACCCACCTTCGGTGCCACTTTGTTATCGCGTTTTTTTTTTGTTTTTTGTTGTTGTTGTTGTAGCGCAATGACGCACTAGTAATTTTAGACTACTGATGCGTCCTGAAACTTTTGATAGACGGTTCTGTCAGATAAGCTTGACGCGCATGCTGCGATATTCTTGGGGCATGTTGTAAATAAGGAAGGAGTCAGCGCATGGTGGTGATTTGACACGCGACGTTGGAGCTTGCTGTTTGCGCCGCGGCGGAGTTTCTTTTTCGCTCTCTTTGCGGGCACAAGTTCACCCATTAAACTGTATCGGTTTATGGCCCTGCGACTCATCACTTTGACTTTCCTTCGTGCCGCCACTACTACGTGACAAAAGCAATGTGGATTTTAGCTGAGCTATCACGAGAATTTCCCGCTCGGAATTTCTTGCGGGGATCTGTTTTGTTCGCAACGCTTTTCAAGCGAGTATGTAGATGCGACGTGGTACACTTGAGGATGAGAACGACGCCGTTCACGTGCAAAAAAACAACAGCAAGTGTTTGAGTCCGTTCCACAGGGATATTTGAATCTCCATATAGAAGTTCCTTTGCGAATCTCACCGATGTCATTGTTGACATAAATGCTCATTTGTTTCCTTCCTCCTCCTTCCTTTTAAGAAATATATTGTTGTTCATTCAAGCTGACAGCTTAGTCACAAGATACCTATGCTGCTGTTGCTTTTAATGATTGATTAATAATAATATTACGTTCGAATTATGATCTTGCATGTTTATCAAAGCTGTCTGACTATTGACTAATCTCCCTGATGTCGTAGGTGCCACGGCCTTTAGGGTTGTCGTTGTCGTACGCGTCATTACCCCACCATCATCACCACCCCCACCACCATCACAACCATCATCATCAGCATCCACATCACCATTATCATCATTAGTATTATTAGTCCATGATGACGATTATGATCGTCATCATGGAGAAAAAGACAATGTCCACTCTCAGGGTTTGCTGCTGTCTCGGTGTAATGAGGTCAGAGCCGGAACAAACGATGAGACGGGAAAATTTCTTTAAAGCCGCCATTTGCCGAGAATCACAATTCGAGTTGCGAAGTGAGGTGCATAGGCCTGTGATACGCGGGAGAATACGAAATATATGAAGTGCAAAAAGTTGGAAGGGAAGCTTTCACAATTTCTGGAAAGAAGAACCAGAACACGATAGATGGTATGAATAGGTTAACAGATTTCCTACAGGAGGGTCCCTGATACATTACTAATATACGGGGAAGCAGGGCCCTAATTATTGCCGTAGCTATGGTAAGTTTTTGTTCACCTTCTGCCTCTGTTACTCTCCGCGGGTCCATTACGGCCACGTCACGAGAAAGCTACTGTTCGCGTGCTTTGACTTCCTCTAGACTGACGGAGGACAATCACAGAGAGACATATAAGCCATAACCGAAAATTAGGGAGGTTAACCAGGCTGAGCCCGATAGGCTACCCTACACTGGGGAAACAGGAAAGGGGATCGAAAGAGAAGGAAAACAGTGCCATCAGAAAACTAGTCACCGTCTACGACTTCTTTGTGTAGACTCATCAATGGGGTAAGAAGCTTTAACAGAAGTCAGCTGGCCAAATGTAAACAATGCACTTTACATTCTTAACACTGTGGGGTCCAGTGATTCATAATTCTTTACGATAAATATCTTACATGGAAAAGGAGAAACACAAAAAATACTAATGTCGGAAATCTGAATGTCAGCATGTTGTATTACGTACTGCGAGGAATAGACGCCGCAGTTAAACATGGTTCTCCCTTATCTTACACAAATGCCCGTCAAGTTCAGGTTACGTCTCTGCGCAGTAGCTATGGAGTCTGCTTCCCGACGACATTTAACCTCGCTTGTACAAGTCAAAAATTGTCGCCAAGTAATTTGTTGCGCATACCTCACAATATCCATCCCTGTACGTATACTAGCAATACCCACCCTCAGTGCGGCGATTCAGCTATCTTAGCACGCATTTTCTGGCAACGCCCCTCGTTACAGGGCACATATTAAGCAAAGCTGTCAAGAAAGAATACCTCACTGCGAAGCCTTGAATACGGGGACCAAATTTTGGCCGCCCAGAGAGCCAACGATGCTGCGGCCAGGCTCGGCCTGCCCGTCCCCAACGTGGGAGCGGCCCGCTGACCGATAATCCAGGGGCGCGATCGGAGATATTTTGTTCGATACGCGTTCTGTTCGGTTGCTGCAACGTCACAAAGTGACAGTATACAAGATTAGTGACAGCGAGGCGATAGGAGCAGCCAATCAGGAAGCAGTGACCTCCCCGGAAGTTTTCTTACTTTCAGTTCGTAGTCATTCAGATGCACGAAGTAATAAATTTTAACTTCGAAATCAAATGCAGAATATAAAGGGCCAATCACTCGACACTTAGTGTCACGCTAAATACTTTTCCCACCCACGTGTTATGAACTTGTATATTTATATTTGTAGAATATGTGCGTGATAGGATTTTAGCCATGGCGTTGCAGCAGCACTGTGTACGTGGCGAGAAGCTTTTATTCAGCTTGGTTCAAGAAAGCACGCTTGCGTTTTGTATAACTCGCGCTTAAATCCGTACGCACGCTTCTCGCCATCACGCATGCATACAGCCGAATGGCTGCACCGATCGACAGAGCGTTCTTCACGGCCACAGCTGTGCAACCGCGCTTATCACTTAGGTTTGCTTTTGAGCGTATTCTCTTTTTGAATTTTTTTTATGATGAGCTTCGCAGAGGGCGCTTGTTGTCATGTTCCTGGCGAAAAAAAAAAAAGGCTTGTCGGGTTCACTTACTACGACAGTTCTTCAGACTCAGAGATGAAAATGCCGGCAGTGGTGCCGTTTTTTTTTTCTTCGTTTCTCTCATGCCTGAAACTTGTGCCGAATCTCAAGGAGCATTGTCGTGCTCGTATTTGTAACCCTGCCTCTGTGGCCACTTCAAGAGCGATGTGTGCTTGCGTGCCTGCACGAAATTTATGGGTTGTCTAGAAGCGCGGGTGGGACACCACCGGTGCTCATGGAAGCGACTCGTTCTGTGAACGGCCTGTGTTCTATGCTAGTGCTTTTCTACGTGGACACCCGCTTGATCTGGGCGGACGTATGGAATATTCTGGTGAGTGAGTGCATACGTGTTTATTGCGTAGTGCTCCTATACGTGCTTATGTTTCTTAATCACGAGTTTTTTTTTTTAAGTACGTGATATTCAAGAGATAAGGTAATAACCCAGTGCAAGCGATGAAGGGCAACAAGTAAGGCTCCACATGCGGGACAATGTTCTGCCGACCTAAGTTAGATATAACTCTTTATTATCAACTTAGCTGGTCACGCAGTATCAACGCTCTGATGAAAAAAAAACAACGTTACCGTTTGACTTCATCTTCAAGCCTCCGATCCTCAGAGACACGGCGTTAAAGTCCAATTTCGAAACAGTTTTATTGAAGCAATTTCCGGAGTCGTAAAGGCACTCCACAAGCACATGAGGCAATCACTGAGCGAGAACGGCGAAGCTTGCACTGCCGGGGCTACTTTTATTACGAGGTCCTCTAGTTCCTAACACATTTGACGCATTTATAAAAGCGAGAAAATAGATTGAGGGCTTTTTCTTTTTTTTTTGTAGAAAGGATAACTCGCCACTGTGAGCTGCATTAAAAATACACGCGATTCCACGCCGCGCTTCCTCATGCAAGACGAATTTCATTTCACTTTACGAAAAGTTATTACCGAGAGGAGGCGTGAATAATAACAGCCCTCTACACAAAGATGACAGTGGAGAAAAGGGCGTGCCGTAAACAAAGGCTTTCGACGAAGATGGGCATGGCGCCGAAACCACGCGGAATGGACTCTGAAGCGAAGCTGGCGCGTTTCTGTGACCACCCAAGCTGTACTTTTGTTTTTCCGAGGAACTTTTGACGCACGCGGATTGTTCGGCCTTTTACTATGTTGCATTATATCTCCGCGGCAGCAAAATCAGTTACTCTTCCTTCATGTATGCTTGTTGTCCGCGCCCTTTCCTTTGTGCATAGAAATTGGCGTAGCACACACACACACACACTAAACATCCACCCCCCCCTCCCCAAAAGGAACAAGAAAGAAAACAAGGGAGGTAAAATACAAACGTAAGAATAGTCGCGAGCTTCTTTTTAGTGTTTATGCGATTATCGTTTAAAATACTTGACCGTGTTACTCGCGACCAATCAATTAGTCATTCGATTAGGTAATTAATTGTTGACATATGCTGCAGTGTCTTTTGGAGATTATGCACATTCGTTGGAGCAAACGGTACCGCTAGTATACTACCAGTACCGCAAGCAGTACCGCTAGCATTGTATCTCACTAACGGGGTCATTAAAACTGATGGGGCATGTAGTACGCACGACTTCTCGTTGCTACTCACACGCTACTTTCTTTCTGTATTTTTTCTGTACTTGTGATAGCGCATCATAACATCCACTGAGCGAAAAAACCTCGGCGGCGTCTGTGGCAGAGAAGCGGCGCCTAAATTCCCATTGGCTGCGACGCCACGTCACCGGCGCGCCTCGACGGAGCAGATACGGTGACGCGACGCCGCGGGTCGAGCCGGGTTGACGTCGACGAGTCAGTCACGTGACGCCCGCGTGCGGGGGGGGGGCAAGTGGGTGACGTGGCGTCGCAGCCAATGGGCATTCACGTGACGTGAAGTCAGTCACGTGATAGGTGTAACATTATGGGATAAGAAAAGAGCAGATTGGGTGAGGGAACAAACGCGAGTTAACGACATCCTAGTTGAAATCAAAAAAAAAGAAATGGGCATGGGCAGGACATGTAATGAGGAGGGAAGATAACCGATGGTCATTAAGGGTTACGGACTGGATTCCAAGGGAAGGGAAGCGTAGCAGGGGACGGCAGAAAGTTAGGTGGGCGGATGAGATTAAGAAGTTTGCAGGGACGGCATGGCCACAATTAGTACATGACCGGGGTTGTTGGAGGAATATGGGAGAGGCCTTTGCCCTGCAGTGGGCGTAACCAGGCTAATGATGAAGTCAGTCACGTGACGCCCGCATGCGGGAAGCCCGGCACGCGGTCTGTATCTCTCTCTCTCAGACCCGCTGGGCTTAGCTGCTGCGCCCGCCTGCCTGCCTTGGTGGCCGCTGCTGCTTCCTCGGTCTCCCGTCGCGCCGAACGTCGCTGGCGTGCGGCCTCCTTGATTTCTCAGCAATGTCGTTTAAATGGTTCCGGTCCACAGCCAACATGCCAGCGTACAAACTCTATGAGAAGAAATAATCCGCACCCAGTTTATAGTAAAGCCCGATAACATACCCCGTAGTAAATACAGAAAAGGTTACCCGCAGCGCAAAACTCCAAGAACCGCTCAACACCGTTCAATTGGACATTATTGCTTTCGCATTCACAACCCATAAGTGCCTAGGCATCCTCTCATTCTTAAAAATCTTTCTTTTATTGGGTTGTCTTATTGCCGCTTGAATGCGCCAGTTACTTCATTGCAACAGCTATATCCTACCCAAGATTCACTAGGCTGCCTTATCGCTATTATACTCTTACGCATTGGATCACGACGTTATTTTTGTGTTGTCTTGGCATTTTCTTCAAAACCGGACTACCAGTATAAAGCTTATGTAGTGACGCTGTAGAAGAATGAAGCTGCCTCACCAGTTTGTTTATCACCGCATTCTAAAATAGCATAAATAAAATCTAATGAACTATCGGTATCGCTTGCTCTTCGATACATGCCGAATGTTTATGCGCCCTACCAATCAGAAAAAAGAAAAAAAACAAACAAAAATTATTAACAGTTCTAATTTATAGGAAAGTGCGTAGGAGATATTAATAATTACACTGTCCCGTTGTAGTGAGGGTGAAAAATAGAACGGCCAAGAGCCTAATTAAAAAAAACATATGCAGCAGATTCAACGAATTGGAATTTACGTACCGTGAAGCATTGTGCGAGTTCATGAAGAGTCGAAACAAGAGTTTGTGTTTATCGAATGCACGTACAAAGTGACGCGAAGTCTTTATTCAGGCATTGTAGAGAGAAGCTAATGCAGTGCTAGTGCCGTGGATGCCAGAACGCGAGCGCCATCTGATGTTTCCGCAGGGAACCCCGGCCTCACTCACGGCGCTCGTTCTCCGCTGTGATTGGTTGGCCTATTCAGCTAAGAGAACAGCCATGCCGCAGGCCCCACGGTCGCAAATCCCGGGCCAAGTTCGAAAAGAAAAGTTTTGCTTTTAAAGTTAGCCCCCTTTATTTGTTTGAACATGTGCTCACCATAGCAAGGAACACTCTGGGCGCAATGATCGTGGCGAGCACAGTGGTCAGCCGTCGAAATCCAAACCACAGGCCAAGTAGGTAGACGATTTACCAAGTAGGTAGACGTAGGCACATTCTGGAATAGTTTGATGAGCTCCCGTATGCCCGCCGTGGTTCCTCAGTGGCTATGGTGTTGGGCTGCTGAGCACGAGGTCGCGGGATCGAATCCCGGCGACGGCGGCCGCATTTCGATGGGGGCGAAATGCGAAAACACCCGTGTACTTACATTTAGGTGCACGTTAAAGAACTCCAGGTGGTCAAAATTTCCGGAGTCCTCCACTACGGTGTGCCTCGTAATCAGAAAGTGGTTTTGGCACGTAAAACCCCATAATTAAATTTTTTTTTTGAGCTCCCGTACATTCGAGAATGTGCAACGCCATTAGCGTCGCGTGCGAAATCTGATTAGACAAGACTGCTTCGGCTGCGGAATTTGTGCTAACATTCACAAAAAAAAAATGTAATGCGGTATCAGCGTTTATAGCGGCGCCGAGCGATGAATCGATAAGCGATAACCCGTACGGTTGCCGTCAAGAAGTCAAACAATGCGCGAGTGATAATGTTTAATTGAAATGTAGATGCAATAATTTAAAGGGAAATGAAAGTGGACGAAAAGCCGAAACAACGTTCACTGCATGCGGCTTGTAAACACAGTCTTGTTAAAATGCCGGCCCTGGCCCGACACGTCGAAATAAGTGTCTTTCAGTACGTGCGCCTGCACTTCTTACGATATATAACCAGATAATATGTAATGTCCACAGGTGAATTTATTAGTCAGGATCAGTGCTTTGTTGCCTCGTTTGCACGTCTTGCACAAGAAATCAGACGATGTATATTTTTCTGTTCAAATTTCAATTTATACATTCTCCCCGTAAGGGTGAAGCGTATTAAAAAGCATATTGAAAGCGAAGTACGGCGTCATGAATACCAACGCGTGTACATTCACTCAAGGAAACAAGAAAAGTAACTGTGTAGGTAGCCTTAGAATACAAATACGCGTGCATTCAGTAGCGTCCACAAGGGAGGGTGTGAGAAATCTAAGATGGAAAGGCACTGGCCAGTGAAATCTAGGGCAGATGGGTTACATGTTGGGACAGAGCATGCGAAGGTTCGTAGCTGCCAGAAGGGTGTTTCTCTTGTTCTTTGTTTGAGGTTACTGCAACATTTTAATTAAATGTTTGTTTTCGCTTCGGTACGTGTACGTGCGCCTGCACTTTCAATTTGTTAAACATCGGATTCGAAGAACTACTTCCTTCACACACACACACACACGCACACACGCGCACGCACACACGCGCACGCACACACACACACGCACGCACACACACGCGCACACGCGCGCACACCACACACACACACACACACACACACACACACGCACGCACACCACACACGTACGCACGCGCGCACACCACACACACACGCGCACACGCACGCACGCGCGCACACGCAAATATATATATATATATATATATATATATATATATATTCTACAGGAACCTTCAAGTGGCCCTAACAGACATTCGCCCACATCGTTGTGTGCCTGCCGTGTTATGGTACGGCAACAGCAATCCAAGGGTAATTCATCAGGAAGAAGGACGGTCGTAAAGTCCGTTTCTCCGTCGTGTCGTGGCCTTAATCTCCGGTTGTGTGATCGACGATAGTAACAACGTCTCTAAGGCGTGCAGCCAGACACGTGAGTGTAAGGTACGCCTTCGATGCTCCGATCGGCTTCGGTCTCCCTAATCCCAAACACGGCGCCTTAGTAAACAAGCCATCGGTACGTGCCCTTCGGCGGCAACCCTAGCGCCGTGTTAGTGCGCGCACGACCGCTCACCGCTCCAAGCGACGATAAACAAGTATAAAATCTTTTCCTCATAGTTACAACGAAGCTAATCTCGAAGAACGACCTTGCGCAGCGCTTCTTTCGTAAAGATGGCGCTGCTCAGAAAAAAAAAAAAACAAAGAAAGCTCGACAGACTTCGGTGATTTCTGCGGCACCGATCTCTTTTGATGCGGCAGCCGCAGGGTGTGTCAGCGCCACACTACCACATTCTCTAGAACTTCTGGCTGCGATGCACGAGAAATTGCGCAGAAACCGACGACGACGATTGTCATGTAAGCGAATAACCAAACATGTCTAGAAAACTATTCGCTTTAACAAAGAAACGATGTGATGCTGAATTCCGAATTGAACACGTTTCGTCGCAGAACAGATGCCACAGAGAAGACGTACAGTAATGGAGCTTCTCCACCGTTGTCCGGGTACTACTTCGTGCTTTCTCTCTTGTGTTCCACAGGTTAAATTCGGTAGATGCATTGTGAGCCCAACGGTACGTCATTCAGCCTGCCCCTCCTGCCTAACGTTCGATACACATCACTGCCCTTGAAACAACAGTAAATTGAACAAATCGGTAGGCACTCCTGGGTACAGAAAATGGGCGCTCAAAACACGGACATCAAAAAAAAAAAACGCGAGAAGCCCAACACAAACGCGGACTATCAACTTAAAGTTCGCACAGTGGTGGAAATCATGGCCTTGTGCCCTTGTTTGCCAGGTTGGCGCTGCCTTCACTTCAACATGCGCACTCATTTATTTAAATATTTTTTTTAGTGACGCGAGCATCAAGTGACAGCACTTACGCAGCACTTTTGCTTCACCTCCTGAAACCACCGAGGAGGAAATTCAAAATAAATCAGAAAAAATGCAAAAAATAGTACAGTTCAAAATTCATGAGTTTTATTATAGATATGCTATGAGAGCATAACTCTAGTTACACTTTGAGTCACTGACGCAGCTGCATTAATTAGAATTAATTAGAAATCACTTAGACGACCGGTGACCAAATTCAAAAATAAATCAGAAAAAATACAAAAATTTGTACAATACAAAATTCATGGGCTTCATTACAGAAAAGATATCAGAGAATAAGTATAAGCAAAATGGATTTTAAGATGTTTGCATGTAGGTGGCGCGGGCTGTTCCTGTTCTTCGACATAACTGTGCTCAAAACGAGGAAAACAGTCAAAGCAACGATTAGAGATTTAAAAAAAGAACATAAGTTAGGTCTAAACGTTACGTAAGAACACGTGTGCTTGAAAGATTGCATTAAATTTTCTGCTTACATTTTCTTCAAGCAAGGCTCGCCGCAGACCGATCTATCAAGTGACATGACAAGCCACTCTTTCGTCGCTTCCAGACACAGCAGCGACCGCGAAGCAGCGAGCACTAATTAAACGAAATTAACGTCTTCCATCACTACTGTGAGAGAGGATAACCGAAAGTGACGTCGGACACGTTGTTGACCAGCGTATATGGGCCCCGCCACTCCCTCTCCCCCAAATAAGAATACATAAAAAAGTAGGAGCGAAATTAAATTACAATGCCCGAGAATGCGGCTGTTTGTTGAAGGGCCAAGCTTCACTCTTTGCAATACGAAAGCACGCTGTTACCTCGACAGGCTTAGGTCTCAATATCCTCGCGAGACTCGAAGACTTGTAAGCGACATATTGGCTTTTCAAGTCTTTCTTCTGTTCGTCCTTCCCGCCGCTGTGCGACCTTTCAATTGAGAGCCGGGATTTCGTTTCGTACCTCTTCGTTTTGATGTGTCCGTCTTCCGGACGCTCGACTTTCCGTGCCACGAACCTTACTGTTCATACTTTTTTAAAGGGCCGCTCAGCAGTTATGGAAATTTTTTATCGAACAAAGCGCATAGTGTATACGAGATGTGCTGACGATCGTCTCTGCAAAGTATTATGACTCACCATTTCGAAATGCTACTAGAGGGAGAGCAAGACATTGTGTCTCCGTTAGCAGTCGCGCTCGCCTCCTGGGGGCACGGTAACAAGACAGTTAATTTCATCTATTTCAATAATAAATCAATTTTGAAAAATTATCTCACTATAACGCGTATTAGAGGGCGTTTGGCAACTTCCACTTTATAACCAATGTCTTCAATGGGAACAAGTGATAGTTGCTTCATTGCTTTGACTACCCTTGAGGCAGGCAGAACAATACTATGGTAGCTAGGTCATGTGAACGCTTACGTTGCAATGGAGCCGCTCAACGCAGTCATTCACCACGAACTGCTGAGCCTGTGTCACCTTTTATTTTCTTTACAGAGAACAATCGCAATAACGCCGATCTTTTACGACTCACAAATCTTCGATTTCTATGCTGGCAACGCTGATTAATTACGAACCGTGCTGGATTTCTCGAACACTCGGTGCTCGCTGGGATCGGTGTCAAAATAGTTGCGCGCAATTCTCTACGGGTCACCGGAGATGGAGTCAGCCACTGTGGCGGTGCCATAGGTCGTCATCTGAGGGCGACTGGACGATCAAATATTCCCGCTAGTCTCCCACAGTTACACTACGCTGGTCGTCGCTCACCCTGCGTGATATGGTCTTTCGTTCGCAAAGTTATTCATCGTCTGCGGACGCACGACACAGCAGAAGCGCGCTTCGCTCGACTTGATTAATGTCTCTGGTGCTCCTCCGAACACCGATGCTCCATAAATCGATAAAGTTTAATTATTGCTAAAGAAATGGGGACCGCATAAATTACTCCGCATGCCGTCGGGCTGCAAATGAGGTAGCCGTTGTAAGCGCTTCCGACTTCTTCAGCGAAAAAAAAAACTTTATAAAAATAACGACTAGAACTACAACAAAAAAAGAAAGAGAGCAAAGAAAACATGAACAGCAACGTAAGACGACCAAACAGGGCACAGTGGTATGTGTTGACACGTGCGTCCTTCAGTGAGTCTCGTGTTATCTTTAAATTGCGGTTCGGATAAACTGACACGACTATGTAAATAAAAGAAAAAAGATAAAGGTAAGCAGGCTAGCGTGTTAGCCAAAAAACCCGATATAAATGTTTCTTGCTATGCGCAAAAGAAACACGTCTTATTTTGTATTACTTGCCCTTACTCCAGGAGCCTTGAGTAAGCGTTCAAGTTGGTATTTTTACGCAGTTAGCAGCACCAACAGCGCATACTTTGGCGGGGAGAGGCCGATGGCATTAAGAAGCTTCCTCAACGCATTGCAGCGTTCTTATGAACTGGCTGAGGTTGGCCTTTGGCGGCTCCGCGAATGTTTTAAATGCGATGGCAGTTCTTTAGGAGCCCCAGCCCTCTTTCCTGTATTCTACTAGCTATATATCTGGCCTGGAAGCTGTACCAACGTAAAATAGTAAATTCTCGTCAAAAGTTTCGCTTTCACACCAAAACCTTGTGGCTCCTATCCTGGCGCTCTAGTAGCACGATATTTACAAGCGCAATGCATTGCCCGTAAGAGAAATTTTGGAAGAATCTATCTCACAATGAATGTCCACGTTATTGCGATTAGCCTTGAATGAATGTGGTGGCACATCGTATTGTCAACGCGCCGCATAGTTTCATGCATGGTGGCGTGAATGAAGGTGGACTCCGCTCTGGCGCTTCTTTCTCTCTATCTCTCTGTCTCTCTCTCTCTCTGTCTCTCTCTTTCTTTTTCAATTCAAAGTGTTCTTTGCCTCATTCTTGGAACAATGTGGTAAGTAGGTTTCTGTCTCGCCTCGTTGAGAAAACGGTTGCAGTTTAACCCGAAAGGCGAAGCATCGATTGCGATAGCGAATTCATACACATCTATATGAAATAAGGATAGTAGTTTCATCGGTCATATAAACTTGGAAACATTCGCTTACTAACTGAATAACCAAGCATGCATTGACAGCAGCCGGATGCTCCAACCATTAGGCTACGATGGCACTTTTTTTTTCTTTATTTCACGGAATTATGAATAATGTCTTACGAAAATGATTTACATTACATTTGGACACACACGAAAAATAAACGCACACATGCTTTGCAGTCCAAAGAAATTTCAAAAACTTCGTTTATTTTTTTAATCCCTGTGGGAAAAGAAGTAGCCGGCGCCAATTAAAGGCAACACCATCTCTTAAATACCATATAATAATTAAAATAAAGCGGGCAAACAAAGGCAAGCATCCAGATGCGAAATCCATTTAGGAACGGGATCAAAGGTAGCGGTGGTCGTCGCAAGGTTCCAGCCACTCTCCGCAATTTCGCTCCTCTTCTTCCAAGGCGAGCCAGCTTTTTGAAACCCAGCCCTGTCGCTTTGCCGTCTCCTTTCCTTGCGACAGCTCGCGCTTTGAGGCACAGTGTTAGACTGCCCGATCTCCAGGACAGGCACACTTTGCCCAGTACTCTGCGCATAGCAACTTGCACCACGCAGAGACTCCGCGACGTTATACAGACTGCATGATGGCCAAAGTTATTCAAGTTTTAACATTTCCTTGCCAGAGTACAAATGTCATCGTCGTTTTAACGCACATCAGATGAAATAGCCACATGCGTGTACGATTGCGTAACACGTAGTCGCTGATGACGTCACAATGCGAGTTTCTATCACTTACGCTCGTTCAGTACCTATGAAAAAACTCAACAGTGACCATATGTTAGGCTCGCGCAGAACGGGTGCCGTAGAAATCATACCATTGTCGTCATGCGATTTGTCTACAACGTGCTTGTCTTCCTACTGTTGTCACCACACACACACTCTCGCGACCCACTTGCACAACTGCTCAATTTACATAAACAGGATGGTCTACCTGGTATCGTTTTTTTTTGGATAACCACCAACAATGCTGGATAGTGAGGTACCTGCAAAAATTCTTGGCATGAGATCGACTCCCACACTGCGTGGAATCTCAATTATGTAAAAAGAAATATTTTGGCATGTATCCACCGGATATCTCCCACGCGCTTCCCTCTGAACCCGCTACGCCATCTGGCGCTACCACCGAGAATTCCGGGTGTGATGCTCGTGTGAAAAGATTGTCTGCACATGTATGACGTGAGTTTGACTCCGCCCAGCACCGGATAAATTTTAAAGGATATTTTTTTGTTGTTGTTCAAGACCGGCACCCACCCGGGGAAACATAACCAGTGACTCCAGTTGACGTCATTGAGTGAAATAGCAAGTGATAAATGAAAGACAGAGGTTAGACTTCTGAAGGCGATTGGACGATCAAAAATTCCCGCTAATCTCCCACAGCTGTGCAACAATGGCCGACGCTCACCCTGCGTGACGTCATTGAGGTTTATTGTAGAACTTCACATATCTAGTGTCCCCCTTTGACTCAAGTTGGTGGGAAAGAAGCTAGACGTAGACGGACGGACGGACGGACGGAAAGAAAGAAAAGTGCATAAAGGTCGGAAAGAATTTCAATCACAATAAACGAAGGCGTACTGTTGACTTACTAAGGTTGTGTTACACAATAAGGTATTCATTATCCTCATATTATTCTGTTCCGCAAACTCTACTAATAACTCTCCCCTGCTATTCCTAGTGCCTATGCCATATTCGGCCACTGCCTTGTCTCCAGCCTGCTTCTTGCCTACTTTCGCATTAAAGTCGCCCATTAGTATAGTGTATTTAGTTTTCACTCTACCCATCGCCGATTCCACGTCTTCATAGAAGCTTTCGACTTCCTGGTCATCATGATTGGATGTAGGGGCGTAGACCTGTACAATCTTCATTTTGTATCTCTTATTAAGTTTAACAACAAGACCTGCCACCCTCTCGTTAATGCTATACAATTCCTGTATGTTACCAGCTATATTCTTATTAACCAGGAATCCGACTCCCAGTTCTCTTCTCTCCGCTAAGCCCCGGTAGCACAGGACGTGCCCGCTATTTAGCACTGTATATGCTTCTTTTGGCCTCCTAACTTCACTGAGCCCTATTATATCCCATTTACTGCCCTCTAATTCCTCCAATAGCACTGCTAGACTCGCCTCACTAAATAACGTTCTAGCGTTGAACGTTGCCAGGTTCATATTGCGAGTAACTTGCGATTCGCTGATGATATTGCCTTGCTTAGTAACTCAGGGGACCAATTGCAATGCATGCTCACTGACTTGGAGAGGAGAAGCAGAAGAGTGGGTCTGAAAATTAATCTGCAGAAAACTAAAGTAATGCTTAACAGTCTCGGGAGAGAACAGCAATTTACAATAGGCAGCGAGGCACTGGAAGTCGTAAGGGAATACATCTACTTAGGGCAGGTAGTGACGGCGGATCCGGATCATGAGACGGAAATAATCAGAAGAATAATAATGGGCTGGGGTGCGTTTGGTAAGCATTCCCAAATCATGAAAAGCAGGTTGCCATTATCCCTCAAGAGAAAAGTGTATAATAGCTGTGTCTTACCAGTACTCACCTACGGGGCAGAAACCTGGAGGCTTACGAAAAGGGTTCTACTCAAATTGAGGACGACACAACGAGCTATGGAAAGAAGAATGATAGGTGTAACGTTAAGGGATAAGAAAAGAACAGATTGGGTGAGGGAACAAACGCGAGTTAATGACATCTTAGTTGAAATCAAGAAAAATAAATGGGCATGGACAGGACATGTAATGAGGAGGGAAGATAACCGATGGTCATTAAGGGTTACGGACTGGATCCCAAGGGAAGGGAAGCGTAGCAGGGGGCGGCAGAAAGTTAGGTGGGCGAATGAGATTAAGAAGTTTGCAGGCACGGCATGGCCACAATTAGTACATGACCGGGGTTGTTGGAGAAGCATGGGAGAGGCTTTTGCCCTGCAGTGGGCGCAACCAGGCTGATGATGACACAATAAGGGTCCATCCTTTGTGATGTAAATTAAACCTCAAACTTAATACGCAGCGCAGGGTCCGGATACCTAACTGATCACGTATTCGTAACAGGTGTACGAAGTTTGCGGTTGGGACGATATATGTATCGTACTTTGCCATACAACGTCACCTACTCGCTTTCATAGACAGTGAATCATATAAGGAGCACCAGAGTCGCCTCTAACGTCGCAGACTAAGCCACTATTTTAATATACAAAAGTGAGTCGTGTAATATAAGGCACTACGACGCTCAAATGCGACAGCATTCTCATAGATTCCTATCGGAGATGTATCCTGCATCAAGTTTTGGTTTATACTAGCAGAAGGCAATATATCTACCGGGACATGCAGTTAGTGCACCATTCAAGTTCAATGCAGCATATTCACATTACTTTTACAAAAGGGCATTTAGGTTCACATTGAAATGATTGCTTTTCGGTGTAGTTATCTTAGATGCGATATCGGCGTGTAGTAAGGTGCCTCATTGGTATCGATGTTACGATACATTATTATACGTTCATTTGTAAATAAATAAATAAATAAATAAGCGAGGGCATGCAGGGCTCTATTCCACTCGTACCCCTATATACACCATGGTGTGGTATGGTCTTTACATCCGTGCCATCAGTGGATGGCACAACACTACCCTGGATCCCGTGAAGAGTTGACTGAGCGGAACACGAGGGGGCCGAAACTCGGCTCTCTCGTTTTTGCAGTCAGACGCTCTAGCGTGTCTCTCGCGTCGCTGAGTACTTTCAAACCTTCCACGAGCGGGCCGCGCATGCGCGCCGATACCGGGACAGCACCGCAACGCCAACGGCGACGGCACTATCAATTGCTATTGCAAAAAAAGAACAAAATGGTCGGGAATGTGTGGGCTTCGGCATTGGCACACCATGGTGGCTTGCCACTGCTTATTCTCCCTGCAAACAAAGGAGGAGGAGGAGGAATGAACGTTTATTGTAAGAAACAGCGAGAAAGTGTCCTTTCTTCGCCCTAGGTGGGTGGCTCTCTTAGTCCAGAAAGCCGTTGGCTAATGCTGCAGCCCGGGCCCGGTCCACCAGACTTCGCTGATCTTCCAGGCTCTGTGCCTTTAACATTGCCTCCCACGTTTCTTCTCCCTGCAAACAAAGAATAAACAATAAATATAACAGGCTATTTCAGGGGGTAAAAGGTAAAGCTTTAATTTGTGTCTACTTGAAATTGGTGAGACAGAGAGAGAGGGGGGGGAAACACAGCAAAAGAAGCATGGCTGTTGCAGCTCAAAGGAATATGCTAACGTTGTTTTCGGAACCGGAGAAAATGCAACAAAATGAAAAGACCGTATGAAACGAGTAACTCCAATTGACACTGGTGTAGACCTCGCTGTGTCTGCAATTGTGAGCGTAACAATGAGTGTCATCGAATCAAGAGTCATTCACCTTAGCTTTCCGGCATTTATTTCATTATTTCTCCCACGTGTAAAACAAAACAGCATATAGGGAATAGCTAAGGCTACACTGTGAACAATAGCGGTTACCTTGTAACCTAGTGTCACATGTCGAAAGAGGGATATGGTGCAAACCAAAATGTTCCAAGCGTACGCACTGCGAATGACAATTCCTTTATGAAAATGAGTTTTGCAAAACTTCTACAGACTTCACTTTTGGTAGCAAATGATGTATGTTGGCGATACCCTAGCGGAAGCGACGCTTTTTTTTTTAATTTGCTTGCTCCAGATGCCGCCTTTACAAATCGTGAAAAAAAAATTTTTTACCTGCCTGTAAAGAATGCTTTGCCATTAGCTTACTATGTGCGCAAAGAAGCCAGATTTACGCGGGAACTGTCAGAAACATGTTTGCGATTACTACAGCATTCCTGCAGCGCATCGCTTAACAAGTGAGGGCGCGCGCGCATGGTATATATATATATATATATATATATATATATATATATATATATATACATATATATATATATGCTTTTCCTGGTACCACTGTGATAAACTTGCCAGGGACGTTGCCAAGACAGTAAAAAGACGGAGTATAATTTTGTGACAAATATGCTTCCATTTGGACAGGATATGACCGTGATGATAAAATAAAAGCAAGAAAGAAAGGCCGCAGAAGGCCTCCGTGCAAACAGCTAGAAATAAATACACAATACTGAAGGCGGTGTGCATTGTGGCGGTGCGAGAGATGAAAGTCGCATTCTCCGAAGTGATAGACGTAACGAAACAACATCGCCGAAGCAGAGAGCCATTACTCGCCACCATTCCGGACAGGAGAGGCGTAAACTCGCCTTGGCAGTGACGTATGACTGTCGCTAGCCGAGACCGAAGTAGTAGCTTTCTCGGAAGAAAAATGGAAGAGACGCGTTTTTAGAACGCTCGTTTCTCCGTTCCTTTCACGCCTACGCCATGTGCGCGGAGTGAGATAAGAGGGCTGCACATTCGTACTCAGTGGCGGCAGTTTCAGCAGAATGATTTGATTTACGTTAATGGAAACCTAGAATGACGGCCTGAGAACTAACAAAATATATAGGATGAGCAGGATGACCTGCAAACCGCGTACGCAATGAAAGAATGATCACACCAACATTGCAGTGGAATAATAGAGGAAATCGTTACACTGCCACCCAAACCATCTTAGCAGACGGGGTGATACGGACAACAACGATAAGGAGAATGGAAACTACGACAAAGGCAAGCGCAATGAACATGACGACAAAACACAACTTAACTGTTACGCATCTGAGTACTCGATGACACTTTTTCTTCGGGCCTTAGCTACTTAGATACGAAAATTTCTTAATGAGATAATAATTATTTGGACACTTCAGTCACTTATTGGTCTGATAGTATCTATCCAGCAAAAGTATGGAGGACGTTCAAGCTTAGCCTCTAAAAGTCGAACGAGATAGCATTCGAAGTTCCCTGACTGCTTCTCTGGCTTCCTGGCACCTGCAGCTTATGTAACCGTAATGTGTAACCGGGACCGTAACGCGAAACGCTGGCGACAAACGCTATGCACGAAGGCGAACTTTCTGGTAGAAACGCGGCCTGTTGCATGGGCCGCTATGCGGCCGAAGCGAGCGCCATCTGGAGATGTTGCAAGGAACCGGGCGTGCCACCCTATGGCCTTTAAGAATTGCGCGCGCCGTAGCGAGCAAATCTCCGAGGCCATGGCCGCTCTACGAATGATAGAAACGCTGGAAGAGGGGTTTGTGTTTTGAGTTGCCGCGTAACAGTATTATGCATTCTCTAATATTGAAATTACAATTCAATGCTATCATGTCTGTAGATAGTACTTTACTATTTCCCTGGCGTATTTTGCCTTAACAAATTCAATTGGATCAGTAACTTCCTTGCGCTACATGAAGGGCCTGCGTGGTTGGGTCTGCGTTGTTCGAAACGATGTTTGCCGAAAAGACAGTCGACCCTGGACGCGAGACGCTAACGCCGGATTTTCGGCGAAAAGGGGCCCTTCAGGCTCTCGTGTTAAAATGTGGGCAGACCCTGAAATTAGTGCTGTTTAAACGTGTAAAAAGTGTGTTGCACAACCACCTCGCCATCCCTTGCTCGATAAGACGGTCATTGCAGGGGCAGGTGATCTATGCGTCAGCAGGGCGTCTGTGGCATTATCAACTACAGAGCTTGAATTTAAAGCATGACGGCATGTGGTGTTTTTCGTTAAGCTTTTATGTCCTTCTTTCCCTTAGCTGAATAAGTTGCGTATATATGCTCCTCCTCAGCAATAAATGCTTTCTTGAAAGTTAGCGCTTGTCCTGTACAGCCTTTGTTGATCGTCCGTCTCGCGTTATGCTTCTAGTGTAGCTAAACATGCGAGCCTAACCTCTTTCAGGGCTGTATTCAATGAAACAAATATAATTTGTTTCTGTGCTGGGTGAAATTGAACGTGCATCGCGTGGGTTCCTGAGGCACAACAACATGTCCGTTCAACGTGCTTCACTAGGTGGGCTTTTATTTATTTTCACCAAACGTCGTTAGCTATAACTGGCGGGCACAGCGACAGTGGCTCATACAGAAGATACAGAATCACATGTACTATTCGTACTTGCAGCTGTAATGATTTGATTTAAAAGGCAGATTCCACTTTATATCATCAGCAGCAGCAGCATCATCATCATCATCAGCTTGGTTACGCCCACTGCAGGGCAAAGGCCTCCCCCCTACTTCTATAACTACCCCGGTCATGGACTAATTGTGGCCATGATGTCCCTGCAAACTTCTTAATCTCATCCGCCCACCTAACTTTCTGACGCCCCCTGCTACGCTTCCCTTCCCTTGGAATCTGGTCCGTAACCCTTATTGACAATCGGTTATCTTCTCTCCTCATTACATAACCTGCCCATGCCCATTTCTTTTTCTTGATTTCAACTAAGATGTCATTAACTCGCGTTTCTAATTTCACCCAATCTGTTATTTTCTTATCCCCACTTGACATAAGGCGTGGTAGCGAAGCACCCCGTCAGAATCGGGTGCCAGTCCGGTCGAGCATCACATTCGCCACAAACGTGCGAGGAGAGCGGAACTATTCTAGATGTTTCCACGCGCTGGCACGCCACGCATCTGCGAGACCGCACACGTACTTCGTGTATTCACTGCTAGATGGCGCAGTGTGTTCGATAGGACTAGTATCTTTGCATATGCTCCCGCAAGGAGCAGAGTTTCCCAAAGTATGCTCCAGCTGTGCAGTGAATCCACTCCTCGTGCGCGCAGGAGGCTAATGCCACGCGGTGTTTCATTTGCTTTTTTGCCTACTGGTCACGAGCTACATGCGCCAATTGTTCGCAAGTGCTGAGCAAGGTGGCACTTTTCATGTAGGCTACGCTCGAACTATTGGCCTAGCCGAAATGGGGCAGGGTTCCAACCATCCAAAATTTTGTTTGTATGTACATACATGCACACATATACAAACAGACGCACGAACGTACATATGAGGGTAGGACCGCCTCGATCCCCCGAAATGCCCTTGGGTCGAACAGCTCAAACGTTTACGTGCAAACGCGCTGTGCCTTACAACAAAAGGTGGTGCAATGTTTTCCAGCATACATACGAAGTTTTCTCACCGAGGCCAGAAGGCAAGAAATGTCTTAACGAGTGTTTAATGAAACCTTCATACACGTAAGGTGGAGAATTATGTGAGAGCATTCTGGCTGCCGAAACCAGCCGATTAATGATCGTTGCCAAGACAACTGTCGTGCCTGCAGTTATATCAGGGACCATTAATAAAGCGTCATTTATCACTAACCGTCGTTCACAGCAGATACACGTTTTGCATATATGCGGTGCTGACACGTAGATTTAAACGCATTTCAAATCTTCACATGCACACATTTTATGCAAAGCTAATTTTACCATTCATTCATACCGCAGACTTACCAGCTGTTTCGTAGCAGCAAAGCTTCAAATGGAAAAAGATTAAAGATGGACGAGCGTCTAGATCAAGTATATTTCTTTCAAGGGAATGGATGAGCAATGGTTGGTGGCAGCGGGGGATGAGTGCTGGTTCTTAGAGCCTTGGGGCGCAGAATTCGAAGCAACTCGAAAGGCAACAAGCTATTAAAAGTAACAGCCTGTTATTTTTATTGCACTATTCACGTCAGGATTGCAAACTTGCAAAGTAATTATTCGCACATTGCAGACTGTAGTATGACACATTTTTATTTATCTTTTTATACTACACGGGTCAATTTGCTATAACACAGCGCTTACTAAACATACAGGAACAATTTTGCATTGCTCCCGTCGACTAAGGCCGATCGAACAAGCAAGGTATTGCGGGCGGTAAATGCTGAAGCTATCAAAGCTGTCCCCAAAGCTGGAGCGTGCGAGGTTTTCTCTTCCTACAAAACAATGAACACTAGCACATCCATCAACGTTACATGAAAAATCAGAACGCCGACCAAAAAAATTAAAGATAGGAGGGAAACATCAGGGTGCAGCGGGCAAATTGCATCCACTTGTACATACTGTTTTGGAAACACTGTTCTAGAGCCACATAGTCAGAACAGTCGTACAAGCAACACAGCGAATTGGACGAATTGGCAAGTTAACAATCATAGCGCGTACGTGAAGCGCAACACACACGTGTCGTTCATTTTTTTCCGGGTCTGTCCGGGTCCCGGGTCTGTGTCACGCTTCACATAGACACCAAAGACCGTACAAGTGAACAAGCTTTCATGCCACCCGCACGCATCTCGGCGTTGAAAGGGGTGCTACTTGGGATAAACGTTGCTTTAGTGTAAACATGGCGAGCGCACCTCGCATGTTCTGGTCCCTTTCGGAGCCGGCCGGTTTCGGTCCATACGCAGTAGCCGTACCAGTCGCCTGCGCACGTCTGTCCGTCCACACAGCACCGCGTAAAAAGCTTTGCCGCCTTCCGTGCGGTTTGTGGAGTTTGGGGCGCTGCACCCCGTCATGTTGGAATACAAGTGTCATGACGTGTTTCCTATCACTTCACGAAGGTCCTTGACTTAATAGAGAGTGTTAGTATAGGGGACGCAAGCGGCTTGCGTACGCAAAAGCTAGGGGCGACGGCACTGCGCATGCGCAGACCGCTACGTCTAGTTGCGTCCTTGGGTTGTTTGGCCGGCGAAAACATTGCTGCCCCTAAGTGGTCACGTTGCCCACGTGACTCTTGTGGTGTACGAGAACTTACGAGTAGCTAGCGGGTAGATAATCTAATAAATCTTTCGCCAAGTGTCGACAGACGTCGTTTTTATGTGTATTAGAGAGGTTTAGCGAGTCTGGTATTCGGATAAACGCAATTGGGGTGTTGGGGCGGAGCCATAAACGGGAGCGTCCTGCTTGGTGCATCCACCTGGCGGCGCAAAGCTCAAATCGACAAAAGCAGCTAATATTGCTGTAACCAAGTCTATTCTACTTCGCTGCTGGTTTAAATTTTCGGCACTGGCGTAATTGTGTTGCTGCCAAAAATTTATACCCGCAGCAAAGTAAAGTACACTTGGTTACTGCAGTATTAGCTGTTTTTGTCTGTTTGAGCTCTGCGCCACCAGGTGGCAGCACCATGCAGGCCGCTCTAGTTCATGGCTCCACCACAACGCCCCAGCCTGCGTTTACCTGATTACCGGACGCTGTAAACCTCTCTATTAACTGCTTCTAATAAAAAGAGTTTAATGTACTTTACTTCATATGCTTTATTTCATATTTTATAAAATGATAACGCAGCAACGATCAGACATTGATGGTGCTGCGAGCGCATGCGACCTCATTGCAGTTTGCGTTTGGGGCCGCTAACCTATAACACGTTTCTGCTTGCGTACGCAAACGCAAACGCACCCAAGCGCTTGGGGCCCCAACGCCCTGCGTCCCCAATACTAAAGCTCTCTAAAGTCGTCGAATACCGTACCTACAGCCCGGAGCCTATGAATGCAACGCACGCTCGACGGTCCGCTGATTGCAATGTCGACGGCACTGGCGGGAACGACGAGTCGGCATCGCGCCCGTAAAGTTGGCTTCGCAGCGGCGCAGTTGAACATTTCACGTCATCTTGCGTTACGTAATAGCTCTCGGCGAATAGCGGTGCGAGCGGTGCCGGAAACGGTATGCGTAACTCTGCTCCCTGCGGGAGCATATACAGGGACGCTAGGTGGGAAGCGATAGAAAGTACCAGTACGTACCAGTACTCCGCCGGTAAAGTCTTGGAGGTCACGCGAAGGACTTCGCGCGGACTTCGCCGCACCGCCAAATGGCGCAACCTGCCCAGAAGGAAGCGCGTGGGAGTACGCGTTTTCACACACGACGCGTTTCGGCGGTGACAGTACGCTGTGTCGCCGCATTATTTCACTGCTGATAGCGTTAACGTCGATTAATCATGGAGCGGTTTCTGCCCGAGTTGGAAGCGTTTAGCTTTCTTTGTTGGTGGCGCTCGTTGGTGGCGCTCGGCGACTTCCGAAGACCAGCACACCAGCTGTTTCTGGACAGCTGGGTTGGAGCTGCGCACCGTGACCTCCCATCACTCTAGGTCGGTGAGTAGCCAGTCAGAAGGTGGCTGGAGTACAGAGCATTTGTAAAGGATGTGGTGGAAATCTGCTCCAGAGCGCCACTCAAAACACATACTGCAACATAGTGCTACAAATAACCACCTCCGAAAGCATGGTAAACGCTTTCTGGGATAACAACCTAGATTGGTTCTTCGAATTTCTTTTTTTTCTTGTTTGGTTGTACGCGCGGCTGGCGGCTGCATAACAGCGGTGTCTCGCTTACCGTTGTCACTACTTCCCCGCACAGAAGTCATGCTGAAGCGGTTGTTGTGTGGCTTCCACGGCTGTGTACGAATTTCCGTGTGCGCAGATCCCAGGTACGTTTCCTGGAAGGCAAGGCAGGCTTAGGCAAAGTTGTTCCGCAGGCTGCGAGAGTAGAAGAGAACATCATCATCATCATCATCATCATCATCATCATCATCATCATCATCATCATCAGCCTGGTTACGCCCACTGCAGGGCAAAGGCCTCTCTCATACTTTTCCAACAACCCCGGTCATGTACTAACTGTGGCCATATGCAGCGGGGGCATAGAGGTTGAACACCCGCCTCGCGTGCAAGAGGTCCGTGGTTCGAATCCCGGTGCCGGCAATTTTCCACCGGATTACAAAAAAAATATCCGCATGTTTATAAAATTGCACAAACAGGCCTGGAGGGGGGCCTGATCCCGGTGACCAGAACCGGTAACGCACTCCCTCACCAGAGCAGGATTGGCCACCCTGGTGCAGTACTTGGCCACAACAACCTCCTATATGAACACAACAGTAGAAGAGAACGTTCTAAGTAAAAGAAACACTGCCCTTGGCATGTGTAGCAGCAATGCTGTTCACTCTCGGCACATCGCAGAAGTGCTCAAGCAGTCGTCAAGCGAGAAGCTTAGAAGCAGCCAGAGCAGCTTTAGGGGTCTTGTTAACATAGCCGTAACCCAAAATCCTTGTTCTATTTGGTTCCAACTATCGAACAAAAGATGCTCATATCGTTGCACATAACCATTTTGTACGCTGTTTCTTATAACCTGACAATTACTTTCTGTGTAACTGTGTGTTGCGTGCGTCTATATGGTTATGTCTTAGTGAGTGAGGACTCGGACACTTCTTTCAATAAGGGCCGTATATCACTGTGTTCGTACTTTGTATATGTGATCGCCCTAGTGGAATTGTGCCGTGATATTCACTAAGTGTTCGTATCGTCTCTTGTTGAATAAACTTTTTCTAAACGCACAGTATTCGCGGAATATAGTGTGCTCTCATAGGCATTATCATGTTTCTATATACACACCTCATAGCATCGCTACAACACCATGTAGAGTCACATCATGATTGCACACAATCATTGTGTACACTATATATATTGAACAGCATTTTGTGTAATGTGACAATTAGTTTGTGTCTCTGTGCGTTTCCGTCGGTCTATGTGGTTACATGTTAGTGAGTGTGGACTCGGACACTTGTTTCAAAACGTGCCGTGCTCACAATGCTCGCATTTTGTGTATGTTATCGTCCTGCTTGAATTGTGCCGTGATTGTGACTCAGTGTTCGTACCGTTTCTTGTTGAAATAAACTTTTTCTAAACAAATATAGTGCGACGTAGCGTGAGCGAGCACGCTATGTCATGTTGACGAGAACAACAGCGTCTATAGTGCGACGCACTGGCGCAGCTAACATAACCGGACGCAGCCAACGCGCCCGTTATGGAGACGGCTCCATGCGCGCGTTGGTCGCGCCGACTGCTGAAAACCACAATGCATTGCACGAAAAAAAAACCTGCTGTGTTTACTGTAGGGCCCGATGTGAATACTTTTGGGGAACAATTTATTACAGAGAAGACACACACTTACGGCGATATTCCAATATTTGTCACAAATTTTGGCAATTTGAGCAGTTTCACTTATACTTTAATGGCATTGGTGTACGTGCATGTTCTCACGACAGAGTGTTCTTTTGGGGGTGTCGCAGTATCGTCTTGTTCACTTAGCACCACCTTGGCACTGAAGAAAAACGCTTAAATGCTGGCTCTCCCGTAATCGAAAGTAGGTGTAAGCATCAAATGGCAACCGGCAAACCAGATTGGTTGGAGATGATACTAGCCTCAATGGATGTAGTGCATGTTCGCAACGATACTCTCCCCCCCCTCCCCCACCCGCCCATATCACATAGCACCACGCCATACTGTGCACTGGACCAATAGACGCAACAGTTTCCAAGCTACCCTCACAAGCTTTCACTCGCACATACAGCATACGACGCGCAGCGACGTTGTTATGACCCTTGGACTTCGTTCGGAACCTCACAGCGACGGCGAGGCTGACCGCAGAAATGCGCCTGGAGTGTGTCTATAATTGCGATCCCAATAATATACGGAGAGGATACATCAGGCAGAATTACCCTGAGCCTACACGGCCGATTTTGTTTCCACATTATACTTTAATTTATTGCTTTAATGGCGTAACGGTCGGGGAGACATTGTAATGTTGGTGGTATCTTGTTCTTCCTTTCTTTTTTTTTTTAGCTGGGCTTAAGGACAAACATTGCGCTAAGCAGAACAACCGCTAGTAGTTGCCAAGGTAAAACAGAACAAAATCAAACCTGAAAGCTGAATTTCGTAACAAACTATTCTTAACCACTTGTATCGCTACAGGCAATCACTGAAAAGATAATTACTCACTGTGCTGCGGCTTCGCGTCGGATCTTTACAAAGACATTTACACATTTACAAAGAGCCCACGTACCAGGTGGAACTGAAGATCCCAAGCGGATGCTTGCAAAAACATTTACAGATTTACAAAGAGCGCGCGTAGCAGAAGGAACTGAAAGTGCCAAAGTTCCGAGAAGCCCCTGTAGCCGAGAGTTTGCTCCGTTGCTTTCAGAAACCATCTAATTGAACGTAGAATGCATGCTGTATCAAGTAGTCGCAGATTTAGTAGCGTTTTGTCTCCCTGCAACTAAAGTGGGAAAATATCAATTTTTCGCTCCGCTTGTGTTGAGCGTACGTGCCACCCACCACGACATTGCGTTGCCTAGTGCCTATTGCGTTGCTCTGCCCAGTAAGAGGTCGTGGGCTCGATTCCAGCCTCGGCGGTAGCCGCAGTGCTGCTGTCGGTGAAATGCAAAAGCGCTTGTGTTACTGTGCTTTAGTTGCATGGCAAAGAACCCCCGAAGGTCAGAATCAACCAGCAGCTTTTTTTTTTTACTATGCCGTCCGTCATAAACCACTGTGCAGTTTCGGATTGTGCTGCCCCTCTCTTTTCTTTTGATATCTCTTTACCCACCCCTCGCCCGTTCCCCACTGTAGGATAGCAAACCTAGTTTTTCTGTCCGGTTAACCTCCTTGCCTTCTCTCTCTGATTACAAAGACGGCGCCGAATAAAACAACACACGAAGAAGGGAAACACGAGACAGCACGTAGGCGCTCTCTCTCTCTCCTCTCTCTGGCTCTCCAGCCTTTGAAAGCCACCAATTTAACGTTCGTGCCAACAATCAACAACGAAGCATCTTTCATACAAAGATAACGTTGGTTTGCTCAAACAAATTTGCGGGCAAGAAACCACGTAAGCGCGCGACACGATAGGAAATCCCTAATGAATGCCGGAATGAAGCATGACCAAATAGCGGGGAAAACAGACAGTATGCGGTCTGGCATAGCGTCTAACTATATAGCGCCAGCAACGAAGGCTCCTCCGAACGCTCTAGACACTGGTACCGTTTCTGGGGAAAAGAGTGCTTGAACCCTGCTGGTGCATCCAGAAAAAGGCCAGCATTAATAGCTCTACGGGATTTCCTTGTCGACAGCACCCACATAAATCCGTTGTCAACAGTGATTTATGCCCTCGCTTCTTCGTCAATCTTCTGGTCTTGTACTCCTATAACCCTTATTTCCCTGCATTTTCCCCCGCGTTTCAATCACTTGTTGAGACAGTGGTTTGTATTTTAATTACTTTTTTCTTTCGTTTTTATGGTTTTGTCAGCTAAGATACTGTGACATCCCTTCAAAGGGACACTTTAAAGAAAACCACTTAATCGTTTTAGCACGATAAGGTGTTAATTATTAACTGTACTGTATACAAACTGTGTATTAAACTGTATATTAGCCATAATCATCATTATCACGTTACCGTACGCAAACATCTAGAGAAACACACGCAGCTAACATGTTTTCATTCATTCCGGTGGGGTAACGCGTAATGGTAACGCCATACCGCTTACCGCAATTACCATACAATAGAGTTTTAGCACAGGACAGTGCTGAAACTCTCTGCTGTAGGAGGGGGATTCACTGATACAGCTCCAATTATTTTTTATTGCGATACTGGTTATATGGACACCACAGCTGAATTTTCGCCGTCGGCATCACCACTGCCGTGATTTTTTGTGTGTATTTACGTATAGAAATGCCACATGCTAAATTTATAGGCATGACATATGCAAGGCAAGTGTGATGCTACTGAACAGCAAAAGTTGCTCAAACAAGATCTTATATTCTTCAACAATTTATTCTTCCAAAACTGTTTTTTTATTTTTTTTATATTTACAGAGCGAAACAAAAGTAACGAAACATTTCATTCACAGCACATGCCTCTTTTCTAAATTTCTTTCTCAGACTCTCAAGAATAGTGCAAAACCATATTGGTGCTCACAATCTAAACGTTCTGTAATTTCACTAGCACCGCTCTTTGCGGGCAGAACAGTGGCACCGGTGCGGTGTAATTACAGGCCTTATTACACTGCGCATTAAAGATCTTAAACACGCAAGAAGTTTTTGTCGCAGCCGCTTATGCTGCATCCGTGCATGGTCGCACCCTCGGCTATATATAGTCACGAGTGTAGAACGCCACCCGAGGAGCTCAAACGCAATGCAAAAGGTGGCTATCCCTTCTCAGTGATTCCCCCTTCGGCCGAAACTTCATATTTTTTTTTACTTAGACCCATATTCAGAAATGCATGTTCACTTCGAAGCCCATACTTGACTCGATATAAACGACGCCTGTCGTGTACGCGCCGAAGGAAACGCTATGAGCGTCCCAGGCACGTTCCCGCCAGACGTCCTTTAGATAAAGTCAAGCATGGGCTTCGAGTTGAGAAGCATTTCTGGATACGGGGGTCGCTGTCCTTTTAAGAAGCCAACCTTCTCATATTCTCCAGCTAAAGAAGTCGTAGTAGTAGACGTCGTAGTAGTAGTAGTCGACTAGTAATAGAAGCAGCGCGTTATGCACCAAAACTTTCTTTCCGACATGTCGAAGCATCCAGACTGGTTTTGTTCGCGACAGAAGTCACACTAACCAAACGACCAAGTCAGTGAGCAATGACTAGAGAGGCTCAAGAGGTAGACCGCAAAGAAGGCGTACCGCAAGAAAAAGGAAAAAGAGAGATGGCTGCAGAGATTTCTTTTGTGGCACGAAGGGACACACAGACGCTGCGAACGAGAGGTAAAGAAAATGATCAATATGAACACGAGTCTGGCCCGATGAAGCAGAAGGGGCACGGCGACGCGCTATGCTACAGCTGTGTACTTGTGCGACTGGCAGGGCGCGAGCGAAACTGCTTTGGCTTTGCGCCAGAAAGCCACGCTCCCTTAAGCCAGATGAAGGCTCGGTCGGGCCAGACAGAGAGAGAGGCAAGAGAAGGGACGAACGGCCATTTGACGCCCCAGACGCATAAAAAAGAATGCAGAGCTGGCGGCTAACAACGTAATAAACGGAGACAACGTAAGAATCACTGAACGGGGACGTCTCGCAGTTTAGGATGACGACACTTGCAACGCTCGTGGCTAGGCAGTCGAGATGCGTACGGCAATAAGAAAGAAAAAAATATGCGTTGTGGATATGTCGTCCGTGCCGGTGTTTCGAAATGCGTTTTCTCCTTGAAAAACATGAAAAAAAGAAAAGGTCTTGAGCTTACCGCTGTAATATGGCTGGAATTTCGCTGAAACGCCGCGTCGGTCCTGACATTTCGGTGTAATAACCACTGGCACTCTTATACATGCCTGGTCTGTCGCGAAACAAAATGGTGAAGTTGTTCTCGATTTGAGCCTCCTCGTTATCTCCGCGTGACCAGCAAGTAATGGAAAGCAGTATCAAAGGCCGTACTTGATAAAGGGACTAGGTACGTGACGTCATTGCCGCCACGTTTCGAACACCACTTATGGCGACAGGTTTTAGACGATGGCAACTTCGCATTATTTTCTTATACGCGAACTAGGGAAGCATCAGTGCAAAGCGCGATAGCGAACGACCAAAGCTACAAAACGCGACCTTTCTTGGAAATTTTCGGCTACCTTAAATCGCAACAGTATGCACAAAATCTTTTTTAAAGAATTTTCTAAGACAACAACGTCGGTCACTGCATCCCAAGAAAAAATTGGCTGAGGCTTAGCTTGCTTAAGCCTAGTCAGATGCGAAGCATATTGGTGGCTAAATTTGGTATGGAACTTGTCGCCGAGCCGCATACTGAGCACGTTGCTTGGCCAGACGTTCTTCCCGCTCTTCATCAGTCTCTGTAGCACGCCGCAACCTTCGCTTCTCATTCCAACGAGCAGCTCTCTGTCTCCAGGAGGCATCTCACCTCGTGAGTGTCTAGCAGAGGCAAGCGCAGCTGCTTATATACCGCCGCGACGCCGCGAGCGACGGCGCGAGTTGGAGCCCCGCTTCTCCTCTGTCGTGACGTCATGGTGTCAGGTGGGCAGCCTTGAAGGCGACGCCGCGAGCGACGGCGCGAGTTGGAGCCCCGTTTCTCCTCTGTCGTGACGTCACGGTGTCACGTGGTATTGAAGGCGACACCGCCGCGCCTGAGGAGCTGGGTTGAGCTCTAGTAACATGCTTCGCGTAAAAACAAACACAGATTCCAGAGGCTCCGTGCCTTTGTTGTGCGACTTAGCGTAGTCAAGCGATGGGCTGACGACGCAAATTCTAGCAGACATCCGCCATGTCGCGAAAATTGTCGGTTACGCCGGCATGTCGCTATGGCAATCAAGCGCGTTGTGTGATGCGAGCGGATGATCCCCGCTGTCGCCAAACTCAATCCGATAATTTTCTCTCTGTGTGTATGCTTTGAAAGCTGTCTAAATTATATCTCGCAAGAACTCCCTTCACGAGGAACAAGATAAAGAATGGCTGTGGCTTAGCTAAGGTTAAGCCCAGGATGCGAAGCATACTAGCCTTTATTTTAGTTGTTGTACCACTGTTTAGCCAGGTGAACTGCTGTTGCTTGGCTATATTTGGTACGGCTAGACGAAGAAACAACTCATGCAGGCGAGCGCACGAGCTGAGACCCGGCTATGTAGCTACGCGGCCGCAAGCGAGCGCACGAGTTGAGCCTCCGCTTTTGCAGCTGTTATGACGTCATATGGTAGCTACGCGGCCGCGCGCGGCGCAGCAAGGAAGAGCGTGGTTGTGCGGCTAGTATGCTTCTCATAATACGTTGGTCAAATTTCATGCGCACTTTTCACTTCACTATGAGAGTATCTACTTGAAACTCTCGGTTATTGTGTCTAAATTACTAATAAAAAGCTTCAGATAGGGATCTCCCACCGAAATATTACGTGGTGACATCGAAATCGTTTTGCTGGACGTTCAGTGCGCCGAGTTTGATGAGATTTCCTACATTTTAAAAAATAAGGCTAAAATGGTATCGATTAGGGACCAAAAGAAGAAAGCAAATGATAAACATTCCATGCGTTTGACTAAACTTCACTTGCACTTGTGGCAGTCGGTTTTCTCATTTTTATTCTTACACCTCGTTCTGTTTTACGGGTTCACACTTAAGGAAGCCCGCTGTAATTAAACACCCCTCTGCAGTGCTTCTTGTTAGTTCTCTGGGAGTAAAGACGCGTCATTTATACGTGAACGAGAACGCAATAAAAAAAGAAAAAAAAACTACGGCCACTAACAGAAAGCTGTGCAGTTCAGCCAACAAGCTCAGCAGAAAAAAAAAGACATGACAGCTGAGAATCGGAGGTGAGCTCAGTATGAAGAAACTACGACGACCAGCTGCTGCGGTGCTTCAGTAGTTAAGACAATGCACTGGCAATGACGATGTGGCAGCTGCAGTCCCGGCCGCCTTGGTTGTAATTTCACGGGATGGAATAAAACCAAAAAACAAAAAAAAACGTGCGCAGCTTGCTCTATAGTGGTGCAAGGCGGGAGTCAACAGCGGAGCTTGTGATCACCAAGGTTTTACGTGGCTTGCCTAAGTTGCTAGTAGGTTTTGTGAGGTTATGGTAGGCTCGAGTAAGTTGTTTCTGAGTTTTCCGAAGTTATGCTAGGTTTTGCTAAGTTGTTGTCTCAGCGGACTTGACGCAAGAAGTTTCCGAACAGTCGTAGCTCTCAAAATGGCTGTCAATAGAGCTAGATTGACCGAAGCATCACGTTGCGACTGTACGCGTACTATCGCGCATGTTTGCGGGGTGGCGCCAGCTCGTGAGTCCAGACGAGATGCGTTCGAACTGCTCGAGGTCTGTGTGGCGCAAAGTCGAGAATTGAGACTCGCTTTGCAGTGTTATGTTGCTTCAGTTTGTAAGTGGTGTCACCATTTTTTTTTGCTTTTCACAGCCTATAGTAAAATGAACGGGCGCGAACGTTCCCGTTCACCATGCTATGATCTGTGCCCTGAACTGGGTTCCGAATGAACTTTGCCAGCAGCGACACCGCATTATGCTATACAGCAAGTACTGTTGGTGACGTTCTTGTTTAACTTACCATTCACTGTAATATCTTAGCAGTACTTCAGACGTACGCGCACGCACCTGTGTCCAATATGCTCAGCATGCTCTGTTTATAGGGGTATACCGGGTGTCCCAGCTCACGTTAGCGAAGATGTTCAATGAAAGAAAAAAAGAAGAAAACAGATTTAAAAACGTGGTGCAAGATACAATTACAAGACTTACTGCATTTGGTCACCACAGGCCTGAAAACCGAACATTGTGAGTCGTAAACTCGTATCTTGACCCATGCTTTTCTTTCTTTAATCTTTATTTTCGTTGAAAACATTGACTAGCTTTTGCGTGGCGACCTTATATGTTTCCTTGCGGATTTATGCGTCGTCGTGAACTTCTCATGAAAGGTTTAACTTACGTGCAGTTGGCGAAAAAAATAATTACAGGCGTTTTTAATATTATGACGCATGTAGTGGCGCGGTAAGTTACCTATCCTGCCTGGTCTCAAGAACAGGCCCCGAATTGAATATGCATTTCTCGACTCCATTTAGTAGAGCACAGCACCATCCCTTCAATTAAATGTAGTATTACGTCATAATAACACTCCTCGGCAACTCCCTACCGGCGAGGACTTGTCTGAGAAAGCCACCTTCACTCCGGTGCGTTCGATTAGCTCTCGGAGCAGTGCAGGTTGCAAGATTTGATCCAAGCGATCGTCGTGGAATCCAGTGAGGAACGACTTCAATGGCGGGGCAGTGCTGCCGCCTAATTCCGTGACGAAAAAAATATTCACGTGCCATAATCATGATCTGATTATCAGCTATGTCGTAGCTAGTGGTGGACGCTGCAATAACTGTGGCCGCCTGACGTTATTTACCGTGCATGTAAATCAAAGTACAGGGTCGTTTCTTTTTCTTTGCATTTCACGCCGCCCCGCCCCGCCCCCCCCTTCATCGAAATGCATCCGCCGGGGCCTGGATACGAACCCTAAACCTCGCGCTTACCAGCGCAACGCCTCAGCTGATGTACCAGTCTTTCTTCAACAGCAGCTGGGAAGAGGTGAAGTAAGTGTTGGTAATGGCACATGTACAATATTGAAGTAGATACAATATAGGCATAGGCAGAAGATAGGCATAGTCACAATATAGCTTTAGGTTTAATATAGGTGGAGATGCAATATAGGAATAGGTAGAATATAGGCATAGGCACAGTATAGGAGGGAGATAAACACAATAGAGGCATAGGTACATTATACGGGTGCTGTCTTTATGAAGGATAATATAAAGTTGAGATAGGGAATATGCTAGACTGCAGTAAGATCTAGCAAAATCTAATTAACTCAAGCAGGCTAGGTGACTATCTGTCGCCACCCCGTTTCATAATGATATCAATAAAATCATCATCATCGTCATCATCGTTGAGTCCGCATGTTGACAAGGTGAGGTTGAATCGCAAAATATACGTAACGAATAAGCATAAAAACTGATTCCTTTATTTCTTCTGCAGCTTCTCGCGTATCATTTCTCATTACCTGCCTCTTGCTCACATCTGCTGCGTATACATGCTGCGGCAGTTGTTTCGCCAGTCGCCTTTATTATTGCATTACGCAGTATACGGGGTATCTCTCTAAGTATTGTTGGAAATACTATAGCGGCTCCATGAATACTTAGTTTAGCGCAAAACGACACACACAAGAAAGACGACAGGACAAGGCGCCAACTAGCCCGCCAACGCATTGTGCTGAACTATAGCGGCTATTCTAATGGAAATTCCTTTATATTGATTGGCATTCAATAACTAAGTAACGGAGAAAAGGTTTTTTTTTTCTTCTGAGTGGGCGGAGGCCTTCGCCGAGGCGATCTTCCAGGCTCACTCCGTGATTCATGTACACATCGGGCACGTGAAATGTCATATAAACTTCGACTTTGAGGTGAAGGGCCGAGTAGAGGAACGTTGCAGAATGCGGGCTCAGAATCTCGTTGTTAGGAGCGTCGCGCACGGCTTTTCTATCGCATTTCAAAAAATATTCATTTGGAACCTTATAGACCTCTTAAGACTGGCTGAGTAACATTTGTTCTTTCCAGAATTAGCCAATACAGGTGCACACGGAGCGCCCAACTACTTTCGACGTCATATTCTCTCGATCAAAGGCACGACGTTCAGTTTCGTACCCATGATTTAAAAAGAAAGAAGAAAAAAGAAAGACCTTTACAATTTTTTTTTATTTTTGCATTTTGTAGACGCTAGAAAAACAATCAAGTTTTAAGTTTCTTTATACGTAGGTGAGGTAGACTGGCCTTAAAAGTCGGAATGTTTAAGGTTGCGCCATGCAATTTATTTACCATGCTTTAATTACCATTGCCCAAGGTTGGGCTACAGAAAGGCCCTGCATACTCAGTTAGCGAAAAAAAAAACTGGTAAAGTGCAGGGACATTTAAACCATACATATTTTGTGTGACCTTCGCCCTTCGTGTGTGTGTCTCTGTGTGTGTACTTTTTTAACCCTTTCCACTCTGTCCTCTTTCTAACCCCTATCTCTCAACCACAGTGTAGGGTAGCAAACCGGAGACTAATATCTGGTTAACCTCCCTGCCTTTCCTCTTCATCACTCTCTCTCTTTCTCTCTATCTCTCTCCCGGTATTGTATGACCTGTTCTTTCACCCCTGCGTTCGGCGAATTTGTATAGCCACCATGCATGCCCTAACTCTCGTCTGAGAACAGCAGCTGCCGAGGCTGTGTATTGTGTAGTGCGAACGTGTATTAAGCGCCGACCCAGGAAAAAAAAAGAGAAGGAAAAGAAAGGGAAACACCGGAAGCTTGATTGTTGCTTTAGCAACTTGGGCCTATAGACTTAACGCTAAGCCTACGCCGCGATTGCTTGGACACGCAATCCTTAACGCTGCATAACAACCGGTTGCGCGCGTAAGCGTTAAAGAAAAAAAAAGTGAACTGGTCTTCGTGGGGTGCTTTGATCGCGAAAGTGCGTGCAGCTGGGCTCTTAGCTCGCACTCCGAACGGTGCAGTTCCGGTGTAAACGCCCGTTTTTCGGCGTTGCTCCCGATAATGCGAACGCCATCTTAAAGGAGACTCGTAGTTTCCGGCAAATGGCCACACCATATGTGCTTTCTCATGGTCCAACGACTACCGGTGGTCGAACGAGTGCGGTGCCCATGGCGATGCCCGCGTTACGCTTGGACGTACAGTGGAAGGGTGCTAGAAGCAGCAGGGTCCAAATCTTTCCTCCGTGGTTTTGAAGCGCTGTGCGAACCGAGGGTTCTTAGTGTCCTAATTTCGGCTAGCCTAACTTGACTATTCGCTTCCGGTAAACTTTGTAAATATTTCTGTTCAGATTAAAGAAAGGCTAATTGCCGATCCTGCACCCCTGATGAGAATTTATTGCCTGAAGATCTGCGTATTTTTCGGCATTCCGCCATGAGTGTTCTTGCCGTGGTTTACTATAATCCACTGCCGAGCAATTGCCCTGACCTATATCGTCCTTAAAGCCCAAGGTCTATGGCAGAGTAGGTATGTCCTCGTCGACATGCGGAATGGATACTTCGGTATGCTGAAAGAGCCTCATAAATACCATTCCGGCAGAATACGTATTTATAGTCGCCATCGGTGAATTTTGTACTATCACAAAGCCTTGTCAGACAGTCTAACCCGACTTCGTATAGCAGCACATCGCCCTCTTAATTATCATCTAACTTTTATGTTTTGATTTCATTCTTCGTTGTGTGGTATGTGTCTGTGACACACGCGGAGGGCAACACCACCTGGTGGTGTTGCAGGTAACTGAGCTTTGCACCACGTGGCTTCGCTCTCCACAGCTATCGGTGGAAGCCTATTCTCCTCTCCCGATCATACATGTATTGGTGTGTGGCCTGGCAAATCATGCCAGACAGATACTTACGTATTTGGGGAGACAGATGCTTTCCAGACAGATACTCACCTGTCTGGCATGAGCACCAAACCGCGCGATTTGAGCATGAGCCAGACAGCCAATCCCCCCCCTCCCCCCGATTTGCTTTGGTTTCACTTTCAGGCTTTTGTTTTCGCGTTAGCGGTATTCTACCTGTCTGTCCGGAAAGGCGAACAGAGCTGTGGTATATCTATCAGTAAATTTAGCTAAGTATCCAAAGCCAGTTGGCAAATATATAGCGTGAATGCTGTTACATACACTACTCTACCTAATTGAAGCTAGATATGCGGTTGGCAACCCTGTAAGCGCAGCATTGGCGGATCAAGCAGTACCTGTTCCACTCGCATCCGTCATTATCCAATTCAGTAGTCACAATTCAAATAAATAACAAGTGTTTTGCCTTATAAACATCTGGTACTAGAAACTTAATTTATGCGATGCGGACTTACAATGACAAAGAGGGATGGTGCGCGTTGATGCTATGTAGCAGAGTCTAGCGGCGGAATGACCAATCTTAACTCTGCAGGACTGCAGGTGTGGTAATTGGCTTTATCTTCTTTCTTTCGTTTGCATGTTATTTTTGATGTTTTATTTAATTATCCTGAAGTAAACCTGAAGCACTTTCGCGAGGATATTAGGGAGGGCGGTTGCAGTAAATATATTAAAGCTACAGCAAGATTTAAAAAAACATCGTAATTGTAACAACAGAGCCAAAGCACGACGGTTGCATAGAATTATCCTAAACAATAATACATGGTAAAATGTGATTGAATTACCGGACACGGACAGTAGTTGGGCTATTTACTGGTCAGTAAAGATTATCTAAATAAAACGATTCAACTGCACCGAAGCGAGTTGTATTGTCACAATAAAAAAAACAGTTACAGCGTAAATGAACGATACGAATGGCAACTCTCCTGAAGATTCGTTAGAAAATCCCTCTAGAAAAAAAAGAACAAAAAGCAGCGTTTGATTAACACAGTGCTGTGCAAAAGGACATGTATGTATTGTACGTATTGTATGTGTTGTATGTATTGTGAGGATAAGCTTCAATGTCTGTCGGCAGGTTATTACAGTTTGTCGTTGGTGTAAGTAATGACGGGGCGAAATTATGGGAACGGCTAAATAAACGTCCCAGTTTGTATATAAGATCGCGTCGAGAAAAGGTTACTGACAGCCGACCGTTTCTGTCATGTCCACGTTTGTCACTTCTTGATAAAATGAAAAAAAAAAGAACTCCGCAAAGAAGTTAGCCATGGTCCTCGTACGTCTTTCTATTTTGACGCCGCTTATGCGCTACGGTCCCAGTATAAAGATTTAGGCAAACTGGCCCAGATGTCTGTGGGCCGAGTACAGCGTCTATTCTTTCGCTTTTTCATTTCGTGAACCCCATGACCGGAGACCGCCATTTCGTGGTCTCGGCAGGCACGAAATGCGCCCCCAACAAAAATAACAGTGCCTTGAATATTCCAACCAATTGCGAGCCACACATTTCCGTATAAGATGCAAACCTCAGAAGAATAGCGTTGATGAACCGCAGTTTCGGGGGTCATTGCTTTCCTGTTGTTGTTTTTTTCTTTGTCCTGTCTGACCACGCCTCATAGGACGTACGAATCTCCGTCAGAAGCCCCAGTGCTTGTCCGATAAAATGAGACCGCGATATCCAAACCAAGCGATAGCTGGAATCGCCGTCGACTCTAAAACGTCGAAGACACTAAAAGATAAAACGTACGCGGGCACAAATCCCTGAATGATCATTTGGCTAACTTTCCTTCGACAAGCTTGAGGCTACGAGTTCTGATCCTGAAATTTGATCCTGTCGGTTGAAGGCTATACAGAGGAACGAACGAGGTTTTGGTGAGTGCAAAGGATCCCGTCTGCTGTGTTATTCCTCCCACACGAACATATTGCCCTGTCTTCACTACGTCAGTTCACTAGAAAATTTCTTCCCATCTTTTCTCTTCTCTCTCGACTTCTTTTTCGGTTTCTATTTCTTTTTGATTCACTTTCAGATTTTCGCTTTCCCGAAACCTTCGAGGGAATGGCAAATAGAGGAAGATTTTCTACTCTCGAAAATTTTTGCAGGGCGTCGCAGATGAAATGTTCGCTACGGGTGCTTACAATTACGCCAGTTTAATGGTCACTGTCAACCCATCACTTCTGCTCTTTTTTCATCCCTCGAGCGAGTTTCATTATAGCCTCTGCAAAAGCAGCTGCTCTAGAGCACAATTATTTGCTGATATTGAAAAGCGTTATTTTTAGACGAAAATTTGGTGCTGTGCTTGCTTTATTTCCGAGACCAAGTCGTAGTCCCGTATCTTGCGAAGACGGGCTGCAGCAGATGGGCATAATAGATGGTCCCCCTTGCTGCTAGCTGTATTATATCTGCTGTATTCTGTATTAGTGCTTCACATTTCTTTGTTTCCTTCTCGATGAAATTTAAGGGATGCGTGTAGTATATATATATATATATATATATATATATATATATATATATATATATATATATATATATATTGACACCAAAGTTAAACAGTTGAATCCGTTGACCGGTGCTCTGCTTCCTTCTTCTTTGTAATTTCCTTTGTTTCTACGCGGAACCGAGTTACAAAGCCTAGCAGACTGCTCCATTTTGTCGAATCATGCACCGTTTCGACATCGACTTGCCAAGAACTGCCGAGTGTAGTATTTCGCTATTTTGCTCGTAAAATGAATTTTGCTTTCATTGCTTGTTATATTTGCCAAATTATTAAGACAATTTACTAATCCACTCGAGTTATTCATGTAGATATTCATTCGATTAGACGAGCGATTATGCTGTTGACTGTGACCTTGTTTTTCAGCTGCGACACCCGAGTACATTAGTAAAAGAGTACTTTAGAGTACAGTAGCGGTAGATTGGTAAGGCGAGGAAAATTTTTTTTTTCTTTCAGCCTTTTTTCCCTCTCCCGTTCTTGTCACCTCGTCTTAGGAACCGCTTTTACAGACGTCAGGCGACAGCACGAATTCCCTTGGAAGTACCTCCCTTTAGCAACCAGCTGCCACTGACAACAACCACACGTGATGTCACTCTACTAACCCATTAACAATAACATGCCGAAGATGACAAGGACGGCTTTGACGAAGGTAGGTCCTCCTATCGAAACGTTGGCCAGCCTTTCTGAGGCACCTTATCGCTGTTTATAAGCTTTATACCACACGACACATAGGAACAGGCACAGTGTCACGTGCGATCGCACGTTCGTTGTGCATTGAGCTTCAAAATCATGGGCAAGAACGCTTGTCCGCGCGCATAAAAACTCATTTCGAAGTCTTGAGTGCCAGCGCAAATCGCTCTGAGTGCCAGCCAATGTGAGTGTGAATGCAAGTAGGCGCTCGTGTCAGTGTCGATGGATGTGAGCGCGACTGCATTTGTGCGAGCAGTTATATAATTTAGGTGAGTGCGAATATTCGAAACATTCGAATAAGACAATCGAATAGTGTCCTTTTCGGTTCCGTCTTCGAAACGAATAGTCGCCATTCGTAAATGGGAGTATTTTTCGAATAATTTTCCAATATTTCTAAACATCAACTGCATCCAAATAAGCGTACATTTGGAGTAACAGTGCGGTAAATATGTTATGTTATGTTAAATATGTCATGAACATTAAACATGGGAACTTGCGTTGTGGAGCAGGCTACGCTACTTTGGTAGCCATACTTTATAGGCTTACAACGATCGCTCGCACTCTGAGGAGGAGGAGGAGGAAAACTTTATTATTGCAGAAACCGTTGCGCGGTTTATTGCTGGGTGGTTCCCTCTGACAGGGCTCCACTGGCGATCGCGGCTCGCCGGGCCTGGTCGAGGGTCGCCAGTTGGCTTCCCAGGTCCAGTTCGGAGAGTCTCGCCTCCCAAGACCACGAAGAGGCCAGTACATGCGAAGGAAGTACTCGTTTTCTCCTAATGTTCCGTTTGTGCTTTTAATAAACAACACTTCATAACGTGCTATCTAGTTACAGAAAGTCGCTAACTTTCGAAATACTGGGTTGTGAACATCGTTTTGTCTTAATTGTAATAACGGCTGTTCATTATTCGGAAACTGTACGAAATGTATTGATAGTCGATTCGATTCGCTTATGGCACTATTTCATGCAGTCTCACAAAATCACTATTAGGCGTACGCCTATAGCACACAGGCGTAAATAATCATCAAATACTGCTTTAATTCGGTCGAAGCTCGTCGACTAAATTGCCAAAACATACACATTACATTCGCCTCTTCAACGGGCGAGTACATGCACTCTCCCTCTCTACCCCCTCCCTCTATCCTCCTTGGCAGTATTGAGCACACAGAAGGATCCGTGAAAAGGTTGTGGGAGGAGGCGTTCATAGAGTTAGCTGTGTTTTAGTTCTCAGTGCTTGATGTGCTCGAGCGGCAAACTACTGCAACCGATGCTCATGGTTTTTGGATGCATTTCTGCATGTTCAACTTTACTCGGGTTCATCGCATGCTTTTGAGATGACAGAAACAGAAATAAAGGAAGAAAGGTTGATTGAAAGAAAGAAGGAACGCATGCATGTTGAACTTAAACACGTCTAGGTGGCCACCCTACGCCGACGCAACTACGTTGATGGAAAGGGTGGATGGTGTAATAGAAAGACTTAAAGGCTAGCTGTCGCGTCCAAAGCCTGCCGCTGCCGTCAGGATAGACAGAATACTACAGCGGTCTAGCGTTCACAGCCTGGACTTGTACTCCTGTATTTGCCACTGCGCTTAAGGGATAGAATGAAAGAAGAGCGTTTCACTGGCTTACCCCTACGACGGGAAGGGGCAACGGGGAATTGCAAATACACGAAAGAGGGGAAGGGAAGACGCAGCGGATGCCAGTATGCGGCAATGAGTACGCCACGCAGTCAAAGGCATTTGTACTAGCTTGTTCTTCTGAAGTATGGGAGAGGCCTTTGCCCTGCAGTGGGCGTAGTCAGGCTGATGATGATGATGATGTTCTTCTGAAAACGCACACAAGTGACTTCGTTGCCTTGTGGGCCGACAATCGGTAGTTCATGGACGGCGTTCCTATATCGTCTTCACGGAACGTCGACGATCATCCAATCATCCCAATGCATCGGACAGTGATTGCTTTCGACAAGGGAATTCGAAGACAGTGCAGCAGTAATTGGTGTGTTGTTTTGTTCGGTGCAGCCAGACATCGCCCACATCACTGTTATTATTTCCAATAACTGCTCAACGAGCTATCGGGAAGGCAACAGAGCTCCGATCAAGCACAAAGGGATCGCGAAAGCGGTGAACAACGTGGGCAATGGAATACAAGCTACCGAGACGTTCACATTTTGGAATTAAGACTTTCGCTTTGCTAACAAGGAATAGGTGACCAGAAATGCTGCGGGACACAATTTCATTCGCGAGAAACCTGAATGCCCGGGTAGCCAGCGCGCATAGCTAGGAATTCGAAATTTCAATTTGTAATATTTTTGCCACCTATGCAATAATCTATTAAAGCAGAAGCATCATGCAGAAGTATCATTATTCTTTCGCTTGGATTGCCACGTGGCATAACGTCATAATGGAGCTAAATATAAGCCCGCAGGCCCGTTTCATAGAGACACTGCAACAATGACTTATAAAATGTGTTGTCCATAATCCACCTTCCATAGTCTTCTTCTTGATCACTGTTCAACCTCTTTCACACCTTTAAGGACACTTTCGCGAATTGTCTTGGTTCCAGGGCCCGTCCAAAGTAGATAGCGGGCATCCGCTGCAGACTCAAGGAGCGAAGCATATCGCACACTGAACAATGTCTTCGCATGCTTGACCCAAAGCACAAGTGATGGCTGGTGTTAAGATTCACCCAGGCCCGAAGACTCCGGAGAGAGACTTCCTCCACCAGGAAAAAATATTGTGCGGAAGGAACCAGAGACGCGGCGGGAGGAGGGCACTGCCTGCCATGATGGAGGATGGATTTTCGGGCAACGAAAACAGAGAGTGGGTCAGAGGGAAGGGAAAGAGAAGGAGTTACGGGTGCCGAGAAAGCACGGGCAATGACGTCCACAACACCCGCCGTGGTTGCTCAGTGGCTATGGTGTTGGGCTGCTGAGCACGAGGTCGCGGGATCGAATCCCGGCCACGGCGGCCGCATTTCGATGGGGGCGAAATGCGAAAACACCCGTGTACTTAGATTTAGGTGCACGTTAAAGAACCCCAGGGGGTCGAAATTTCCGGAGTCCTCCACTACGGCGTGACTCGTAATCAGGAAGTGGTTTTGGCACGTAAAAGCCCATAATTTTTTAATGACGTCCACAAGGTCATTGTCGTGGTAATGACCACGTGCCTGGACCCAGTTGACAACAATGTTCCCAGGTGTAGAATTTGGAATATTGTGTACCTGCTCACATGCAGTTCCTATTCCGTAAAACGAGTTTGATTAGGACCGTCGCAGTGACTCTCTTTTCACACCTATTGAATATTTGATATGTTCGTTAAAATAAGCGCATATATCGCACCGCAGTAAGAATGCTCTGTAGGAAAAACACACGCGCGTTGGAAACAGACAAGGAGATTTGCATGTGCTGTTGCCATCGACTAGCCTGGTACTTTAATCCCAAACTTTGCGTATGCGGCCTAATTTACGTATTTTTTGGCCACCTGTCTGATAAAAACAAAACACACACACGCGAACAGCACTAGTCCAGGACTTTGTGCATGCATAATCTTGTTTCAAAACTCTATTCTAAACCACTCCTCTAAGCCTTACGGTCTCCGCGACATGTCTGAAAGGTTAAGAGGATTAGTTTCTTTGACTTGGAAAGTAGGTGTTCTGCGGGAGCCCGCTCAGGGAGATAGGAAAAAAAAAGGCGAAGTGCAAACTTTGGTTTTAGCGCTATTGAGAAATTCAGCAGTCCAGATTCACGAACCTGTGGTAAACACTCTGGGAGTTAAAAAATATATATAGAAAAATGCATTACATGGCGCAGTGATTGAGTACGCTGGAAACTTATCAAAATCTTGCAACGTGTCTTAGTTTTCTAATAATTTTATAGCGAGCACTGCGGCAATCTGATCTATTTACGAATGTGTTTATTGTTTTTTTCTTTAGTGCGTTGTACAGCCTGTAATTTCATTCAACGTGTACTTATACATTGTTTAGGTACGAAAAGATTGCTGGGGAGAAGCTGCAACTACTATGTAGACGGGTGAATGAAAATAGAAGAATTGGCGCAATTCATTCACCACTTCCGCTGTTCTCCCTGCTGCGCTTCCACTATCCGTACACTTCGAAAGATGGTGCTCATTTAAAATGGGCTAAATGTCGAATCAGAAAGGATTTTTCTGTTCTGGTTCTTTGTTCTGGTTATCGACAAATGAACATGCCACGTGCCCTTACGCGTGAAATTCGATATGCAGATTTATCAACTGTGGCAGGGCCACACAACCGTGCCGAAACGCAAGCAGAAGACGCGTTTACTAATTTAAATTTCAAGTTGAAATGTCTGCTGAGACCCCAAGTCTTTGTTTTGTCTTACCATATTGACCCATATACGGACAGTTACACTGACAAACTGAGAATAGTTGGAGTGCCGTATCACGGCCTCCTAATTTTAATTTTTATTAATTTTGTTGTTGTTGTTGTTGTTGTTGTTGTTGTTGTTGTTGTTGCGGCGTACTCAATAGCCAAAGAGTGTTCTCTAATATTAAATTCTCAGCGCACAAAGTCACGAGTGTATACGCTTCAGGTGCCTTCGAAAGACATCCCAAATATATGTAAAAGAGGGAATGTTTTTTTTTCTTTTCCTTGGTTATACTAAGAAAAAGGGATTGTGGTGTATTTCAAGTTACACAACCACGATCCGATCATGAGGTGTCGCGCAGTGGATAATTCTTTTTTGGCCACCTGAGGTCCTTTAACGCGCGCCCAACGCACGACACATGACGGATTTTCCAATCCGCCCTCATGGGAGTGGTGCCGCCACGGTGGGAATCGAACCCAGGATCTCGAGATCTGTAGCATGACTGGGCTACAGTGACCGGTTAAGCGCGCCCTAGGCATCTGTTAAGAAGTTTCAGGTTTGTAAAATAAATGTTCTTTCAAAAATTGTGAATAAGTTCGAACGGGGAAAGAGCACTGGCAAGGCACAATCACAACAGTTGATCACTGCAGTTAGAATCCTGAATGCTGGTTAGATTTCGCCCAGCTTTGGTTCTTGCAAATTTCGCGGTAACTGCGTTGTTCGTACCAGAAATCGCCTTGGCAATTTTAGACTTTAGAAATAAAATGGCGACCATTAAATTCCTGCTCAAACGTTCCGTATGCCATTCGAATAATTATGTGTATTTCCGTACAATTATTACGGACTCTGTAAGAGCTGCGCATAAATTCCGTAACATTTCCATGACGCGACGAGCGGTTAGACCTGGCGTATTATTGATTTTGCAATAAAAAGTGTCTGGAAACGTTACTTAAGTGGCGACGTACTCCATGGAATGGTAACGTGCAAAAATGGCGAATTTCGCTTCACCATTAAACATTCGGCTCCGCTTCTTAGCAAAGCAGCCTTATATTCCCGATGTTCAAAATGAGTCGGAAGCCCAGGAAAAAGAGAGACAGACAGAGAGAGAGAGAGAGAGAGCATGCGTGAAATGGCAAGGAGGCTAATTAGAGATAGTTCCGGTTGACTACCCTGTACAGGCATGAGGCAGGAGGATAAAAAGAGAGCGGAAGGCGAGAGAGAGAGAGAGGCCAGCACGAACAAACATCGCACACTACAGAGTGGTAAGGGGCGGCGTTCCTATAGAGTCTATCATGAAGGCCTGTAGATCGCGGGAACCTGAATAGTGCGAATAAAGCCCTCCGCGTGCAATTTCTTTGGAAGCACTGGCCTCGAACTACTAGTTCTGATTGTGGATTAGGCTCCGATTCGTCCAGCACTCTGCCCGTCACTTGCCTCTCGGCACTATAGAGCGGACAGACACAGATAATGCACGGGAGCTTCTCGTCAGAGCTGCATGTGTCCCACGTGGGGCTGTTGGCCGATCCCATAAGGAAACGCATAGGAGTTTTGTGAATGAGACGCAAGTAGAAGAACGTGTCACCCGCCGCCACGCTCTTGAGGGGGGCTGGATAACGCTGCCAGGGTTATCTCCTGTACATGTAAATGCAGGGTGTCCCGACTATCATGCACCAATATTTAAAGATATTGAAATGCCATGTACCTGCGCATTCCGCCGAATTACATAATTAGTTTTAATTAGTTAACTAACTTCTAATTAGAATTCGATAAATGCTGACAATGACAAAATTGCAAGGCAACATGAAAAAATTCCTGATACAGCTTTCTGTTGCTCCATACGTGCAGCATAAAAGTGTTTTTTCCGACCGTGAAAGAAGCGCGCGAATTCAGGCAAAGTGCCTAGAGCGGCCATTTTGAGCTTTACAAGCGCAATGCATACAATGCGCGCTAACGATAGTGTCTGCTAAGTACTGCATTGCTACGTGCCGCGGAAAGAGGTGAAACTGCAAACCGAACGCCGTTTTCCCTTCTCGCCGGCGCTGAGCTCTAAGCCGGAGTGTTGACGCATATCGCACAGAAACGCCTACGTACATGGCAGTGCTTTGACGTCTCTCATAGTGACATGTGACCACAATAATCATTCAAGGGAATATTTGTTATTTGTTGTAATCTGTTGCTTCAGTAGACGAATTAATGTTTAGAGAAATTATAAAACACGCAAACCGAATATCCATGTGTTTTTTGTTTTACTTCGCACCGCAGCAAGCAAAGATATGTGCTTCCGTTTCGTCTGCGTGTTCCCACTTCGTGCCGTCGCGCGCGCACACACTGAAACTGTCATTTTCTACCGTATTCCAGCGCTCCATCATGCTCTGTGATCCGCTTGTTTCTTCTTCAATGTTTGCGCAGCAATGACTTATACAGCTAGTCAGGTGTTCTCATACACAGGGCGCAAAATCGTGCGCTGCGCAGGAGAAAATCGAGTGAAAAATAGAAGGCAGGGCCCGTGAAGTGAGCGTCACGCGATCCTCGAGTAGTAGTGGTAGATTAATGTGCGAAATGGCGCTTATTTCTGCAGCCCAATAGGAAGCACGACGTCAGTGGAAGGGGAAGTGAGAAAGAAAGAGGAAAGGATAGGAAGAGAGGGATAAGCAGCAGGAGTCTCGTCCGTTCATGGAGGAGGCCGATAGCGAAGGCAGAGGCCAACGGTGTGTGGCCGCTTATCGGTGGAGGCGACCGGGATCCCACTCTATCGATAAGCGCCTGCATATCGGTGGAAGCGAATGGGATCACAGCCTACCGATGAGCGGCCGCTTATCAGTGGAGGCGAACGATATCACACCTTACCAAGAAGCGGCCACTTATCGGTGGAGGCGAACGAGATCACACCTTACCAATAAGCGACCGCTTATCGGTGAAGGCGAACGGGATAGCAGCCTACCGATAAGCGGTTGCTTGTCGTTGGAGGTGAACGGGACAGCAGCTTACCGATAAGCAGCCGATTATCGGGGAAGGCAAACGTGATAGCACTCTACCGATAAGCGGCCGCTTATCGGTGGAGTCTAAGGGAATCACAGCCTACCGATAAGCGGCCTCTTATCGGTGGAGGCGAACGGAATCACAGCCTATCGATAAGCGGCCACTTGTCGGAGCAGGCGACGTGGATAACAGCCTACCGATAAGCGGCCTCTTATCGATGGAGGCGAATGGGATCCCAGCCTATCGGTAAGCGGCCGCTTATCGGAGCAGGCGGCCTATCGATAAGCGGCCATCTATCGGTGGAGACGAACGGGGTCACAGCCTACCGATAAGTGGCCGCTTATCGGTGGAGACGAACGGGATCATAGCCTACCGGTAAGGAGCTGCTTATCGGTGGATGCGAACGAGATCGCAGCCTTCGGATAAGCGGCCGCTTATCGGTACAGGCGATCGGGATCATAGCTTATCGATAAGCTGCCGCCCCTCGGCGGCCACTGCCTTCCGGTATGGAACAACGCACAGAAGGAATTTCGCTCGCAGAGGCTAGGCGGCACAAGTTGAGAGAATGTTTGTTGGCAGTGAAGCTCTCCTCCTGAAATCATGGGTTTGTGGCGCTGAAATATTTTTGTGTCGGCTATTAAGGAACCAATTTGAGGAATTCTTGACGTAGAACACCCCCTAGAAGGCATGTAACAACTTCCACCGCATAACCGAAATTTTCTACGTAGCCTGGTAATGGTTGTCCTTGGCTGTCCTCAAATTCTTTCTTTTTCTTTTTTTAACCTTTACACTGTGGCACTATCGCGAAAACCTACGCGTCAGAACAAAAGTAACTAGGAGATACAGAGATAGGAATGTGAAGATCATGCTCATGGTGGATTTGCCTTTATACGTGTCCGTTTTCCCCTGCTGCATAACCGAAAATAAGCCTAGACGCGGAAAGCCAAGATGCTGAAGGGGTTAAAGCGAAACTTTCTGGGCCTTCTATCACGAGATTTGGTGCGTGTGCTCTTCGTTTTCTTTTTGCAAAGTATAGTGGGTCGATCATGAAGACAGTGCAATGAACGGTCACGTGGTTTGATTTTCCGCGTACTGCCGATTTGGCGGGGCAGGCAGTAAGCGACGCTGCAAGATGTTTTACAAAAGTTGAAGAGTTCCGTAGCGTCTAATTACCCGACTAACGACACGCATCTTGCTTACAAGGTTTCCGACACGTGCGTTCAATCTGCATAAATTTGGGTACTTTTAAAATTTTTCTGTGGGAGCGCCGACGACTTGTTCGGTTAAGCTTGTATTTAGATGTATTTAGGATGCAACTTCCTGAGTGCGTGATTCGCGAGACGTGCTCTCCTTCTTAAGGCAGATGCTCCCAACCTTGCCGACGTCTTGTTTCAGAGAAGCAACCCATGAAAAAGTAAAGAAAAAATAAAAAAGAAAACGCTCGACTGTAGGCAACTGATGACGATGATGGGACGGGGTGGATGATGGCTTTGGGAGGCAGGCCTTACAACTGCCGTTTGTTCTGAAGAAAATCGAAAGCCAAGACAGACAATGAACTTTTATTGAGGTCCTGAGGGACTAGCCGGCGGAGACCCGTTGGGGCCCCCGGATCGCCGCTGGCTGCTCCCATGTCGGAATCGGGAGGCCAAGCCTCTCCGCTCTTTCACGGGCCCTCTGGACGGCCATGGACTTGAGCTTGAATCATGATTTTTTTTGTGCGTGGGCAAGATCACTGCAACATCAAATACGACGATCAAAGTTTCCGTTTTGTGCATGTAGTGCTTGCTAGACAGCACACTGTAGATGCTTCTGAGAACAGGCTCGATGTTTGTCGGATTTTCTACTTTTTCACGGCTGGATAAAGAGCGGTACAACGTCACTTGCAAGGTTATTCCCTCATCCTTGCTCTCGGCCACAGGGCAAAGAAAACAATTAGCCCATCACTAGGGATCGAAGTGGCACCCGCCGTGGCTGCTTAGCGGCTATGGTGTTGGGCTGCCAAGCATGAGGTCGCGGGATCGAATCCCGGCCACGGCGGCCACATCTCGAGGGGGGCAAAATGCGAAAACACCCGTGTACTTATATTTAGGTGCACGTTAAAGAACCCTAGGGCGTCTAAGCTTCTGAAACCTCCCACTATGGCGTGCCTTTTGACCAGAAAGTGGTTTTGACACGTAAATCCTCACAAGAAAAAAAATAACGAGTCGAAGTTTCGTCGTCCCCGGCGGCAATGCGCAATTCGGAGTTGGACGCGCGGGCCAACCACTCCGCGACGCTCAGCTTCGAAGCTTGACAACACGTCTATGACTCATAATGATCTCTTATGGACTTCTAATGAGGTCCCCTTCGAGACCGGGCAAAATGACAGTCACCAAGCCTGTTTGACATATCTATGATTTACTGTCGCATGCTGGTAACATAACTTTTGTGTTAGTGCCCTTGTGTCACTGTATATTTTAGTGTTTTCGTGTTTGTGTCTGTGTGTTTCATTTGTCGAATTAACCTCACTCGACTTCTTTCATTCCTTGTCATCTCACCTAGAGTAGCACGTCCGGTATGTCGCTGCGCTAATCTCTCCAGATATTAAACTCTCTCTCGGTCAAGTTTTACCTCATCTATAGCGACATAGAACTGGTTTCATCCCAACTCTGCATTTTCTGTATTAATTGAAACCTATATGTCTATATCGCAAAATTATCTACGACTCTAACGGCCTCGACTCCGTCTCCTTCTTGCTTTTTTATTTCATTTTGTTTTTCAACCTTACTGTAAGCATCTCTCGCTTGTCCGAATTTGGGCACAGTTTTGCGTGCCACGTACAATCCGGGAGTAGCGCGCTCGGTTCATGTATTTCGGAGTCCGCTGCATGCAGTACTTTAGCCGACGTCGACGATGTCGTCGACGCAAAACCGGCACAAAGGTCTTTCGACTTGATAAATGCGGGCCAACCGGCGGCGGCGAGCTTGACCCTTTGGGACACGAAGAATGCTAAAGTGGGTCAACGCCGCCCGTCTCGATTGGATGCAAGAAAAATCGAATTACTCGAGTCCTTCGCCGCGGGTCGGCGCTATTGGCATCTTGACAGGCACTCAGACTCCTCCCCCACATGCGATATATATATCCTCCCTCTCTCTCTCTCTCTCTCTCTATATATATATATATATATATATATATATATATATATATATATATATATATATATATACCAGCAAGCCCAATGTTACAACTTTTTTAGTCCTCCATCCCTTCCGTCGTTTGATGTCCCCTGAAATTCCCCGCAGAAAATCAGTGCGACAGGAGACGCGGAGGTTCGTATATCAGGGACGTAAACAAGCGCCTCCGTGCAGCCAAGACCAAAACATCGAGCGAAACATGTGCAAAACGCATAGCCCGATGCGGGCACAGAGGCTATCTGATTGGGTCAACGGTTTTTTTCTTCTTCGAGTTCCAGTACGAAGGATAGGCCTAGAGGAGTGATGAGATTTAGTTTTAAAGCCTTCTTGGGATCGGAGGCGAAGAGGAATGGTTTGCCAAAGCGCGTTACAGTCTAAAAGCTTTTCGCGCCCCACTTTGTCTGTGGGTGGTTTCTGTGAGAGCCAGAGACTGCAGCTTATAATCCGGCCAAGTATGAATAAGAGGGGAAACACACACAAACGCTGTGCATCTTAAAGTATACATTTCATATTAATTTCGCTGCATAAAAAGAATAAATAATAGGAGTACGCAAACCGCAAACGATCATTTTGAATGTAAATGAATAGCCGAACGCTTTTAGAGAACTATAGTCTCTTTCTTTTTTTTTATTTCTTTGTACTCTCAACCATCCGAGATGACTGGTGACGTTATTGAGATTAGCAATCTTTCTTATTGCGGGCGGGAATCGGCGATGATATGTTTTTTTATGGTATCCTGATTATTGCAATCTTTCATTGTCCGTTTCGGCGGTGCGGATTTCGCGGTTATTCGCACGCATTTGCTCCAAGCGAACGGCGCGGGCCTACGCCGGCCCTGCCACCTGTCGGCGGCGAGCGGCTTCGGTGCAGCGGTGCGTGCGTTCTTCAAATTCCAGCTTCTTTGGGCGAGGCACGGCGACGGTAAGAGGGCTCACCGAAAAATAGAAAAAAAATGCATGGGGTGGTGTCAAGTATGAGGCGCATGCTGCAACCGGGCCCCTTTTTCGAGCTTCCCTCTGGACAGGTTGCGCCATCTATCGGTGCCGGTAGGATGGATTGCCATTGAAACTTTGCAATGGCTATCCATCAAGCGGTTGCGCTAGACGCGGGTGGGACGCTATCGCTTTAACGTACCTGAATCTACATGCCCCTTCTGTCAGTTTGGCACATGCGTTCTTGTGGGTTATCCCGAGAATGGGCACATGTGGTCAGCTTGATAGCACAACGCTCAGCACAAAACTGGCCGCTCAAGCAAGCAAACGATCCGGGTCACTAGGTCAGCGAAAGAGGTTAAGTGACGACGTCATCATCGCCATCAGCCTGGTTACGCCCACTGCAGGGCGGGACGACAACGTATCTCCAAATTGGGTGGAGTTCCCCAAATGTACTAATCGATGTATTATTTGACAAAAGCAAGAATACACTTGGCCGAAAGTGACAAATATGTTACTGCTAAAAAAAAAAGAAAGAGAGAGACAAGACATGAACAATTTATGTAGTGCTAGGGTAAGCATTGGAATTCTCATAATATAAACGTAAGCATAGTGGGCTACATAAATAAAGGAAATATTCGAATACAATGATGAACTTCGCCCTCTTCCTTCCCCCCGCCTCGAATATAGAACAATAAAGAAAACAACAACACATTCGCAAAGACATGGGAAACATGAATAGGATGCACTTGGAAGTTCTTCGGGACGCATAAATTGAGCAAGTAACACTGGCTTTTGTAACTACTCTAGTTATTCATATATTGTACAGACTTGTGTAATAAGCCGGTCGAGACAATTGAAATCTCGTATGGACCATCAAAAAAAGCCCATGTTAAAATGTGTTGATCCGCGAACATTTTTTGAAACGCGAAATCACGCGTGTGACATTTTTGTCTTGTTTTCCTCATTTCAACGTACCTCGCGTGGTTTATCTCGAAGAAATCGTGCAGGAGCATATATTTACTAAAGGAATGACGCGCATGGAGACGTATATTTGTCACGGTAAGCATATTTTGGTAACGTTTGTTGTTCAATTGTGTGATTCTGTTGAGAACGGAGCCGTTATGAAGCGCATTTGTAGCGTTACGTGTTTTGGTAGCGGCACGTGGGAGCCCATTCGTCATGTAAGTGTTGCCGGCGACTACAATGCTCGACTACAATGTACGGCGACTACAATGCTCCTCTCCCGCAGTCGCCACAGGGGAAGAGGGCAGCGGGAGAGGAGGAAGGATGTCCATCCCGAACGCTCCCACAAAGCAAGTAAACTTGCGCATGTGTCTGAGAGCTGCAATAGTTGACGTTCGTGCCGCAAACGACCCCGGCGACTGGGCTGCGCATCGGTGCCTTGGTATATCAGGGGTGCTAACTAGCGCACCTCCGACCACCACTACAACGTGCGAATGAGCCAAAGACAGCTTTTATTATACGGAATTAAGAGCACGCTTTAGCTCGGACCCAACTACGATGCCGCCTATTCAAATACATGTAAAACGCAGAAACGCTTTTCTGAGAAAACTACTAGGCTGATAATAATGAAATCCGTTGCGTTTGAGAGAGAATGTTAAATTCTAGTGACTGTTGGAAGCGGAATTTTCGATTAGGGCCCGAATTGTTCTAAATGTGTATAAAATTGGTTAATTTGAAAGAAATAGAATAACGAAGTTTACAAGCTCGTAGCTGTGCCCTGAGAACAGATATCGCAGTTCAGTAAACTGCAGCCGCCGGAGAATCCAAAGCGGACAAATTTGAATTAACAATTCATATTTTACGTGAATATTTACATTGCTTGAAACGTATTTGCAAAAGTCCTATTCGCATATTGGTTGTCTATTTGAGAGCCGATTTATAATTCATCAATATTTTGCTCTTTAGATGTACTATCAGGTACAATTTACAGAATTGCGATATCATTTTCGTTGCTGTGTCAGAGAGTTGTAAACCTTGCAGTTTCGTTTCGTGCAACTTATCGATTTTAAACAATTTTTATCAAGATATTGACGGTCTTAATGAAAAATTTGCTACCACTAGTCAACGTATTCTAACCTTTTCTTTTAAGTTAATTAGACCTTATGATATCTGGTGATCTAATTACCGAGAAAAACGATTTCTCATTTCCCATGTATTTATACATAGGAGCCCCAGAGCTAAAGCTTCCTCTTGAACAGAAGTCCTGACCAGAACTCGCAAGACACGTGAGGGAAGAAAAGCTGCCTCGAGGAATTCTGGCGGGCTTTCAAGCCCGTACTAAATGGACACTTTAGCGGGATGAAGATCAATAAAGATACGTTGCCTGGCTAGTTGGTGCATAATTAATTCCCAGAATTGTAACACAGTCAAATGTGCCCCTGTATGTGTTGCTTTGTAGTCGCACGTCTTTTGCTGTGCCACAATTCTGGTAATTAATCAAGATAAAGATACCCGAGAAAATGAAACTGTGGTATAAAACAGCTGTAACAAATGCGCTAGTACATGTATACGCAGTATGTTTTAAAATGCGCCAACCATTAGAATCTGAGATTTAGTATGGCGCATTATCCCTCTAGCACAAAGACCATCCGCCGCGGTGGCCTTAGTGGCTATGGCGTTGACCTGCTGTAGGCACGAGGTCGCGGGATCCAATTCCAGCCATGGCGGCCACATTCCGATGTGGGTGAAATGTAAAAACACACGCGTACCGTACATTGAGTTCGTGCTAAAGATCCCAGCTGGTCTACATTAGTCAGCTGTCCCTCACCACGGCATGCCTCAAAATGCGGTCGTGGTTTTAGTGCGCGAAACTAAATAATTCATTTATTTTTTATTTTACCACGAAGACCTCATCCGCTGTAACACATTTGTAATTATTTTGACAAACATGTAGTGAAATAGAGAAATGTAAAGGCTAAAAAAATTAATACAAGTACTAGAAATACTGTAACTTGTCGCTTCACATGTAAAGCTTCAGTGTTTTGAATGTGCCCCTGTTGGTCGTCATTGGAAGGAAGATTGCTTAGGAATGACGGTTGTTTAGAAACGATGATCGCACTGAACCTAACTAGTGGGTTATCGCTCAACGACCGATGACTGCGCTTGCCACGATCGGTGTTATTTCAATGTTGTTTGATTTTCACTCCACTCCGGGCATGACTTCGCGCAATAGATGCTTTCGGCAATGTTTAATTCAATACCGACGCTGCAACACCACAATTTAGGTTGTGCATTTCGCCCGGTATATACGGCACATTATTAGACTGCAGCGTCTAAAGATGTGCACCACCTCGTTCTCTAGTGCCTATAACAAAATCCTGCGAGGCGAACACACATGGCTGATTTATTCTTGTTTCGACCATGGTTCCTTACAAAAAAATTAATTCTTCGTCCTTGTACAAGAACGGGGCTAAACAATCAAGAACGCTTGTATTTAAAAGAAAAGCTTTTAAAGACATCTATACTTTAGGTTTAGAATAACTCTTATTATCGTAGCCGATTGTTGCAGATTGCTAAATGTGACCGGTAATCTGTCTCGTGCACTAAAAAACCTATTATATGTAGCTATGTTTTATGTAGTTATGTGTAAGTTGCGTTGGCCGGCTCCTCTGTGAACGGTGAACTTCGGTCGGCATTTCTCGATTTGTTTTCTGTGTTTTCTTTCCTTCAGTGCTGCAATATGTGTGCTTGGTGTTCATGTACTCTATTATGGAGATTTTATTACCTGTGCGCGCAATTTCGAGTGTATTCGGTGAGCAGCTCCAGTTCTTGTCATTGCTTTGACTGACTTTCATTTTCGTTTTGTCTGCCGTTCGAGAAGTACCCAGTTACCACAAAAGGGGCACCAGCCTGTTCAACAAACTGGCATCAGTCATAAAAGAGGAACGAAATTATGAATCGTCCGCACTGCCTAACCACAAAGTTACGCGCCGTACAGAGGTGAGTGCTCTGATATCTCGCCCACGCAGTTGGAGGTTCATACCGAACGACGTCTTAACATCGCAGCCCAGAGATTTCAACACTGTCTGCATCAGATAACAACGCCTTCAGTGTATATCACCACGGAGAGCAATACCCGGGTTATGAGGGCCGACCCATTGAAAGGACACAAGAATAAACTAGACCTGCCTTGGGAGCTGTTCATCGAGCGCCGCAATATTAGAGAGGTACTTATTTCGCAATATCTCGTGTCGCCAGATTTCTCGAGACTGGATGAGGGCGCCGACCTCATGTCGTGTTCGCCAGCGAAATGGCTTTAGGTCGTGAAGCAATAGCTGTACACGTGGCGATGAATCCAGTTGATGTAGGTGCCTCAAACTACCTGTTAAATTGAGCATCAACAGTGGTCTGTCTATCTGTTCTGTTCTGTTCTGTTCTGTCTTGTCTTGTCTTGTCTTGTCTAGGCACACAGGGCGCTCAAGTTGCAGCTCGCTGCAACAACCACGATTTTTGTGATGCCTTACTAGGTTGGTAGAATATAAAGGGATATAAATCTTATCAATTAATTGTATGTAAAGAATAATAAACTGAAACTGAAAAGAGGCCATTTACCGAAAGTCGGAAGTCCAGGAAAAGTGGCGGCTTGTCACACGATATTTGTGCGCATTTTGAGTGACTCTCTCGTTTTATTCACTGCACTATCGCGTGTGATTGGATGTGACCTGTCGTTTTGCGAAGTGGGAGCTGTGAACTTTTTCTCAAGCCGTTTTAATACATAAATGTTGCGCACAGGGCCGCTTGTAGACACAGCACCTGCCTTACTGATGGGAACACAAATCTATCGCGTAGCACTCTACTGCAGAAACGACACTCATTTGAGGGAGGAGTTCCCAAAATTGCCGTGTTCTCTCATCCTCGTCCTTTTTTCTTAGGTTATTACGGCTGGGTGGAGTCCAGGGGCAACCACCGGTGACCCACTGGCGTTATCGGTTACGAGGAGGGAGACGCCACACTTCCCAGGAGACCTGGCCTAGCACGATCGAGGTGGAGGTAAGCGTGAGGGCTTGACACGGGCACGCCCGTGGGCTAAAGCACGCAAAGTTACTGTCGTGTGCTAGCGAATTAGGACAAGCCAGAGGCAGTGCCTTTTACGCTTGCGCTGTAGAGAATCGCTTCTCCAAGAGCAGAGGACATCGCTAAACGAGCGCGCGAGACTGCAAGGTTTTTGATATTCTTTTGTAATTGTGGCTCTTTACACTTTGTTTTTAGTGTTACATCAAAAGGTCACATTTTGCCCACGATCACGTCCACGTTTCGGGTACGTAACCTGCATTTGTCCCATATTGTTCTAGTTTTCCGTACTTTATTTTTTGCGCTTAATTTATGTAGTTCATCTATCATACTTCCATGTGCTTTTAGGGAGAGATCTGAATGGGACATAGTCCGTAGTACAAGTGTGGTCGTCAAGGTACTCGCACACGCTGTTGTGCTCGGATGCGGCCGCGGGACACATATTTCTTGCCCACGTTTTATGTCAATCTATTGGTGTGCGTGCCCGTGTTTTACATTCGCAATATTTTTCTGTCTTTGTGGTTGGTCTACTGTCTGTTCTGTGCCTCTGTACAAACGCCATCGTATTTCACTTGCACCGAGGCACTCCTTGCCGCCCAAATTTTCTGATTCCAAGAACCTGTCTTCGCACCTTCTTAAGTCCTCCTCCACGAAATCGCGGACATAACGACCGGAGGATCGTCAGTAAGGACAGGGCGGACAGAACGGGATGGACACCAATCTGTCTCTGCTTCATTGACATGGTTAAAAGGAGGGCTTGGGTACCCTGCAAAGCTGGCTTTGCCATTATATTGTTCATTGTGCGGTCAAGCCCGCTTTAGTGATTCGTTTCCATTCATGTTGCAAAGGTAATCAAACCAAGCGGCACGCTTAGTCGTAAACGATCAAAATAAAATAAAATAAAATTAGACAAAAATTCGATAGATAGATAGATAGATAGATAGATAGATAGATAGATAGATAGATAGATAGATAGATAGATAGATAGATAGATAGATAGATAGATAGATAGATAGATAGACAGACAGACAGACAGACAGACAGACGGACAGACGGACGGACGGACGGACGGACAGACAGACAGACAGACAGACAGACAGACAGACAGACAGACAGACAGACAGACAGACAGACAGACGGACGGACGGACGGACGGACGGACGGACGGACGGACGGACGGACGGACGGACGGACGGACGGACGGACGGACGGACGGACGGACGGACGGACGGACGGACGGACGGACGGACGGACGGACGGACAGACAGACAGACAGACAGACAGACAGACAGACAGACAGACAGACAGACAGACAGACAGACAGACAGACAGACAGACAGACAGACAGACAGACAGACAGACAGACAGACAGACAGACAGACAGACAGACAGACAGACAGACAGACAGACAGACAGACAGACAGACAGACAGACAGACAGACAGACAGACAGACAGACAGACAGACAGACAGACAGACAGACAGACAGACAGACAGACAGACAGACAGACAGACAGACAGACAGACAGACAGACAGACAGACAGACAGACAGACAGACAGACAGACAGACAGACAGACAGACAGACAGACAGACAGACAGACAGACAGACAGACAGACAGACAGACAGACAGACAGACAGACAGACAGACAGACAGACAGACAGACAGACAGACAGACAGACAGACAGACAGACAGACAGACAGACAGACAGACAGACAGACAGACAGACAGACAGACAGACAGACAGACAGACAGACAGACAGACAGACAGACAGACAGACAGACAGACAGACAGACAGACAGACAGACAGACAGACAGACAGACAGACAGACAGACAGACAGACAGACAGACAGACAGACAGACAGACAGACAGACAGACAGACAGACAGACAGACAGACAGACAGACAGACAGACAGACAGACAGACAGACAGACAGACAGACAGACAGACAGACAGACAGACAGACAGACAGACAGACAGACAGACAGACAGACAGACAGACAGACAGACAGACAGACAGACAGACAGACAGACAGACAGACAGACAGACAGACAGACAGACAGACAGACAGACAGACAGACAGACAGACAGACAGACAGACAGACAGACAGACAGACAGACAGACAGACAGACAGACAGACAGACAGACAGACAGACAGACAGACAGACAGACAGACAGACAGACAGACAGACAGACAGACAGACAGACAGACAGACAGACAGACAGACAGACAGACAGACAGACAGACAGACAGACAGACAGACAGACAGACAGACAGACAGACAGACAGACAGACAGACAGACAGACAGACAGACAGACAGACAGACAGACAGACAGACAGACAGACAGACAGACAGACAGACAGACAGACAGACAGACAGACAGACAGACAGACAGACAGACAGACAGACAGACAGACAGACAGACAGACAGACAGACAGACAGACAGACAGACAGACAGACAGACAGACAGACAGACAGACAGACAGACAGACAGACAGACAGACAGACAGACAGACAGACAGACAGACAGACAGACAGACAGACAGACAGACAGACAGACAGACAGACAGACAGACAGACAGACAGACAGACAGACAGACAGACAGACAGACAGACAGACAGACAGACAGACAGACAGACAGACAGACAGACAGACAGACAGACAGACAGACAGACAGACAGACAGACAGACAGACAGACAGACAGACAGACAGACAGACAGACAGACAGACAGACAGACAGACAGACAGACAGACAGACAGACAGACAGACAGACAGACAGACAGACAGACAGACAGACAGACAGACAGACAGACAGACAGACAGACAGACAGACAGACAGACAGACAGACAGACAGACAGACAGACAGACAGACAGACAGACAGACAGACAGACAGACAGACAGACAGACAGACAGACAGACAGACAGACAGACAGACAGACAGACAGACAGACAGACAGACAGACAGACAGACAGACAGACAGACAGATAGACAGATAGACAGATAGACAGATAGACAGATAGACAGATAGATAGATAGATAGATAGATAGATAGATAGATAGATAGATAGATAGATAGATAGATAGATGGATGGATGGATGTTCTGCGTCTTACGTGATACCGTCCATTTCGCTGCACTGTGACACCTACTAACTGAATTGGCTGTCATCGATGGGCTTCGCGCGAACGTTATTGCATTTTTAGGTAACATTTTACCTTGCTTTTAAGAGATCCCCTGCAAACACATTTGCTCTAAAACGCTAGATTATTTAACTTCACGTCTTTCGACGCCATTTCTCCGGCCCAAAGAGCTTGATGACAACTTTTGTGCTCTTTCTTGCCTCATCTTCCCGTGAAAGTTGTGGGCGTGCTTGTGAAGGCGATCGCCTACAATGAATATTCGTGGTATTATTTTAGTTCATTTGCTTAAATAAATACTCAGTCCCGCAGCAATCTCTTCGTACCAATATCTACTGCTGAGTAGAAAGAGCCTAATTCACTCTGTGATTTCTCGTATTTCTGGCTGAGTAATTTGGCGGCCTTAAGATCTCCTTCTTGCTTGCCTTCGTTAGTATAGAAGCTGAGTCACAGGCGCCCTCGTGAAATATTCAGCACGAAATTTTAAAAAATTAAGCCTACTTCCTTTTTTCTCTCTCTCATTCTTTGTGAAACAATCATATTCTCTGCAAAAGCCAGCTAATTTCCAGAGAGGGTTTTGCCCTAATCAAGATGAAGCTGCTCGTCGGAATAGATTTGCGCCTGTTGCAACCTGAAAAGTTCGGCTTTACAAAATTGGCTAGCACGGCCCTGCGCTTCACAATTATTATTTTACTTTTATATCATTATTTGTACTTTTCTTTTAGTCTTTATTTTTAGATGGGCAGGCCGAGAAGCTAAATGAGCGGCACCCAAGACCAGATTGCTTTCTGTCGTAACGCGCACTGTCTTGGAAGGTATTTTATGGCTGATTGCTTTCTTCAAAAAAGAAAAAAAAAACACCTTGCGCAATACCGTGTAATCTTTTAAGTTTATTAGGCTAGCAGTTTTAGCGTAGTGACGGACATATGGAGACTAGACGAGCACTTAATCTCACAAACCCAAAACACCATTCCACATCAAAGGAAATTACATCTTGCTCACGTTCATTGCTGCCCATAGATGGTATGTTCATGCCAAAAGAAAGCAGTGTGGTAAATGAAAAAGAATAATTAGCATACGAAGTGATTCCTAATTTATTTGCTGCACTGAACTTCTTGAAATAGCATAAAAATGGTACTGGGGAACTTGCGTTCCGTTTCCCGCTATTAACCCTATAATGCTCAACATGTAATTTTTGTCGCGATGAGTTTTAACATCCAATTCTGATTTATGCCCGAGAAACTTAACGCATAGTCTATGGAAGGGTATTTGAGTAAATGCTGGAGCGAGTTCTTAGTTCTTTATAGCTGAGCAACGCAAATACAAAGGAAGAGTTGTTCAATATTAGGCTCCCTAAGATAACACTTAATAGTTTTTTTCTGTACAATTAATAATATTTTAATAATTTTTGTACACCTCTTTGATTTTTGTACGTGCTCTGTATGGCCAGAAATGAAGTTGAACAAGTGGTTCTAATTTTCTTTGAAGAGGAACTGTGTTTCTGGTTTACAGAAAATATTCGGAACTTTGAGGTATCAAGCTCAGTGCAGCAAAAAAAGAAAATTGTTCCCTTCTACTCTGTGAAGAAGACGAATCATTCAGCTTGCTGCGCTATACTGTTACACAAAGGACAAAAACCAACACAGGCACGCATGTGCGCAACATTAAACTGTTTATTGCTCGCTATCACACGCCAAATATATACACGAAGGGTGACTGCGAAATGAATATATAACACAGTATGCAAGCCGGAAAAGAGGCCAAACTACACACATCTGATTTAACAATGACAAGTATGGCTAGATCAAACATCCGTCCATGAGCTTAAAAGCTCATTCTCCTAGTGCCACGGAAGGTACGATAACGTGGTTTCCCGAGTCATTTCCGAGCATGAAATATGCTTCCAAAATTTCTCGTGCATTTTTAGATCTGCATCGACCCAAGACTTTGGTTTCTTCGAAAGTTGGTTTGGTTTATTAAAAGAAACCAAGGCCTCGGCTCGATAAATCGATAAATCCGGTTTGGTTAGTTCGGCTTATTTTTCGTCTTTCACTTCGTGTTATTTATTTATTTTACAGTCACCCTTCGTGTATACATTTGACGTGCGATAGCTAACAACAAACAGTCGGAATTTTGGGCACGTGCGTGTCTGTGTTTCTTTTTTGTCGTTTGTACAACAGTACAGCGTAGCAAGCAGAACGATGCCATACCAACTAGCCCAAGTCGAAGCTTTATTGGAGAAGAATAACCAGCGAAGCTATATTGGGATGACTATATTCCCAACCACATAGATTTGTATGGTGATTGCTATATTGATTGAATAAAGACACATGCACATAACTTCGTGGTTGTTATCGTCTTTATTACGTCTCATTCGTCACCACAGGTACCATAGCTTTGTGGTCACTGTGCCACACCGCGATCGATTGTACTGCTATGCTAGACACGTTGTTGCCGAAGGTTATATCTACGCATAACCGGTGACACGTGTTCGGCACATAGACGTCCGTGTAGCACTCAATTCCAAACCGTTCCAACAGGAAGGATGCAATGCACTTGCCGACGAGACGCACTGTGTCGACGAGTAAGTCGACAATTGTTGGGTACACTATTCCATTTTATTATGCTTTTGTACCCTCCAACGGAAGCGTAGGAGCACCGCCATCCCATGTTTTAGAGAAGGCCATGAAGGTCATGCGTAATAACATGATCGAGTAGGTGATAAGATTCGCAGCGACCACCGCATCTGGTAAGACCACGTGGAAACAGTTGGATGACTGTATATATATACTCTTGCCAACGGACACGTCTTTTATCAGATTCTAGCCATATCGATGCAAAAACGCGACATTGGGCTCTGTGGGGTTATCGTTGCCGCTACCTTTATTTTTAGCGTGATGGAAACGGTAGAACCTTGGACGATAGCTCTACGGCGATAACGACACTAGACTAGAATCTATGACCAGAGTGTACGACTAGAACGTACGACTAGAACGTACGACTAGAACGTGCGACTAGAATGTGCGACTAGAATCTACGACTAGAATCTACGACTAGGATCTACGACTAGGATCTACGACTAGAATGTACGACTAGAATGTACGACTAGAATCTACGACTAGAATCTACGACAAGGACATCGTAGACGGGGGCAAATGTGTGAGCGAGGTCAAATAAGGATTAATATCATTGTGAAACCTACCACATTGGCGCAGTGGTTATGGCGTTCTGCTACCGAGGTCGAGGTAGCAGGTTCAACCCCCAAGGTGGCCACATTCACACGGGGTCAGAATGTGCAAACACTACTGCGTCGCGCTTGGCGGGAACATTACCGAACTCCAGGTTGTCAGAATAAATACAGGAACTGCCTATTTTACGGTTTGCTTGATTGCCCTTGCGTACTGCCTGGTGGTGTTAAAACGTATCATTTATTTCTTCTTTATTTCCCTCTGGTGACTAATTTTGCCACGGGGAGTGGGGATGATGGTACCTGCAAAAGATTTTATCGAATATGAATGAAGAACCCTGGACACCTGAACCACTGAAATAGTTTTGGATGGTAACAGTATGATGCGAAGAACTACTGATGCTTCATTGCTTGGAACAATAGCACCTATTACCGTCGAACATTTTTTTTCTCAACCTAATATTCATGCAATATAGAGGACTACGTGAATGTAACATAATATATTTCATGACACTTTTGCCTATTTCATTCCATTAATCACAAAGCTAAGTTTACCGAAGTTACGGCACTCGGCGGTCTGTCATCTTCGTTTGCATTTTGCCTCTTGGCAATCCACAGGTATGCACAGCTGACTTCCAAATCTGGCGCAAAAAAATTCGAGGTGACCACCCTGTCTTCTTTACTCCGAAAACCTTTAATTAAACGAGGCCCATATGTTGTGGTTGTATTATTATTGTTGTCGTCGTCATCGTTGTTGTTGTTATTGCCCATTCTTGGCCTTTCTTCATTGTATCGCACGAATCCGCGCGACCCCGCAATCACCGGGATTGGCTGCTCCGCGGCGGCTGCTCACAAGGAACGAACGCAGCTTAACGCTTCTCTTTAGTGTCTATCTAACTGCCGGAGGGCAATCAGAATGCATCGCCAAGGCAAAAGGAGGCGAACCACCTTAGTCGAACGGGCAACTGCTTCTCGCAACTACCCAGTCACTGGCGCTCTGCGCCTGCTTTGCCCATCCATCAACTGTCGACCGACAATCGGTATTCACGGACGCGTCCGCGCAGGACACAATGCTGAAGTGCGAACGAGCGCTCTAGCCGCAATCCGAGAGTGGCACTTTGCGCCTTTACAGGGGACGAGGCACGATCGCTTCGAGCCCCGTTCTCCTTTTACGACCGTTTCGAGCGGGCACGCCACGTACGATGGGGGTCGATTCGTCACTTTAGCCTTGCAGTGTGACTGCGGCGACGCGCCAAGCATCTGGGAACCGTCCGTACACTTGCTAGTGAATGTGCCGGCGAAGGGAAGGGTGAGCGAGCATCCAGTGAATCGTGCACGAGTCGTGCTTGAAACCGGGTTATGGCCCTGTAGGAGAGACAGGAGGAACGCCCCGCCCGTCGAAAACGACGCGACTGATGTGTTCGTGACGTGTGTGTTTCCATGTGAGTGCGTGTGTGTGTGTGTGTGTGTGTCGCGTGGACATCGTAATGTGTTCAACGGAGGAGCGCCATTAACCTAATTCCTCCTTCCGATTGGGGCGTGCCAACTCGTCGAACGTGCTTCCGATGGTGTCGCTGCAACTGAGGCAATAATAGAGAATATGTGTGTTAACCGGTGGTCGCAGCAAAAGTGGAAACTTTCGTTGTGCCCCAAGGCACGTGCACCTGTGTCAGCGCCTTTCTTTCTTTCTTACAATATTTTTTAGCAACCTTACACTTAAGCTTCTTTTTAGGAATGCGTATACTTACGCTGAAGTTTCAGTTGTGTACAAGAAGAGCACTACGTAAAACGACCTGAGTGTTCTGAGGGATGCCGCTTGGTGTCTGAAAAAAGAACCTCTAATGTGGAAACACAGCGTCTGTGTCCTTCAATAGACACATTAGAATAATGTGCATTAAGACACTCGTCGTTTCATCTATATTTATTCTTTCATGTGGGGGTCCCAAGTAGAATTATTCAACCCTCTTTTTCATGTTCGGTGTCGTACTGGTCCATCTAGAATAAGCTTACTTGAAACAAAGTCATAAAACATTGCATGCCTCAAAAAATTTCCATCGGCTGTGCCCTCCAAATGAAGAACACGTGAAAGCAGCACATCTTCTCCATTGTTGCAGACTTTACTATTCAAGTGTGCGCCATTGCTCCAACCTGATCTACGGCTGTGAAATGTAAAAAATGTGTAGTCGCATCCCCGCACACTCCGGTTTATGCTGCATTGGACCAGTGTTGCGTTGCATTGGGAAAATCCTTCCACGCAAAACTCGGGAAAGAGCCAAATATTCTCTTTGAAAGAGGCAACCTTTCCCTCCAGCTTCGGTTATTGTCGCCTAGAAAATTGGACAAGGACGCGTTCTCCATCCGAGAAATAGGTGGAACCCTGAACATCCGGCGTCTTCGGAGTCTCTCTTACATGCGACGATCTATAGTCACATTAAAATTAAACACTGGAGTTTTACGGGCCGGAACCACGATCTGATCATGAGGCATGCCATAGCGGGGGACTCTGGAATAATGTGGACCACCTGGGGTTCTTTAAGGTGCACCCAAATCTAAGTAGACGGAAGTTTTCGCATGTCGCCCCCATCCGAATGCGGCCGCCATGGCCGAGATCCCGTGACCTCGTGCTTAGCAGCCCAACACCATAGCCACTAAGCAACCACGGCGGGTAAACTCTATTCACGTTGATCCGCAAAATGTCACTCTTGCAGAAGGGCCACATTTCGCCATGCTTTCCTCAGGCTCAAACTGACGCTCTCACATTGTGCCTTCCGCTTTAAACTGAAGCTACTCAAGGTACAAAAGCACAATAAATATATATATATCGTGAGAAACCAATAATGACGCGAAGGAAACATAGGGAAACTTATTTGTCGTTCTTAATTGAGTTGCAGAAATGATAAATAAATGCAAATGAACATTGATGAAAACAACTTCCGCAGGTGGAATACGAACCCACGTCTTCGCATTAGGCGTGCGATGTTCTTAACAATTGAGCTTTAATCGTTTAATGTTATAGCAGTGGATGTAGAACATCCACGGAACGACTCAGAGAAATAACTTTATTGGAGGTTCGGCGAGGTCGTGAACTCGTCGTGCACCCGGTTGATACCACGTCGGGACCCGCAGGTCTAGCCCACCGGCCTGGTCGCGGGCACGCCGGATAGCCAGGATTTTCTTTCCAAGAGCGCGGCTACGCAGAAGCGAGTCCCACGCCTCCTTGATGAAGATCGAGGTATCTCGACCCGCACTCCCAGAGCATGTGTGCTAGAGCGGAGGTCTGCCCGCAGGATGGGCAGGCGTAGTCGAGATATACGTCGGGGTAAACTTCGTGTAGAACGGCCAGACACGGATATTTCCCGGTCTGTAAGAGTCTTGGAGAAACGGTTTACGCCCTACTCAACTTGGAATTAGGGTTGCAAAGACCCTTCTGGACATGTAGAAGAATTTAGTAGCCTCGTTGTGATTTACGGGAGCGTCCCTGTGACCGTAGGGGGCCGGAAAGTCGGCACCCTTTAAAGAGTGAACTCGCGCACAGCCTCGTCAGCAGACGCATTGAGCTTCGGGGGGGCACCCTCGACCGACCCTACGTGAGCGGGAAACCAGTGAATTGAATGATGCATGAGAGCATATGGACTCGAGCCGCTAAGAAGACGAGCAGCTTGCTTGGCGATGCAACCCTTCTGAAAAGCTCTAACTGCCGTTTTGGAATCACTATAGATCTCGGACCCATGACCGTCTAGCAGGGCGAGGGCGATGGCGGCTTGCTCGGCCGCTCCGAGGTCTGAAGTGCGAATCGAGGCGCTATTGGAAATCTTGCCTCTGGAGTCGACCACGACGACGGCAAAGGTCTTCCCATCGCTGTACTCCGCGGCGTCGACGAAGGTTGCTCTGTTGTCTTGTTGCTTGATCTGTCTGATGATCGTTGCTGCTCTGACCTTGCGTCTGCCGACGTTGTAGACGGCACGGACGTTCCGGGGCACAGAGGCCGCTTCCAACGTGTCTCGAATGCACCTAGGAATCGGGGTACTGACCACCGGGAATCCTGCAGGGTGGTAACCCTTCGAGGATACGTTTACGTGCTGCTGTGATGATCAGGCGAGTGAGTTGTGCGCGTTCTTGGGCTTCGGCAGTCTCCTCGGCGGTGTTACGCACGCCCAGCTTAAGGAGATTCTCGGTATGGGTCCTGATGGGTAGCCCGAAAGCCCTCTTGACTACTTTGCGGATGAAAGCGTTGAGCTTGTCTCACTCCATTCTGAGCCAGTTGTGCACAGAAAAGGTGTACGTGAAGTGGCATAGTACGAAGGCGCTGTCAGTCTGATGAGATTGTTTCCCTTCATTTCTCGGTGTCGGGTTGCGATTCTGTGCACAAGACGAAAGGTGTTGTCTGTCCTTGCGACAGCCTTGGGGAGAGCCATTCAGTTTGTGCCGTTCATTCTGATCAACATGCCCAGGACCGGAATGCCGTCGACCCTGGGTATCGCCCCCCCCCCCCTTCACTCGTCACAAGTGCGAAGACTGATGCTGCTTTCAAAGCCTAGCTTCCAATCTTTGGTTCTGCCTCCATTCTTTTTGCTGTAAAGCAGAAGCTCCAACTTGGCGGGGGAGCATCGAAGTCCGGTTGGGCGAAGATACGGAGGGGCACATCTTCGGAGCAGAAGTCTCCAATGCGAAGCTTGGCCTTCCTGTCCGTTAGAAAAGAGCCGACGTAGCGGTGGAATCTGGAACCGAGACCCAGGTCCGAAGTGGTCTTGACGGTGGAGGTGTGGAGCACGTTGTCGAAAGCCTTCTCGAGGTCCAGGCCAAGCAGAACTTGGACGTCTCTGGAACGGCCGTCCACGATCTGATGCTTCATTAATTTCATGGCATCTTGCGTCGAGAGCCCGGCGTTGAAGCTGGTCATGTTGTACGTGTAAAATTCGTTGTCTTCGAGGTACCCGTGAAGCCTGTTGAGGAAAAAGCGCTCCATGGTCTTGCCTACGGAGGACGTTAGAGAAATTGGCTTGAGGTCCTCGATGTTCGGTGCCTTGCCGGGCTTGGAAATGAGCACCGTTCAGGCTGTCCTCCATTCTGCAGAAGCAGCGCCAATCTTCAAGGACTCGTTGAGCTTGTCGGTAAGAAAGACGATCGACGGCTCATCGAGGTTTCTCAACATTCCGTTGGTGACTATGTCCTGACCCGGCGCAGACTTGCGGTTGAGCACGAATATGAACGAGAAGAAAGAAAACTGAGGGGCGCGACTTTTGCTAGTCAACTCATAAGAAGCCAAGAAACAATGGTACTAAAGACAGCATAGGGGAAAATATGTAGTGTGCTTAATTTAAATAACGTAATGATAACTAAGTGGCAATGAAAGTGGACGGAAAGAAATTGTAAGAACAGAAGGTCCACAAATAATTGTCATTTATTTATGACGTGACTACGCTGATGTTGTGGCTGCCATCGTCGAGCATGTATGCCTCTTGGCGCTCGTCCAGTTTCTTCTTCCACCGCGAAGCTCTACTAGTACTGTCCACTACATGGCATCCCCTAGCGGTGGAGGCACTACCGTTAAACGGTTTAAGTTGTTGAGATGGCACTGCTATGGTCTAGATGAGCTGACTTCAAGCTCTCGATCGGAATTGTCTCTTTGCGTCACTGACAAGAAGTGTGAAAAACTTGGCGTCACGCTTGAGGACTTTGAAGGGACCGTCGTAAGGAGCTTGTAAAAAGCGTGAGTAGCCTCGTGACAGATAAATATGTGACTGCTATGAAAGATGGGTTCGCGTAAACATTTCTGCAGTCGTTACGAAGCGTCGGTGGTATAACAGTCGTCATTGTAATGCGAAGGTGCTCGGCGTAAGATTGTAGCTCAGCAGATGATGGTTCCGAGGCGAATAACTCACCGGATATGCGAAGTGTCGTGCCGAAAACGAGTTCCGCTGAGGAGCGCTGTGCATCGGCCTTAAGAGCTGTGCGAAGAGCTAGTAAAACCAAAGGCAGGCGCTCTGTTCATGTAATCATGGAGTCACGGGCATGAAGTGCTGATTTCAGTTGACGGTGGAAGTGTTCTACTATGCCATTGGAACTTGGGTGACAGAAAACCGACTAAGCTGCTTCGCCGCATGACATGGCTCCTGGGAACCAGTCCATCATCAGCATACTTGAAAATCCTTCGGCAGCTCTTCTTTCAGCGTCTACCAAACCAGGTACGCATGATTTTATGCACCTCACCTACTACGACGTATGTCGAGGTCTTAGCGACGATGGCAGATTAGATTATGGATTCTTTCCATCCTGCAATATCCACTGTTACCGTTGTAATACATCCGTGGCGACATGGCCCCAGTTACAGCACTTGGACGTACCCGACAGTTCAAGCACACACCTTACTGCGCAAGTAGAGGAACTAACTAACCAGTTTGCTACCTTACTCTTTTGTGCGAATAACCATCAGCAGCGGTCGCATGTCCAACACGTGTCACGCCCTCCATCTTCCTTTATTTGTTGGTATCACGGCAGACATGGCCCTCGCGCACGGCAGTGCCATGCGCCTTGCAACTTTCCGGGAAACGCTCGGGCCAATAATCAGTGACGACGGCCAGTGCTAGTGGCTCTACATCAGGCCGTCTCTTCTACGTCACCGACCATGCCACGAAAGTTCGCTATCTTGTAGACACTGGTGTGGAAATTTGTGTCATTCCCTTACTATTCAAGACCGCAGAAGGCATCGCGATGACACGTCTTTTCTTACTGCCGTCAAGGCTTCCAACATTAAAACGTACGCCCAGAAATCTGTCACTCTTGACCTTGGTCTGTGACGCCCTTTTCGATGGCTATTCACCGTCGCTGACGTCCGCGGTGCTATCACTGGCGCTGATTTTCTGTGGAAGTTTAACCTTCTCGTCGACCTTCGCCACTGCTGCCTTCTTGACTTCTCAACGGACATGTCCGTACAAGGTATCACAACGTTTGCACCCCCTTTACGTCTCGTACGAGCACACACCCAGGCACAGAAACCGTGGTTCGCCATCATCCTGCAATTTCCAGAGCTGTTGGAACTATTTTCGCCTGATCGTTCAATGGGGTACAACGTCACCCACCGTACTGTGACTAAAGGACCACCACCACAATGCGAAGACGTGGTTTTGTATTCTAACTGCGGCCAATAGTCCTTTTTTCCTTGACACATTTCGTGACAGTCCATCATATTTCCGCACCGCAGGCGATAAATCCTGTCCCATTTTTTTATCCTTTTTGTCCAATGTTGAGATGTCGTCAGACTATTTCCCTTAACGCTCATCCGACACAACGGAAGCGTTCACTTTTTTGTCCCAAACGACTATGAAATATAACTGCATCCAAGAAGCGACGTTACCCCATGTCCAATTATTTTCCGAGAACTCTGTCGATCTCAACTCCCAGTTCTGTCACAAAGCAGCGCAAATCAATTGTAGTCTCTCAAACTGGATATAACTTCGAAAGACAGCTTTACTGACGGAGCTCGTCGCATTCAGCGCACTCACAACGTGCTTCTGAATTTCGCCATCTTTCTTCTAGGACTGGGCGTGCGAAAAGAAAAGTACGGCAGCGGCCCATATCCTAAATTGTACTTACGGAGGACGAAAGCTTCCACGTTTCAGCAGTTGCACGAGAAAATTACGCCAATCTGATATTACGGCCTATTTCTCCGCATGACTATTTCACTTGATTATCCGGCATTACCTCTGCTGGCAAATACTGAAATTTAAGCACGCCGGATCGTATCTTTGCCCAGTATAAGACGCCGGAAATCGTGCGGCGTTCGAAGCTTCTCAGAACTCGTCGATCGGCATATAGGAACTGCACTTGTGCAATTTTATCTCCGGTTACAAGTACCGAGAGATGTTCAGCGGATGCTATCTCGGCTCAGTAAGGCACCAAGATTTTCATTTACCTGAAAGCTTTTCAACTCACGTTCATAGAAATGATGCACGTACGCTGGCTACATGTCCCGAAGCGCAGCACTTGGCACGAGCGATGAGTATACTGACCCGTTTCCACTTCTATAAGTCGTTTCCAACTGCCGTATCCGATGTCCTGGATACTTTAGCAGGTGAGTAAAACTGCTCTGGCTTCGTGAAAAAAATTGTTGCGACAGAAAGTAGCGTACTCAAGTTGCCTTTAGTCTATAGCGATGTAATGCGTCACACAAAAGCGGATTTTGTTTTTGAATCCTCGACTGCCGGTACCTTTACTTCACGTGAAATAAAGTCGCATCGTTGCTTGAGTGCATTGAATAAGCGCGCGATCCAGGGCGATTTTCCAACGTTGTTTTTGCTTAACTCACGTCGAATATGATGTCTCAGTGGCTTTATAGATCAATATCGGAACTTGGGTAGGAAGGATAAGTTAAGAGGCAAAAAAAGATAGGATAGTTAGCTCTCTTGACATTTCATCCATGACTATGAACTAGAAAGTTAAAGAGCCTACATGTTAAAAGAACACCGAAATGCTCGTGTGCCAGAAAGGGAAAAAAGAAGATAGAAACTGGCTGGGGAGGCTGTGGCGAGTTCAGGGACGCATAGAATGGACGACACAAGTCTGTTGCTCTGCAGAATAAGGTAACAAAAATGTTAAATGTAATTACTATCGTTGGACTTGAGCAACGAAGACGAGTAAATTGATGAGATTAGGTAGCTGCACAATCCTTTTTCCAAAATGAGGCAGCGCTGCAGAAGCACACGCATATGACGCAGGAAACACGTGGATCCCAAGTACTGAACGACGTTGCAGGTCCGTCGCCATGGGGGCGCTGGCTGACACTCCGTGTGCTATGTTTGCTACGCGTGGAGAGATGTTCAAGAGCGTGGATGGAGCCGCAGTAGCCGCTGCAGTGCATTTGCTGGAGCATTCCACGCGTCTTGTGGAGGTAAGGAGGACCCGGATTTGCTTCTTTTTCGGCGGATTACTTGTGGCTGGTTCGTTCCTTGGTAGTTTTACGTTTGTGTATATTTATTTGTCGATAACGAGCATTTCCATGGTGCGACATGAGCCTCAGAAAATTTCCACCACTCCTGAGCAAAAAAAAAAAAGATACCTGCGGGTTTTGGAAAGCAATACAGATGAGTCCAATACCGTGTGTCCAGCTAACGTTAGCCGAGCTGTTCAAAGAAAAAAGTATTTAAAAATCCCCATGGATTACAAAATTATAAGACCTACGGTGTTCACTCGTTAGAAATGGTACGACCAAGCACCGAAGGTATTGAAATCGTATCTTGCACCATGATTTTCAAATCAGTTTCTTTCTTTCAACAGCTCAGCTGGGACACCCTGTAATAACGTCACTTTAAAGGCTAAGTGCAACAAAACTTTCCACAAGGTAAAAAACCTAGTTTCGCACGGTGTAGACCTTATACAGCAGCACCCGTTCGTTAACTTGCGTTTAAAAAACTATTTGGCACGTCACAATACTTAAAAAAAAGCTGGCAAGGACAGACGTTTTTATTACCGAAATTAGAGAAAGTAACACGCTGCCATTATCGGTTATTCGTTATAACACGAAACCTCGGTGGTGCAGAGCCAGCGCAGTTCTCCAGAATGGCCTCCGAAGTTTGGCAGCGCCCGCGCCACGTTAGCGATCTCGAAGGCCATGTGCTGGCGTTTGCGTCATATCGGCTAACCACCAGCGGCACGGGTAGCTTCCCTTTGTGTAAAGTAAAGGGCGTCAATAACAAAAGAAAAAAAAAGAAAGAAAAGGAAAAAAATGGCTGTGGCTTAGGTAAGGTTAAGCCCAGGATGCGAAGCATACTAGCCTTTATTTTAGTTGTTGAACCACTGTTTAGCCTGGTGAACTGCTGTTGCTTGGCTATATTTGGTTCGGCTAGACGAAGAAACAACTCATGCATTACTGCTTCGCCTTCAAGAGTGGAACGCGACAGCGTTCCCGTCGACCCGCCAAGGGGTGTAAGACAATGGGCATAGAGAAAGAAATTTCAACAAGAGCGGACACTCCCATAGAGCCCAGCGGCCGAATTGACTGTAGCGCACCAAGCGGATGTTGTTGACTCCTTCCGGTTTCGGTTTTAGGCCAGTTCGTACACACAGTTCGAACACCAGTTCGTACACGCCGCGCCGGCTCCGCTGCTCGGCATTCTTTTTTTTTTTTTCACTTCTGCTGAACCTCGAGTGGCCTTGGCGTGGAATCGTTTCATTATTAAGTAGAAATGATTGCGATTGACCTCTACAAGACTGCGCCGAATCTTTCAGCTGCAATTTCATAAAGAAAACGAAAGACGTCTTCTGAAATGATGAAATGTTTATTTTGCGCTATATAAATGCTCGTTCCGGGCTTCTGCATTCATCCAAAGTTGTGGCTCCAGGTAAGCAGCAGTCGTTGCCGTACGATGCTCCACCGGATTTCATCAGCTGAAAGAAAGTAAATTACAAGAATGTATCATTTCGGTATATTGACCTAACAGGAGTATTGCGTGTAGAGGCGAAACGTTCGTAAGTGGTGAATGAGCGGCATTACAGATAAATTCACTTTTAGGTGCATTTCGCAGCAGACTCCTCCCAAACAATTCCATAAAATCAGAACATCCGATTTTCAAGCACCCCTCCTTTCCCGGGCATTATTTCCTGCACTTTAAGTGCACAAATACACAGGTGACTGCGCGTTTCCACAACAACTTGGCCTCAGTCGACACGATGGTACGCCAAGTACACAATTAAAGGTGACTACAACACAGGCTCAGCCAGACCATGTTACACGCTCGCAGAATGCCTTGTAATCGCATTCGAGTCAGACTCGTGGGTGCAAAGCCTGTTTTCAGTCGCTCAGAATATATAAGTGTCATGTTCTTGAGCTCCTCCGTGTTATCTTTTACGCGTCCTGCCGGCGCATGCAACACTCCCGTGTTATCACTCTCGGCAGTCGCTCGTCGCGTTTTCGAGAAGCGTGAGTACCGAAATAAGGTATATGTTGTTGCAGGGCTATAAAATGCGTCACAAACTTGTCCCACTAAAATTCAGTACACGCAAAACTAACTCGCTATGGCCGGCTTGCTTTTTTGCTAACAGCTTCACAACCCCAGGCGCGGCGAGCAAGCCTCAAGATATACCAAAAAGTTACCAAATAAATTTCAATACTTCTTCGGGTCAGAGAATGCTTCACGAACTTCTACCAGTAAGATTCAGTACACGCGAAACTACGGCACACAGCCGAGCTGCTTTTCGCTAACTGCGTCAATAAGCCGGGCGCGGCAACCGTGCTTCTAAACTACGCCAAATATAACGACGTTAGTTACAATAATGTTGGGGGCCACAGAATGCGCGAAAACTTGTCATAGGCGCTACGACGTAGTACACGCATGTAGTACACGCGCAAATGCGTCACACAGCCGAGCCGGTTTTCGCTTACTGCGTCAATAAGCCGGGCGCGGCAAGCGTGCCCAAAAACTACCGAAATAAGTTACAGTAATGTTGGGGCTCATAGAAAGAGAGAGAGAGAGAGAGCAAATGATAAAGGAAAGGTAGGGAGGTTAACCAGGACTGAGCCCGGTTGGCTACCCTACACTGGGGAAAGGGAAAAGGGAACGGAAAGATTAAAAGAAGAAGAGCAAGTCCACTTGGGATATCGTTCGGTCACTCAGTCCGGATCACAGACGCTGACTCAGTCCAGTAGCCTTCAAATATCGCAGCAGAGCTTTTGTGGCCTTTTGTAGCTGCGATATGTGAGGCCATGGTCCCAAGATCTTCTTCAAGGTGAATGCACAGCTCTCAATCAGCTGGGGCTCATAGAAAGCGTCGCAAACACCTCCCAGGACGAGGCATTAACTCAAATTAACTGCACCAGGACGGCGGTACTGTTTTTCGCTAACTGCGCCACTCGAACTAAGCCTAATTGTGATTAAAATGAGCCGCACACTGTCAAACACAATTTCTCACCTTGCCGTAGTCCAGTGGTGCCATGTCGAAATGAAGACGACACGCAAGAGAAGCATAGAAAAGGCCGGGAGCCCAATAAAATGGGCTATGTCCAAAACAGACGGGTCGCCGAGCACGCGAGCTTCGCGCGTACGACCGTCCACGCTCACTCCTGCGGCTTGTCTGGCGCATGACGTATGCACGCACGTCTGGCGTGCCGCTAGCTTGTTGCTAGGCAACGCAACAAAAAGTTGCAACGTATAAGTTCGTTTACACGCAAAACTTTTTCACTTTTAGTGGGAAAGAATAAAAAAATAAAACGTTGTCTGGAAGTTTATTTCACAATCTTTTTTTTCTGATGCTCGCGTCAACTAACGGATGTTGTTGAAACTAGGCGTGACGTGTTTCCTGTTGCCAGTTTTTGAAGAGTGTCCCCTCTTGTTGAATTTCTTTCTCTATGCAATGGGCTACAGGGCAGCGACTACGCGCCCCGCATTGGACGCGGTGAGCGTCGAGCAAAGCAGCGTTCGGCGCGGCAACGAAATGTGCGCCTGAGCAAGAGACGTACGCCTTAGAAACAGCTCGTTTCTAAGGCAACACCGCATTCACTAGAGGCGCTTTTGTACCGCTTTGAAGCATCGTACTCGTGGCTCAGTGGTAGTGTCTCCGTCCCACACTCCGGAGACCCTGGTTCGATTCCTACCCAGCCCGTCTTGCAAGAGTTGAGCCAAAGCCACTTCTCCTCTGTCGTGACGTCACGGTGTCACGTGGTTTCATGGCGACACCGCCGCGCCTGAGGAGCTGGGTTGAGCTCTCGTAATATGCTTCGCATAAAAAAGTCCGGCGGCTTTGCCAAGATACGTTCGATTTCGTTATTTACAACTTACTTATAACTAAATCAGCCAAAATTACATTTCGTTCCAGTTGGGCGCTAAAAGGCTGCAAGGTCACTGTGGCTTATGCCTGTGACCTCAAAACTGCGGGGCCGGATGTAACTAACACAGACGAGAAAGTGGCACTCACGAGCATGACAAATACTGGCGTGCAGAGGCCCCTCTGCTGGTGTCGTCTGTCACGCCAGCTCTGTACAAACGCGCGCGCTGTGTTACGCGCCAACCCTTTCAGGAGGCCGACGTGATGTCATCGCAAAGTGACAACCGCATTTTGGCGGAGCAGAAAACACGCGCGTTTGATTTCAGCGCACACAGAAACAGCGTAGGAACATTTGGCTGTTCGCGAAATCGCCTGGTGGCTCTCCGATTCATCGATCGGTCTCCACGCGTGGCAAGTGATGATGTAGAAAGGTGTGCGACATGACACTAAAAAGTGTTTCGCGCTGAATAAAAACGAACTGCCTGGCGCAATCGTCGAAAGAGCTGCGTGTCCCCGTGGAGACCATAGATGCGTCGTTGTCTGCATTCTCTGTCGCTCGGAAAAAAGTTATACGGAGTGTGCCACGCACTAGAATTTTATTTATTTATTTATTTATTTATTTATTTACATATACTGCCATCTTGCGTAGCAAGATATTGCAGGAGTGAGTGCATACATATGTCAATCAATTGAAGAGTACATTTGAGTGGCAAAAAAGAAAACAAACAGAAAAAACAATATCAGGAATAGCTAGTTGATTAATGAACGTGATTAGGTAATAGGTTGGCAAATACATCACTTGGTAGCTCGAGCAAGAACCCCTCAAGGCCATTCCAAATCACAATTGTATGCGGAAAAAAGGAAAACCTAAAACAATCAATCGTTGTATTCAAATGAACAATCTTAAGATGATGGCTTCTTCTGGTGGGCCGAGAAGAAGGGTTAGTGAAAACAATAGGTGCATTGACGCAAGTTTTGCCATGAGCAATTTTATGTAGCGGAACAACACGGTCACAAGTACGTCTATGGGCCAGTGGCTTTAGTAGTAGATAACTCGCATGTGATGTCGGTGAGAAATGGTGGTCATAACGATTATGTATAAACCTTGTGGCCTTTTTCTGAATAGACTGAAGCATGTCTATGTCTTTGGAATGATGTGGTGACCACACTACCAACGCGTATTCAAGTAGAGGCCTTATTAGTGATCTGTATGCCGTTAATTTACATTCTTTAGTTGCAGCTCGTAAGTTTCTTGCGTCGGACACTAGGATTTCGCTATTCCTGAAAGACTTTGCCACTTTTTTTGTCGGCTAAATCGTTGCTTCTTATTTCTCTTGTATATTACAAAGGATTGAAGTCAACGAAAGAAAGAGAGAGAGAGAGAGAGAGAGGGGTACATAAGGAACGCAGGGATGGTAACCAGCCAAGAGTCCGGTTGGCTACCCTACGCTGGCGGAAGGGAGAGAGAAAGAATGAGAAAGGGATATAAATACGGGGCAAACTAAGGAACTCAACGTTTACTACGGACCACATGAGGCAACAAAGAATGAAGCCTAGAAATTAGTGGATCTAACAGGGAGCCTGAAACATGGGCCTGAAACAGTTTGCAACGGTTTAATCGGATGGTTTGCAAAGCGCTCTGCAACTTTCTCATTGCAATTTTTTGACCAACTTTCTTGCTTCCGAAGTTGATTAGTTAATCTTGACTAATTATGCAATAAGCAGAATACGAAAGGTAGCGCGACTTACTCCGTATAATAGTCAGCAACATGCATTTGGTCGCGTCGTCTTAGAGTGCATCGGCATATTTTTAAACTCTGGCTACAGTTAGGTGGGACACCCTGTATAGTTGGGAACTCAAGTATGTCGACATCAGGTACTGTGGGAAAGCTCGCGTGGCTTTCTGGGCTGACTAGCTGTGAGGCCAGAGTCCGGAGTTCTTCGTTTCTGTAAAAGGCGGCTCGATAGCAGTATACTTAAGGTACTATACACACATACGAACACGTCATAAGCCCACGACGAACGTCTCTACGGGCCCCAGTACCGAAAGCACAGTCCAGTGCACGTTATTCAATGATACAGCGCCGCATTAGCCCACACCAGCCCTCTCATGTATGAGGGTGTAAAAAAAATGCGTGGTTACCGTTGACGACGATGGTCAGTGCATGCGAACGCAGCCGAACGCGAGCGTTAGAGTTGGGGATCGCATTTCGCAGAATATCGGAGGTGTTCTCGTTTGCCACGGCGCCTTCGTCGCTCTTGCAATTTGTCATCAGCGCAATTATCATCATTCTTCGAAGGATGATAACTGCGCTACCTTGTAAACGCCCGTGATACAACCACCTCTCCCGCCAAAACAGAAAGCTGCTCAAATCATTTTTTTTTCTAACGCTAAAGTAATGAGACACCACATTATTTAGTGCTACGCAAACCAATTATCATAAGGGCAAGTGAAATATAGTCCTCGCGTACAACCCATAGGATGTCCACAAAAGCCACGCAGTCGCAGAAGTATAGCCTATACCGGTAATAACAACTGGCTGGAACATTAGTCTGACCATCGCATCGTTTGCCCCGAGTCGATGGTTTGTATAATTCTGTATCCATTACCGACCTTCGTCATTTTCATGCAAGGCCGTGGCAGTGCGCGTCTGAGCCCACAGAAGAGAGCCTTCTGGTCCTTCTGGAACGCGAACTATAGCCGCAAGCAGGCTTGCAAGGGCGTTCCTTAATGACCGCCTGCACGCAAAGCAGACGTTTAGTTACCAGATATTGGCGCAATGTGACCCAGGCATAGGTCACTCCACTCCACGTCGTGCGTTTACGCACGTGGACATTCTACATCGAAGTTAGGCGAGTCAATAGGGGCAATCAATGAGCCCCGATGGCGTAATCCGGCGCTGAGCGCCTCCTCGCGGTAGGGCTGGAAACTCGCTCTAATGCGGGAATCGCCGTCGCGCAAGGAAACGGTTCACAAGGGGCTGTTGGCCAAATCGAATCGTGCTTGCTGCATCCGCCAGGCGTTCAAATGAGCACGCGAAGCACCTAAGCGAAAAGTAACGCTCGATGGAACGAAAAAAATGAATGCGTACATGTGTGAATAGTTTCTCTTCTTTATTTATTCATATATTCATTTAGTTGTTTGTTTCCATTGCGAGCACTTACAAGCAATGTAGGAGACCAAGATAAAAGCTGAAATGAGGCAGCCTGAGGTGCCCTTAGCCTCCGCGTTATATGGTGGCGTTGAGTCAGCGTAATCACCACAGATTAGAAAGGATGTTTTCATGATAACGAAAATAAAAGATAAATAATTTTACAATGCACAGCAATTTTCAATGGAACAAGAAATAAAATAAATATAACAGTAGCGAGCGAAAACGATGCAAACATTCCATACCATTACATTGCCATACACCTAAATTATTTCTCCATCTTTAGTTCTACCTTGAGTTCTGTCGTCTCTGTGGAATAGTCTTATGGGTATTGAATTATCGATTATGAATGCCGTTATATTGCATTTCGGTTTCGCTGTGGTTGTGGTTGTGATTGCATTTGAAGTTTCCAATCACTTTCGTTTGCATTTTCTAGTACTTTGTGATGAGAACAGTTTCACATATAAACAAAAGGATGGGCGAAGCGGGAAGAGGCAGGAAGACGGCTATACAGATAACATATTATAGTTGTTTAGCGAGTATTGTATAGTTGAGGTGAAGAGGAAGAAATAGAATTGGGAAGTTAGTGCAGCAATGCGCAGAACAAATAATGGTTCTCTGCTATAGAATACCAGAGTGATACCATGGGAACGGAAGCGCTGTGAAGGATGGCAAAGGGATGAGATGGCATGACAAGATTAGAAAATTGGCAGCTTAAGGATGGGCATCAGCTGACGCAGAAATCTTCGTAAGGCAATGTATCGAGAATAGGCTGTTGATAACGATGCTGAAGAAGAGGAAATTGATTATTATGGTGATTGCGATCATCATAATGATGCTAAGCTCTAACGCAAGGTCATCTTTACGTTCCATCTCACATAGACCTCACAGTTCAAGTAGGATCTTTAGTACTATGTACCTAAGAGGAGGAGACCACGAAAACTAGTCCAGTTTTCATGAACAGAAAGAGAGAGAGAAATAAGATAATAGAAAGGCAGCGTTTTAACGAGGCTGACCCTGCACAGGGGAAGGGGCGAAAGGGGAACGAAAGATGAAAGGGCGAAAGCAAGAGAAAGAGGTATAACAGCGCGACTTTTCGAGAATCACTATAATGTAGATCACACAAGGAGAAGCGCTTGTTCCTGTATTTTCTTTCCTTGATGTCCTCATTAAACAGTCATGATTGGGAGCCGGGTGCGCTAACTTCTGCACTAATGCGATAACATTTTTTTGTACTTGTTATCAAAGAGAACCAACTAGCCCACTCTTTGACGTCATTGTGAGAAGAAAAGTTCGCAGTACGCATGCGCGTACGAACACAAGTGCTCTTCGTTCAGTCGAGTTGCAGGCGGTCTTGTATATAAAGGCTGGTTCACCTCACGAAGCAGAGCTGCGATTTCCCTGCCTTCACTGAGGAATTTCTCATAAACGTCTAGCGCAATATTTTAAAAGAGTTCACCTTTTTCTTCGACAAGTTGAACGCGAAGTTAAAGCACCTGATCAACTATCTCAGCCTTACACGCCTATATGACAGAGAGGAAAAAATTCCCGCGCATTAACGCAACGATTGCCAAAGAAATAGAAAGTTGATGTCGTCAGTGGAGCCAGTCGCGCAACTGCCGCGCATTGCAGGGTTGGAAAGGCGCTGGAAGTCTTGCGAAGATTGATTGCATCAGTGAGACGGCGGAGATGGATGACCCCTAACGCGCGCCTAGGACGGCCATCGTTTATGCTTGCGTCTATACGGTGTCCATGCGGGTCACTGCATCGACAAGTGAAACGCGCAGGCCGCGAGAGAAATTTCTTGCACTGCCAGATGCCATGCAGTCTTAGGAGGAGGCAAGCGCCTCTTTCTCATAGTTCGATGACATCATGTTGCCCTTAATTCCTGTTTCTCCTAGGCCCCGTCCGTCCGAGAACACCGGATAATTGGATAACTGCCCGAACCGATCATGCGGTATTGTTCGGTGTCGTGCTTGTCAGTGACGAGAGTTCGGACAGTATTTCTTCCATTTTTTTTTACCTTCTATCAGTACTGCGACCTGCAGTGACTTTCTCGTTTTTTGCGGCCTTACTTCATTCATTGTACTCATATTAGTTTGGTATTAGTCATTAGTAAATTTCATCGTACTTATTCCTATTTTCAAATTATATTATTATATCTCCTTATCGCTCAGGAGCAAGTAGGCGATGTGTTCATTTCACTGGCAGTTGCCAGCGTGCTCCCTAGTTTGTTCGTTTTTCCTGTCAATTGTTGAAATGTTCGGTTGGTCGGTCAGTGTCTTCCCACCAACTTGGGTCACTGGTAATGGGTAGTTCATAGTCAAATGGGTAGCGCACCGGGGTATTGTTCTAAGGGAATGGGCTCGAAATCAACCGCCAGACGAACATGACATACTGGGTTTGTTGCACAGGGTGTTGTGTCACTGTTCAATGAACGTCTTCGAGGCGAACTCGGAGCATTGGGTATGTGCCACTTGGCCCGTGCCGCTGCTCCATAAAAACTGGTGCTCACTTGAATCCCTGGGTGCGTGGCCCAAGGTATGTAGCGCTGTTCAGTAAACCCTGTGAACACCAAGTTGGTTAATTGGGAATGTGCCATTTCGTATGTGCCACTGTTCAATGACAAAAAAGTTCCTTCAAGTTTCTCCAGTTCCCGGTGGAATCGAAGCCGCGCCATGCGTGGGCTTCGTGGCGGCACCGCTAGGTGGCGCCGAAAGTGCAGCGGGAAGCGCGAGAAACGTGACTTCACAGCAGGTTTCGGCATTGGCAACACAGTGTCGCTACATTACTTCAATGTTATTCGCATTCACATTCCCACTCATATTGAGGCGGGTTCTGCCTGAGGTTTTCGCTGTTTCATTAACTAAAAAGTATAAGAGGGCTTGGCGTGCAGTTTTTTCAAGCAGCTAGTCGATCATCTCTTGTAATTTGCGGGGGGTAAGGAGTCTACACTGCCTCGGTGCACCAAGACGAAGGGCCTGCGAGCCGTCATGCTATTTTTCTAGCTTTTTTCTCCGGATTTCTGCGTATATCTTTGGGGAGCCGCCATGGTTTTTGGCGCGTATGTGAGTTGACGTCCCCACACCTCTGTCGGGGATGGAGACTTCAGCGGTGGCTGCGTCTATAAAGCGGACCCGCCTCCAGAGTGACACCAACGGCGACGACACCAGTGTCTACTCGCTCAGACATAAGGACTTCTCCTCCGATGCCGCCTTCGAACTTGTGCAGAACCACAAGGCGAAACGAAGACACACCACCAGGGCGTCCATGCCTTCGAGTGCGCCAACGGTAGGACATACTCGGAATACCGCAGTCAGTACGATTCTATTTGTGCCAGAACTCGCTCCCGACAACCGGAGGTGAGTCAAAAGACAGTCTGTCTCGGTGCAACTTGAAGAGGTGGCACCAAAGCAAGTCACATACGTTAGACTCAACACACGAAAATATGTGTTGGCTATTGACGTCGCACACGATACGGCGCTGAGCACTTTGAGTAAGCTTACAGAATTTGGTGGCATAAAGCCGCGCTCGTATATCCCCCTGGAAATTGATCGCACTACTGGTGTCATCTACGACGTGGACGTCTCCATCTCCAGCGATGACTTGCCGATTTTAGTGAAGCCAGCCGTTGATGCCGTCACCGTAACCCCACGCTTCGGCAGATACCGCTGTATGAAAATCATCTTCAAGGGCGAGTCTCTCCCTTCGCACGTCAAGGTGGGCCACTTTAGGCACCCCGGGCGACCACTTATTCCACGGCCACTCCAATTCCGCAGTTGCATGAGCTTGGGACACCTGAGCGCTGTGTGCCAGAACACGAGAGTTTTCTCACGCTGCAGCGAGCCCCACGCTGCAGACTCTTGTGCATCCGCGGTTCTCAATTGCATCATTGTCTTCGGTCCCATGTTTCTTCCTCGGCGGACTGCTCCAAAAGGAAGAAGGAAAAGGCGGTCCTGAAGCAGATGGCATGTGACCGCTCATCTCGTCGGGAAGCTGTTGCTAGCGTTATGAAGCGGCGCTCCCGGCGCCGTCAGACTTCAAAGAACGCCGATGCCTCTGTGAAGAGTACGCCCCCTCCGACAACATCGCCTCTTTTACTCCCTAGGCCTGGCGAAATCCAATCTAAATCTGATAGCAAGGTCATGGCGGAGAATAATGTAACTTGGTCCGCACCACTAAAGCCACAGCCGAAGCCAGAGCCACAGGGGAAATCACAACGGAAGTCACCCGCCAATGCTGCCACCACAGCCGGAGCCGGAGCCACTTAATGTGATACAGTCCACCACTCTAAAGTGCACAGCGCGATATACCTGACAAACCTGGATACTCCGTCAGTGCGACGTGCAGTGCAAGTGCTGGATGCTCTCAGTTCAGTGCTTGTTAGTCTTGAATAAGCATCATGGCTCAGCCACAGCATTCTATTCACACTATAATCAAAATGGGCGTGGTTTACTTTAACGATATACTGCCCCGTACTCGAACGTACCGCTAACGGCCACTGGCCCATTCGTACTGTCACGTGACTTCAACGCGCATCACCAGCTATAGGGATGCATCAAGATTAACTTGAGACCGCAGAATGACGGCAGCCCAAGTATCACCGGACCACTTGCTTGGACTTGCTGATTTCAAGGAGCTTGACTGCGTGCACGCAGTGTGCATAAAGCCCCTTAAACTTCGTAAAGTAGCGACACTTTCCTCCACCGCCTTCCCTCCTCCTCGTTTCTCCTCTCTTTCATGCTCCCTCCTCGACAGTGGCGCCGCCTACACTGCTCTATCGTAGCAACGGCGCCAACATGCGCTCCTCGCCACTCCGTAGAGGCTTCTCGAGCAAAAATGGCGGTGATGCAACGCGCGAGAGCCCACGTGATGCTATTAGGCCAATAGTGACGTGGCGTCGGCCTCGACCAGAGCGCGCGAGGAGGAGGACGCATTCTTCAAAGCGCGCGGCTATTTTACGAAGTTTAAGGGGCTTTAATTGTGCACTCTCTCCCACTTTCCACCTTCTATTCCTGCTTTGCCTTCCCTCAGTGTAGGCTAGGAAACCGAACGCTCGTCTTGTTGACCTCCCTGCTATTCTGCTCCTTGCTTTCTCTTTCTCTCTCTCAAGTCTCTGACTGATTGGGCGAAGAGTGCATTGAAATTCGCAGAAATGCGAAGAGTTTAGAGATGGACAAATTTTAAGCATGGTTACTGATACGGTGAAAGCAGCTATTGGCATGAAGCACAGTTCAAGAGGCTGAAACCATGTGATAGAACTTAGAGTATAAAGACAGAATTCGGAGGTTTTATGTCATACAGCCAGAAACTTTACGATAGCCCACGATCTGAGAAGACTGACAGTTGCAGGAAGAACAGTCAGTATGAACTAGTCTAACTGCAAGGTTTTGAGTGGCCTAAGCCGTGTTATACTTGTTAGATCTGTGTAGCTCCCAGACTTAGCAGAGCCCTATAGTTTAAAGCGAAGTGGTGTTCTACTAGTTAAAACACACACACAAACAGAGAGAGAGGGTAGCTCTAAGTTTTGATTTTGGTTATTTCACAAAACGCATTAAAAAAACGGCCGTGGCTTAGTTTAGTTAAGCCTGGTGATTGCGAAGCAATGATGTGTTATTCTCGGATCAGCTGGTAGTATGGCTGGTGGTAGTCTTGGGTTATGCTAGTGTTATGGCTTACAGTGAATCATCTAAGAGGAAGTCATCCGTCGAATCCGTGTATGCCGACAAACATTTCCCTCACCAGCGTGCCCATTACAAAATCTTCCAGTATCGATTGGCCGACGGGGCGGTAACACTCCATTTATTAATTTCTTCCTTTGCTTCTGCTGTTTCCACAGAGGAGGTTGCACGTTGTCGCCGAGCTGCATACTGGGCACGCCGCTTAGAAAGTCGTTCTTCCGTCTCCGCAGCTCACTGATGCTTCCTCTTTGCATTCTGCAGAACTGCCTTGTAACGCCTTTAACTGCGCCATCGTAACATATGGCTGTATGACTGCCTTGGCGAGAGGAGCGGAGCTGTTTTATACAGCTGGTGTGACGTCACTCTGACCGTAGCGCCCCTGGTGAGAGGAGCGGGAGTTAGGCCGCCGTTGGTGGCTATCGCCTCGCCTCGCGACGGCGTGAGATGGAGCCCCGTTTTTACACAGCTGGTGTGACGTCACTCTAGGTCACGTGGTGTGACGTCACGCAGCCAGGTCACGCTAAAGGTCAATGGTGCCTACCACCGCCTCGCCACGGAACGGGCTGAAGTGCGACCTAAAGTAGTATTGCTTCGCAATAAAATAAATTCTTCGTTTTTACGTGTCATAATCTTGATAAGGTTATGAGGCATACCGTAGTAGGAGGCGCCGGATTATTTCCCCCACCCGGGGTTCTTTAACGTTTCCCTAAATCTAAACACACGGGCGTTTTTTCCTGTCACCCCCATCGAACGGCAGCCATCATGGTGGGGATCGAACTCTTGACCTCTAGCTCAGCAGTATAGCGCCATAGCCAGTGGGCAGCAACGACAGGTTCTAAAATGTATTACCACGTGCTTGCAAGGTAATCACGTAGACATAAACTTCTAAGGTATGCTACAGGAGTGTAGCCGGACTCTGTCGTCAACAGGCGGGATATTTGGAAACTCCCACGAATATTGATATACGTATCACTGATTTAGCGTATAGTGGCAGGAAGCCGTACTAGCCTGTAACCAGTACACCGAATTTTCTTTTAGTTTGCTCAGTATTGATCGCCTTCCCTGCGTCCGAAAGTTATAACTCTTATCGATCATCTTGATTGAAGCGTTTTACGTTGCAACGCCTCGCATACGTGGTTAATCAATAGCTGTTAATTAATGCGAGCGACGGTGATCCCTTTTAATTACCGTGTTCGTTGGGCTGCGCCGACAGAGAGTCACCATTGTGAATATGCAGTAAAGCTTCAAAACCATGAAAAATCAGTGCCTAATTACTGACAAGGTTACTATGCGGAGTCCTGGGCATTTTTCTTTGAAGAATCTCCAGTAATGAGCCTTTCGCTATCGCTAACTCCAGCTTGGTTAAGCTAATGCTGCTGTGATAAATTACGAAGATTTTGCTAGCAGCAGGCATAGATATAACGAGAACTAAATAAACTATTGCTTCTTCTTTGAACGGCTGTTTTTCCGACACTCGAGCGACAAACTAAAAAAAAGGCTCCTGAAAAGGTCGTCTTTTAAAGCGTGTGTGTCGTTTCACAAAGCTTGGTTGAAATTAGTGCGTGCGAATAAGTTAGCAAACTAATTTGAACCCAGAGCAAACGGGGCGGAAATTAAAGTCTTATCTCTCTCAGATTGTGCGAACCGACCCCACGGCGCCTCTTGGGAAAACTGGTTAGACAGACTTAACCTGTATTCACACACACACAAAAAAAGAAAGTGTTATGGCTTTCAAGTCAAACCTTTCTCTCCGCCAAACGTCACTCTTAATTAAAAGCGCCGCACCGACGCAGATCACAGTAAAGAACGAACACAAATTTCTTGGTATGATCTTTGACAGGAAACTCAACTTCGAAGCGCACATCGCTTATGCAAAACAGAAATCTGTGAAATCCATAAATTTAATAAAGTTCCTATCCCACCGATCATGGGGTTCAGATAGAATATGTCTGCTTCACATATACAATGCAGTTATCCGGTCACAATTAGACTACGGATGTTTTGTGTACGGCTCAGCTCGAAAGTCGGCATTGCAGGTTCTCGATCCTGTGCATCACCTTCGACTACGTCTGCGTTCCGGCGCGTTTCGTACGTCTCCCATACAAAGCTTGTGCGCAGAAACCAACCAGCTGTCTTTGGAACACAGAAGACTATTTCTTGGAAACATGTACATAATGAGAGTACTGTCCTGTTCAACGCATCCTTGTAGACTACTATTTACAAGGCCGCGCTTTGAAATACGTTTTAGCAACAAACCAGCAATCATTCCTTCCTTTTTCATCAGGTACCAAAAGCTTAATGCGGACCTATGTTTCGACGTAAGAAATAAATTATTGAAAGATGAACCTTCTTTTGCTCCTTCGGAGATGAAACATGCGCAATGCGACTTTAGATTAACAAAAAAGAGAAAACAATTTTCACCAAGAGAGGCGTTACTAAGTGAATATTTAGAAATAGAATGAGAATATAATTTTTGCATGAAATACTTAACAGGTGGATCAAAAAGCAATGGCAATGTAGGCGCTGCAGTGACATCAAATCGATTTGAAAAACAAATGAGACTTCCAAGTCAGGCTACTGTCTTTACTGCAGAACTTCATGCCATTTCCCCCGCAGGGGCGTCTGCGCAAGCAGGCGTTTGGTGTGTTGCGACACCACGGACCCGAGCACACGAGGGTTGGACCCTCCCGCGTGTAGCCGTGCGCGGCTTAGCCGTGTCCGGGGAAAGGGGGATCCTGGGGGTTGAGCCGATGCTGGGTGTTTGGACCTTTAAGGCCCCCCGGCGGAGGCAACACACCTCTTTGGCCTCTGCTTCACGTAGACGGCACCCCCGGACTGACCCACCCGGGGGAAATCGGCAGTTGCCTTTTCCTATCTCTCTCTCCCTCCAGCCTTCGTCTTTCTCTCACTTTCCGCCTTTCCTGTCTTCTCCTCTTTTCCATCTACTTCCTTTCTCCTGGCGGCAAGGGTTAACCCTGTGTGGCTATCCAACCTTGGGTACACCATATTCGGTTATAGTGACAGCGTACGACTGGCGTCGTGCAGACTTGTATGCAAGCTCTGCCGCGTCCCGTCGTTGGGCTCCATGGTGGGCGGTCGGCGCTGTTGCCGAATGTATACATTTTTCATGGAAACTTCTTTCCCCTCCCTTGCTGATCGCCCTGAGAAACGAGGGCGCACCGAAGCTGTCTTCAAGTTTTTTGGACGCCAAACTCAGAATTTTCCCCGCTTCCACGTTATTCATTCCGAAAAGCCAAACAAAGCAGTGCGAAACATTTCACCATTCCTTGTTTCAAAGTCCCTGACTGATGTTTTTGGTCCAGGATACAAGGTGTCGAGGATGGCAAGCGGCGACCTCCTCTTGGAGCTCCGCGATGTAAAACAATATGAAAAACTACCGCAACTAGTGTCATTTGGAGAGACCCCCATAACAGTTACCCCGCACCGTACAATGAACACCACCCGCGGCGTTGTGTCAGACGATGACTTGCTGGAGCTCACTGAGGCTGAGCTCTTGGAGGGCTTCAGTGAACAGAATGTAATCAATGTGAAAAGAATTAGGATGAGGCGAGATGGCAAAGAAATCCCAACCAAGCACTTGATAATCACCTTCGGATCAAGTGTCCTGCCCGAGTCAATCGAGGCAGGGTACATCAAGCTCCGTGTTAGGCCGTATGTGCCCAATCCGCTCAGATGTTTCAAATGCCAACGTTTCGGCCACAGTTCGCAGAGCTGCCGAGGCCGTCAAACCTGTGCAAAGTGCAGTGCCCACGAACATACCTCTGAAGCTTGCGAGAACACTCTCCATTGTGTAAACTGTGAAGGTGAGCACGCCGCATACTCGCGGTCGTGCCCATCCTGGAAAAAAGAAAAAGAAATTGTGACAATAAAAGTTAAAGAAAATATTAGTTTCAAGGAGGCACGCAGGCGAGTATCCTACCTGCCCAAAAACACATTTGCCGAAGTGGCGCGTCAGGGGGCAGCGCCACAACGGTCTCCGGCTGCTGTCCGACTCACACCCAGTGAGGCGGCAGTAACGCCATCTGCCCCCCCGGCGGCTGCAGCTAGCGTTGCTGCGCCAACCGAGCAGGCGGGGCCATCTACCTCCGGGCAGGTGCCCCCAAAGGCCTCGTCCAACGTGCCGAGGCCTTCACGCCAAACAAAGCGCTCGGAAGAGCGCGTGTTCAGAGCCTCGCAAGAGGCGATGGACACAACCACCAGCAAGACGGCGCCACCAGCGCCTAAGGAGCGGCGAGGCGCTCTCGACCGCTCCAAAAAAGACAAAACTCCCGTCACGGCGCCTGAAAAAGGCCCGTGAATTAATCCTTATCTCTTAAACAAACAGCACCCAACACATTATCATAATGGAAACACAAATATTACAGTGGAACGTACGAGGACTTTTACGTAACCTCGACGACATTAAAGAACTGTTACACAAACACAATCCAAGGTTGCTGTGTGTTCAAGAGACACATCTGAAACCCACACAGACAAACTTTTTACGTCAGCACATAATCTATCGCAAAGACCGCAACGAGGCTCACGCCTCCGGCGGTGTTGCAATATTTGCGGATAAATCTGTAGCTTGTCAACAGATTGCCCTCCAGACGCCCCTTGAGGCCGTATCGGTTCGGGCAATCCTTTTTAACAAACTGGTAACTGTGTGCTCTCTATACATACCGCCTAACTCTCACTTGAAAAAAAACGATTTCCATAACTTAATTAATCAGCTTCCTGACCCCTACATACTCGTGGGTGATTTTAATGCCCACAACACGATGTGGGGAGATTCGCGATGCGACGCTAGAGGTCGATTAATTGAAAATTTTCTTTTGACCTCTGATGCCTGCCTTTTTAACAAGAAGGAGCCGACGTACTACAGTGTCCAACACAACACATATTCAGCAATAGATTTAGCAATCGGTTCTCCTTCTCTTATGCCTCACCTAGAATGGTCCGTGATCAATAATTTGTATGGAAGTGACCACTTCGCGGTAATTTTAAACCTGACTACTTTGCATGAGAACCCTCCGCATATTCCTCGATGGAAACTAGCATCGGCGGATTGGGAGCATTTTAAAGAATCATTTTATTTATCACCAGATTTTATAAATAATTTTACTATAGATGATGCCATTGCATATTTTACTGCTTTTATTATTGATTTAGCCGAGAAGTTTATTCAACAGACGAATGGTGGTTCACTAAGAAGACGTGTTCCCTGGTGGAACGAAAACTGTAGAGAGGCGCGAAGGAGACAGAACAAGGCATGGGGTGTATTGCGCAGATCACCTAATGCCGAAAATCTAATACACTTTAAACAAATTAAATCACAGGGAAGGCGGACACGACGTCAGGCAAAGAGAGAAAGCTGGGTGAGGTTCCTCTCTGGCATTAATTCTTACACGCAGGAGGCAAAAGTGTGGAATGGCTTGAGAAAGCTGCAAGGGCAACAAATCCATCCGTTGCCTTTGGTGAATGACGAAGGGGATACCTTGCAAGACCAGGCAGACACTCTTGGGGAACACTTTGAGCGTGTATCGAGCTCAATACACTATTCTGAATCATTCCTTAAATACAAAGAAATGGAGGAACTCAAGCCATTTGTACGTAAATGCAGACATGACGAGGCGTATAACCGGCCATTCAGTATTGCCGAATTAAGAGCTGCCTTGATTTCATGCAAGAGCACTGCACCGGGACCTGACCGAGTCATGTATGACATGATCAAAAACTTGCACTCTGACACACAAGTTACACTACTCGCACTCTTCAACACTATTTGGGCTGCTGGATACCTTCCACACACATGGAAAGAAGCAATTGTGGTCCCTGTTTTGAAGCCGGGGAAAGACCCATCCCTGGCGGCAAGCTATCGCCCGATAGCTCTTACAAGCTGCATGTGCAAGCTTTTTGAAAAAATGATTAATCGGAGACTCATGCATTTTCTTGAACTCAACAATATACTTGATCCTTATCAGTGTGGCTTCAGAGAGGGCAGGTCGACAACAGATCATCTTGTACGCATTGAAGGATATATTCGTGATGCATATGTACATAGACAGTTCTTTTTATCAATATTTCTTGACATGGAGAAGGCATATGACACAGCATGGCGTTACAGCATCTTGCGAGACTTGTCGGAAATGGGCATCTGCGGAAATATGCTGAAAATAATTGAAAGCTATTTGTTGAATCGCATCTTCCGCGTGAAAATCGGCAACGTATTGTCACGACCTTTCACACAAGAAACAGGTGTACCCCAAGGAGGCGTGCTCAGTTGTACGCTATTTATTGTGAAGATGAACACGCTTCGTGCTTCATTACCACCTGCAATTTTTTATTCCATCTACGTAGACGACATTCAAATCGGCTTCAAATCCTGTAACCTCGCAGTATGCGAGAGACAGGTGCAGCAGGGCTTGAACAAGGTTTCCAAGTGGGCAGACATGAACGGATTTAAAATCAACCCCCACAAAAGCTCTTGTGTTCTTTTTACTAGAAAGAGAGGCCTTGTTCCAGATCCTTGTGTCCAACTGTGTGGACATCAAATACCTATTAACAAAGAACACAAATTTCTAGGTATTATACTTGACTCCAAGCTTACTTTTATTCAGCACATTAAATACCTTAAAGAAAAATGTCTAAGGACAATGACCCTACTTAAAATCCTATCCCACACAACGTGGGGTAGCGACAGACAGTGTTTATTGAATATTTACAAGAGCCTAGTTCGATCACGGTTAGATTACGGTGCCGTAGTTTATCACTCTGCGGCACCGAGCGCGCTTAAGATGTTAGACCCCGTTCACCATCTGGGTATCCGTCTGGCCACTGGCGCGTTTAGGACAAGCCCTGTTGAGAGCCTATATGTAGAGTCAGATGAGTGGCCACTCCATCTTCAGAGAACAAACATCACCTTAACATATTTTCTCAAGGTTCGCTCTAATAAGGAACATCCGTGTTTCACAACCGCTAACGACTTGACGTGTGAAACACTTTTTCATAACAGACCCTCTATTAGACTTCCTTTCTCACTGCGTGCAAGAGAACTTAGCACGGAAATGGATGTCCCAGTTCTTGAACAATGCCTAATGCCTCCAGCTAAGCTAGTACCGCCCTGGGAGTGGCAGCTGATAGAGTGTGACACATCCTTTGTAGAGGTCACTAAACATGCGCCAGAGACACATATCAAAATGCATTTCTTGGAGCTCCAGTACAAGTACTCGTGCACAGAGTTTTACACAGACGCTTCTAAGTCGCATGCCGGGGTGTCCTACGCAGCCATTGGTCCATCGTTCTCGGAATCTGGTGTACTGCACCCTGAAACAAGTATATTTACGGCTGAGGCTCATGCACTAATGTCGGCTGTGAAACATATCCGAAAATCAAATATTCAAAAAACAATTTTATTTACAGACTCCTTAAGCGTCGTGAAAGCCTTGAAGTCACACTGTAAACACAGAAACCCCGTAATTACTGAGCTCTATTCCATTCTCTGTAGAGCGTATATGTCTAACCAGCATGTCATTATATGCTGGGTGCCTGGACATAGGGGCATTGAGGGAAACGTACTAGCGGACCAGATGGCCACATCCATTTCATTGCATGCTGTTAGTCCTACTGCTTCAGTCCCTGTCACAGACCTGAAGCCTTTCTTAAGAAGAAAACTGCGAAACCACTGGCAACGTATGTGGGACGCAGAAGTAAATAATAAACTGCACGTAATAAAGCCACAGTTAGGTTCTTGGCCCTCCGTAACAAAATCACGGCGAACAGAAGTCCTATTCTGTCGCCTCAGAATAGGACACACGTTTGGCACGCATAACTTTCTACTCACTGGAAATGATCCTCCAACCTGTGGTAGATGCGGGGAGAGGCTGACCGTCCTCCACGTCCTCCTGGAGTGTCGGGCAGCCGAATCAGAAAGACGGAAACATTTTTCCCTAGCATACCGCCAGCACATCCCCCTACATCCCGTAATGCTACTCGGCCCAGAACCTTTATTTGACACCAACGCAGTCCTAAGTTTTCTGAAAGATGTTGTCTTGCATGTTTTTAGCCCCACATGTTCGTAGCGGGTCCTCTGTTCAGAGGATGCCGCTGCGATAGCTCTTTAGTATAGCGCATGCCTCTAGGCCCTTGTGTTACAAGGGCTCTGGAGAGGCAGCAGTTCTCCATGTAATTTTACCATCCTATATATTTTTATTTTGCATCATTCTTCTACGATGGATTTTAATGTTCATAGTATTCGTCATTAGTCATCGCCATAATTTTATAGTACATAGATTTTACGCATTCACAGCGACTATTTTTAGGCCACTTTACAGCCAAGTCACATCTTCCATATTACATCGTTAACACTACCACTTGTCATGGCGCTCTTTGGCCAAACCTGGCCCTTGCGCCAGAAAACACCACACATCAATCAATCATGCCATTTCGTTAGCTCTTGAAGACATCCCTAAAAGAGGAAATAATCAATCTGTTATATTTAGTGACTCCTTGAGCTCTCTTCAAGCTCTCGCATCTAGGTTACCATCAAGAAATAATCTACTGAAGAAAATAAAAAATCAATAGACAACATGTCACAAGACAGCGTTAAATGTCACTTCCTGCTGGATTCCTAGTCATGTAGGAATTCCCGGGAATGAAAGAGCAGATTTTACGGCAGCCCGTACCAAAGATTTGGAGCCACGCGATGTTGGCCCACCTTGGCAAGATTAGAAAACAACTTTAAGAATAGCAGTTGGGAAACACTGGCAGAAGTGGTAGGATCAAGAAACACTTAACAAGCTTCATTGCATAAAACCTATTTTCCGAGAATGGCAGAGTTGTCGCCACAGACAAAGATTTTACGAGGTTATTTTATGTCGCTTGAGAATTCGTCACACAAGCCTGACACATAGTTACTTAATCAATAATAAACCACAACCAACATGCCAACACTGCGGTGAAATTTTGACCGTGCTACACATTTTAATAATATGTCCTGGCTTCGAAAAATGGAGGGAAAGATATTTTAAGATATTTTACGAAAAAAGAATCCCTATCCATCCTAGGTTCTTGTTGAGCGGTGAACCAATGGTCCCATATGAAGATATTCTGAACTTTTTTAAAAGCGACAGGAATCCTACAAGAACTATAGCACATTTCATGTTTTATATTTTTACTTGGCCATTTACACCATTTTACAGCATTTAAACAAATAAAATAATACAAAAAACATGTGCTTGGCGCATTATAGTCTGCACGGCTGCTGCGCCATAAAAAGACCAAATAATCATCACCATCATCACCGACGCCGATAATGACAGATAATGGATCAGGCAACGCGTCTGAAGACGCGACCATTCCGCCTATGTAAGCCAGACCTGCACACGCAACCTCGTCCGCTGGGTTCTGATATCGACGCGCCGCACGCTTCGACTTTCAAAAGTTGTGACGAGTGCTATAAATCTGCCGTCATCGTTGAAGTGACCGCGTGACAGGCCACGGCATGTTGCAATGAGGTTGACGCAATCTTTACGAGCGGTATAGCGAATTCGAACGGCAAAACAAATAAACAAAAAAAACTGAAGTTTCGAAAAGAAGTCGCAGTTTCGCCCAAAAGGCGAAGCATCAATTACGATAAGAAATTACTATAGACAGCTATACAAAGTAAGGATAGTTGTTTTGTTACTCTATATACTTGGAAACGTTCGCTTACTAACTGAATTAGCAAGCATGGTGTCATTGCGCACAAGCAAACATGAACACATCGCACGCGATGAGCGCTGACACGCGCTGGCAAAACGCTAGTCAAAACGCTAGTCAAAACACGACTGCGCGCGGCCGTGCAAAGTACGCACTTGTTGACGAAGTCAAAGCCCCCTCCCAGTCTCGCGTTTCCTCCGTGCTTTCCTCCATAAATGACGTGCCAGACCGAGCCGCGATCGTCAGTTCCTTAAGCGGCCCGGTCTCGAAATACGCAGTTGCTGCCGGAGTACAGAGCCGCCCCTCCCCCTCTCTTCCTCCCTCCTTTCCATCTCCTCACAGCCTTTGGCGCGACGGAAGACGGCGCGCGCGCTCCCCGCTTTTTCCTTCGCGGGCGCCAGACTGAGCCGCGATCGTCGTCTTCGCTCGCGGTCTTTCACTCTCAGAGACAGCATACCTCACGCGGTGACGGTGTTATTACCCTTGTACTTTAGGCGGAACATCCCGGCGACGACGACGCCAGCACTTGAGTCGGCACCTGAAAGAGAGAGAGGAGAAAAAGCTGAGAATAAGCAGATTGGCACCGATGTGAATAATGTGGCTGTTTGGACGTGTTGGTAAGACATGACAAAAACTTTTAAGCGCACAGCCAGACGAGGGCGGTGTGTCTAGCGTTGGTTTGTCTACTTTCACCGCCTGGTTTTGCGCTTAAAAGTTCTTCTTATGGATGTGTATGTTGAAGGGGACGCTCGGCAAACAGAGATACCTGACGAACGGTCCACTGGTTTTACCTGCGAGTTGGCCTCATAAGGTTGCACCGTTATTATCAACCAATTCAAGTTTCGAAACTGAATGTCATGAGCTCCTGAAACTACTAGGAGGGGGTTGAGAGAAGGGGAAAGGTCGGGAGGGCAACCAGGACGCAGATAAGCGCAACTAGGATAAAATACGACACGATGCCGCACTGCTTAACTGCAACGACAACAAAATAAGGACGGCAACGATTACCGCAACAAGAAGAGCAGTGAGAACAACAACAGGAGCAACAACAGCATTCACAACAGCAAAAACAAGAACAACCACTTTGACGACGGCGACAATAAAGAAGAAACAAACTTCACGTGATTTGCGCGATGAACACGATACTTCGAAAGTCTGGAAAGTTGACTTGATTTGCCCAAAAAGTTACAGTGACCGCCCGGTCTTGTCATCGTACCCTTGCAGCGTCATCCCGAAAGGGCATTCTACATATCGGTTTCCGTCCCCATAAGCGATGCTTCTGCTTGATAGCACTGAATCACGCTTTCGGCGTGTCTCCCGCTGTGCATCAAATTGGGAGAGCGATTTACTTTGCATATAAAACCCATTGTTGCTCTCCCCGCCTGCAACTAGAATGACCGTGAATCTGGTGGAGAAAAGCGCGAGAATGCGCCCCCTGTGGGAATGTTTAACGCGACGGTTTGTTGTCCTCCACCTCCGTCGACCTTCGATAAAGCATGTGGGTGTTGGAAGATGTGGTGATGCATTGATACAAGTGAGGTGAAATGAGTCTGCTCCTCGGCAGAGTGAGTGAGCTCTGAGTGAACAAATTCCCGAGGCAGTTGCGTTTTGTGTGCACCCGGAATGATTTAAAACGTGAAATGGAGTAGGCATGCTAATCGAGAATGATGCTGAAATATATATATATATATATATATATATATATATATATATATATATATATATATATATATATATATATATATATATACACATACATACATATTCTCTCTGGGAGTAGCAATTGTTTGTTGACATTCATGTGCCCTTCATTTTCTCGAGTGCACCGATAGTACTGAAAAAAAAAAACGTCTTTCCAAGACAGCCGCGTGGGCATTTCCCACGCGGCTGTCCCACAACAATCCGCAGAAGGCATTTCCCAGTCAAGAATTATCGATTCCTCGGACATGGCGTCTGAAACATAGCGGCCATGAGAAGCGCCGTGTAGTGGCAAGATTTAGATGGATTCTGATGGCCATCCCAGGGATTTCCAAGGCGCGCCTGTGTGTAAGAAAACTGGTGCTTATGCATTCGGTCTTGAGCTGAATCTTTTCGTGTCCGGTAACGGAACCAGCGCCGTAGTGCGCTCAGCAGCGCTAAGCCATAGCTCTGCCGTGCCATATTTGCGGGCCGTAAGCGTCGCATTACAGCGAGCCTATAATTTAAGATTTCCAGCAAGTGTCATAGATCATTTCAAGGATATAGCGCACTTGTTCAGACGGGGACGATCGCTAAATCACGCAAACGCGAGCTGTCAACTGCAACTGAGTGCTTACTGATGAGAGAAAAGTATTTATGCTCATTCTTTAATACAGTGCGTGAGACAGTGAAATGAAAGGCTGGGTGAGGAGGGTGAGGCAGACACATCAAAGGGATAAAAGCTTAAGACCAAAGGCGTTAACGACAATAAACAATTGGCAAGAAATATAGAAAAAGATGTCAACCACCGAACCTAATTATGCGCCACCCTTGGTTTTGGAGCAATAGGATGTGTAAGCTTACCTGCTTGCTCTTGCGAATAAAAGCCTCCGGAGGGACAGTTGCATACGTGTCCCTCATGCTTCGATGGGTATTATGGAAATACTGCAGCAAGAGGATTCTCGTATGGGGTGGAGAGCCTCAGACTCCTGGACGTACCAGAGGTGTACCAGGGCCACCTTCCCTTTAAAACGTCTCGCACCCTTAATGGTGTTCGTTCGTTTTGCTGCTAACACTTTTACGTTGACGGCTATAATACATTCTATAGCACACGAAATCAAATTATAATACGTGCATGCGTCACCAGAAAAGGCGTTGTTGAAAGCTTCATTAAATTCGGACCACTATGTGCGCAGCGAAATATCCGATACTAGAACTACGCTACAAATAGCCTATGAACTTTACTTGCTATCCTTTTCCTGTCGTGTGTCGCAGCTATCATCATTATTACTTTTATCAAAAAGCGGGCATGCAAGAAAGCATCATTCGACCCCACTAATGATTGGATCTTGCGCCACAAACGTGAGGGTGCTAGTCGTGGGACAACTAAAAGCCCTTCACACACCCATAAAGGTGTTAAAATGTTTCATGAGCTCGTAGCTTCTTTACTCGTGAGAGTTACCCAGTACTCACCGAATTTGACGGCGAGGCTCTCTAGGGCAGACCTGCCCAGTTCCACGAAGGCTTAGCAAAATCGACATCCTGAAAAAAAAGGCATGTGCGCAATTAGAATGTGCTGCGATGACACCACGCAAACATTATTTGTTAATGAAATCCAAAGTGTGACGGCAACCCATCTGGCCGGGGAAATGCGTATTGAAGAAACGCGAGAAGATGCACCGGCCAATAGAACTGGAAAATTAAATGACGTTTCGGCTCCCGATACGGAAGCCTTGTTCACAATAAAACCTTATTTTATTGAGAACGAGGCTCCCGCATGAGGGAGCATCGTTAATTGACGAAACGCAGTTAAATTTCAGTTCTTTTAATCGGCGTATCCTTTCGCGTTTCTTCAATGCTATTTGTTGATAGACCTTTCGCGGTATACGTCCCTGGCTATGCCCTTTTCCTAAGCTGAACATCAGTCGTGGGATCGCCTCCATCGCACATCACTTCCGAAACAGGACATCACCCCCAAAAACATTGCAAACGCATGCGCTGATGATTGCCTACGAGACTTTCGGCTTAACAGCATTAAGCGTTGGACGCTCCCCACTGAATACACGTACCAATCAATGCTATTAGTCAGTTCAACCTTTTCATCCTGATTTAGCGTATTGATGTTGCAGCCTTGGTGCTTATTCCGGGATAAGGTTGATGTACATTTATGGAGGCATTGCATATGCTTAAATTGTAGAGCTCCATTCATGGTGCAGCCGGTGCTATATCACACCCGTGATAAGAGAAACACCGCCTCCTACAGCGCGCACATGCGCACAAAGCGCCAGCGTGGGCCAGCGGGCCTCTTTCTTCATCTATACACGCAGTCCAGCGGTCCGAGCCAGCGTTCAGCTGGAGCAGACTCGGCACTGTCTACCGGACGCCGCGAGTGACGAACTGGCTTCTCTTTTTCCCTACTTTAGGGAAGATTAGAAGAACTTGTTGTTGGGTGAGTTGGTAGATATCAGCGAACATTGTTTAACTGCGCGAACAAACGAACCACAAAGACAGCAAGGGACAAGGACGGGCGCAGATCGGACGGGCGCAGACAAGGACAAGGCTGCGCCCGTCCTTGTCCCTGGCTGCCTTTGTGGTTCATTTGTTCGCGCAGTTAAAAAATTTAGGGAAGATCCCTACGTTCGTCCGTTCTTCAATTAGTGCACGTGCCGCTCCTTTTTCGGTCATTTGATGGCGCTGTCGGCACACCGCTATTCTGACCTTTCTGCCTAAGCTGCGTGAGGCCCCACTTTTTGTTAAACTTACACGGGTGTGCTGTAAATGTTTCCGTTCGCCGTAATAAAGGCGGTACCTTTTATATAAGTATTTCCCGTGCTCATCTGTCCGACTAGGGACTTCTCGAACCAATTTCCTCGAGGCAGTGACCCACAACAATAAAGGACTCGTGTGGCCGGCCCTCCTCTGTAATGGGCGACCAATTCCAATCCGGTTATTGAACTGCGCTTTCGGCGCCAGTGCTCGTAAATACACTCTTTGTGCGCTTGTGACGTGTTCATATACTATTTGTTGCTATTTTACATTTGCTTTTGGCTTTCTCATTCTTGCCTTAGTAACGAATATTGAAATTTTCGAGTACCCGTCCCTGTTTAATGAAGCCTATTTTCCTGTTCTTTGTTTAAAGTAAAATAGAAATAGACCAAGTACGATAAAAGGCAGGGCATTATTATCATTATCATCATAATCAACATTCTATGTTCACTGGTAAACAACAGCGAAGAAGAAAAAAAGCGAGGATTGCACTTATACTTTCGCACGGAATTCCGTGCACTGCGTCGTTAACGTAGGTAAACATTGAGGATCGTTCTTCGATTCAAAGCGACCTACGAATAGGCTGACTCGCCCGCCTACGGGCTATCAGTTCTGTGAGCCGGAATCCGAAAAGTGATTATTGATCCCCTTTCCGCAACACAAGCACAAACACGAAGCGCAATGTGTAAAAACTCGCCTGAAATAGCAAATAAATCTTCCCAGTACCACAACGTTCGTTCGCGAAAAGAAGAAAAAGAAATAAGTTCGCTGGCGGGAAAACAGTCGTTATGCGGTGGAGATACCGGATCTTTCGCGGGACAAACTCGATCCACACGTGTAAGCAACGTTGAGCACGTCGTTCCAGAAACTCACTCCTTCTAAGACACGCAGATTGCAGCGTTGCAAAATGCATGGGGACTCGGTGCCGAGCCTTCGAGAATATCGTCAAGGTTGTGTTCACGTGGTGTAGGGTGAGTAGGGAGTAAGGGCGGGGAAGAGAGGGGGAGAGGGGGAGGACAAGCTTATTGATAAGGTCGCTAACTGAAAAATTTGAATAAGAGAAATTGTCGGGTGATTCCATGCATGCCTGAGCCGCAAATCCATCCTAGAGCCGAACGTCTGTGCGTCTCTCCCCGAGAACCTTTTCCAGTGGATTTATGGCAATCGTATGGTGGTGCTTGTTCAAGCGTCTCCGTGCTCGCGAAATATCCTTCGAAAATTGGACGCAGTCCAGAAAGTTCGGAGGCAGGCTTAAGTGCTCACAGGTGGGTCGCATACTCGCGACACACAAAATATGCCAGGTATTCAATCTGGAGTCTGGCACGTGCAACCATAACGATATTAATCGCGTCCAATACTAAGCTATATAGATAAGTTGTTCGGGTAGGCAAGGCCTAATGCCTACATCTTTGTTCGGTTATGTTATAAATCCGATTATCTAGAGCAGAGGTCCCGAAACTTTCACGCCCTTGGGAACTCCACCTACCTGCCCAGAGTGTGGCGGAAGCCTCCCCCTCCCCCCCCCCCCTTCCCCTGTCCGCTTTGCTATTTTACCTCGCCAATATGCTTCTCCAACAATGAATCTTGAACGCAGCTGCCGCGATTGTCTTTCTCGCGAAGACTACCGAAGTGCGGATGTAGCGGTTTTAATCGTTACATTCCAACTTTAGCGTTAAAATTCACCGAATGGGGGCAAGGGGGGGGGGGGCGGAGGCTGATTTGTTGTGGCTGCTTGCAGAACCCTAAAATCGAAGATGCCGCCTTCCCGATAGCTAAACAGTAGCGAGGGATCAAGCGCCTGCAAGAACTCGAAGGTGGGGTTTGGTTCCTCGCCGCTTGTTACATTGTTCACAAATTTCTGGCATGGACGATGGAAAATCGTAACCCGTCGCACACGGCCGTGTCTGGCGTTTTGCATGCTCCGAAAGATGTCATTTGGGCAGCTGTAAAGGCATTAGGGCGCTTTACTTTGGCGTACACGTCGCGTCCGTATGTATTCACACACAGTGCTTTCCTCGTGCGTGCGCGTTCTTGCCGAAGCTTTGAAGAGCTTTCAAACTGTTCTAAATGAACGTACGTTGTTCAGAACGAGCATCTGTCGATAGAGTTGCACAGTTCTTTCTTGTTGTCCATCGGTAAAGATTATCATCACGCAGGTCTTAGAACGCTCGATGCTTGAGAGCGAGGTGGATGACATGCGAAAACTGTGGGAGTTTAACCGGAAGACAAACATCCAGTTTGTTACTCTGCCTACGGAAAGGCGTATAGGCAGACATAAAGCTAGGAAAAAGGAGAACATGCTTTGAGATGTTCGAGATTTGAAAAGACCTGACGTTTTTAAAATCTAACGATTGCTTACTTTTATTTTTATTTTCCATTCGACCTTCTGTGTTACTTAGCGTGCAAAAAAATGTGTCGACACTTATGATCAACTCTTTTTTTAGATTGTTAGATGTCTACTGGTAAATCTGTAGCGCTAACGGTCATTAATTACTCAGGAACAGCGGAGTACAGCCCTGCATTCGTACAGACAATGTTTACAACACGGGTTGGGGCATATTGAGGGGGCTTAATTGTTCTTACCTTATCACTTTCATTTTGCTCCCGTAGGCAATAAATAAGTGGTTATATGGTGGAGTGCGGGGCGTGTCTCAGTACAGGAAGGCGAGCAAGATACAAATGCTTATAGGAAAGTGAACTGAATGTTTCATGTATATAGCTGGAGATTTGTCGGCAGTTGCAGAATGTTCGACCCGCATTCAGTATTAGCCTATACATCTCATGAAACACTATAGTTACGGAATCTAGATACACCGAGTGCTCCTCATGTAGAAGCGAAGCGTGACAACTGTCAATACGTGCAGAAATCTGGCTCGCACATGAAGTCAGCATCGCATCAGTCGAACACGGAGCTATACCTGGGCTCGGCAACCCCAGGCTGAGCTACATAATTTGTGAGCAGTTCTTGCGACGTTACAGAAGTCAGTCGGTGGAGCTGCGTTCTCTCACGTTTTCCACCACGACGTCAGGTTTCTTATGGTATATTCGACTGGTTCCTACCGTGCCCCAACTCACTGATGCACTGCTGCGGTTTGCACTCATGCGGAGCCCTTTCGCGACTGGAGTCACAGAAGCGCCAGTCGAACGTGCTAGATGCGCGCACAGCGACTGAAGCAGCCACCTGATCGAGTCTCTGCCGAATCTCGGTCGCGCTGTACAGGTTGAAGGTGGGAACCGCTCCGAGCACTCTGAGCTGAAGCACAGCGCTTTGAATAAACCAGACGAATGTATTCCGAGCACTACTTTGTGCAGCCGAATGTAAACTGCACTGCGTGTTGCGCTCTAGGGCGCGCGAAAGCGACCACTAGAATGTACCGACATATATATGCGGCCGGGATCTGTGGTTTCTTGTGTACAGCATGCGACATTCGAAAGATTTAACTTTGCCGTTTACTGGATACGTTTTGGCCTCCGCGCACGTGCCACCTCTCCGTGGAAACGAGGCATGCCGACAGATTGGCACTCTAGCACACTGACATCGCGTGCTCCGCTAGAGCGTAGAAACAACAGGATGCAGCGAAGAATTAAGATTTTGAAGCGTTTCGCGCGTCGACAACCCATCGACAACGCCACTGCTGTAGCACCGTTTGTTAGGTGGAAATAGAAGAATTTTTTTTTCGGCTAGGTGTCTTGTCTAGGTGCCTAGAAGCGTCACCATAAACCGTTCATTTCAGTAAAACTGAAATCGCTAAGCTCTTGTCGTCACCGTGCGATGGAACTAGTGGATGACTAATTTTACCGTTTATTTGTTGCTGCCACGACGGAGATCGAGTATCGATAGCGAAGTTGCATCATAAGCGAGCTGTGTGTTCTTGTTGGGGCGATTTCATGGTTATGCAATCACGCTAACTTGAGTGGTACTCAGCGGTATAAGACGTGCATGCACCTTTGGCCTAGGGCATGTCGTATCACGGTCCTATATCACGTCTTTCCCAAGTCTAGGGATTTCTTTCTGCAAAGTACACGGTTAGCCGCAGCGCTTAAGTTATGGTAGTGCCTTATGACCAAGAAAATTACTTCGCCGAGGTTAGAGCCTGCAGGTTGGACCCGTCGGGTTTTGCAATATCTTGTACGAGATCTCACTGGACAAACCTACGCAAATTCCGAAAGCACTGTACATTCACACGGCAGCGAACCCTCTTGCGTCATCATACAGGAGTTCTTCTCTGACACCTTTTCACCTCTCTTCTTGCGTTGGTAAAACCCTTCTTGGTGCCTGTTGAGCGTCGTCCGCAGATTTCAGCTTTTAATTTCCCCGCCAACCATTCGGGTGATATATGGCCTGTTCGCAATGAATATCTCTCAGAATCAAAGTGTGAAAAACGCCCCCGGATAAAAAAGCGTGAAGATCAATTCAAGTAAAGGGTGCCAATCAAGGAATGACTTTACCATCGTCTCCTTGGTGTACATATACCTACTCGACGAAGACAGTGGGGTGAATACATTCGCTGAGGTCTTTCGTCATCGTAATCGCCGTCGTCGCTGTTGTTGTGGCAGACTCGGAAACATGGCACGAAAATCCAGCTCGGCCAAACCACCACAGTGTCGACTTTTCGCTTATGTCCTTTCATCTAGGCCATGTTTTTCTTTTTCTTTTCTTTTCTTTTTTTTTGAGGAAGGGGGAATGCGAACATAGTTGGAGCTTTTTACAGCTCAGAACCTCTGGCATGTAAAAGAACATGACGACATTCGAAGAACCCTTTTCCTTTCTTTCTTTCTTTCTTTCTTTCTTTCTTTCTTTCTTTCTTTCTTTCTTTCTTTCTTTCCTTCTTTCTTTCTTTCTTTCTTTCTTTCTTTCTTCCTTTCCTTCTTTCTTTCTTTCTTTCTTTCTTTTTTTCTTTCTTTCCTTCTTTCTTTCTTTCTTTCACCCTCCACCAGGCAGACAGACACGGGCCCACGCATGCGCCCGCACACGAATAGACACACCCACCTAAATCACGCGCGCAGCGTTTTAGCCAAAGTAATAATAGTAATAATATTAATAATAATAATGCAACCAGACCCCTCGGGAACACATTCGTGTGTCGCCGGTCGTTAGAGATGGCGACGCGGACGACAAGGGATCAGCGAAACGCGTCGCTCGGAATGAGCCGCATAAATCCACCGCTAGCGACCAGCATCGCTTTCACCTCTCTTCCCCGTTCTTTCGCAGGTTGTACTCAAATTTATTGTCGAGAAGGAGAGGGGCAGCGCCGGCGTCTCGGCCGCGAGTGTGAAAACGTGCGACTGCCTCGACGGCTCGCTGGCTGCGCGTTTACGGCGACGGCCACACACAAGTTATGGCGTGCGCGACACAATTAGGCGCTGACCGTAAGCAGACCCGCTGCGTCTGCAGACTACACGGCGTAAACCCGAAACTGCGAAAGTGACGAAAACTGTCCCTTTGTAGTTGCGGCTGCAGGCAGTATACTCGGCGGTGGCGTGAGTTTATGAACAGTGTTAAACTTGGTGTTTCGGCTCTTTGTTGAAAGGTTTTGCTTGAGGTGAAGGTCGTGACTTGTGATCGCGAGCAGTATTTGTTCAGCCGCACAAAAGTGGTCGGTCTGAGTAATCTTGTGCCGTGAAGATGTGGGCGGTAGGTGTTAGTGCCTTGTGTTCCTTGGGAGCCGAGCCACGAAAGGCCAGGCTGTTTTACTTACGCCAGTCACGACTGCTGACATTCTCTGACTGTTTTTTTCAGTCATCTGGGCTTGATCATTATTTATTCCTAGTTCTTTGTGCTTGTATATCCTTTTCCTTGTCCATATTATTGCAATGTTCACGTCAAATCAGGCGCCCCACCTGAACTAGCAAGCTCTTCATATAGCATTGCTAACATCTAGTCCAGCTTCCATTAAACTGTTTCTCTTTCTTGAAAAAAATGAGTTTTAATCTGACCAAAGCAATATCAAAATCAAACAAAAAGAAAGCGCAACTCGTATATTTCAACGTTTGCAAAATATGGACTCAATACCTGGAGGAGGAAAAGGAAATAAGTAGAGAAGGCAGGGATGGTGACCAGAATTGCGTCTGGTTAGCCACCCTACCCTGGGGGACGGGAAAGAGGGAATAGAAAGACAAGAGAGAGAGATAGAGAGATGGGGGAGGAAAGCCGTGGTGATCTCACGCACGCACGTGGAGGGCCTGAGCGTGTCAAAGGCTTTCACATAGGCCAGTCGCCCTCAAGAAAGACAAACTTGCCTTCATAGCTTTGTGGGCCGACGAGCGATGGGGACGGTCTTCGGGCAGCACCTGCACAGACAACGGCCGATCGTCCAGTCGTCGCAGTGCGATAGATAATGTCTGTCTCTCCGACTGAAATCAATGACACTGGGACCAACAGGCTTCCGTGCTGTGCAAAACAAACTTTGTTTACAGTGTGGTCGCAGAGAAAAGGAAGTGGACTAAATTTAGACAAAGATCTATGTAGAGATGTACGGACTAATGGTAGTTCATAATAAAGGTAAACAATGAAGCAGCACCACAAAATGGAAAGATGGAAAGCGAGAGGCTGGCGAAAGGGCGAGAAATTTATTCTGACACTCTGGACAGCTGACTGAATACTTGCGTGGTAACGACCACATGAATCCAAGAGACAGTGAACCAAGCGAAAACATAGACAAAATGAGATGTTTTACGATTGAACCCACCTCATAAATAAATAGGATTTAAATGATGACTGGGTAAATTTGTAATAAACTTCACGTTCCTAATAAGAGGTTGGCAAATGACACTAAAACAAAATATACGCTTAGCCGCCAGTGCTAGTAGAAGCCCCCACATCAACATGACGCGATTGGTGTTCTACAAAAGAGAAAACTGACTGTTTTGCTAGATGGTCTTCCATTCTAAATTGGATTGCTTAGGGCACCCCATTGGGAAAACACAACTACAAGACAACAAAGGTTCAGCGATGTACTATCGAGCGTTTTCAACAGGAGACATCCACCGGTATATCAGCAATTTCCGAACCCATGCACTCATTTGTTCATATCATGCACCCTGTCATGACTCCGTGACGGGGCATGCTCCCTTTTACCGGGTTGTATTGAGCAATAATGGGGTTTTGTTACAGGACCCGTGCAGTTTGAGATTGTTCGTATATTGCTGGGTGGTCTTTTGTTAATACCCACTTGGCAGTAGCTCTCGACATTGCCCGTCTTGTTCTTGTGTTTGTCCAGCACTGTGCGCTAAGCTGCACTGCTTGGCTGATCTACCAACTGGCCTTCGAAGTCGGCTTTCCCTCCGTACACCTTCTTGAGAATTGTATCTTTCCTTCCCCTTTTCCCAGAGCAGGGTAGCCAACTGCGTTCAGTCCTGATAAAACACCGTGCTTTCCATGATTATGTGGCTCTTTTTACTTAGAGACGCATTTAAAACGTAATAGACGTGTTAGTCTGAAGCAGCAGAAGCTTGATGTGGGTGAGTTGGTTTCGCATACTTGATGAAAAGAGCGCTACTAAGACGCGGACTAAAAGAAGAACGTGTACGATGGACAAGGCGCTACATCCAACTAAGTGTTTTTTTTTTTTTTGAAGAAACAGGACTTTAAATTGATGCAACTATGAATGGCCCATCGGGACATCACGACCTCCCTATCTCATTAGAAAAGCTATCTCTTTTTCGGTAAGCGTCACTGAAGGGCAGCTAATGCACGTGCCCTCGGCCTTTGCATGCAAAAAGCTTCTAATATCTTCCGTTCTAGTTTATCTCTAGACCGTGCCAGAAACCTGGTGTCGCTAAGATACGGACGGCAACTGTGACGTTTACACTGTTCTGACAGATGGTCCCCCGCATTGTTATTTACGGCTCAATTGTGCTCACGCGCCCTTTCATTAAAACACCGTCCGGTTTGACCGATATAAACCTGTTGGCAACTTAGGGGTATATGAGATACCCCTAAGTTGCCAACAGGTTTATATTGGTCAAACGGGACGGTGTTTTAATGAAAGGGCGCGTGAGCACAATTGTCAAAAAAATTATTTAGTTGGAAGTAGCGCCTCGTCCGCCGTACATGTTGTTCTTTTAGTCCGCGTCTTCGTAGCGCTCTTTTCATCAAGTAGACGTGTTAGAGAGGTATAAGTGTAGCCCATGTGCACTACGGTCTGCTGCTCAAAGTAACACGTGAGTTCACAGCACGTTCCTGTAGCGGAAGGGACAACAGGCGCGAAAAGCCTGTTTCACATGCTGCGAAGTACGTCCCCATACGAAAGTGCGATTTCCGTCGCTCGCGACGAAAATCGCAATCGCAGTCGTCAGCACGCAGCCAACACGTTGGTCGCACGTTGCAACCAACGCGAAAGCCGGTCTAGGAACACCGCGGAGACTCCGTTGCTTGTTTTATTTAAGACTCCCAAGATGATAAAGCACTCGGAGGACGCGGACCGCGTCTTCTTATTTCTTGTCGCCGTCTTCCAACTTCTTTAAGAGCTTCTCCACTTCCGGCAGAGGCAGTATGCTGAAGCGCGTCCTGTCACGCTGCGCGTCTCTGGTGAGCGTGGCCACTTCGAGCTTGTCCGCAGCGAGCGCCGTGGCGTCGAGCGTCTTGCTCAGCACTCCGACGGCGAGGGCCAGGGCGTCCTTCAGCGTCGTCTCGTCCTCCCTGTACTCCTGCTTGAGCACGGACACGGCTGCAGCGCTGTTGCTGCCGATGCACGTCGCCTTCCAGCCGCTGTAGTTGCCGCTCGGGTCGGACTGGTACAGCTGGTAGCCGTAGTGCCGGTCCCAGCCCATGTACAGGACCGAGACGCCGAACGGACGCTTGCCCCCGTACTGGGTGTAGGCTTGCTTCAGGTCGCACAGCCAGCTGACCAGGCGTTCGCAAGGGATGGACTCGCCGTACTGGAGCAGGTAGCGCTGGGCGATCTGACGCATCTCGTTGGTGAGCACGTTCGCGTCCGCCGTGATGCCGGCCACGCTGCAGGCCATGTCGTCGTGCACCTTGTAGATCTTCTCGGCCGCGAACACTTCGTCGAGCAGCTTGTTCGTGTTCCGTCGCTCGGCGGCCAGCAAGACGCCGTCGGTGGCCAGGATGCCCAGGCAGGTGCCGGCGTGACCGATCGCTTCCATCGCGTATTCCACTTGGTAGAGCCTGCCTTCGGGGCTGAATATGGTCGTCCTGGAATCGTAGCGCCGCGCCATGGCGAGTGAACTCGACGTTCGGGACTCACTGGGACGCACGTATATGCGACCAACAAACGAAACTCACCGCGCGCTCGTGACTTGTCTTGTCTTGTCTTGTATACTCAACAGTGGCGCATACCCACAATGGGGGATTTGCCAAGAAGCAGGCGGTTTTCCGTATGCTTAGAAGTAAAGCGAAACTAGATTTGAATAGTGGGGCGTGGGACGATAGAACTGTAATTTAGAAGTGCACGCGCATCGCCAGTGATCGTTGCGCGTGCTCGGCGCGCCTTCCTCTTCTTTACTTCCAACAGGGCGACTTTTTTTCCTGCCGGCAACTGTACAATTTACTAGGTTTTGCAGCTAGTGATTTGTGGTTGGTGGCGCTGGCACCTGTCAACAGATCCGTTGCAGTGCCTTGACATGTTTCAGCCGACACTTGAAGCTAGAGTGCGCGCATAATGATACTAGAGAGTTTTAACGTGTGCGGTATTCCGCCATGGCAACGACGTTTGCTTAAAACCGGGTTGCCGAATGCCGGTAGGGAGGCCTTGGGACGTTTCGGCTAAGCACAAAGCCATACAGGCACGTTTTTTTTTTTCTATGAGAGCTTTTGTAGAAAAACACATTTAAAGTGTCCGCGTGTTGACAATTACACCTTCGCCGAAAATTTACACCAGTAGCGAGGTAAAATACAGAATTTATTACTGCAGTAGTAGCTCGGTGTTTGTCTGGATGACCATTGTGCACCTGCGTGGCGCCACTAACCCGACCACACATGTTTGCGCCTCGGGTAACCCGGTGATGCACTAACGGTAAGCAGTTCGCGGATAAATTAGAGCTCTCTACTATAGCTGCCAAACGTGGCACACTACGGTGAAATTTGACGCCTGCCCCAAGACCACTTCCATAAATGTCGTACCTGTGCCCACTTTAAGCCTTTCCCGAAATTTCTGGCATCAGAAAGGAAGCCGAGATGTCACCTATCACTCTCAAACAGACCATACTTGTATTGCTACATGAAAAGCACAGTGAATGCTTCACATTTACATTTACAGGTATAGTTCCATTTTCTTTCAAACGCTAAACTGATGCAGTGGTAGTTTCTGCGAAATTAATCATCATCCCACTCAAGACACCTCATTTTCCGTCGTTGGCTGCTGAACAACTCGCAGCTGTGCGTGCTTCCCTGTAATGCATTTTTCGGAAATCATCAGAGTAATGGTACATATCTTATGACTCGAAAGCAGCTCCCCAATGTCTTTTGTGACCATTAAATCGCGGACCCACCCAACAGCTGGTGGCAGACATTCTACAAATACTTCAGCCCTACGCACTCGACTTCTGGACGCATTGTATGTCTGTGAATATCGGGCTACTGCGGCATTTCTCGTAACAACAGTGCGGACGAATCTGCCCGACCGGCCTACGGTGGTGTCCGCGATATAACGACACAACTGTCGTGAACACATCACGCCACAAGGCTTCGCTTGCTCGTGCACATGCGTGCAGTGGCACAGCTGAACTCAGATGACTGCACTGAAGCACGTCTCCATAATTCCCATCCACATATGCAACTCCATATTCCACCAGAGATACCACGAGCTAAAGACTTCTCTGCCGCCAGTAGTTTGGCGCGGCGCTCGCGAGAGCCTATTCCTTCCGCTATGGAATGGCTGGAAGCCCTGCTTGCGACGAATTCGGCTACGAGGATACCGTGAAGCACCGCCTATGTGACTGCCCTCCTAACAGTGTGGCTAGAAAAGCGCTCGTAAATTACGCTTGATGGACTGGCTGATCTACCCTGCGCGGTAGAGATAGCGCTTGGACACTGGTCAGAACACAGTTCAACAGAGGAGGGCTTAAATGCGTTCGCCCGACACCTAATAACTTGTAGACTCTGACCGCCTATAAATTTTCTAGGGGGTTGCCCCTTGTTAGGTGTGCGTACCTTTCTTTTTATTTCTTCACTCCTATCTCTTTTTGTTTTTCTTGCCCCTTTCCACATAATAGGGTGGACAGTCGGTACTTGCACAGGCTAACCTTTGTGTCTTGTCCTATTTTTTTCCCTCCTCCTTCTTATCGTTTTACTGCGGACAACTGTAAATAAGGACCCAACTGGGCATAGAAGCTGTCGTCGCCGCAGCCGGTTTAGTGATGGCCTCCTCTATGTATATCACAGAGCTTTACTCCCAGGTCCAGCGAAGAGGCCAACAAAGCAAATATGTTTTGAGAAAAGTGTTGTCGAGAGCACTCCCACAACCGCATAAAAATTTGCAAACGAATAGCTATCTCTGCTAGAGTTATCTCTGCTATCTACTCTCTCTGTCGTTTTTGGTCTTTTTGTTCGTGTGCTTGCTCGGGCCGGCCTATTTTTCGCTACGTACTGTTTGCCTAAGGAAAAAGGAGTAGCCTAAGGACTCAACCTCGGCAATAAAGGAGATTCGGAATGCATACAGTGCTCACCCTTTGGCAAACGAAATACAGCTCATGACTGCACAGGCGGCCGCTAAGCTTCGGATCCAGTCGATTTCTCGGGACACTATTTCTGTTCATGTACAAACCGACACCGCTACCCACAGTGGCTGGCCACCTATTTTGGACGCACATTTCCCAAGTGACTCCCCAGGATTATTTCGTCCTCTGAAAGAAGCAGCTTCTCTGCAGCACCACTCGAGAGTTAACCCGACCGCATGATTCGAACCTCCCAGGCGGCTTTACCGACCAGGTGGTGTTGCGAAGACTCAGTGTGGTAAGAACTTGGTGGCGCAAACCACCGCCCCGTTTCAAAGGGTACGCTCATAACATCCATCCATCCGTGGGGGCGGCACTTACCCCATCGGTCACCTATGGCTGCGTCGTCTCCATGGGCCGTTGGGGATACTTGTGTATATCGTTCCTCACCAACGTCCGCGGCTGCAAACACCTTACAGTGAACATGCCTTGGGCTAAACCAGATGCGACGCTGCCGGCAAACGGTGGGCGTTCATCCTAAGAGACCACCAGACTATGAATCTTGGCTTCATGGGACAAAGCATCGAGGAATACTGACGTATATCTCCGAAACACGCTTGCATTTGCATATTTATTTGTTTACGCCATTGAGCAAACTTTCTAAAGAAAAAGGGAAAACAAGAAAGGTGTAGCGGGCGTCGCCCATGATGCAAAGCTCGGCTGCACAGACATTTAATTTCAAGAAAATCTAAAATAGTTCCTCTCTAGTGCTATTTTTTCCTCCGCACGTATGACACACACACACACACACACACGCGCACGCAAAAGCACATGCGCACACGCACGCACACACGCATACACGCACACACACGAACGCACGCACGCACGATGGTGACCTTAGAGCCTATATAGCACTCATTTTCGGTCAACGTCGGCCGCTTCAAAAGTGATGATTCTGCAGTCGGGTTCAGCTGGTTGCTTACAAAATGTCAGGCTTTATTTTCAATGGTGAAATCCCCGGAACGTGACATGTCAGTCGTAAATTTGATTTAGCTACAGTTTAATCCCTCGATCTAGCTGTAAAACCAACCCTTTCCCGATCGCCGGGAAATCCTTTGGATTAAAGGATCAGCGCTTCTGGAAGCGCAGTTTGAACGTAAGCGGATTTAGGCTGCTCTCGGTCACGGCTTTTCTATGGCTAACGCGAACGTTCTCTCGGACTCTGCTCTAAATGTTCGAAAAAGCAAACACCTGTTTGCTGTAAAGAGTGCGAAATGTGGCAACTCCAGGCATGTATGCCCTACAAGGGTTTGAAATGGCTGCCATAGACGTACAACTCACGGCAGGTTGTTTCATTTCATTGTTAGGTTCCTGTAAAAAATATCTGCATTTATATATATATATATATATATATATATATATATATATATATATATATATATATATATATATAAAATTTGCACATTGCCAAGTGACGCCAATCCATTTGCAAAAGACGTCAGAAGAACGTTTTAAGCTGCTCGCGTATCAGCCAATTAGTAGACGTTCCTGTCCTTCTATTACAGGCGAATGAGTGAAAACTTATTCGCATCTCCAACGATTTGCGTGGGGAGGGGCAATAAGCCCTCCAGCCTATGTGACAGCCTCGAGTGAAGTTTGATATAATTTAATGTTGTGTCCTACCTTACTGCGCCTGCCTTTACGCAGCAGCGATTTGGACACATATTATGATATTATTGTCCTCAATTAACGGCTTTGACGTGTCTCTGCTGGTTGTGGAGGAATGACAGTCGCTCACACATAATAATGCACCCGTTTTTATCCAGATAGATGTTTATCGAAAGGATAGTGTCAAGGCAAAAACAAAATCACATGTCACATTCTTTATTTTTGTTGAAGCAAAGCACCGAATCCTGCAGCAGAAATATACACAGCTTGACTCCGTTAAAGTCAGTCTTTGCCGTCGGTGCAGTGCATGTGTTTCGAACACGACCAGCTGATGTCATACAACGAAAAAGTTATGTTCTGATTCTGCACGTTTTGCCATTGTAAACATTATCACTTCTGCAAACTACACCTCACAGAATACCGCCAGTTTTGCCAGTATCGAGAAAGACTTCATCGTTGTCCTAATTTCCGAAATGTCGTCACGTGTTGCGTCGACATAAGTACTTGTAAAATCGCCAGAGCTTTTCGGTAAGTAGGAAATCTGTCTGGCGACTAGAACGACAGACCAATGAGTTTTTTGTTTCTTATTGGTGTTTAATGCCTGCCAAGCATTTATCGCTCGGATCGCTTCATAGCAGTTGGATGACTTAGGCACTACGAGACGCCATCGTGTTCAATATTTGAGCCTTCTTTTACTTTGTTTTTTTGTTTTGTGTGCGTGCGTGCGTTTTTTTTTATTTTCCCGCAAACACGCACATCAAGTTGTAGCTGCGAGTAATGAACACCACAATATAGCCAGTCGGCGATAAAGCCATGTGTCTCAACGCAAAATTCAAGAAGTACACGGGCATTAGAAATGTAATTCGTCATCGCAAATTCAAAGTGGGCAGTTTCGCCGAAACCTCTAACGGTAAAGCTGAAAACTGAAGCGGATTCTGAATATGCAAAGATTGTAGTTGCATGATCGAGGCACGAATGGGATTTTGTGTACGTCGGTTTCATAACAACTGTCGGCGAGCGACGAGGAAACGGAAGAGGAACGTATAACTTACCACTGACCAATAATGAGGGCCCAAATTCGTCAAGCCCCATAGTCACATGCGCCACGCCCCTGCTATAACATTTCACCATTTGACGATCCCAAATAGCTCTGTATAATAAAGTTCCTTTCCAAAGCGTATCGGCCGCTTACTAGTAGGTCAACATGTCAAGGACATCTCGATGTCTCGCTAACCTTTCTCTTTCAAGCCATTTGTTTCGCAAACTTTCGCAGACTCTTCGTCGTCAGCTGATCATGCATAAGTTATAAGGGATATCCACTGCAGGCTTCGTGGTCGTTTGCGTGGACCACACCCTTTTATCGCGAACGCGGACAACCTCGTTACTTTTATGTCCACTGCCAAGGTTATCTTCCTCTCTCTCCCTCGTTTCCGGTATTTCCACCTATTTAAACCCTTCCCTTCGTTTCGTTTTTATCACTCCTAATGCCCTACTTTAAGGGCTACGACGATATTGTTCTTTCTACGGAGAGGGATGAAATTCGTGTGTACATTATTCCGGGTGATTATCTTGTGCGTGCCATATTACAGCACGACCGCGAGTTGTGTTGTTTCTACGCAAATTACTTTCTTCAAAGTTCGTTCGTGCACACTCACGATCCATGCCCTCTGATGGAGGATTTCTATTGGCCACCATGGGCTTGCCGCTGGTGACGTCAAGGTGGCAGCAGCAACTGTGGGTGCCGATTCCTCGTTAACCTGTATTTAAATGACGTCGGCTCGGCTATTCTTGGTGTGAACGACATGTGTTCAACCTATTTGCTGGTGCAAAGCCTCAGTGATCATTTAATGAACCACAAGAATGGCAGCTACTTCGGCTTAATAAAGTAAATGTTACGATTTATTTCCAGATTTAGAAAACTCGTACGGCAGAAAAGAAACAAAAGAAAACAACAAAAGCGTTTAGGCTTTGTTAATGTTTAACGTATTTTACCCGCCGAGGTTGCTCAGTGGCTTTGGTGTTGGGCTGCTGAGCACGAGGCCGCGGGATGGAATCCCGGCAGCGGCGGCCGCATTTTGGTGGGGGCGAAATGCGAAAACACCCGTGTACTTAGATTTAGGTGCACGTTAAAGAACCCAGGTGGTCCAAATTTCCGGAGTCCCCCACTACGGCGTGCCTCATAATCAGAAAGTGGTTTTGGCACGTAAAGCCCCATCATCTAATCTAACGTATTTTCTCCGAAGGGTCACTGCTGGTAATCCTGGTCTTGGGGTGTGCCAGCTCGGACGCCGCCGATACCTCGTTGACGTCACCAAAGTCAGCCCTCGGTGCTTCAGACACCACTATCACTTTCGATATGTATGCCGCTTTTTTTTCTTTTTTTCAATTTAACGTTATTTATGTGTTTTTTAGCAGTTGGACTATCTTACACGTACCGCGGTGGAGTCTACAACCACTAATAGTCTGACATTGCGTAAAAATGTCGGCACGCTCATTTAGTGAACAAAAACAATTACTACATGAAAATTGTGCTTTTCTGACACCAGGAACAGTTCAGCGGGCAACGGAGTCCTCGTAGTGAAATTGCTCCTACCCTGTTCCTGTCTCTACAATCAAAGGGAATCCGTGAAAGACCTGCGCGGTTTTCATGCGGAAATGAGTAATCCGTGTTAATAGCGGGGTAAAATTTCAGTGACCTAATCTCCATGAAAATGCAACGTCATGATGATTTCCCGGCATGAATGGCATCTTTTAACGTTTTGAGATAATGTTTATTTTATTCCTTTATATTTCAACTTAATGCCATGACGAGGTTGTCGCGTTAGGGACTCTTTAAGCGCTTAGCAGTGAAATCAAACATTAAGGAAGGCTAGAAGACTACAGATGCTCCTCATAGACCATGCGCTGGCCCTATATTTTGCAGCTTTATGTAGTAATATCATCGTGACCATCAATGTTTCTGGTATTTTTTTCTAGCCGTAAGGAGAGGTCTTTGCTATTTCAACTTTCTTTTTCTAGGCATATTTATTTCCTTGTTTTGCGTGTTCATATTCCTTTTTATTTCTTGCTACAATTTTAGGATAGCGGATTCGTCAGTAGCCAACCACAACAATTTTTCGCAGTAAAATAAACAACAGCAAAAACAAAACGCCGAGTTACAGCGCACATTTCGTGAGGCGACATTAAAGAAACAGTGGATATGCACGTATGACTGGTTTTACTGAATTACTTTTCTACGATGCGCCCCCCCCCCCCAAAAAAAAACAAAACATCGCACGCTCTTACCATGACAGGAGGCATTATATGCCACAGAACATACGAAAACGAAAGCAGGCAGCGACGCCGCCGTCAATTTTCCGTACCAAATAGCCATGGCGTCACAGATATTTGCCGTGTCTGGTCTCGCCCACTTCATTTTTTTATTTTTTGTTGAGAAAGATGGACTACATTTTGTCCTAAGAGCCAGAGGCTGAACTTTACATGTGTCAAAACTTTTACCAAGCCACAATGGCCCGGATACGAAAAAGAAATGTTCGGCAGCACGTCACACTCCTGCAACGCGCGAAGGCGAAAGCCTGCCGTGCACGTGGTCGCCTGTTAAGTGATACGATCGGAGGGCTCAGACCTCTTGCAAGACGAAACGAGCCGCAGTGTCAAGTGCACGAGCGGCGCTTTAGGTCGACCTCCTCGATGACACACATGCGAGAACTTAATGCGCTGCCTAAACCTGCAGCATGCTTGTCGCCAGTTAGTGTTACAAATGAGTAACACAAGCGGAACGCAATTAGGCTACATCCTCTCAGCAGCGGAAAGCAGCGCTCGACGTCGAACGCCTCGCCCCCAGCACTTCGCATGTCGCACGTCGATTCTCTCGCTTAACGAGCTTCTTCGGCCGTAATAATAATAATATATGGGGTTTTACGTGCCAAAACCACTTTCTGATTATGAGGCACGCCGTAGTGGGGGACTCCGGAAATTTTGACCACCTGGGGTTCTTTAACGTGCGCCTAAATCTAAGTACACGGGTATTTTCGCATTTCGCCCGCATCGAAATGCGGCCGCCATGGCCGGGATTCGGTCCCGCGACATCGTGCTCAGCAGCCTAACACCATAGCCACTGAGCAACCACGGCGGGTTCTTCGGCCGTAGCGTATACTTCCTCGGCCTACCGCGCGAACCGCTAGGCCCCAGGTGAGCCTCCTCCACCGCCGTATCCCTCGCTTCGCAGTAGGCTGACGTCACAACTGCCACAACCGCCGCCGCCGCCGCCGTCACGTGACGTCAGCGCCGCGACAATTGTTTTTCTGTCGGTGCGCAGCGTTCGTTCCCCTTTCCACCCGCCACTCGCTCAGAGAAGGCCACGTGTTTGTTTGTTTGTTTACCAGTCCACTGGACCACGTCTTTTTTTTTTCAAGGCCATCATTAAACGATCCACTTAAGGCTTTCTTCTTAAATATAATTCAAGACCGCGGTGCCACACTAATGTTTTGGTGTTTGGGTTTAAGCACAAAGTTAAGAAAGAATGGGACTTCAAACTTTATTTTCTCCCAGTCGCTGACCTATTGCGGCGCAATTAATGAAAATACACTTTCGATAGAGCACTTCGTCAGTCTAAACTAACTTACCAATTCGAGTTAATGTCCCTTTAGAAGTTGTACGTGTGCGTGCAGGCTTAACTCCTGCAATAAGGAATCTGTTTCAAACTTTTTTCGCAGTTAGCTATTCCCAGAATATAACATCGCAGGCAGTAACACCATTTGCAAAATACCTTGTACAGCTTCAGTTTCTCTCGAAACGTGTCGTCTCAGTAGGCTTTCCCTATAAATACTGGATCGTTATTGAAAGAAAAAAATGTTGCCTTACGTGTCCTGTGCCCACAGTGCCCCAACCACACAGAACAAGTTTCTAACGGATCGTCGTTGTCGGCGTCGGCCGTCATTGTCAAGGACAATGTGACCCTGGGAGAGGCAATCACTCGATGCCGGAATCGAAATCTATCCATGCCAGATCGGAGAACCCACGACCATTCATATTTAAAACAGCGCCAAAAAACACGGACAAGGGAGGACACAGGAGGAGCGCTGTCCTGTGTCCGGACACAGGACAGCAGTTTCCGTGCTTTCGAGCAGTTACAGCTTTCGTGCTTTGCTGGCCATTTCACCAGCAAAGCACGAAAACCGGCCAACGTCAATCAGCGGACGCCGACACTGAAAATACGTCAGAAACTTGCTCCTTGCGTTTTGGCCGCAATCCTACATGATCGTAAAGTATATGCTGTATCGAAACTCGTACGCTTCCACATAAGCCCATGCGACCTTTCAGAAATGTGGTATAGTACATATGGTTCTTTTTTAGTATGGATATCGCGCATGATTTTTTGGAAAGGAAGTGTCGCATATCAGGGAAATACTGTTTTTTTTTTCTTTTTTTCGTTCTGTTCTTTTTTTTTATGGACGCTCGGCGACCTGTTTGTTGTCTCTGTCCCGTTGTTCTCGCTGCGATGTTTACCTCGTGTCCGTCACTGGACACGCCGAAAGCGACAGCGCAGAGTCGCGAGGATCGAATTCCTCGCCCTGAAAAACGAGGTCCCGCAAGCCGTGCCAGCGGTTCACTCTTCGGTGTGCTGTCAGCTACGGTGAACTCCAGGGAGCAACTTTATCCTATTTTGGTTCGATATTATACTTTCAGCGCTTCAACGTGAATCGATACATGCATAGCCAGCAAGACGTATTCTGGCACGATGCGTGCGAAAACTTCGATGCCGTGTCTCGGATTCAAACGGCATCGATGGATTTGTCGGGTGTTTGCGGCGTTTTCAGTTCGTTCACTTTCTGTCGTGTTTATCAGTCGTATCGCGAGTGCACAAGCAAAACTCCATACTTACGCCACGTGAACCCTCCCCCTACATCGACCCCGTTTATAACAATTTTGCCAAATCATTTTTCATCTTCCCAATCAATATTTGATTAGTCAGCGACCGCCCCATTAACGTGCGTATTCCTTTTGCTTGTGGTAGCCTGCTCCGCGCTTAAATCCAGTTATTTACCATCGCGTAACAACTGTCCCAGCAACGTGGTCTCTATTTAAGTGCGTTGAGGCGGTTGTCCCTATTAGCGTCATTTCTGAAGTCCCCAATTTGCCGGTGTTAAGCTGTGACGGTGTAGAGAAAATGAGTCGACATCGATCTTGTAGCAGCTCTACGTGTGAGCATCGTCCTCAGTTGTCTTGCTTTCTCGACATTTCAGAAAAAAGAAAGTAGTCGGTACCAAGTAAAAAATTAAATTATGGGGTTTTACGTGCCAAAACTACTTTCTGATTATGAGGCACGTTGTAGTGGAGGACTCTGGCAATTTCGACCACCTGGGGTTCTTTACCGTGCACCTGAATCTAAGCACACGGGTGTTTTCGCATTTCACCCCCATCGAAATGCGGCCGCCGTGGCCGGGATTCGATCCCGCGTCGGTACCAAGTACAGACACCAACATATTAACTATATATACGCGCGCACACTTGTGCACACGTTGTGACAAACGTGCTAACAAAGCGAAATACTTAAATTCTAGTTTCCTTTTTTCTTGCGAGCATTGCGCTCCCGTTTCTACGTAGAAAAACCTTTGAAATCTGGACGCGAACACCATGGTATTTTCATGGTATATACCCAACAGCGCACTTGACCCGAAGACGAAGGAAGATGTAGACAACACAAGCGCTGACTTTTCATTGGGACATTTATTTAATGATCGAGTTAAGATGCCCTTGAAGGACGCAAGCGCCCGCAAGGCGGTGATCAATTCATGACGCGCATTCGTGGTTAGATTCGGTGGTACTAAACATGCATAATGAACCAACAAAAACTCACCATGATATTTGCTAGCTTACAGCCCTTGTTCAAAACATACGTGTTTTTCAATGTCACAGCAAAACATTTTATGCCGGAATAAAAAAAAAAGCTCAGAAAATTCGGAATGTAAGTTATACCCGTTCCACGTCAGCAGCTGTCTTTATTTCTGGCATTATTCATATCGACACTTCTCCAGATCTTATACTCATGGCTGTTATGCGCTCACAACCCTGCATAATGAAACCATTAGTGCACGAGGCAATGAATAAGTCACTGAGCAGAATATCGGTCCAGCCACCGCATCATTGCCCCGTACCATGGCCGAAACTGCTATATTTCTTCTTTTTTACGCTGTCTTTTAAGACACACTTTGCAACACTGAGTGAACACGGTGAGGAAGCGTTCGAGAACTGTACACGATAGTGCCGTGAACGTGCGATCCTAATATTCCACTTCGTGCCACCGGGGAACCCACAATGTATAACAATAGATCTTCTCTCTCTAGCAGTTGGAATGGACGACGACGAAGTGACTGCGAGCCAGAACGCTATTCTTCTAGCTCAGCAATTTTCGAATGCAGCAAGCTGCCAGGAGCGTGCTGGTATCAAGTTTCAAGGTGGGAAACGTTGTTTGGCTACTTTAGAAAGCACTTCCGCCCGAGCAACGCCGACGCCGCGTTCAGACGCTGGGCACGCCCGGAGGCAAGCCTAGGCGAGCTACCGCCCGCCAGGCCTACCAATACCCAAACCCTAAGAATCACTTTTCGCCAAGCATGGAGGTCCAGGTCGACGGACAGGAGATGTCTCCTGAGGAATTCGGTGAAGATGCCGGCTGGTGCATGATCGGCTCCAAAAGCCGGTCCGGCCCCAGCGCATCGCGGGATAGACCTAAGAACGAAGCCTACTCCCGCACCGGCGAGGGAGACGGTCGACAAACGCCACGACGTTCACGGAACGTAAAACAACAAATACTCAAGGCCAGCAGAATGCCGGCTCTCCCGAGGAACGACATCAAGATCGTCGTTAGACCCAAGGGCAGCCTCAACACCGCAACGATTGGCGCAGTCAGGATTGCGTCAGCTATATACCGGGCTGCAGGAGTGTCCGATCAAGACGCCAGCGAAGACACCGTCTGCCCCAACACCCACTAAAATATCGTCGTTATCAGCACACCCAGCAGCACCAACGCAGAAAAATACAGGAAGCTCGAGGTCATCAGGATCGGCGACCGCCAATACGAAGTCAACGCCTATGAAACGGCGCCCGATCATACGGCCAAGGGGGTCATCCGAGGCATACCACTCGAAGAAGACTCCAGGACAATTAACTCCAAGATCGTGAACGACAGGAACCCGACAGCCCTGGCAGCCAAGCGTCTTAGCAACACGACCACAGTCATCATCGCCTTCGAAGGCCTAAAAGTGCCCACTCTCGTCAGGTATGGAGGCACTCTGCTTCGCTGTTCGCTGTACAGGAAGCAGGTCGACATCTGTCACCAATGCGGTAGACTGGGGCATCGTATGGACGTCCGCCCAAATCCCCAGGACAAGATCTGCAGGTGCTGCGGTGCCAAGAACCCAGACCCCAATCACCAGTGCACGCCAAACTGCCGCTTATGCGGAGGGAAACACCCTATGGCAGACAAATCCTGCCGAGCAAAATTCAAGACCCCGTATATAGTTAAGAAACGAAGATGGGAAAGGAAAAGAGCCGAAGCGGAAGCAGAACTCGAGGCGGTCAAGGAATCCGGAGAAGATCAAGCCCCCGCCCTGCAAAGCCAAGATCCAGATCCAGAGGCCGGGCCAGGTCCAAATCGACGTCGGCTACCGGGACCCCTCGTTCCCGTCAGCACAGCCAGTCGAGGAGCAGAGCTCGCAGTCGCACCCCAGGACCGGGCCGAGCCAGGTCCAGATCCATCCAGGCCCTCCCAGAAAAGGTGAGCTGGGCAGACGCGGTCAAGGGTGCGCCAAGGCGCGGGGTATACGGAGTAACTGCCTCAGAACCGCAAGTCACAAAGAACATAGACAATGAGATAATTGCAGAAATGAAACGTGAGAACGCCATGCTCAAGAGCCTTGTACAACAGCTAACTCAAGAGGTACGCGAACTGAGAAAGGTCGCGCCTCCCGCGCAAATCCCCATACCCACTCCCGTCAGTACTCCTGCTCCGAGCAACAATGGCGAGGAACCGGACGAAGCAACCCCACCCGCGAAAAAGCGAGCCGTACAAAGCCAAGACACCAGCCGCGCCGAACAGGCTAGATCGGAAATAAAAGCCATGCTTACCGAACTACAAAGTGCAATCGGCAATCTGTCTTCCGCCATATCCGGCCTCACAACCAGGGTGGTCAAGCTCGAAGAATGTGCGATGTGGGCACCGTCTCTGTCGCAGTCACCACAGCCAAACATGGGAACTCATAATATAAATCCCGTAATCTCAGACGTTCCCATGGTGGCACCGCCCCCCGTGCACCGCTCCAGTTTTTCAACAGCTTCTTCTTCAAGACTCCAGGATGGCCAGACACGATAAAGAGTTATTGGTCTGGCAGTGGAACTGCAGAGGTATAGCCGGGAAAAAACATGTCCTACAACAATACGTAAAAAACATCCAACCCAAACCCGATGTGATAATGCTTCAAGAAACCGTGGGCGCGTCGGCCAACATCCCGGGCTACCACGCCCTCGTCCCTAAATTCCAAAACGATAGGGGCATTGCCACACTAATCAGAAAGGGTCTAGTACCCATTGAACATGAGATTACAGGCCCGCAGGCCGAGCATATAATGATAGAAATTATTCCTAACAAAACGCAAAAGAATAGCATCTTCATATTGAACATATACAGTAGCCCATCCAAAAGACGGCAGCGTTTTCTCTCCCTGCTCAAAAAGGCAGCCGAGCTCGCCGGCCTGAACCCGCTAATAGTGGGTGGGGATCTCAACGCGCCGTGCCATGCCTGGGGATACGGCCACACCACCACCAAGGGCAAACAGTTATGGCAGGACTCGCAAGACTTGGGATACACGCTCATCACGGATTCCAGCGCCCCAACGCGTATGGGCAATTCGGTTGCAAGAAATACCACACCGGACTTAACAATGGTCAAAAACATCGAGAGGGCTACCTGGAGAAACACCCTAGAAGACCTAGGTAGCGACCACATGATCATCGAGATCACGATCCCCCGAGCGGGAACCACCCTCCCAGTCAAAAGCTTCAAATGGACAGACTGGGACAAGTTCCGCAAGCACCGGGATATCAGGCAAGACGACGAGCCAATCGGTGACATTGACAGATGGATCGCAGACTTGACCAGGGATGTCGGGGAGGCCACGCAAACCATCACTCCCGATTTCCTGACGGAGAAGATGGACAGTCGCCTCGCCCACCTCTGGGAAGCCAAGAAATCCATAAAAACCCGATGGCAAGGCCATCGGTTCAATCGAAAGCTGAGAAAAAAGATAGCCGACTTAAACAAACAAATCGAAGAGCACTGCAACACCTTGAGCAAGCAACAGTGGGACGAAGTCTGCAATGCCGCGGATGGCCAACTCCACAACGGAAATACGTGGCGACTGCTGAGGCACCTACTGGGCGAAACCCAGTGCAAATCCAAGCAAAGAGCCGACATGCAGAGACTTCTGCACAAAGAAAAAGGGGTGGCGAGCGAGAAGCAAATCGTCATGAAACTCTGCGACAAATACCTCCCGCAACGACCGACGGTCGAGCACGGCCGGTACACTGGCAGTCCTAGTCCCAAGTTAGATGAAGACTTCAGTGAGGCGGAAATCAGAACGGCACTCCAAGGACTCAACAGCAAATCAGCCCCAGGACCGGACAGGGTTAACAACAAAACGCTCAAAAACCTGGACGACAAATCTGTTACCAAACTCACGGGCTATATGAACAAGTGCTGGAGAGAAGGCCGCATCCCGGAGCAGTGGAAGAGGTCCAAGGCTATCCTCATACCCAAGCACGGAAAGCCGTTGAGTTTGGAGAACCTACGCCCAATCTCTCTCACGTCGTGCGTGGGTAAGGTCTTGGAACACGCCTTCCTGAACCGTATCAACAGCCATCTAGAAGAGACGGAAGCCTACCCCCACACCATGATAGGCTTCCGATCCCGCCTGTCCACGCAGGACGTCATGTTACAACTAAAGAACCAGATCCTTGACGACAAGACAAGAAACACCAGAGCCATCCTAGGACTAGACCTGGAGAAAGCATTCGACAACGTCGCTCACGAGTCGATCCTTAAACAAGTGTCTAATCTGAACCTGGGGGAAAGGTCCTACAACTACGTGAGGGACTTTCTGAACGATCGCAAAGCCACCCTTACGGTTGGCGACCTCGAGTCCGAAGAACGAGCCCAGGGAAGTGCAGGTACCCCCCAGGGCTCAGTTATATCTCCGCTCCTTTTCAACTTAGTCATGCTGGGTCTCCCCAGCAAACTACGCGAAATCGAAGGAATCCACCACGCTATATATGCAGACGATATAACGATATGGGCAGACCGCGGCAGTGATGGGCAAATTGAACACGCACTACAAACGGCCATTAACAAAGTGGAAGAGTACCTCCAAGGAACGGGCCTCAAATGCTCGCCGAGCAAGTCCGAACTACTCCTTTACCGGCCCACGCGCAGAGGCATGCCACCAAAGAGCTACACAGGACCCCGGGAGTACGAGGAAATCCGCCTGTACACCCAAGACGGAAACGCAATCCCCAAAGTGAACAAGATCAAAATCCTCGGAATGATCATTGAGGCCAACGCAGCTAACGGTGAAACCGTGAGGAAGATCGAAGGCAAAGTCATCAGCGCCACGAGACTCATAAAGAGAATAACCAATAGACACGCGGGCATGAAGGAAGACAACGTCATTCGACTGATCCACTCATTCGTTGTCAGCCACATCGCCTATGTAGCCGCCTACCACAACTGGTACGTCGCGGAAAAGAACAAGATTAACACGCTCATAAGGAAAACGTACAAGATAGCCCTGGGCCTACCGGAATTGACGAGCACCGAGCTCCTGACTCAGCTGGGCGTATACAACACCATAGAAGAAATAGCCGAAGCACAACGCATCTCGCAGCTCGAACGCCTGTCGAACACGCTCGAACACGCTCGGCATAACGTACCACAACCAGCACGGCCAGAAAATGCAAATCCCCAACAAAATCAGAGAGACCATTACGGTGGCAACCATCCCAAGAAACGTTCACCCCGATTACAACCGAGGTAGACGAAAGGCAAGACGCAGCCTTTCGACGCAGCCGAATATGCGAACGGCCAAACATACGCCGCCGTAGTCATAGACGCAGAATCAAAAATCAGAACCACATGTAGTGTATACACCAAACACTCAGAAATAGCGGAGGAAGTAGCGATTGCGCTAGCCCTTACAGAACAGGAATGCGAAGTCGTACTAAGTGACTCGCAAACGGCAGTAAAGAATTATGCCAAAGGTCGAATTTCCAAGGAAGCCATCTCCATTCTAGCCAAAGCGGGCAGATCCAAAACCGCGAGCTCGAGGATCATATGGTTCCCCGCGCACGTCACCACGGAAGGCGACGCGCTCCCGAACCTAAACGAGACGGCGCACCGGACGGCGCGAGACATGACCCGCCGCGCCGAACAGGGAAACGCCTCTCGCACGATAGCGAACGCTTCTCGAGCAGAACGGGACAGGCTCACAAGATACAACGACATCACCAGTGCATATTTGAAGGCCAGAAGGATATACCCCCCGCCGAGTCCCAAATTGAACAGGAGGCAGGCCGTCGCCTGGCGACAACTCCAGACGAACACCTTCCCTAATCCATTCCGTCTCAAACGCATCTTCCCAGATAAGCATCAGGACGACACGTGCAAATTGTGCCAGGAAGGACCAGCAACACTCAAACACATGCTGTGGGAGTGCAATGTAGTTATAGGAGGGATGGCAGTTACTCCGGAGACCCTGTCGTCGAGGTGGGCCGCCGCTCTGCGCAGCTCAGACCTCGGAATCCAGACGTGGGCAGTCCAGCAAGCCCGTGAGGCGGCGTTGAGGCAGGGCCTTGACGTTCCTCCATGGGAGACCTGAGCCCGGGTCGCGTTAAACCTTGCCGGACGTACAAGAAAGTTGTATCCATCCATCCATCTAGCAGTTTTCCACAATGCCACTTCTCTTTCGTTGCCATCAGCGACAGCGCAACAGCCTATAGTCTCTGCCAGGGGAGGATAGTTCCCGATCATGAGTTATTTATTTATTTATTTATTTATTTATTTATTTATTTACTTACTTACTTACTTACAGTACCCTCAGAGTAAATATACATTATAGAGGGGAGAGGCTACATAAAGGAGGTAAAAAATAACATACAGGAAAGGCACAGTATGAGTAAAAATAGAAAATTATACTAGCTTACTAATTTACACAAAAAATAGTAGTCGTAGTTCACCACAGAAATCTCATCATACACTTCAATACACTCTCTCCCTTTCTTCTTCTTTCTATTCCCCTTTCCCCCACCCCAAGTGTAGGGTAGCAAACCGGATACTCTTCTGGTTGACCTCCCTACCTTTCCTGTCCTTGCTTTCTCTCTCTCTCTCTCTCTCAATATACTCCCAATAACTCCCATACACTTCAATTACTCCCAAGTAAAACCTCGCGCATGCACGCATACCGCTGCAACATTGCAGCAGACAGGCAAACGGTGCTTGTTGGCCAGTGTAAGGTATTTGTGCCTGCAGAATATCAGCAGGACGCCTAGGATACCTGCAGAATACCTAGAGCAAGCGCATTGCGCCTCGCTATACTCCGTATACTCAGTTTCCTACTTGACCTGCGACGCTGTGGAAGCTAGGCAAGAATTTCGGCCACCAAAATCCAACAATGCGCCCACTCCGTCGATGCTTCGCTACGCGCCATTGGCGTTCGCTCGGGTGCGCATGCGCGTGAGGCAGCCGCGACAGCTCCGCGTGTAAAAACAACAACAACGACAACGACGACGACGACGACGACGACGACAACGACAACAACAACGACGACGACGACGACAACGACGATGACGACGACGACAACAATGACAATGAGAATGACGACGACGACGACGACAACAACAATGACAACGACGACGACGACGACAACAACAATGACAACGACGACGACGACGACAACAACAACAAAGCCTGAAAAGGAACGCAACGAAAAGAACATTTGATCAAATACAGCGCATTAGCAGCCACACAAGTACTCGGCTTGTTTCTTTTTGAGGTTTATATCTTCTTTGTCACTTAAAAAATGGCTGTGGCTTAGGTAAGGTTAAGCCCAGGATGCGAAGCATGCTAGCCTTTATTTTAGTTGTTGAACCACTGTTTAGCTTGGTGAACTGCTGTTGCTTGGCTATATTTGGTTCGGCTAGACGAAGAAACAACTCATGCGTTACTCTGCTTAGCCTTGGACGCCCCGCATTGGACGCGGTGAGCGTCGAGCAACGCAGCGTTCGGCGCGGCAACGAAATGTGCGCCTGAGCAAGCGACGCACGCCTGAGCCTTAGAAACAGCTCGTTTCTAAGGCAACACCGCATTCACTAGAGGCGCTTTTGTACCGCTTTGAAGCATCATACTCGTGGCTCAGTGGTAGCGTCTCCGTCTCACACTCCGGAGACCCTGGTTCGATTCCCACCCAACCCATCTTGCAAGAGTTGAGCCAAATCCACTTCTCCTCTGTCGTGACGTCACGGTGTCACGTGGTTTCAAGGCGACACCGCCGCGCCTGAGGAGCTGGGTTGAGCCCTCGTAATATGCTTCGCATAATAATCATTTTAAATAAAAGAGCAGTTTCACCCAATTTGTGGCAAGAACGCCGAACTATTTGTTCGTGCAAGTGGAGCCACTGCAAAAAGTCGCCCTATAGCTTCCGCAGCGCTGTAAGCGATTTGTGAAACGGAGAATATATAGAAGGGAAGGTTATTTATGCAAAAATACTTTATTAGTATTTTAATAGAAACGGGTACACAAGACTAATAACTATTTCATGCTCGTTTCCAAGACAAGTCACTGCGACAAGCTAGTATTCTAATAACGTATCTTAAACAGTGCCACGGTTGGCAGTTTGTATGTTTCACCCTTTCCCTTACTCCCAGTGTAGGGTAGCGAACCAGGCGCTCGTCTGGTTGGCCTCCCTGCCTTTGCTCTCCTTGCTCTCTCTCTCTCTCTCTCGTGTGCATTTGCATTATTAAAGACAGAAAGAAAAATAAATGGAGAGAGATTTGGGAGTAGCCCGAGCGGAAGCGGATTCTTGTGGTTTATATCGCACTACGAAAAGCGAAACCTCTAATCTAGATCAGGACCGGCACGGCTCTTGATCCGAAGCAACATCTCAAGAGGAGCAAGTATGTCCTGATGAATTCTCCATTTGTGCGCATAAGTATATATTTTTGGAGGGAGTGGGGGCAGGGGGGGGGGGGGGGGGCGAAGCTCACAGAGCTTTTAGTTTACGTGGGCAGAACTCATTTAAAATCATTATCCAAACCGAGGTTTCTTTCTTTTCACTGGCTGCCTTTTTCTTAACTGTATTGTTTTTCTTTTTTTAATACTGTTTTCGGCATTGCGCGTCGAAAACGCCGGGATACACTCCAAAAACTCGGTTGACTCAGTGAAGAATTCTTCACAATAAAAAGCCCGAAAGAAACAGTAGGCAGGGCATTGCTGTCGGCGCGGCCCTAGATGAAAGGAAACATGTTGAGGAGGACTGAATGGGAAAAGTAAAAGTTGCGCTCTTTGTAGCTCCGTTATTATTAGGTCTCAAAGAATGCTCGTAGAAATGTAGTAATTGGAAGACATCGCACTCCACCCATCGCGTTCCCAGCGTTGAAGAACACGTCTTGTAGTGGCCCTCGAACACGGAGGAAGGAAACCAAGGAGAGGCCCTACCCCCTCCGCGCGCTAGAAGAAAAGTGTGGCGGAAATGACGTAGTAGGTTCTCATTTTTTTGCTGCTTTTTTTATTTTTTTTGCTGTATGGTCACGCCTTTTGGGCCACAATGGCGGCGTTGTTTTGATTTTGAGCGCTCACACGTGTTGCTCTGGTAGGTTTCGTGCCGTGGCAAAGGCGCTGTGTGGCCGCGGGTTTGCGTTAGTCACCGTGTCTTGTTGTGCTGTGTTACCTGCACCGTGCTCTGCCGGATGTTGCACGATCGTGCGCGAAACCACGCGCAGCGCGGCGTGGTTTCGCGAAAGATGTCAACAAGAGAGGAGGGTGGCACAAAAGGCGGAGCATCGCCATGAGCAACGCCAACTTCCGGCTTCACTTTTGCTTCACAAAGAGTGACGTCAGGGCCTCTCCTTAGTTTCCTTCCTCCGTGCCCTCGAAGGTGTACTCTGTGTACGTGACAGCCATCTCTCCTTGGCGTAACGAGGTTCCATTATTAGCGCCCATGACGCAGCATTTCTTCTGCACCATCATATTTTAAAGACCATGTCTGTCTTAGCGAGTTACCATCACTGTTCCGTATCGCGTGTGTATGTTTCTACTCTTTTTCATGCAGATAATGCAGTATGAAAATTTGTGCGGTTCACCGCGGCAATGTGCAGTCTAAAATGTGGGCTGATCCCGAAGGCAGTGAAGTAAAAAAAAAAGAACCAGAAAGGGAAGCAGTTCGACGCTCCTCCTACTACCCTCACGTGACCGGTGACGCGATATGGTGCAGTATTCGCAGTGACTCAGCCCAACTCACCCCCCCCCCCCAACCCGCTCAGGAACACATCGTCGTTGACCGACTTCGTCTGGAGGTATAATCGCCTTCCAAATTCTTTTGTTGTCTACACCGCTCGACCAGCCGTTGCTACAGCAAGAAGACCACCACTGTTCTACGTTGTTTCATTAAGTATAAAACTGGGTAACCTTGACAACGCCCTCGAAAAGGAGCGCACTCTCGGTAATCTGCGTGGTCATGGAGGCTACGACGGCAAGGATGTGTGTTGTCTCCTCAATCGGAAATCGAATAAGGCAGAGTAGGTGGCGCCGACTCGTTCGTCCCGGTGGTACAAACAAAGATAAAGACATCCCTGGAGCAGGGCGAATGTCTTGCATTCATGCCATACCTTGTCGACAGGTATGCAAATGATTCGCGGCGAACGATATGCCCAGGGGCGGATAGTGTTGGCACGAGGCGAGTGAACATGCAGGCCAGGATAACGTTGGGCGGCTTTCACTGAACTGTTTTTGTTGTATTGATAGAAGGAGATGTTAGCGCACTAATACAGGGCCAGCAACTCCTTGGCTCTTGAATATGTATAGCACACACCTTATATTGCAGCAGAATACAATATATAACGATATACAGCAGATATCTGCGCTTGAACGTCAGAATTACAACGCGACATTACAAGGACAACATTTATGCACCATTTAAAGCAACATTTATGAGCGAAAGTGGGTAGCCGATATTGTAGCAGAGATCAAGAGGAAATTGTAGTCGGGCAATTGACCCAACCACGTGTGAGTGTGATCACACGTGCAGACTTACATATTTCGCATTTTATAGGCAGGTTGTTAAGTGCATTTACCTGCATGCATACACTCTGCGACGTATTCAAAGGCAATCAAGACAATTCCGACTACTCCACGCAACTTTAAAAGCAATAACGAAGTGTGTGTGTGGGGGGGGGGGAGGCAGGTTTAAACCATTGCGCTAAAATACATCGCAAAAGTACAAGAAATACAAAACAACAAATAAACACTCCAACGTCAAATATACTCATCCACAATCCTCAAAGCCGTCATGATCTCCTGCCAGAATTTAAAACAGGGTAGTTCCGGATGCGCTAAGGAATACAGGAGAAACGGAACTTTAAAAAATGAGTAGCAGCGAAATACCAAGGACGCGCAGACAAGGAAAAGGCGTTAGACACGGACGCAGGCTACTGAGACAGCAGAGACGAGGACGAACAGAGACAGAGTGTGCATTGTCAGTTTCTCCTGTCTCAATTCCGTTCCAGAGCTGTTTTCCGCATTTCCCGCTTATATGCAGGACTTAGCCAACGCATGTGTTGTACGACTGATTCACTATACCCGAATGTTCTTTAACCGCTTCACTATATCAAGGCATAGCACTTCTACTCTCCGATTTATTCGCCGCATGTTCCTGTATGGCGCACCGACTTCGGTGCACCGGCTGTGCTACGGACAATGAGCCTGTGTTTTCGAGATACTCACGACACGGCCGCTCGTTTCTCGCCCTCCCCCCTTCCCCCTCCCCCTCGCAAAAAGAACGTCGTGGAACTCTCCTGCATAGCCTAGTCTCGCTGTAATACTCATTCGCTCGCACGTCGCAGATTAGGCCACCCCGACAGCTGTTGCAGCAGGCGCTGTCCGATGTGTGGCATGGCCGGTTCGCCACCGATGCAGGGAGAAAAATCCTACAGAAAAATCGAAGAGGGCTAGTAACCAGTACACTGCCACGTGTGAGTCACAGCCGTTCCAGACGTCGCCGTATAGGGCGCGACAGCTGTCACCATTCGCGCTCGACTCGGCGAGTTAGTACAACGTAGGACTCGCTCCAAAGGCCACTTCGCGTTCAGCTGTCTCGAGTCGTCATACCCGTCGCGGAAGTTCTCTGAAACTTATAATGCTCACGAAGTACGCGAGAAGTTGTCCTCTAAATCGGACTGATAGTGGGGATGACTGTGGTGGTGGTTTTGCAGCGAAGCTTTTTATGCGGACCCTGTGCCGTCGTTGTCGGAGTTCGATGAAATTATCATCATCAGCAACGGCTCGAGCGTCGTCATCGTCTTCTTCCACAGCTGGCTCCGTTGCCGCTCGCCATTCCGGCGTAGAATTTCACTTCTTTTCTGTCGTACTAATGGGGAGGCCGCGTTTACGCGGGTATGATCCATTGCTTAAGGGGGTATGAGCCATTCGTTGTCCTTCGTGACGGACCTATTTAATTTGGAAGCGCAAGGCTGTCAATGTGTAATGTAAACGCCGTCATCTGCCGTCAACTCAAGAGCAAGCAGTGCAAGGTTCAACGACTCCAGACAAAGCACTGCAAGCGGAGGAGGCACACCGAGCACTGCAGGCACAATAGCCAATTCAAGATCAAGTGGTAGAAAATACAACGCAAGACCAAGCAAATACGACATTACACACAAAATGAATAAAAAAAGGATCACGTGGTTTTTATTTCACGCCAATCCTTGCTCTCATTACTGGCGCGCAAGAAAGGGGGCGGAGCAACTTGCACGCGAAATAAAAGCACAGCAAAACACAGACAGAAATCTCACCTGCAAAAAAAAAATGCACTGCGAGAATTGCAAAAAGAAGCACTCCAAAAGCAAGCGCACCACGCCGAGCGCGCAAGAGGGAAAATGAGGTAAATGAATCATGAAACAAAATATTTACAATATAGCCTGCTAGGGAAGTTTGACTTGCATGGTGTAACACTCGGTGTAACTAAGAGAGCTCCGCATTTCAACCATCTTCACGGACTGGAAGGGGCGGTGACTTTTTGTTCATTGTTCTTGTGGTATGCACGCTAGACACTATAATGAGAACAAGATGGACAATGACAGAAAATGAAGACACAAACACACTGACCGTATATGAACTAGTCAAATTCATCACTTTGTTAAGTTGTTTCATTGTTTTTTCGTTGATTACCTGCTACGGTATGGGATGTTTGGCAACCCCTTATCCACAAAATCGTGTATAGAAAACAAACAAGATAAAGACTGAATGAGGGTACTATATTAACAGGACAAGTTAGACATAATCTATACCCTTCACAGTTGCCAAAAGTAAAAAACCACACACGCACACACTCTAAAATCACATAAAGCTGCAAATATGTACGTATCATGCTTAACGAAGAGTCAGGATGTGAAGCTCGAGAAACGTGTGTGGTCTTTCATCATACTAAAATAGTTGAGTTCGTAGCAAAGCTCATAAATTACCGGTATAGTTGTGGCGACAGTGGTCTCCGAGATGGTGATACATACCTTCCACCTCATCAGTACAGATGGTCATTGTCCAATGTCAAAAAAAGAAAAACTTGAAGTGAAGTTCGCCATGAGTTCGCGTCATGATTTGTGTTTTTGACGCTTTTCAGCGACCCTGTTGTACTAATGATGCTTTGAGATGACTAGACGTTGTTTCCGCCTAACTCCCAATTACATGACTTCTACCTCAACAATGCTTATCCATTGAGCTAGTCAGCTGCACTTGCTCACTAGTCCAAAATTACCAGACACAATATAGGCAACACGACACAAGACTGTCTGGCTACTAGATGAATAGCTATTAGCTGGTCTAGTAATATATGCTCAGCTAGTTGCTAGTCAACGTTAGGTCGTGTTGCTCCTTTTATTTTCTGTCCGTCGGCTTGCACTGTGCGCTACAATTAAACACAAAACTTCTTTGGGTGATCAACCAAGAATCTAGCAGTGTGCGTACAAGAAATAGTCGATTAAAGTTATATTTCTGAAGCTTTTTAGGCTGGAAAAACAAAACGTAAAATTCTGCAACTCAGACGTGCCGTAGAGGAACGAGAGATGGAAAAGCGCAAAAGCGGAATACGAAATGACAAAGCTTCACAGAGCGTAGTTGAAGAGCACCCCAACTCCACTATGACGTTTCTCACAACTGTCATGTTGCTTTACCGATATTAGGTGCCACCAGACAAACAAACAATGCACAGATGTGGTATAACAATCAATCACATGGCGTCATTGAACGGAACTGCTTTCCTTCAGATATTTCCACTGAACCTGAACCAGTAACATTTCACACGTTGTTGCGCACTTATAATTAGTTGCCCTAATTATTAGTTGTTTTTTGTTGAGGGGAGGACACCTATTGTATTTTTTAGCTGAACTATGTTAGCATATTTCTCCTCAGTATTTTACCCTAGTGTTTTTGCGACTGCTATAGTTTATGACCACTTATGCTTACACGGCCCGCACCCCCACCCCCGCCTCTCTTTGTGGTACACTCAAACAAATGGGTGAAAGGGTGCTGTGAATAAATAAATTGATAAATATTATATATAATATATATTACAATACATATGTTGCACAATAATCGAACATCAATACGAGCGAAATTCTATCACTCAATGGAGTTGTCATGCTTGAGAACTTGCGCTTTTGTCTTACGCTGCACGAATTTAGCCCAATTGCACTAGCAGACGCGAGAGAACACGTCGATGTTCACCCTTTCCCTTGGGGAGAGGGCATATGAGTGAAACGTGTACCTGTCGGGTACGATCATTCTACGTATTCGGCAGCCACTTCTCCAGCTTAGCCTCTGAAGTTAGAAACGAGCAAGCAAGCAAACAAGCACGCCACGCAAAAGCACATCAAAAGCAAAAAAGCATACAAACAAACATGCATTCACTATCGCACGCTGTAACAAATGGAAACGAGTTTTCCTCTGGCGGCGTCTGTAACGATCGCAAGAAACAAATCGTTGGATGCATGTTTGAATTGCAGAAAGAAAAAAAAGAGCGAAACGAATAAGAGGCGCCAGCGTTGATGTTTCTGGAGCGCCCCGTTCACGGCGCGCCACAATTCACGTCTCTGACAGTCGAATTGTGAGCCGGGCAAGAGCGCCGAGTCAGCGCTTTCTTCCCTCTTTTTATTTCGTCCTACACCATTTTTCCGCGTTTCGTCAGTTCTCGCCCTGTTTCTGCTTCGAAAAAAAAAGGCACGTCCTCTGGAGCCCCGCAAACTTTCATAAATCTGCTCGTCATTGGTATGCCACCCAGCGCACCTCCCTCTCTCCCTCGCCCTTCCGGGCGCCATTACTGAAGATGCCAAGAACACTTCGACAGATAAAGGGGGTCAAGCACGATATGTCGTGTTACTTTTGAAGTAAGCTTGGTGGTGGCGTTCGTGAGAAATAAAAAAGGAATTTAAAAGCTTTGCAAATGCGTTCTCACTTTTGGCAGCTTTTTATTCCAAGAAATTTACCTGCATTGTTCAGCAACGCGTTCCAATGGCGCAGTGATAGACTTCGCATGCTGTTTCCGTTTATGCTGATTGGTTGATTTGGTGCGTTCGGAAACGTTGGAAACATGATACAGCAGATTTTCCACGACATTTCTTTTTTTGCCCGTGAGCTGAGAAGGGCAGGTTTCTCTCATACGCCCGTTTACTAAAGGAATTTGTAAACTTAGACCCGTCTTTCGAACGCATGCCCGTTGGTATTTCTCGAAAATATTGTTGAAATTGTTGGAATAAACATATTGCGCTGGGCAGCGCCTCTCTCTCTCTCTCAATCTCTCTCTCTCTCTCTCTCTCTCTCTCTCTCTATATATATATATATATATATATATATATATATATATATATATATATATATATATATATATATATTTTTTCTTAGCAAGAGATTGAACAGCATTAGCACGCCGGTGTGAGCTGTACAACACATGGCCAGCGTGCCATTCAGCCAGAAAACACGTTGGTAGACAGGCAGACAGGCAGCCAGCCAGGCACAAGAATCGGCAAATAATGTAAATTCGTAAAGGAGCTTGCATAATTACTCCATTGTTGCACTTCGTTCATCGTTCACTAATGCTTAGACGTTCCGTGGAAGTATTCATCGTTGCACATCCCTTCTTTCATAAATCCCCCAATATTTTAATTCAAAGGCAATTAACAGTGACATAATGTTTCGTGAGGACTGCTGATTTATCATCGCATTAGATATAAATTCTGCAGTTTTACGTGCCAAGACCCCGATCTCGTTACGAGGCACACGGAACAGACCGTAAGCGCTTCGCTAAAGCTGTCTAATTGTTTTCAACAATTTCTGCGTAATTTTGTTTTTTTTTTACTGTAAGAGCGCTTAAAAGGTCTAAACTGGTTTGCTCCCGCGGTCAGATTGTCTGCTCTTCCTGTTACGTCTTCAAAGATATGCGTACGTCGTAATAATGTGTGAAAGGGAAGTTTATTTACACAAGAATGCTTTTACAAAGACAACTTACATGTAAACTAGCAGCTATTTTATGCTCGTTTCAAAGACTAGTAGATGCGACAAGCTGGCATTTTAACTATGTATCTTGGTCCAGAAACGGTACCGCGCTCGGCAGGGTACCTACTTCTCGCGTGCGCCCGCACCACAAAGAAAGCATGGAGCTGTAATAAGGAAATATCGGGGAAAATACGATTATGTCCTACTGGAACTCCGAAAAAAAAAAAGAAACACCTGTGCCAGTACTTCGGAAGTTCCTCTTGCCCATTTGCGTCTAGCTGTTCAGCGAAGTATTTCGCTATGATGGCTCGGATTCTCTGCATTGCCGAATACGCGACACGTCGTGGTTGGTGCCGCACCTTCGCCAGACAACGGCGTTTCCGCAGCGCCAAATAAAGCACGACCGAGAAGACTTACCTCAGCAAACAGACCGCGTTCACTCGGGTGACTTGCACCACCTCGAACCACCCGTGCCACACACTCTGCTGCGGCAACTGCAATTCCAAAGCACTGAACGCTTCACGGTAGAACGCAGAGCAATGAAAAGGGGAGCTGACACTATTACTTCCTAACCTTGTCAGTGTTACTCGCTACATCACCCATAACGTTAGCGATTTCTCTTACAAAATGCTTCAGAAACGTTCAAGTTACATAGTCAGGCAAACTTAAACGTGCACATGCCCCTTTAATTAAGAATGCTCGTTTGCTCTGGAAGAGACTATACTTGAATAAAAAAAAGTTAGCCTTGAATATTCGTAATGAGAACTGCCCTGGCGCAAGACTGACTGTAACATCGCGCGATAATCAATGCCGGGCTCAGGTGCGCGGTGAAAAACGCTTAGTTTTCAAGCTTTCAACCTCGTAAGGAGCGGGCGGTCCAGCGGGGCGGCGGACGTTGCCGGCTATGGCCGACTTAAGGAGGCAGTTAAAGGAGCTTTCTCGTTCGGAATGGGCTGGCCCTTTATAATTCAACGGAATATTCATTAAGAGAGGCCCTTGCGCCTGTTATGCGGCACTCTGTCGCTACCCCCGCTTAGATACACGCCGTGTTTCGTTTTTAACGGAGAACCCGGGAGTGCACACAGGTTATTTGGAAGCCATATTTATGGAAGCAGATGTTACACCGTAGGGTTGTATTCTACCGAGTCTTGAATGCATTTGGGATATTGCGTTTATATGCCACGGATTCCAAGCATAGCACAGCACGCGTTCAATTCTTCCCGGCAGTGTACTCCAGTACTGACGTTGGCTGCAGATAAAGATTAGCTCAGGGAATCAGAGCACGGGCTTCAATGAAACGCTGTTTCTTTTTCAACCTATGAACACATGCCTATTATAAATCCGCTCGACGGGACTGGGGATATAAGAAATAGCAATTCACGTGTAACTATTAGTGTGCTTAGCAGAATATTTACAATTTCACTTTTTAACCTTACTGGTCCTTTCGTCCCTCCTCGTATTCGCATTGCTCTTCAGATGTCCTAACTGTGCGGGGCTTGCTTTTGGGCAGGAACCGCTGCGTCCTGCCTAGCCTGAGCCCAACGCTCTCGTGCATATCATCACCGACCCTACTAACTTCAAAACCGCCGTTCAGAATGCCTTTTGTTAATATCTTTTGTTAATTTTTTGTTAATACTTGTTTGTATTTTTTTTCTACTGCATTACTTCTTGTTTTGACTCCACTGCTTTCTGTAACGCCTTCGGGCCTTGAAATTACGTGAAATAAATAAATAAATAAATATTGACGTTGTTGCCGTCGCCTCTCGTAGTGTTCAAGTTGCTTTTCGGGAGTCCTAACTATGCGTGAGCTTTTACGGAGCTACCAGAACACAAATGAAATCGGTTGCTAGGCGGCTTCTGTTACATATGAAAGTGTAGTTACGTCACTCCCTGCTTCGTATGCTACAGCTGCCGCTTCCCGGCAACTGCAGCTTATGCAACCGTTATCTTTACTGGGAAACGCTTGCGGCGAGCGCTACGCACGAAGGCGAGCTTTCTCGTTCTTTTTCTTTTCTTTAGCCGCACGGCTGGCGCCACCGCTGCCGCGGATGGATGGATGGATGTTATGAGCGTCCCCTTTGCAACACCAAGCTCTTGCTATTATACTGCCTAATGTCCTATACCTACGTTCAAAAAAAAAAGAAAAAGAACCCTATGAACTCCCACAACCAAATTTTCTGATCCCCTATTGCGAACTTTGCTTTTGTACGTCTCCGTTTTTTTGTGGATGGATGTTATGAGCGTCCCCTTTAAAACGTGGCGGTGGGTTGTTCTTTACACTTTGTAAAAAACGCGCTTAGCGCCACTTGGAGAGCTTCAAATTGCTAAGCAGCGTAGTTACTGTGCGGCCCGACAGATAGCGCTAAAAGCTGACGAAAAGAACTACAGGTTTTATTTTTTAACAAGGCAAGGTCACCAGATGGCGCTCACATCCGCGGATGCGCGGATGTGAGCGCCATCTGGTGGTGCTGGAAGGAACCCAGCGGCGCACGCGGCGTGCACCTCCCGCTGTGATTTTTTTCATTTTTTGGCTGCTGAGACGAAGAAATTTCGGGATCCCAGTCATATACAGCTTGGTTGTAAAACATCCTTCGGACACTTATGCCAATCTGAGCAGCTTTGACGAGCCAGGGAAGTTGTACAAGTGAGTTCTCACACGCTTCGGAAGTATACTTGTGTCTATTTGCTGGCTGTTATTGGTGATGATTCATCATGACGCCTTCGCCATATGGCCGCTTCGGGGATCTCACGCAGACTGCTTTGCTCGCTTTCCAAGGGGGAAGTTTATTGGATAGCGTAACATACTTAAAACTTCCATGTTGCTAATTGTTTGTGACGTTTAACAAGGTTTTACGCAGTCATATAAATTTGTGGCACACACTTGAAAAGCGAAGTTTATTAACGAAAATAAGTTGACGGTCATTTAAGTATCCTATTATTCGTATTATTCTTCTCTTCGTATGCTTATTGTGTTTAGAAAAAGTTTATTTCGACAAGAGACGATACGAACACTGAGTCATAATCACGGCACAACTCCACGCGGACGATAACATGTAAGACACGAAACACAGCGCGTAGTCAACGCGAGTAGTGTCCGAGTCCTCACGCACCAACATATAAACACGTATACCCACGGAAAGGCACAGTTACACATAAACTAAATGCCACATGTACAAAATGATTTTCAATATATACAGTGTGCACAATGGTTATATACAATGATGATGTGATAGAACACTTTACACAATTTTGAAGTGATGTGCACGAGATGTGTATATACAAAAATGATCATGTATACGAGAGGACACACACACAGAAATCACGGGCACCTGCATTCTATGTGCATTAAATGAATAATTCTGATAGTCTAGCTACAAGAACCAGGCTGGACGAAAATTCAGCCATACGCGTCCATTAGCCACCGACAGGAAACGACATGACCACTGTCGAAGGAACTCTTCTTCTCCAAGGAAGAACAACTCCTCCGACAGAAACGACAGTAGCTCAGAGTAGAGCCTCCCCATAAGTGGAAATAGAGCGCGGTGACGACGTCCCATGGCAACTGCCTCGCACCGGTTACGCCATAGACAGAAGGCCCCCGCAGCAATTAAAAGTCGCGCGAAGCGGCCACGTGAGCAGCGACCAGATGTAATAAAGCGGTTAACTCCAAGGCCACGAAATCCAGTATGCACGGCCCTCCAAAATATCCTGGCAACGACGCATTGCAGCAGTACATGTTTATTGGATTCTTGAAGGGGGCAATTGGGACACTGCGAAGATGGGACAACACCCCACCGCTCAAGCCTGTCCCGAGTTGGAAGCACTTGCCACCCTAGACGCCACATGAAGTCGCGTAGGTGGCCAGGCAAAAATGACGCCGTTATCGCATCCCACGACACATTATTGGAACGTGCGAGGCGCGCTGGGGGAACTAGAGGAAGCAGTAAGGCTGACATAGTATCTACTACACGGTTTTGGAGAACGTCTACATCAGGACATACCTGTTGTATGTGTCGATAAAATGCCACGGTCGTACAGTAAAATGTAGGCGCGTTTAACACTTGTGGGCCGCGATTTAAGTGTACGCCCGGTAACATGTAGCGAATTTTCGTGCCAAGGAAATAGCAAGCGAGTTCACGCGCTGGACACTGATCATGCTGTAACAGACGGAGCAGAAATCGCAGAGCAAGCAGCCGGCAGCGGACAGACACGGATGGGAAGGCGAACCCACCGCGAGAGCGTGGTTGTCCAAGCGCCGCGCGACAGACTAGTTCTGTACGGCCCGACCAGAAGAAGGCACCAAGAAGGGACTGCAAGGACCTAGTAACCCGTAATGGTGGCTGTACGACGTGACAAACGTACCACACTCGGCCGCAAAATACAGATTGCGCTAAGTACCTTCTTTCTGATAGGGGTAAATCATAACCTTGAACATCTTCAATATTTCGCCTTACATCTTCAAGAATTGAGAGCCACACAGAGTCTGATATGCCATTAGAGGTGTAGTCAAGGCCTAAAATGCGAAGAGAATTGCTCTTTTGAAGACGGAAAAGGGGACTTAAGTGTGTCTGTGGTGAACCAATGAACAAATAACGACATTTTGAAAAATTTAGCGCAGCACCTGAAATATTTCCGTACTCAGTGAAAATTCGAAGGCTACGGGTTAAGCTATCTTCATTCCTGAGATATAATGTGATGTCATCGGCGAAGGCTGTCACCTTTACAACACCGCTACCAGGCAGTGGGAGACCACATACGTAAGGGTCTCTCACTATTGAGCGCAGAAATGGTTCAAGACTGAGCACAAAAAGTATTGGGGATAGAGGGCACCCTTGACGAACGCCACGTGTAACGGGAAACGGTGCACTTTCTCGACCATCAAGGAACAATGTACTTCGGATATTTGAATAGGTATTCCTAATAAGTTGAACAAAATTTGACGAAAAGCCGAACGAGGTCAGTACATTAAAAATGTAGTTATGTTCAAGGCGATCGAATGCCTTTTCTTGATCCAGTGAAACTAAGAGACCGCGTGCCGACCTGGTCAGCGTGTATGTCATTATGTCACGAGTAACGAACGAAAGACTGTGTATCTCTCTGCCAGGGACTGAGCATGCCTGATGGTGCCCTATTAGGGAAGGCATCAGGCCTCTCAAGCGCCGGGTGAGAACAGCTGTGAAGGTTTTGTAGTCAACGTTGAGAAGCGTGATTGGCCTCCATTCCTCTGGACTAACTGATGACGGATCGTGCTTAGGTATCAGCACAATACGACCGTCCCGAAAACTCAACGGGAAATCAAAGTTCTCAAAGCATTGGCTGATAACCGATACGAAAGTGGCACCAATATCTTCCCAGAACGTTAGATAAAACTCCACGGGTAACCCGTCCGGCCCTGGGGCCGAGCCACGCTTCATTGAAGATAATGCCGCCTTCACTTCCTCGGCTGATGGTCGTGCACAAAGATGGTTAGCTACCTCAGGTGGAACCTGAGGCAGCCCACTAAGCAAAGTATGAAGTCCTTGAGAGCCAGAATCTATTTGCATGGTCGTACGCGCCATGTTTTCAAAATGCGTTACAAAGAGCGAATAATCACGTGTGGGAGGTGGTGTAACAGGAAGTGCTCTTGGGGCCGCAGAACCGAATGCATTCGGCTGTCTAAAAAGCGAGTTTCTTGAAAAGCGCAGAACTTCGGGGTGTGCACACGGATTACGTCTGCATCGCCAAGCAGCAGCTGACAAAGACGACGCCGCGATGAGGCGTTGGAAACGCCTCCGTAGCTCACGCTGCCAGGACCGCATCAACGGAGTCAGTTGATTGACCCGAAGGGCGATGCGGAGCTTCGTGGCAGTATCCGCCAGTTCCTCTGACATACGTCGTCTGAGTGCACGTCCTTCAACTGAACAGTGTAGACGCCACTGCACCTTAAGCGCATCCCATGACACTCGGTCAGATCTAGAAACAGAGGCGCCCAAAACTCGTGACAAACAAGAGCGCGAGCGTGCGTCATGTAGAACGCGCATGTCCAGACGCCAGGGTTTTACTGATGAGGAAGCAGGGAAGCGAATTTCAAGTATTACTGGTTTGTGATCCGAAATATAAACAGGGGATGAAGGTAACGTTATCACATCAGACTGGGTGACATACTGAGCTAAACTGCTTGGCACATAGGCACGGTCTAACCTGCTTGACGACGCACCGCGTCGCCAGGTCCAGGCAAAGAAAGAACCATGAAAAAGTTGATATGTATCTAGCAACGAAAAATGCTGGACGAGGCGACGCAACTCCCGTGCGTTCCAATCAGGGCGACCCCAGCCCGGGCCCTGCACATCTGCTCGCGTGTCTAAGACGCAGTTAAAATCCCCAACGAGCACCACGTGACGACCGTCAAGGAAATACACGTCCAGGTCACGGAAAAAATCATTGGACTTAAAGGCCTGCGCGGGTCCATATATGCACAAAATCCGTAACCTAAATGAAGATAGTACACAATCAAATGCCAATATTCGCCCAGTGCCATCATAAAAGACATGATGATCTCGCAAGAGAGCTCTGTTGAAAATAATAATACCAACTCCGCTAGATCGTGATGTAGCGAAGGAGAAGAAACAGTCTAGGTTAAAAGTGCGTTTGAAAGTGAGGACATGTCCAATGGTGAAAAAATTTGTTTCTTGTAAACACAGTATGTCACACTGTTTTGCGCGGGCCACGCTAATAATTTCGGCTTGTTTTACAGGACTTCGGAACCCTTGTGCATTTAATGAAATAATTTTCAGGGTGTCAGCCATAATTAATTAAATGTATCACCAAACTGACCTGGTCGTGTTGTTCAAGTCGGCGCCCCGGGAACAAGTCCAGGGGTTAAGCAGTCCACGCGTCACTTCTTCGACCCTCTCGAAGAAGGCCGAGGTTTTTTGGGCCGCTGTAACTCGGCACGGCGATCGGGGCCGCCGTCCGAGCCAGAGGCTGACGCATGAGCGCGCTTTACGTCTCGTGGGGCCGCCATTTCTATGTCGAGTTCATCCAGGCTCGGCGAGAGTCCGACGCTGCTATCAACTCCGAGGCTGAAGCTGTTTTCTGATGAGGATGATGTCGGTAGCGGTAGGATGGCGGGATTGGTTTCATCGTCACCGACAACCTCGGCAGCCGGGGGCCCACCCAGATGCAATGGCTGCGCCACTGTAGGAGATGCAACTGAGACTGATGAAGCCGCAGCAGACTTCGTGGGTACATCGACTGCGGCGATCGCAGGGTCAGACGCTATATCCGCGTTCAAAACTTTGCTGGGATCAGGAGGAGTGATGGTAACAGCCGAAGTGGGGGCGCTTTCGGCTACAGCACGCGTGTCCCCTGCTTGAAAGGCCAGCGAACATGGTGTGTTGCGATCCGCCACGTCACGGTCTTCTTTTTCAGTAGAGGAGGCCGGCGAACATGGCGCGCTGTGACTTCTCGAGCTGCATGCCTCTTCTTTTTCATTTCTTGACGCTAGTTCATGCGGTGTCAGTGCAATTTCTTTGGTTGTGGCGTCACGCGCAGTCGCAACCGCAGTTGACGCCGGCGGTAAGGGGGGAAAGGCTCCAGTAGCAGCGTCTGAGTATGAACGCCGCACAGGGCACGCGACCGTAGGGTGACTATCCCCGCAACGCCGACAAGGACGGTCACACCCGTCGCTTTCGTGGCCATGGACGCCACAACGGCCACAGAACGCTGCGGTGCACTGTGCACGGTAGTGGTCGCTGGAACCGCACCGACGACACACGCGTTGCAAGCCGCGGTAGTCAAACGTCACACGATGACCAGAGACTCGCAGATAATTGGGGACAGGTGTTGTGGTGCTCATTTCCATACGCACGAAGCGTGTGCCCGTGAGCACGCCACGTCGTCCGCTCATGAGACCAGCGCTGACAGACAGAACCTTGCCGTATGGTGATAGCGCCTGGACGAGGACTTCGTTCGGAACGAAGGACGGCAAAAAGAGGCAGGTTACGTTGGTTACCTGCGGGCCAACGGGAACGACGGGACAACGCTCGCCACCGATGACAAGGCAGCCAGCATCGACGATTAGAGTCATGGAAGCCATGCTCTTGACGGTGACTTGGAAGTTGAGGCCTCCCATGTGCTGAACGCAGTAGACCTCAGAGAGGCCAACTATTGAGGCCGTCGCGTCGACGACGGTCTCGGGACCATTCCCCGTAGGGACAACAACATCGAAGACGTGGGCCTTCGAGGGAGTCCATGACGCTGTAGGCGCCATGGCGTGAGAGGTGGACGTCCCCGACGTGGAACACGCAGGGGCGTCGGTAGAACCGACGAACCGAAGAGAAGAGAAGGATTCAGAACTACGATTTTGTCAGTTACTTTCATCTAACGCAGCCGTACGAACTCTTAGCTAACCTCCAAAGTGGAGACGGTAAAATGCGGCGCTAGAAGCAAAAATTACAGAGTATTGAGAAAAAAAAGCGCCTAAGCAAAGTGTTGCCTATTTGTTTAAGATACACGAAACGCAACTTTTATTTTATACTTATTGTATATTACGTGTGAAAGCAAAAGGTTTCCGATTCTGTAATCTATGTTGCGTTCTTGTCTGATACATGTCGGCCCTTCACCGCCGTACTAAAACGCTGCGAAGCAGATTTTCGCACAGCCGCCACCTTCCCCCTCACCTGCTCCTCTATCGTCACTGTGACCTGGACCGTCCCCTGCACCTCTACCGTGACCTTGACCTGCCCCGCTTCCGTCACCGTCACGGCCCCGGCGTTTTTCAGGAGAGAGCGCTTCCTTTGCGCTTTCTCGTCGAAAACGGACGCCAACGACCTTAAAGGGACACTAAAGTGAAAAATGATTTCTTCTGCATCAGTAAATTACCGTTCTACAACACCAAAAACACCACTCTTACAACGATAAGACGTTTGGTAAGCCAGAAAACGCGCAAGAGCGAAATACAGGTGGCGACGCCTACTTAAGTTCCCGCACCTGGAGGCTGTGACGTCTTGGATTTTGATTGCGTGTTCTAGGGCCTACTAATTATACATAGCGGTGCAGATTGACTACATTGTGTTCTAGAGGAACCAAATATTAAACATGTCAAGTTTCGGGAACCTTTATTCAGCCAACGCGGCCCAAATGTGAAAAAGTACTTTGGAATCCCTGACGTCACGTTGACGTACCGGCGCCGGGGTTTCAGCGCAAAATTCAAATACTGATACTTGGACCTTCATTTTCTCATCTAATAATCAAACTATTTTATTTAATGAGTGCCTGCAGGGTTCTCAAACAATGCTTCGTTAGTGTAAACTGATTTATTGTTTCCCTTTAGTGTCCCTTTAAAACGAAACGCTAGCGACGTCATTAGCGTCGGTCAACGTTCCGATAGACAAGAAAACTCCACTCAATCTCTACAATGAAAGCTTGATCTCTTTTTTTTGCCGGTCTTCTAATACAACGCGATAGCGTTAAGGACACAATTACTTCGTTTAGCGCAAAACAACGGACACAAGAAAGATGACAGGACAAGGCGCTATAGCCTCAGCTGCCATCATCTTATTGCGTCCCTCCCGATCTCTGAGATGCTGCTTCAGAAACAGAAAGGGAAGCGCCACAAAAGTAACTGTGTTACACAAAAGAAGATGCCTGAAGTTGTGCCGCATTGCCGTAGGGTGGCTCACAATCTAAAGAATATCGCCACTAGATACCGAATCCCCAGTAGTGTTTTCTGCTCCTCAGAAACTGTCAATGTTGTGCAGCCGTATTTCGAGAACGAGTAAAAAAAGCAGACTGTGAAAGGAACCACGCGAAGGTTGTAGATTGTAGCGCCGGTGTGGTATATGATTCCCTTGCCATGTGACAAAGTGCATGTAGGGCAGTCAGGCCGCTGTGTTAACGAGCGTCGTATGGAGAATATGAGCGACCCATATCGACAGGCGCAGGTTCCCATTTAGCTCAACATTGTAAAGCATGCAAGTGCAAAGCTATGTTTCATGATGCGACTCTTTTTCAAAATCGTAGTGATACCACCGCCCGAGAATTGTCGGAAGCTTTCTTTTTATACAGCCACTCGGTTCGCCGTACATTAGTGTGCCTGCCTTATTTAACCTTGTACGGAGCTGAATATGGTTTTTTTCTTTTTGAGTCTGTCACATAAGTGCGCTCTGGTGATCGGAAGTTGTGTAGGTTCCTGCACTTGATGCTCACTGCGCATGCTCTTCTGGATTCTGCTGTCAATAAAAGTGTGACGCAAAAAAATGATGTCAGTTGAGGGTAGCGCCTTGTCCGGTCGTTTTTCTTGTGTCCGTTGTTTTGCGCTAAACAATGTAATTGCGGATTCGCACCAACTAGCCAGCCAACGCGCTCTGCTAAGTGTCAAGGGTCCCGTGTCACAAAAAATCATTACGAACCACAACCACGCAGGCCCTTCGCGTGGCGCAGAGTTGTTACTGAACTAACTGCACTCTTCAAAGTAAAGTGCGTCAGCAAGATCCTAAAGGGCGACCTAAGCACAACCTACAGGCATGATAGCATCGGACTTTAATTTGAATATACCAAATAATATTGTTATGTTACGCGGAAACTCAAACACAAACCCCTTTTTCCAGCGTTTCTACAGTTCTTAAAGCGGCGCGGCCCGCTAGGTTCATTGCAACAACACCACCCAGATGGCGCTCGCCTCTGCGCATCCACAAGAGAGCTGCAGTTGCCGGGAAGCGTAACAATCAGTCGGGGATCTTTGAATGTCATCGCGTTCCACTCTTGCAGGCGAAGCTCAAGCGTCCTCCAAATTTTTGTGAGGAGAAACCGGCGAGGAAATGCTCTCTCATCACAGAAGCCGGTGTCGTGACGGTGACTGTCGCGGAGCACGAATGGCGGCTGCGGGAATTCGAATTCAAACTCAAATTTATTTGCAGGTCATTCATGCAATGCAAATTTGCCGATCAATCTAGGCGCATATAGTGCCTGTCCGCCGGCCACGCAGCTTGTGTAATGCAACTAGAAAAAAAAAATTACATGGTGTTACAGAGTGCAGATAATAGGCCCGCAATGGTATACAAACTGTATCCAGATTTCAAAGGTACATAATAATAATGGTCATTATTATTAAATCGGGAGCGCTGCAGCTTAGCTAAAAAACGTGTAATATTAACTTTCTGTAGCTCTTCCGCCCGTTTTCGTCATCAGTGGTCGGTGGTAGGTAGCTGCTTTTTACTGTTTGCGTTCGTCGCTAAGCGCGATCAGCAAATATGTCAGGTTAAAAAAAAAAGAACAGTCGATGCAAACGTATAATTCTCAAAAAGTAATTAATTTTAGATGTTGCATGTCCTACGGCGCAATAAACATTGCGTCTAATCGCGGAAGCTGCGAGAATAGGCAACGTGCGACAATGCGAAGGTGTAAGCTGGGCTCTGTTGTAGACGCGCCTCCGTAGCATCGTCTGTTAAGCTAACAGAGTTTGCTGTCTAAGTGAATAGCCGAAGTACTATAGCGCCAAACAGACGACACAAGAAGAAGAGACACGGACGAGCGCTTTTTTTTTTTAATTTGACGTAGGGGAGGAAACACGTATTGAAGGGCCCACTGTACAAGAAAGATATTCCAGCAAAACTTTTTGTTGGGCTAGTTGGTGCATTACTGAAGTACTATAGCGCCAAACAGACGACACAAGAAGAAGAGACACGGACGAGCGCTTTTTTTTTAATTTGACGTAGGGGAGGAAACACGTATTGAAGGGCCGACTGTACTAGAAAGATATTCCAGCAAAACTTTTTGTTGGGCTAGTTGGTGCATTACTGAAGTACTATAGCGCCAAACAGACGACACAAGAAGAAGAGACACGGACGAGCGCTTTTTTTTTTAATTTGACGTAGGGGAGGAAACACGTATTGAAGGGCCCACTGTACTAGAAAGATATTCCAGCAAAACTTTTTGTTGGGCTAGTTGGTGCATTACTGAACTACTATAGCGCCAAACAGACGACACAAGAAGAAGAGACACGGACGAGCGCTCGTCCGTGTCTCTTCTTCTTGTGTCGTCTGTTTGGCGCTATCTCGTCCGTGTCTCTTCTTTTTGTGTCGTCTGTTTGGCGTTATAGTACTTCAGTAATATGCACCAACTAGCCCAACAAAAAGTTTTGCTGAATAGCCGAGCCCGTCGGCACGTACTATTGCGTTCCTGTATGTTCACTTGCTGTGGCGGAGCGTTCGAGAGGGGCATCTCTCCTCTTCTCCGAAACCCTCTCCCCCTACTGCGGCTGTAGAAGAGGGCTGCGGCAGGTTAGCGTACTGGTACGTACAGTCGCGATCAATTTGAAGGTGATCGCGCGAGCATCGACCGGAGGGACTTCCATGCAGCATAGCGGCCGATTTTGGAACTGCGAAGATAAACATTGCGCTGCCTTCTTCCCTTATTATGCTCCTCCAGGCTGCAACCATAACCCCCAAGACCAACTAGCCACATTTTTTGTGTTTGTTTCCCTTTCATGGCAATGATCTGTGTGCGTCGTTTCCTCATACATATCTTGGCTAACAATGACGCCTCTGTGCAAAAGCTCATAACGCAATCGAAATGAATTCGCAGGTTATGCCGTGAACGGTGACGGGAGTGACAGCTTTTCAGAGAACACCAAAAGAGAGAGAGGGGAGCTATCTGATGTTTCCCTCTAGACCGACTGTGATGACGTAACGTGGCGCTGCTCCTAGGTTTGGTCGCCGCTCGAGCGATCACATTCAAATTGATCGCGACTGTACATATTAGTCAGTGGCTCAATTCTGTACGGAACTGTGGAACGAAACAGCAAGCGCTACCTCGATGTGTTCACTGGAAGGGACGCACGCCTGTGAGCGCATCATTCCTTCAACAGAGCGAATATATTTCTAGAAGCGTTTCCCCATTCGCTTGCTATTTCCGCGCTCTCAGTACAATTTCTCTTACGGGTTCCATTTTCCTTCGCGCGGCGGTGACGGTAAAGCTGAGGGTGAATTAAAAGCTTGGTAGATTGGAGTAATTGGTATCCCGTTAGATTATGTAGAGACCGCTGTGGTATAACACCGTTACGACGACAGAGACGTTCAGGAAATTAAACTTTGCGCGAAAGTGAGCGCTCGTCCCCGTCTCGTGTCGTGCCATTGTCGTACCAATTCGTTCTCTCTACAACTTTTTAGATTTCACACCTTGCATAAGCTGAAAGTAAGGAGTTATTCTTAAAACGACGACACCAGGGATAAGCATTGGCACGACAACGACAAAATAACGAAAAGCGTGTGCGGACGGATATACGGCAAGTCCAGTTCAGAGCGTGCTAACTGCCGTCGCAGTAATGCCTTAAGTAGCGGCAGTGACAGTTAAGCTACTCAGTAATTTAGCTTAACTATACCGAGGCTGGTGAACGCTCCTTCTGTGCGTCTTGTTAGCAAATAAATTCTGCGGTTTCTCGAGCCGAAACCACGACCTGAAGTTGAGGTGCTGTGGTGCACCTCAACACACACACGCACGCATTTTGTAGGGGCACCCTTTCATTCTTTTACTATTATTATTTTTGCAACCAAATACGGTTGCTTCTGTACCCGCCGTTGTTGCTCAGTGGCTATGGTGTTGGGTTGCTGAGCACGAGGTCGCGGGACCGAACCCCGGCCACGGTGGGGGGCGAAATGCGGGCGATGACACCCGTGGGGGCGGTGGGGGTGAAATGCGATAACACCCGTGTACTTAGATTTAGGTGCACGTTAAAGAACCCCATGTAGTCGAAGTTTCCAGAGTCCTCCACTACGGCGTGCCTCATAATCAGAAATTGGTTTTGGCACGTAAAACCCTATAAATGTTTTTTTTTTATTTTTAACGGTTGCTTCCGTAACTTGACGTATAATCTATTTTTCGAGGCGCCCGCAATCACATCCGCACCAGAATATTTTTGGCGACACATGCCTCGCGAGCGAAACTAACCGAAACCTTCAGCACTCAAGCAAAAATATGTGCGATAATATGAAAGTCATCGATATGCCACGGTATGCCCCGTAATACGTGCCTGTATTATCAACCCTCTGAATCGTAAGAAGCCAACAAACACTGACACCAAGGACAACATAGGGGGAATTACTTGTGCTTAATAAATGAAATAAAGAAGCGACATATTAATGGAAATTAAAGAGGATGAAAAAAAGAACTTGCCGCAGGTGGTAAACGATCCCACACAATCGTCGCATTTAGCGTGCGATGCTCTACCAATTGAGCTACCGCGGCGCCGTTTCCCCATCCACTATCTTGGGTACTGTTTCCTAGCAAAACCCTGAGAGTGTTACCCAGCGCCACCGCCCACAGACCTTAGCGGTGGATGTAGAACATCCTACCCGCCGTGGTTGCTCAGTGGCTATGGTGTTGGGCTGCTGAGCACGAGGTCGCGGGATCGAAACCCGGCCACGGCGGCCGCATTTCGATGGAGGCGAAATGCGAAAACACCCGTGTGCTTAGATTTAGGTGCACGTTAAAGAACCCCAGGTGGTCAAAATGTCCGGAGTCCTCCACTACGGCGTGCCTCATAATAAGAAAGTGGTTTTGGCACGTAAAACCCCAAATATTATTATTATTATTATAGAACATCCTTTCTACCGCAGGCGTCACGAGCACGTGATTTTTTGCGGGTGAAGGTAACCGGTCAAGAAACCCACACATGCTACCTGAAGGCTTCACTGTTGCCGGATTCGAGACCCTCGTTATGTATTAAAAGAGAAGAAAGGGGGTTAACCGAAGGGCCCGATTTTTATTAGTCATATCACAAAAAGCCAACAAACACTGATATATTCACCCTGTGAAGGGACAGACACAAAAAGATGAAAGAAAAAAACAACGGGTAGAATTTGGACGAGCATGCTCCCTTCAGCTGTTATAGTGAGGTTCACGTAAGGGAGGGCGAAATTTCAATCTCGCTGGAATCTGAGCATTTTAATAAGGTCGCATAATAGTGGATGGAGGCCGTGTACGTGCTACGCTCCAAATTCTGCGCAGCTTCCTGTCTATATCCCGCACAACACCTCAACCCCTTCTCCCCCTCACCCCCTTCGCACATTCCGCCACTCTCCCCTCAAAACAGCTCAAAGGCGGTTGAAAGCGTTTCCAAACCGAAAAAAAAGAACACTCAGTTAAAGGGTAGAAGTGTTATCTTTTATTAAAGGGAACCTTTCATTGCTTGAGCTTTGACCCTGCATTGCATGACTGTAACGTCGGAAACCTGCGCCGTGCATAAACGTGAACATTGCATGAGATTGCGCGGTGGTGTGGGTGAATATAAAAACAATTGTACGCATCTAGTTACTTGTTCATATAATTTCATTACACGCCTCACTAAAGCCACGCTTCACATGTGTTGCAGCGTGTGCGTCGAATCTGCGTACTTTTTTTTCCCATCATGTCGTTGATCGGCGTGCATAATTGTTTGCGTTATGTCTCTTTTAGTTAATTTTTAACAATACGGGCACGTAAAGTAGAAAGCCACTGCACCGAATTAACCGAGTGCATATACATTCTACCAGTACCTTTAATTAAACTACAAAGTGGTACGGACCATCAATTGTTAATAAGGGAACAGGAAGTAAAAGAAGCAGACGGGATAAAGTATGGCTGTACATCTGCGCCGGTAAAGCTAACAAAACACTGCAGCGTCTGGGTCAAGTAGACGATCAAGCAGTGATTGATCGTAGGTCAAGACAAACTGCAGTGATTTGTCCGTCTCGTGTTGTCCCTCTTTCCACTCTCTCTCTCTCTCTCTCTCTCTCTCTCTCTCTCTCTCTCTCTCCTTTCTTTTTGAACTCTCGTGCATCGCTGCTACCCTATACGAAAAGCCCCCGACCTCTCCCAGTCAGTAACATTAACGATCTTCTCATATCAGCTTCCACAGTTGCCCACTCGCCATTAGAAGGCGGTCCCAACCACGACTATGTCCTAGCACACGTGGCATATCGGCGCGCAAGTCTAATTGTCACATTCAAACTCTCGCCCGACCGTCACTTGCTTTCCATGCGTGGCTTTGTTATCGCGTCTCCACGGTCACGCGAGAACGCGCTCTCGATGTCAGATGACGCATGACTCCTTGAAAGTTGTTGTTTTCAGGAGGACGCGGTCCCGTCGTGCATTTGTTTTTCAGCGGGCTGACGGACTGGATTGTGGCACGTTCTATGATTTACCTCGCCTGAAGGATTCGTGCCGTTATTCTCTTATAGACGACCACCGGCCAGACTTGTTGCTATCGCCCATCGCCTCCAAACTACATCTTATGACGTCCAGAAGAACTTTTTGTTGCGCTGGTTGGTGCATATTCCTGAAGTACTATAGCGCCAAACAGACGACACAAGAAGAACTATAGCGCCAAACAGACGACACAAGAAGAAGTGTCTCTTCTTCTTGTGTCGTCTGTTTGGCGCTATAGTACTTCCGAAATCTTATGACGTGTTGGAGTGGGCGTTTCAGAGCGCTCCGGCAGCACTAGCCGTGCTACATAAAAGGGTACTAAGCATCACGACTTGTATAAGCGGGACCCACTGATTATAAAAAAGCACCACCATCGCTTCTACGCCCGCCTATTCTTGTAGTACAGCTTTAAGGCTGTTCTTCACCGCCTTCGTAGCATGGCCAGAGTGTTCCGAAACGACCATCCGAGTATGGCATTCGCTTAAAAGCACATGTTAGCCCAATTAACTGTTCATATTCACCACTCATATCGTCGGTAGTCACTGCGTGCCTTCTGCCTTCAAAGGGATCCTATCACTCACACTGAGAGTGAAGTGAAGAATACGGTTGAAAAGTGACCGAAGGGACAGTCGGCAAAGCATCACTCACGTCTAGCTGCGTAAATAATGGCTCATGGATTGGAATATTCCACTCGAATTCTCTACGCACACTAGTAGCCGAAAATTTTCGTGTGCCGCTTGTTATGCAAGTTGCGAAAAATACGTACTCTGAACGAGCGGCGTCCAGCTAACATTCGTTCACGCACGCCGAGAGGTATGTAGTATGCGAAAAATCTTCACTGTAACAGCATTACAAGTGGCTGACACTTTTCGGGGATGCATTTCTTGGAAAACTGACGTTTTTTCAGTTTCTAACAAACTATGACACGCCTCCGGACTGGCTTATATTGTGAAATAATAACTGTCCTTTCGAAGTAGCACATAAAGATGTCATTAGTCAAGTTTGCTCCTAGACCCTTTTAATCACACTCTGGCAGCAGTGCATTCGTCACCCTAGGAAACTTCCAGTCATGCATTTGCCAGAGTCAACACAGCCAAAGATAAACAAGTGTTTTGTCCCACGGTACACCATAGGCACGTGTTCCCAATGTGTTCATATGTAGATCACGTGCCCGACACGTCGAGCTCATGTATGCAGCTTTCATGTTCTACATAGCAGTAAAACTCACTTTTCAAACACTCCAACTATACAGCAAGACTTGTGCCAGCAGCTGAGTTCTCCATATTTATAGGCTACTGTAACATGCGGTGTTCCAGAGGTCTTAACCGGGAGTCTTTCGGGAACTCTGTAAACAAAACCACAAATGATCCATAATACGGAACATTAGTTAGTACTAGTTACATGCCAAGCTCCACCTCCGCAAATAATGATTTTCAAATTGTGCCTTCTTCCCCACTGCACAGAGTTTTTAACCATCACCTGACATCTTGCCTGACATCCCCAATATACGTGTTAGCTTAAGAGAATCGCGCTGTTGTCCAAAAATATTTCTGCAGCTTATGTTAACATTTTATTTCTCATTAAATGTGTGAAAAAACGTGGAAGAGAGTAATCATCAGCCTAGGGCGACGGGCCAACTGCCCAAAAAGGGATTGAGGTGCTATAGCTGCGCTACAATGTACGTTGTTTTACTGCTGTCTAAGCATAGCCTCAATATTCCTTCTTTAGCAACAATGTTCCCTAATTGGTCAGTCGTGCTTTTTGTGACGGGTAAATTAGGCGATAAATATTTTGTCCCATTGTTTATAAGACTCTTTCTCTCTTTACAAACGGACGGCGAAGCTTGACTGCTTCCTGTTTAGGCAACAATGCGTTAAATATAAGCCCGAGGATTTCCAACGCTTTTCCTCTATAACGAAAATTTGACAAGTCAAAGGTGCCGCAAGTTGTACGAAAAATTTTTTTTTATTCCTCTTGACGCTTAATGCGGGCATGTAATTTATCTCAAAGCTTAAACATAGTCTTTCCGCGCAGCGAAATAGCTTAAAAATGGCTGTGGCTTAGCTAAGGTTAACCCCAGGATGTGAAGCATACTAGCCTTTATTTTAGTTGTTGAACCACTGTTTAGCCTGGTGAACTGCTGTTGCTTGGCGTCTAGCCGAACCAAATGTTCGGCTAGACGAAGAAACAACTCATGCGTTACTCTGCTTCGCCTTCAAGAGTGGAACGCGACAGCGTTCCCGTCGACCCGCCAAGGGGTGTAAGACAATGGGCTACGGCACAGCGACTACGCGCCCCGCATTGGACGCGGTGAGCGTCGAGCAACGCAGCGTTCGGCGCGGCAACGAAATGTGCGCCTGAGCAAGCGACGCACGCCTGAGCCTTAAAAACAGCTCATTTCTAAGGCAACACCGCGTTCACTAGAGGCGCTTTTGTACCGCTTTGAAGCATCGAACTCGTGGCTCAGTGGTAGCGTCTCCGTCTCACACTCCGGAGACCCTAGTTCGATTCCCACCCAGCCCATCTTGCAAGAGTTGAGCCAAAGCCACCTAGAAAATCAGTCTCTGTAGCACGCCGCAACCTTCGCTTCTCATTCCAACGAGCAGCTCTGTCTCCAGGAGGCATCTCACCTCGTGAGTGTCTAGCAGAAGCAATCGCAGCTGCTTATATACCGCCGCGACGCCGCGAGCGACGGCGCGAGTTGGAGCCCCGTTTCTCCTCTGTCGTGACGTCACGGTGTCACGTGGTATTGAAACCGACACCACCGCGGCTGAGGAGCTGGGTTGAGCTCTCGTAATATGCTTCGCATAAAAACAAACTACTTTGTGTTCCGGTGCAGTAGACTGAAAAGATCAGTGACCGGAAGTTTCTTGTGGCCGCACTCCACTGCTCTTATCCCGCGGGCGAAACCGTAGATGTTCTTGTTAGGATCAGATCTAAGAAACCTGCCCCGCATGTCAATCACGTGTTGCCGCTATCGCATTCCACGCGCAGTCATCTCGCGTTTTTTCCAGCTTTAGAGATGTAGATGAAACAAATTTACGCGTGTTTATTGTAGTTGGAAACTTGTTCTATGTGCTCTCTTGTTTTGCTAAAAACTTTGCAGCATTTCGGCAACAATTTCTTGTCCTTGCCCAGCTGAGCCAGAACGCATCAATAAACATTTTTTAAAAGGCGCATTGTGTGATCCAGTCGCGAAAATGGCGCGTATGGCAAAATAATTAAATTATATTACTGCCAAAATGGGCAATTTTTCAAATATTTGAACATTTCAGTGCTTTTGGCCGCGGCAAAAGCGGGTAAAATTGCATAACCTGAATTTTTTTCTTGGAACGCAGAAACATCCAGAAGGCACAAATTGAATATAGAATGGTAGCCCGATTTACCTACTATAGCTAAAAATATTTGAAACTTAGTAGGTTGAGCTTTAACCGTAGTCAACATGAGGAAGGCCCCGACCGAGTTAAAGGAATTGTCACGTTGCTCTGTTCCTATTTTCCAGGTCTCACTTTTACCCGGCAGTTGTCTGTCGATGGCAGGATGTGGCTTTCTCGACCTAGAGCTGCACTTCAGTCAAGGCCATGCATGCTGGACCTATGCGCCACGCTCGAAGAAACCCCCTCTGCCGTTTTCGCCAAACCACTCAAAACTGGCAAAAAGGGCCATCGCGAGTGGCTCCTTGATCGAGGAGCACCTCATCCAGCTTCTACCATCACGAGGTGGCCCGTAGCTATGATACTCAGGTACAGTGACTGAAGGCGAGTGGTTATCCTGAATCCCTGCCGTCTGCCTTGACTGGTGCTCTCTTGACTGGTGCTCTCTTGCGGCCCTTGACCAATCCAAGGTGGCGGTAATCCATTCCTTCTGTCCGCAGCGTTTCTCATCGAGTTAAAAAAGCCGCGGGAGATTGGGGGAGGAGTGAAGGGGGGGGGGGGGGCGTTCTGTATTCGGCTCCCAAAAGAACTAGGCTCCCTGGCCAAAACAAAAGCGTAAGCTAGCAAACCTGCCAACCGGTGATGTGTCAAGAAGCACACCACCAGCTATATATGTTGCAAAAAGCGAGGCGGTGCACGAGATCCTGACCTCGTGCGATCCCGACCGTATGTAGAACAATCGGGCCGTTGCCTTGACGACCGTCTGCGCGGACACGCCGATAACGTGAAGACAAAAAAAAACGGGAGTAATCAGGTCATCCACTGTGAAAAATGTAACTGCCATCCGTTATTTTTTTTTCAAGAGACACGGGTTCTGCGCCGGTACACAGTCCAAATAGCACGCGAGATTTTTTGAAGATTTATGCCAGGATATGTTAAGGCAATACAGTGCAACAATGAATATGCATCGTCACAAGCAAATCAGTGTGACACACAGGGAGCAGGAGACTTTCCTGGAATAAAAAAAGAAGGCATAGGGCATAGTAACTTGCGGTATTCCATAGGGCTTAACCGGAAATCGTTTGGGATCCGAGTGCGCAAACATGGAAAGGGTCTGCACATGATTTTGGATTGTTGTAGTGGGGTAATATGGGTTACTGTTTTGGAATACTCTTTCTTTCGTTTTACATTTCTGACAAAGCCAGCTTTGGTATGTTTTTGGACCTGTTTGAGTGGTACGCCAAGTTGTTAAAGCTTGCCTAAACACTGCAAAGAGCAGAGCAAAGCTCCTAGTTTTTGGCGTTTCCGCGACCCTTTACCCGGCGGCATTTAATAAGTTGAAGCTGCGAAAGTTCTCGACGCTTACTTTGAAATGGACTTGTACGTAAAAGTACATGATTTATTTAGTTCTAAACAATTACATTATGTGGTTATCCTGAAATTTAATGATTGACTTGATTACTCCGTAACGCTCACTGTAATTCAATTAGTTTTTGTTCAGTAACCAATTACATGTAACACGTTATTCTTGAAGGGACAGGCTGTAACAGGCGACGCATCTTTCAGAACGTAAATTTGGCTCGAACTAGAGTACAATGTTCACAACCGCGCCACACTGTATGTATAGGTTTATTTGTACAGATTTATTTAAAATTTGCACATTTATGTATGGTGACGACACGAGAGGTGTATTTACGCGAAATTCACACGGACATGGAAGCACGCAAGCGCCCGAAAACCGGTGCCATGTACATTCAAGGAAATACGGGAACCAGGCTGGCCGAAAAGCGAGCCGCACGCGTCCAACAACCCACCGAGAGAAAACGGCATTACCACTGCCGAAGGAACTCCTCTTCCTCGAGGAAGGACAAATCGACTGACAAAACACGACAACAGCGCAGAGTGGAGCCACTCCAGAAGTGGAAATAGAGCGCCGCAACTGCGCTCGTGTTGTGTACTTCCTCTCGTCCTTCGTCCTGGATGAGCTGCCCACCCATGGGAACATGTTCAATCACAAACTCGCCCAGCTTTGCCGTGTCAACTGCCTCGCGCCGCTCACGCCACAAAGGGAAGGTCGCGCAGCAGTCATATAAGTCGCGCGAGGAACCTAGCGGAGGACCTGGAGGACGGAGGACCTGGAGGACGGAGGACCTGGAGGATGGAGGACCTGGAGGAAGGAGGACCTGGTAAAACGGAGGACCTGGTAAAACGGAGGACCTGGTAAAACGGAGGACCTGGTAAAACGGAGGACCTGGTAAAACGGAGGACCTGGTAAAACGGAGGACCTGGTTTATGGAGGACCTGGCAAAACGAAACGGTTGACACCGAGGCCCGGGAAACCAGCGAGCAAAGTCCTCCGGAAAGACCCTATAGCAACAACACGTTACTGCAGCACATCGTGGTTGGATCTTCGAAGGCGCAAATGGGACAGAGCGAAGATGGCGGCCATGCCTCCCAACGCTATAAGCCTTTCGCGTGCGGGACGCATTCCCCAACCCATGCGTCCACACGAGGCCACGGAGATGGCCAGGCAGAATCGATGCCCTTATCGCACCTCACGTACTGCACGCGATGACATGGAACAGGCACAGTGCACTGGGGTGGCCAGGAGGAGCACTAAGGCTGCCACTGTATGCATCCACAACGCGACATTCGAGTACGTCTACATCGCGGGGCAGAACTGCGCTGTACATGGTGACGAAGCGCCCTCTGCAGTAGCGTAAAAAGCAGGCGCCTTTGTTACCTGCGGCCTGAAATTTAGGCGTATACGTCAGGTAAATGATAGCGAAGGTTAGTGCCAAGAAAGTAGGAGGCGAGCTCACGCACGGGACTACTGGGGATGTATTCTATACGAGTCCACCTAGTGGACTGTCGATTTCGGCCAATCCCGATCGGCTAGGGCCACTCGTAAAGTCCTCGCTCGTACAGCTGCATCCAGTCAGCAGCGGCCGAAATGGACAGTCTAGTAGGTGGACTCTTACAGGATGCCCCAGCTGATCACCGTGTAACAGGCGGAGCAGAAATCGCACAGCAGGCGGGCTGGCAGTCAACGGACGCGTATGAGAACGCGAACCACCCGCTAGAGCGTCGTTGTCTGAATATCGCATTGCCCCACCTACAGAACAAAGCGACAAGGGAATGCAGCATTCCTCTACGCTGCAACAGCGAAGTAACCCGTAGTGATGGCGGCACACAACACGCGTATACCAGACATAGCCGCAAAAATACAGATTGTGCTAAATGCATACTAAACAAAGATGGAAAGCTTAATCAACGAAAACACTCGCGCGCTAGATGTACTATACTATCACCGAGAACTTTCGGTCGCAATGAAGGTAAAGCTAAGGGCGCGTGGCTGCTGCAGTTGTGTTACTGCGCCAAGTAGTCCGTCAGCATTTGACAGTGCTTCTGGTTGGTCGGGACAGACGCTGAACCGACGCAGCTTCCACCGTGCGACAGTTTCGCATTTGCCCAGACGCGGAAGGGAAAAGCCGCAAAAGGAGTAAACACTTGCATTCAGTGGTGTGTTTTATCTTGTTTACCGGTTGCTAATAAGGTGCTGATGTTTCCTCTTCCCCATCCTAAACCAACGTGGATGAAAACACGGGACTCTCTGCAGAAGCGCTCTCACTTGCGCGTGCTCTGCCTCCGTAGCTTTCCCTGTATTGCCGTGCTTAGCAAAAGTTTATTCAACAAGAGACGATACGAACACTGAGTCACAGCCAGGGCACAATTCCACGAGGACGAGCACATATAGAAAGTACGAAGCACTGTATACACGGCACGTTTTCAAGGAAGTGTCCGAGTCCTCACTCACTAACACTTACAAAGAAACTAATTGTGACGTTATATAAAATGATGTTGATATATATAGTGTACAAAATGGTTATGTACAATGATGATGCAGCAGAGACATTTTACATAATTTTGAAGTGTTGCTACGAGATGGGTATATGCAAAATGATCAGGTTTACAGGGAAATTTATTCTCCCGTAGGCATGCTTACAAGTGTGGTGTGAACGTAACGTAATTTACAATCCGGTACGACGCTTCTGATGCAATGTTGTACTAACCGCGCAACTTTGACGACTGTAGCCGAAGAAACATCAGTCCGACCACAAGCGTGGAACTGGTAAAGCTCGACGTGAAAAAAAACAAAGCATTACAGACTACTGGCCGAAACAACCTCGCAGGTAGGTTATCCATTCCGCGAAAGTAAGCAAAACTTAACTTTTAGTTTGCAGTCAGTAATAAATACGTTTGAAAGTGAATTCATGCCTCTGGCGCTGGTTGCCTTACTATAGCTACCCGTCGGTACCGACCACGCCGACGAACGCCGGCCTTCACCAACGACTCCCACCCCACAAGAAATGTTGAGGAAATCCCGACTAGCAAAAAAAAAAGAAAGTTAGTCATTTAAGCATGTACGCTAAAGAGGGTGAAGGCGAAAGCCTGCACATTACCGAGGCATTCATTAAATTACTTTTACAGTCTCAATCGAACTTGTTACTTCATATTGCTTGTTTTGCCTTGTTCTATTTTTCGGTTGCCTGGACATCGCCGCAGGTTTTACGTGGTTAGTGGCACGTTAGAACGGTCGTGGCAAGTCTATGGAGACCATCAGGGCGCATCCGTAGGTCCCCCGAATGATTTCTTTTTCTTTAACATTTTATTCCACAATGACAGCTACATGGGCTTATATATATAATGCCTTCTACTTTCTCGTAGCGCAGGCAGAATGAGAGGTACATGGGAAGGCATAAATTAGGCAATCACCAAACGCCAAACTTTCAACAACAGATTTATTTCTAGTTCTCGTAGGCGTACGTACAAAAAAAAAGAAACGGGAATAATCTGGACATCCACTGTACAAAGTGTAGCTGCTATCCGTGTTTTTTTTTTTAATGAACACGGTTTCTACACCGGTACACATTCCAAACAGCCCGCCAGATTTTTTGAAGCTTTTTGCCATGATGCGTAAAGGCAATACAGTACAACAATCAACGGAAAGGCATAAATTACAACACGGAAAGGCGTAAATTAGACAACCACCAAACGCTAAACTTTCAACGACAGATTTATTTCTAGCTCTCGTAGGCGTACGTATACTCCTCAAAACGTCATAAGACACGTGTAAACTTCGTAAAGTAGCGACACTCTCTTCCTCCGCCTTTACTCCAACTCGTTTCTCCTCTCTTTCACGTTCCCTCTTCGACGTTTCGCCGCCTACACCGCTCGAGCGAAAGTGGCGCTGAAGCACGACTGTAAACAAACGAAGCTGGTGTGAGGGCCCATGCACGGGATGCTATCAGGCCAATAGCGACACGGCGTCGACCTCTGCCAGAGGGCACAAGGAGGAAGCGGCATTCTTCAAAGTTTGTCGCTACTTTACGAAGTTTAGGGTTATTAGCGTCCGTAGCATCGCGTAACCCAGGTTGGGAAGTCTAACCGCACCGAGACTTGGCGCAGTCGTGTTCTACTGCTAGGGCATAGAGTTTCTCACTACATTGCCTAGAGGGAAATCTGGCGCTGGTGCGCTGTGGCATGCATGGGAATGCCGGTTTGTTGTGGATTCGGATTGGCATCGTTCTCGTAAAGACAGGACACCTTGAAGACGCGCATGGCAGGTACCGTTCCATCTGTCACAATGATTCATTTTCTAGTAGAGCAGCACGTGAAAAGCTGTTTTAACTTCATTATTACACGAAAACATGTTTTGTTTAACTATGAGAACTTGTTATTGCATGTACGACTATATGTTACGTAAAAAATTGGAGGCTTAACCTTAGCGTATCCTTAGCCTTTGGAGGCATCTTGACAGCATACACGCCCGGCGCAAAGACGCTGGCGCGGTTGCGGGCACAGAGACTGACGTGACGGCGGGCGCGCGCCGCTTCATCCCTGGCGTGACGTCACATATCACGTGATGCAGCAATGCTGGCGCCACCGCCGCGTCGCGCGCGACGGCGCGAACCTAAACGTGGAGGCCTCCGCCGGGCGACGTCCGACGGCGCGATATGAGGCCCCATCTGCAGCCGGTGTGACGTCATCACGTGACGTCACATCATGTGATCTCACTTCAGGGTCAATGGTGGCCACCGCCGGGAGGCGACCGACGGCGCGATATGAGGCCTCATCTGCAGCCTGTGTGACGTCATCACGTGACCCCACTTCAGGGTCAATGGTGGCCACCGCCGGGCGTCGCGCGAAGGCCCGAAACCTACTACGTTAATATGCTTCGCATAAAAGTATCAGCGGGCCGCTAAAGTTGGAGGACAGACGACAAGGTTCGCGCTCGCTTTGAAACAGTTGGTCGTCTGTTCTTGCTTTTCTTCGCTTGGTCATGCATTGTAGGTGAGCTAAGATGTAATATGCGTGAATGGAAACATTTTATAAAGATTTTACCTTGCGAACGCGTTATTTGTGTAGCCATATCCACGTTTTAGACGAAGCCTCTTACAACACCAGCCAACACGAGCCTCGCAGACACATATACCGTCATTCCCATGACGGCACGGTGCCCCCTTAAGAAACTCCCATAGACGGTGGCGCCAGATTTCCCTCTAGGTGTTATAGAGAGAAACTCTATGTGCGAGGGCGAGAGTGAAGGAGAGCTGTGGGAACCTTGTGATTTGAGGCGCGCTGGGCTCCCGTGCGCAGAGTTAGAGGACACGCGCGGGCTGCAGAGTTTCTGAGACGCGGCACAACGAAATGTTACATGGAGCGACGGCGCATGTTGCCACCTCCTGCCGGCGTCGTCATCACTCCTGCGTTGTGAGCGCAAGTGCTTACGTTCACTGTTCATGTGCGAATGTGAGAGTGTCAAGCCACGCGCCTTTAGTTATGAGCGGATGTTTAGTGAACTTTATATTGCTTGCAGGAGTATACGTGTTGTTGCGCAAGTTCGCGCTTGCCTAAAGACATAGTGTAGCGCAAAGACACATTCACAAAGCGTCAACGTCACATGAAAACACACATATGTGTGACCTGTGTCTATGTGTAGTTATTTGGGGTTGTGTCCTCAGCGCTACATTATCTTTTTATACAAGCCTCACCTTGCGTGATATCCTGATAGATTGCTGCCGTCGTCAGCGCATCGCTCCTTCGGGTGAAACGATGGCATTTTAAACGAAGACGTTTTATTTTTGTCGAATCATCGACAATGCGCTGAGGCTATGCTTGTTCGCGCACTTTGGACTTCTAGTGTCCACCGCCATGTGCATACTTTATTTCATGTATATGTGTATTGTGTAACACAGTATGGATGTTACGCAGCTTTTTATTGCGTTAGCATTCTTAGAGCACTTGAGGCACATTCCGGGGGATATCTATCTGTCTGTCTGTCTGTCTGTCTGTCTGTCTGTCTGTCTGTCTGTCTGTCTGTCTGTCTGTCTGTCTGTCTGTCTGTCTGTCTGTCTGTCTGTCTGTCTGTCTGTCTGTCTGTCTGTCTGTCTGTCTGTCTGTCTGTCTGTCTGTCTGTCTGTCTGTCTGTCTGTCTGTCTGTCTGTCTGTCTGTCTGTCTGTCTGTCTGTCTGTCTGTCTGTCTGTCTGTCTGTCTATCTGTCTGTCTGTCTGTCTGTCTGTCTGTCTGTCTGTCTGTCTGTCTGTCTGTCTGTCTGTCTGTCTGTCTGTCTGTCTGTCTGTCTGTCTGTCTGTCTGTCTGTCTGTCTGTCTGTCTGTCTGTCTGTCTGTCTGTCTGTCTGTCTGTCTGTCTGTCTGTCTGTCTGTCTGTCTGTCTGTCTGTCTGTCTGTCTGTCTGTCTGTCTGTCTGTCTGTCTGTCTGTCTGTCTGTCTGTCTGTCTGTCTGTCTGTCTGTCTGTCTGTCTGTCTGTCTGTCTGTCTGTCTGTCTGTCTGTCTGTCTGTCTGTCTGTCTGTCTGTCTGTCTGTCTGTCTGTCTGTCTGTCTGTCTGTCTGTCTGTCTGTCTGTCTGTCTGTCTGTCTGTCTGTCTGTCTGTCTGTCTGTCTGTCTGTCTGTCTGTCTGTCTGTCTGTCTGTCTGTCTGTCTGTCTGTCTGTCTGTCTGTCTGTCTGTCTGTCTGTCTGTCTGTCTGTCTGTCTGTCTGTCTGTCTGTCTGTCTGTCTGTCTGTCTGTCTGTCTGTCTGTCTGTCTGTCTGTCTGTCTGTCTGTCTGTCTGTCTGTCTGTCTGTCTGTCTGTCTGTCTGTCTGTCTGTCTGTCTGTCTGTCTGTCTGTCTGTCTGTCTGTCTGTCTGTCTGTCTGTCTGTCTGTCTGTCTGTCTGTCTGTCTGTCTGTCTGTCTGTCTGTCTGTCTGTCTGTCTGTCTGTCTGTCTGTCTGTCTGTCTGTCTGTCTGTCTGTCTGTCTGTCTGTCTGTCTGTCTGTCTGTCTGTCTGTCCGTCCGTCTGTCTGTCTGTCTGTCTGTCTGTCTGTCTGTCTGTCCGTCCGTCCGTCCGTCCGTCCGTCCGTCCGTCCGTCCGTCCGTCCGTCCGTCCGTCCGTCCGTCCGTCTGTCTGTCTGTCTGTCTGTCTGTCTGTCTATCTGTCTGTCTGTCTGTCTGTCTGTCTGTCTATCTATCTATCTATCTATCTATCTATCTATCTATCTATCTATCTATCTATCTATCTATCTATCTATCTATACGTTTTCGATCGGATGGGTGGCACATCGGGCTGCTGTGCTAAATAACAGAGTTTGATCGGACCAACCTGCGTTACTGGGTACGTGGCAATACGTACGTACATGCTTGCCGCTCTTCAACGAACATCTGACACGCCACCACGGGTCACTGTAGACGCAGGACTAGGTAGGTACCGCTGTTCTAAGAAACTCTTTGACGTCGACTCGGAGCACTGAGTCTGTACTGGCCTCCAAGAAGCCTCTTCGATGCCAACTTTGGTCACGGGGTATTGGCAACTAGGTGTGTGCAGCTCTTCAATGAATATGTTCGATGCCAACTTGGTTGAATGTGTATGTGCTTCTGGGAATGTGTCGCCATACAATGGCAAAAAAAAGATGGCTGATATTTCTCCATTCCTGAGCGGTATCGAACTCACGTGACCACGCTTTCTCAAGGACAGCAACCCGACGCATCAGCAAGGCTGCGGCACAAAGTCACTGGGTATGCATTGATTTTCAATGAACGCCTTTCAAGCCGACGATTTAGCGAGCTGCATCACGAATGCGCTGTGTATTTACCGCTCTTCGGCGAACGTCTCGCGAACTTGGGTCACCGAGTGTCTGCGAATGGGTGTGCGAAAAGTGAGGCAACGATGCTCGGCGTTCGCAGGCACCGGCCCGCCACGCTTATAGTCTCGGAGGCAACGCGTGGACTTCCCTGCAGTGCCACTAGATGGCGCCGCGTGTCTAGACGGAAGCCCGACAAAGAATCCCAGTTGTCGAATGATGCCCTCCTCAGCATTAGTAGGCACCGGCGCGTCATGAATTTCGGAGGACACGCACAGGATTCGCTGAGGTAGCTCCCGATGGAACCGGGGGTTCTCAGGGAAGCGCGAAGGAGGAGTCCTGCTGCAGTACACGCATCGTGCATACATAATTTCGATGGTGGCAACACCTAGACGTGCTATATTGATTCAATGCCAACGCATAACGGTTGACAGTCATCGTGAGACGGATTCTGGCGCAATGCTTTTTTTTATTACTGAACATACTTTCGTTTCTAGGGATCTGAAAAAAAAATGCTCCCCAAATATTCTCCTAAAGAAGATGTCAGTAAGACGTTTGCTAACGGAAGTGCATACAATTGTTTGGAGATATAGTTTGGCGTATTTTGTAGCTTTACTTCCCAAATTAAAGTTCAAAATACAGACACCATCATCAATCGGATTGGCCCCTTTGGCAGACTCCTCGTGACATAGGATGCTCAAATATTTCTCTGTGTGGTAATGCATATTTTGTTTGTTGTGTTCCTTTCAACATCGTTCCACGCTACCTCGGTTTCTGAATACCCGTGCCCTATGAATTGCGAACGTCGGTGTAATGTATTATATGGCGCTGGGTCATCTTTCGTATACAAAGAACGTTTTACCCTTAACCTAAATTCGAATAAGGATATGCTAACCTAGGCGGTGCGAGCAATGCAAGAGTGGGGTTCAGGGGCCGGGCGGTTTGGAGACGTCAACCCTACAGATTGGTTGTGGCTTCTACGCTTTTAACTTCGAGGCAAATATACTCGGGGATCCTCGGCAGCTGTGCACAAAGTAGCCCCTCACGTTGCGCGAAATGGGTCGATTTTGCAAATGCAAATCTTCCCAACCGGAAACGAGCACACAGTGCAGAACTGAAGTTGGCACTGAGGCAATTAAAGCTTCGTGATGTCCGCACGTGCACAAAACTTTCAGTACACGCAGTCCACAAAGCTGCGTCTGTGCGTGCATCACCTGAACAAGTATTGAACAGCGCAAAAAAAAGCAAGTAAACTGGCGGTAAGAGAGATGCCCATGAATGCAGTTACTGCTTTTTCGGCTACTCTCGTTTCGTTTTTGTGTGGTGTACTTCTTCTTCAGTGTTCCAGCCAATTATTCCGAAACGAAGTGCACCTGTGTGTTAGCTGGCATTCTCGAAACCAGCTGCACCGAATTAAGGTGTGACTGTACGTGCGCTTGCTTCCAGCTCCGACAAATTTCGTACAGCTCCGCGGAGGGAAAAAGAGAAGAGAGAAAGAGAAAGAGCGTAACTGAAGAGCAAGCGCGGAGAAGAATAAACGGAAATGCGGAGTGGAAGAAGTAAAAAAAAATGAAACCCGGGCTTTTCTGTATACGACGGCCCTTTTCATTGATCGCCGCGGGGTTCGCATTTAGCGCCCGCATTGTCGGAGATACGCCGCCATTTCACTCGCCTTCTCTCTGGCGAAGGCTCCCTGCCTCGCGGGTGTGTATTTAGGGGCCTTATTCAATAGCGACACGCCAGGCTTGCGCGTGACTTGTGCCGAGAAAGAGCTGAGCTGCCGCGCGTTGTCGGTGCAGTCAGGAAAAGGCGACGTCGTGACGTTCTTGCGATGCGCGCGCATTCCGTATACGACTAAAGAGAGAGAGAGAGAGAGAGAAAACACGAATTCACGAGGTATGAATGGTTTGAGGGAAAGAGAAAAAAAGAAAAGCAACCAACGAGTTTCAGATTTCCTTTAGCGAGGTGCACGGCAGCGAAGCCCATATCCGAAACGCCAGAGGGGGCTTTGGGTGGGAGAACAGGTGGAAGAAAGGAACTCGGAATACTTGAGGCCGATCGTACGGCTTCTCTTCTGAGCATGTTCCAATCCGTTGGAAAGAGAGTAAGAAAGAAGCGAGTAAAAAACAATAATCATGCAAAGAAGAATCGAAAGAGCTAGGTAAGAGAGAAATGATGGAAAGAAGAAAACAAAGACTGAAATGCAAGAAGTGGGAAACAAAAAGGGAGGAAAGAAAAATTAGGGAACAAGTAAATGAATAAGGGGAGAGAAAACTGAAGAAAGGAATGGTAAAATAAAGGAGATAAAAGACCGAAGGAAACAAGGAACAAAGGAAGAACGAAAACGAAGAAAGAAAGATGGGGCTGTAACAGACAGTGGTTGCAGGAAAAGGGGAGTAACTAAAAGTTAATTAAATAAGAAGTTCAGGATTCAGCAGAAACCCCTCGCACAAAAGAGCGCTACTCCTGCAGCTCATTGTTCCGAAGTCTAACATTTTTTTTATCTTATGCGCCTATAAGAGACACAAGCGCCTACACTTGCTAACTGGTCGAGCAGATTCTCAGCTCCCTTAATTCGATGTAGCTGGGCAACATGGCGCCATGTTCTCGATGTCATTGGCTCTTCACGGCTCCTCCCGATTTCGTAATGCACTCTAGATTTCGTGAGGGCGATGCCGGACTGGTTTTGCAGATGCAATGAAGCAACACTCGACGATCTTCAGAGTGCGCACTAACACAAAACACTAAACCAGTTTAGACGTTTAAAGCGCTGGTTGAGAAAACTTTGTTGTCCTTAATTTCGAAATAATGAGGGAGCTTCTTTCACGTTCGGAAAAGCACTTTTATGTACCACGTATAGAGCAACAGGAAGCTGCATGGGGAGTTTTCATATTGCCCTACAATTTTCTGATTGACACTTTTCATATGGTAATAATATTTGAAAATTTGTATAATCAATCGACATATTATGTAAAGAGGTGGTATGCAAAAATTATCTGAATATCTCTAAGCTATGGCAAACAACATTACCTTGGTTATGCACAGCTACGTGGCATCCGAATACTTTTAAATCTTGATGTATGACACTCGGCACACCCCGTTTACTATAAGCGCGGCAAAAGCGGTTCCACCGAATGTTTGATTCACGCGCGAGCGCAATTTATGCAGAAAGTTATGACAACAGTTCTGATCTCACACTGACCTCAGTTTGACTGCTTCACAGTCAACTGGTTCGTACCATAGGCTTCAACTCCCTTTGCAGCTGTGCGGAGCCTTATCGACGCTGGAGCCAGAGATGTAGCCTGCCCCAACCGAACGTTCCGCTGATCACCGAGAACTCGGACGGGCCACTTGATCGGGATGTTCTGTCGAAGCTCGGGTGCGCTGTGTCGCTTCGAAGGTGATAACAACTCCGAGCGCTTCGAGATGGAGCGTGACGCTGTGAATGAACCAGACCAATCTATCCAAAGCGCGCGATTTCGAAGATGAGCCGAATATGTAAATCGCAAAGCCAGGTCGAATCTACAGTGCTCGAACGCGACCAGTCAAATGTGCTGTTAAGTGGAATCAGCTTGAGCTCTGGTTGTTTCTTCTGATAAATTTGTACAAATTGTGGTCACAAAATTATAATATCGCTCTGAGTTTCTTCCTATGCTAATGAGCGGTGCGAATCAGGAAAAACGTGGGGCTCTTTTTTTTTTGTAAATAGCAACCGGTTGCAACAATATGCAACACGAAATGAAGCCAGATAATGCGTATAAAAATAGCTAAATGAAACATTCACATAGAGGCAAATGAAAGAAAAATAAATAAAACGGCACCAGGTAAGAGTGGAGCCCGTATGCTCCACATTACGCGCGCGGTTCTTTGGCGGCCGTCATACCGTCCACTTTCTCGGGTATTTGGGCACAGTACATAGACGTCGATCGCGGAGGGGTGGGGGGGGGGAAGGCAGGGGGCAGCAGTGCACTTGCCCCCTAATCCCCACCCATGGGCCGCAAACCTTCAAAGCCCCAGTTACCTGAGCGCTGCCTTTGGTTGTGGACATGTATACTGCTGTATCTGGAACTTCTCTATTTTCCCTCTTACCGCTAACTCATTGATTGGCTTCTTATGTGCCAGTTTCTTCCGTTCCCTCCTCAGGTCTACGTTAATTCGAGTTCTTACCATCCTATGGTCACTGCAGCGCACCTTGCTGAGCACGTCCACATCTTGTATGATGCTGTAATCTTGGGCGCTTCCCTGGGTATGTCGTTATCAAATAGGCTTCATAGGGCCATCAACAAGTCTTTGCGAAGTTTGCAGGAACTTGTTTAAAAAGCTTCTCAGCCCTGTTGCATTGTTTGCTATGGATCACGACCGACTTTCTTTTAGTTAACAATTCGCAAGAACAGCGAGTCCCAAAGCTAAACCTCCCTTCGGCAATTTACGAGCTCCCATCAGTCAATTTAAATTTGACCAGGTGGTCAACTACTTCGCTTATCTTCATTTATCCAGAAAATGAAAGTTCGAAAAGTTGAATTGTGTGTTGCCAGTGTATTTGTCTTCTGCATTGTAACGAATCATGCATTTATTTTGGTATTTCCGAGGGTGAAACTTCAGATAGTAAGTACAAAGCTTTGGCTCATGCATCACTCTTAGCACGCTAACCTTTAAGTTGACCTATAATCTAAAGTAATTTGTAACATAATAGTTACTTGGTTACTGAAATAACTTGACCTTTGTGTTTTGTGAATTTCCCTCGCGCCTAAAGGTTACATCCCTGGACGCATCTATTTTAAAAGTTGCTGAAACGGCAAATGTCTTGTAACCTTTAGATTGTAGCCTATTATAAATATATAAAATTATGTAGTATAAAATTCGTGGCTCAGGGGACCTATAGTTTACTGATAATTGTGTCTTATTGGGATCAGGATATGGTGTTTTCGGCCGTGACTAACCTCTACATTATAGTGTGCGGCCGCGGGACTGAGGCAGGTTGGGCAAAATTGAAGTTTTTATGCGAACCATATTACTAGAGCTCAACCCAGCTCCTCAGGCGCGGCGGTGTCGCCTTCAATACCACGTGACACCGTGACGTCTCGACAGAGGAGAAACGGGGCTCCAACTCGCGCCGTCTCTCGCGGCGTCGCGGCGGTATATAAGCAGCTGCGCTTGCCTCTGCTAGACACTCACGAGGTGAGATGCCTCCTGGAGACAGAGCTGCTCGTTGGAATGAGAAGCGAAGGTTGCGGCGTGCTACAGAGACTGTTTCTAGGTGGCTTTGCTACGGCGCAGCGACTACGCGCCCCGCACCGGACGCGGTGAGCGTCGAGCAACGCAGCGTTCGGCGCGACAACGAAATGTGCGCCTGAGCAAGCGCCGCACGCCTGAGCCGACGCCGACGACACCGGCTTTTCTGCGACACGAGCTCCTTAACGCTGTCGCGTTAAAATAACGGCTAGTATGCTTCGCATCCTGGGCTTAACCTTAGCTAAGCCACAGCCAGTTTTTATTGGCACTAGTCAGGCACTCTGGTATCGCATTGTCAAGAAAAAAGTTTAAATCTTGCACGAGTGCATGCTCAGACAGCATATCCGCTGGTAAAAGATCTGTACTCGTAGCCGCCATTAAAATGTAAACGCAATCCACAGAAACAGTGTACATACCTCGGAGAATATTGTGGCGAACGATGTTGCGGCATAAATTGACCCTACACTCAAATGGGGCGGAAAGTTCCCCGCTACCACTGCAGGTATTAAAGGCAGTGGTAGAAAACATAGACGTGTATACAAGCAGAAAAACTAAAGCCAAATGCACTATGGTGATTGAATATATGTTTGTACCCAATACACATATATATATATATATATATATATATATATATATATATATATATATATATATATATATATATATATATATATATATATATATATATATATATATATATATATATATATATATCGATTTCTCGTGTGTCAAGGCTCCCTTCACCTCCTGAAAGGCGACACCCACTGACAGCGCGCCCACGCTGGTGTACTGTAAACGCTCCCCGACCGATAGAACGAACGCGGCGAGCAGGTCGAATAGCTATAACGTAGGGCGACAAAGATACTTTGTAATAAGACTTATTGTACACACCGACGTATTATATTGCCGCTGCGCATGTTATTTTAATTTTTTTTAATGTATAAGAGGGAGTGGACCCTAACTTGGCAGCAAATTTTGACTTCATTAGAGAGCGCCAGAGAAGCACCACTTTTGCCCGCTCATTAACACGCGAGAATGACGCCGCTGATTTCACATAAGAGTGGGCGACAGCCGCTCTAGTAAAGTCTCATAAAGAGAATGACCCTGCGCTCGCGTTATGAGCCCACAATGGCGGAAGGAGAAAAGAAATATAGATGCAAGTGAACAGCAAGATATATAAAATAATATAGGATATTGGCATATTGATATACGGTTCTGTACCACTTTGACGAAACTGTAGTTTGATTATGAGCAAAACGAGAACAAGGTGAAAGCAGGAGCGAACGTTTCGACAAGTGGACTTGTCTTCTTCAAGGCCTGAGGGCCTTGAGACAAGTGTCTTGTTCAATTACCAATTGCCTTCTGACAATTGACAATTGTCTTCTTCAAGGCCTTCAGGCCTTGAAGAAAACAAGTCCACTTGTCAAAACGCTGGCTCCTGCTTTCACCTTGTTCTCGTTTTGCTCATCGTCTTGAATTTCCATCTCCCGCATTCCTCGTGTTTTTCCTGTAGTTTAATTAGTATCCTTTAGTTGCACCAGATGCATGGTATAATCACACGCACTTCAGTTTCAGCCAAGCATGAGCGCGTTCATAACGTTGACGCGTACCGCACTGAGATGCATGCCGGGAAGAATATCACTGGTGCGGGTTGTTACAGCGAAGCTGTTAGCCTCTAGTTTGTAGAGATATTTCGTGGCGTCCTTCATGCGGAAAAAGAAACCTTCAGTGATTTAAACGAAAAGTGCATACATTTTTTTGGTATCACGCATACAACCTACAGCACAGCATTCGTTTCAATAAAGAACAAGCGCAAAACAAGCATCCGAATGGCATAATTGCTGATAAGGTGCCCCTGCTAACAATGCGAAGCGCGTAGCGCTGCCCGCATGCCTTTCCCGCTAAACACTGCTGCTGCGCAAGAAGCCGCCCCGACGGCAGCTTGCGACGTGGAGAATGACGTCACTCGCCTTTCCTTTAAAGAAGAATCAGCCTACAACTGATTCCATCGTTGTTGCGGCACTGTTATGCTTAGGCAATGCATAGTTCGGACTCCCGAGGAGCAGTGTTAATACTAGGAGCGTCTAAGGGAAAAGAAACAGCAATACCACCAACGGCGGCGCGGTGCCGAAATTACCATTACTTCCATTGCTCTAAAGCAATAAAGGATTGCGAAGCCCTTTCAGCAGTTGCAGTGGTGATTTTCAGCAGCTTTTCTGGACGTTCCATTTTCGCAGAGCCAATATGCCAAGCCTTTTTTTTTTTTTTTTTGTAACGGTCATGTTGCGCTTTGTTACATGACCTTATAGCCACGTTTTCACGCTCTCCGATTTGTGCGGCGGGCGCTTACCTAGCGTGTTGTGTGCCTGAGCTGCTCGCGACGCGTGGTATACAGTTACGCGGCCCTGGCGGCAGATGTGAAACACTCTTTTGAACAGAAGACTGCAGGCGTCACTTAGTGTAGGTGCACGTAGCAGCGGGCAGCTGGCCAATAAACGCTCGCATGGCATCAGGGCTGCCTAAGTCGAGGCACTTTCTATGTAATGCGCATGTAGAATGGGGGCAAGCGTGGGGCTCGGTTTTGTTCTTAGGTCCACCCGAGATCCGTGCCGGAACAACATTTTCGTGATACGTGTCTCTTTCAACTGTACGCGTACGTGAAGTGAATACTAGATCGAAGTACACGGCGTTACATTAAGGACGATTCGGTGCTGCGAGAACCACCGATAAACTTTCTGATGGCGTTATATTTACCACGCTGGCACGGAGAGGCCACGATGCCCGCTTTGTTCGCCCCTGTATCTTTGTGCTCTTCTTTTCGGGGCTCCAATAAAGCTTACGGCCAGGCTTTGAACACCTGTGCCTCGCAAGGCGAGGATGGAACGAGGCCAAAGTCAAGAATACGCCCGCTCGACGCATAAAGGACGGGCGTCGTCGAAAGACGAAAGCATCTTCGGACATCGGCGCCGTGGAGGCCCCTCTTCGCAGTAAGCGTATAATTGGCGGGCTGTCGAAAAGCCCGAACCTTGCTTTCGCCGAGCAACAACGAAGAGCGGCGCCATTCCTGCTGCACCTTCGGTAATCCCGATGGCCGGAGAAGAAGAACTGTCGGCGTCGAACGTTTGCGGACCGGGCGACCTGACAAAGCGCCGAGCTTTCGATACTGCATCTAGTCTGTGAAAAACAAATCGTACAACACTAGGTTCTTCGCAAACCGTAATGTACAGCAGAAGGGCAGTCGGATTGGGCGAGTTGGTGTTCCACGGTAACAATAAAATTCAAACGGCGCTAGACGACAGGACCAGAAAGAGGAGGAGACGCACACGGCGCTGGACTTACAACTTACTTACTTACTGTTGAACTTACTTACAGTCGTAAGTTCAGCGCCGTGTTTGTCTCCTCCTCTTTTTGGTCCTGTCGTCTAGCGCTGTTTGAATTTTATTGTTACCGTGATGTGCAGACTGGAAATGCGAACACCTGGTTAGGTGCGTGTGCATGCCGGCAGAGTATGGCAGGGAAAGGCTAGGGTGGGGTTGGGTAAGCGAGGATAAGGGTATAGTGCAAGGTTGGGTTGGGTTAAGTTGGGTAGGGTAGGGTGCAGTAGCGATGGTTTTGGTTTGGTTGTGAGGAACGTTTTTGCTGCGCACCTCTGTTTCAACAGTGAGCACACGAGATAAACATTACTGGAAAGCACAAACAGACAAACAAGAAACTTTATTTGGTCCTAAGGGACTACGTTGTCGTAGTCGCGGGCCGTAAGGGCCCTGGTGGCGCAAGACCGTCAGTCTCAGTCCTGCCGCAGGGCCTTTGGACAGCCCGAAGCTGGACTTGAAGGTCGTCGCTCTTGACGGCTTCTTCTCAGTCTTCTTGCCTGTTGAAAGGCGAGTAGAGCTTCATTTTATCTCCCCCCCCCCTCCCTGTATTTGCCATCGCCAATATTTCGAGCACACGACCCTGTTAACAAACAAGTCTTGTACTTTTTGTTGCAATGAAAGAGTCCTGTTATGGCCTCCTGCTGGCCATGACCCATGTATTGTCCCTGCTGACAAGGGGCAAGTCCAGCGCCGATAAAATTGGAACCTCACCTTTCTTGAGCACGGGAGGGGGGGGATGACACGGTCCTGCAGGAACACGTTCCATTGCCCAAAAGTTTTTTCTTTTTTTTTGCTTTTTACATCCAGCTGAACATACATATTTGAGACTCTGATTATACATGTACGAGCACCCTTGTACTAAAGTCACAAGGGCAGTTTCGATGATACTTTGGGCGAGTGTGCCACTTAACCGCGCTCGCTCCAGGCCTTCCTCAGGCGCGCTGCGACACAGCAACCAAAAGGTAACTAGGAATTGACGGTCGTGTCAATTGGTAATTTACAACATACGTTTGTTGTTTGTGGAAATAGTTGCAAAATAACACTGCGGCATAGTTAGGAATGCCATGGAGCTTGTATTTAGGCTGACGTTATTTTCGTTCCAACGGCATTCGCCTGACGTATCATCACGAGCCAAGACAATGCTTCCCTTGCCTTCTCGTTCTTCATCCAAACATCAAAGAACTGAAATAACCTTCTCGTCAACTCCGTACGTACATCAGCAAAACCGGACCCACTACAAGCATATTATTGAACAACTAATGTACAAAAACAGCCCAACCCTTCACACAATAGCCCTTCTGGAGGCCTTCGAATAACTATAAATAAAAGAATAATTGAATAAATAAATTATTAATAATTAATTAATTAATTAATTAATTTCAAGCATTGGATTGAACGCAGGTTGCTGAAAAGAACAGCAGCCTTATTGTGGATAACAGGCGAAGGCTTACAACTACCAAAATCCCAAACAGTGCCTTCAGAATGGCTGGCAACCCTGCAATCAATTTCCGATACTTATTTTCTGAAGGTTTGCTGTGACCCACCACGGTGGCCATGGCGATACGTTGCCGAGCGCGAGCTCGCGGGATCAAATCCCGGCCCTAAACAAAACAAAACAAAAAAGTTCCGGGAGTTTACGTGCGAAAACCACGGCATGATTACGAGGCACGTCGTAGTGGGGTGACTTCGGATTAGTTTTGACGCCCTGATGATCTTTAACGTGCACCAAAACACGGTAAACGGTGTGTGTGTTTCTTTTTCTCTTTCTTTAGTTGCGGGTTTTTCTCTTTCTTTAGTATGCGGGGTTTTTTTTTATTCTACCCCTATCGGAATGCGGCCGCAGTTGACGATACCGGGCCCACAATGTTTGGTAAATCTCGGCCCCATATATAACGCTCGACATCTTCGATGGCGCGCTTAGCACTGTATTGCGCCTTGCGTGCGACGGAAGGCGGCGCGCTTCCTCCGCGCTTTCCTCCGCTGCGTGCGCCAGATTGAGCCGCGATCGCCGGATCATTAGACAGTTTTATTAGAGAGTTTTAGCCCAGCGGGTTTACGGCCAGCGGAGCGGAGCGGGCGAGCGGAGACGCGACTGCGCATGCGCACCACGCTGAGGCGGCCAGCGGTTTTACGGAGCAGCGTTTACGCCCGCTGGAAAGCACTCCCCAGCGGAGCGTATACGCAGCGCGCGAGCGTGCGTAAGGGCGCGCGGGCGTGTATGGGAAATGCAAGACGGCAGCCGCGAACATGAACGCCGGTAGTTCTGCATCGAAGACGGCGACTGCCGCGCTGACCCGTACATTAGTACTCAGTACATTATTAACAAATAATGCACTGAGAACATGTAATATATCTTTATTCAACATTTCTTGCATAATAAAAGCAAGCGTAATTCAATTTCATTTCTCAGTAACTCCTATTCGAACCACTAGGTGGGGCAGCAGAGCGCCCCGCTCTTTACCCCGCTCGAGCGGGTGATCCGCTGGGCTAAAATTCTTTTTTCGCGAGCCGCTCCGCTGGCGCAACGGTGGAGACCGCTCCGCTCCGCTGGCCGTAAACCCGCTGGGCTAAAACTCTCTAGTTACACGTACGTAGAGGCTTTGCGTACGTAGAGCTTCTACGTGTGAGCAGTGCGCATGCGTACAACGTAGAGGGTGCGCGCGCGTCTCAGGGACGTACGTGAGATTCAATTTCTTTGCGTGCGTTTCTTGCGCACGTAGACAGCTTCGCGCGGGAGTTCCGCGAGATCACGAACGAGCGATAGCGGGCCGCGCGCGCGCGCAGACGGCTCGCATCGAAACACGGCGGCAGCATTGAATTGGCTACCGCCGCGTTCACATTTCCCGATAGATGGAGCTACGGGGTCCCTCTTGGCGTACGTCGCGTACGTGTAGATAAAAGCATTTCAGATGGCGTGCACGTAAGGTACGTAGACTTTTCACGTTTGCATACGTGAAGCCTCTACGTACGTGTAACTAAAGCTGTCTATTCTCGCACGCTTTAACTCACGCATACATTATAGGACGCGCGGCGACGATTTAATCGCCCTTGAACTTTATGCGGAGCATCACGGCGACGCCGACGGCAGAAGTCCGCCTGGAGTGTTCGTATATTCACTATCGCAATAAAAGGGATAGACAAATGTAATGGGGTGTTGGGTCGGACTCAACACAGAATTCATGTAGGTGGAAAAAAAAACATCCCTGTGGCTGAATCTCAGAGTCGAGGCCCCAACACAAAAGAGTGCAAGTCCAATTCTACACCTGGCAATTGCTGTCAGTGGATCACGCTTCGGGTCAAACTGGAACTCTTTTATTATTTTGAGCTAGTTCTTCACAAAATATTGCCCTTTATGTTGAGGATCCCTTGATTCCAAATCAGCGTGGGATTCGCCCTGGTCGATCAATTATCAAAGATCTCGCAAGTTTTATGACGCAGTCTTCGCACCGGCACTTCAGAGGGGGCAAGTTGGCACCATTTACTGCGACTCCAACGAAGCTTCGACGTAGTCAGCCACTCGGCGTTTCTGGTTAAGCTTGCGCACTTCGGTGTAGACATTTCAGTTGTCAATCTCTTGCACAGTTATTTTAATAGATCATGTTATGGTAACGTCAAAAGTAAAGCATCATCTTTGTGCAAGGCAACTTGCGGCGTCCATCAAGTATTAGGACCACTCCTATATTTTTTAAATTTTCAAACGAATAGGTTTCTTTCCCTCTTTCGGCCTTTTTGGTTGTTCGCGGAGGTCAATGGCCGGACTTGCGAAACAAAGGCACCAAGAGAAAAAGAGGCGTGCTTTCGCACTACTGGATGTTAGAAAAGGGCTGCGGATGTGCGGTGGGGGAGGGGGATGGCGCGCGTGATCTCTCGGGCCACTGAATTCCGGGGAGGAGCGGTAGAAAGAGAGAGGGAGGGGGAAAGTCACGAATGAGCATTGTGGAGTGCTCGATAAGAAAAACGCTCGTTCGTTAGCTCATTCCTTCGATCATTCGGGCTATTCGCTTACGATGACAATCATCTTCTCTGGTTTCTGCACATTTTTTTGAAATTTTTGTTGTTGTCGGACAATGCCCTTGTCCAAATATGTCGAGGAGAACATTGTGTCCTGTGCAAAATTTATTCGTTTTGTACACACGTATAACATTTTTCAGCAGCGTAGCCTCAAAGTACTCCGAGTATCTATACGCTCATTTCTATTTCCTTTTAACCTTGCGCGTAAGAGGAAGCTTTAGCGTGGAAGCTCATATCTAAATCGATGAGAACGGAGAAATTGTCTTTCTCGGCAACGAATAACAACATCTGATAACTTGTGGAGAATTATTGCATATAAAAGATCAAAAAATTTTAAAAGGTAGTGACCATGTCAATTGGATTTCTATTTTTTTAAGTATTTGTACGAACATTCTTTAAATTTGTAAAAGAAGAGAAAGCTTATCTTTTAGGATTGCACCTCGGTAAATCAGCATAAACAAAATTCATCAAAATTGTGTGACCTGCTCTTAACGATACATCCAGAGCGGATAAAATTGATCTATTATACAGCGTTCCGAAATATACCACAGATTTATCAGTAGCACTTTTGCAACACCCTCGTAGACATTCTATATGCTACATGAATTCGTAGCACAGAGCGTTGTCGTACGTTTCTGTTGGTCGTAAGGGCACGATGGCACACACACACACACACCCGCACGCACGCAGACGCGCACATACGCACACACGCACACAAGCACACACGCACACACACACACACACACACACACGCACAATCTGTTCTGGAAAAGCAGACGGCCGCATGATGAGTGCCGAAAGAAGGGGTGAATGAATCGGTGCCAACAAATATACCGCGCGAAAGAAAGCGCCGGTGAAGCAAACCAAGAGACCGCACCTCCTCACGCTGAGAGATCCCGTCTGCGCTTTTTGAGCAACACCGCGCGTTCGGTTTGTATCTCCTCGCTCAATGAGCGCCGCATAACCGGCGGCAACCGCGCAGTGCCCACGCAATGCTTCGTGCGGTTGCAGCCGGCGACGTCTGCGGTGTGTATTTCTGCAAACGAATAGAGACGGGGGAACACCGGTGGCGCGATCCCCCCGAGCAGCGGAAAATCGGGCTGGAAGTGGAGGGTCGGGCACCCCCGAAAGCCACATCTGAGCGTGTCGGCCGCCTGGCCCCTATACTCAACTGACGCTCCCTTTTCAATTTCCCCCCGCGCTGCTATTTTGCGGCCTCCCGACGCACCCCGGTGTCGAGACGTTCTTTTACTAGACTCCATCTCCACCTGTTCCGTACCATGGAAACGAAAGCTAAGGGTCGCTTCATCCATTAAGAAAAGTAAAATGGGCGTACTACACCAACGTTTTTTTGCTAATGCGATGCACGAGCTTAATGTATAGATACAATGGGAACCACTGTGTGCAGAAGTCGATGCACGTGCTTGTAAGTTATACACACACGTGTCTCTTGTCTCACTATCTGTAGTTGTTGATGTTCTCCCGACCCTGTCGAGATCTTAATAGCGTGTTTCAGAAGGTAAGGTCCTCCCAAGAAAGCTTTGTTTTCTTTTCCCCTCTTTCTGGGCAACGAGGCCAATTCACTCCTCTGATCGCCCTCAGAAAGATACCAACCGAATCGATGTTACTCACGGAACACTGAGACGAAAGAAAAAAAAGTGGGGGGGGGGGGGCATAAGGGGAAATACAAGGAAGTTAATAGGGCTGAGCTCAGTTGGCTACCCTGCACCGTGGAAAGGGGAGAGAAAGATGCGAACAAGGAGAGAGTTTCGCAGCTTGCACGGACACCCACGCAACGAAATGTTCATCGTTAGGCTTATCTCAAGCGTTCACACATAAGCCGGCGCATCTCAACCATTAGCCCAGATGTGCCAGCCTTATGTGGAATGCACCGCCGTGGTTCTCGTTTCTCATTGGCTGACGCTAGCGCTATAGCAGCCCCTCCACTGCACGCAGTCGGTGAGACAGAGCTTAGCTACACTCGCTCCCATTCCAGATGGACGGGGTTACGTCTGCGGCAGCAGTCACTGGCATTCACTTTGTGTGAATGCAACCCCTAAGCTTGTTTGCTTCCCTTTTTCTTTTCTTGCGCGCGCGAAAATGTATGGCGTTCGCTTAATCTTTTTTTTGTTTCCTCTCGTTTCGCTTGCTCTGTATATATAGCAGAGGCGCTTTTGTGCCGGCGTCGGGAGACTTCTATTCCTGCTTCAATGGGCGCTCTGGAAGAAGTGGGAGTTGAAGAGGAGAAGTAAGAACAAGAAGTATCAACAGGCGAAGAACTAGAAACGCCACAGGTCTCCTCTTGTGCCGTGCTTCAGGGGAGAGGGAAAAGGTGGGAGGGAGGAGGAGAGGCGTCGGAGGTGGGTGAACGGGACGCGTTTCTTTTTAGAGAAGCGGAAACGTACGAGCTTGCGCGTGTGTGTGTGTGTGTGAGAGAGCACTGCCGAACCGCGACTGCCAGTGGGGGGCTAAGAAAACGACGGCTTGTTCGAGCGCCATTGTGAAAGTCGACGCTCCCTGAAGCTCATATGCGTAGAGTGAAAGGCAAGCAGAGGCCCGCGGTGCGCGCACGGGTAACGAGACACGATATGCGACAAAAATTGCAAAATGCATGTCAACCGACGAGTGTCTGCTGTGTATAGTAATACTGAAAACAGGACCCACGGTTAAAACCTACGACAGAGCGAGAGAGAAAGAGACAGATGAATTTCTTGGATTCTTAGTGGATACGGCACCCATTCTTGAGTGGAATCATCCAAGGACCGAAGAGAGCTGGTGTTCGATTAGTAGGGATGAAGGCCACTTATTAAGAGGACGTCGCATACAGGCTTGCCTGGTCGACGAAGGCCAAGATGGCGTTGAGGACTGTCTTGGCATCGTCGGACGGTCGTTTGAGGATACACCCCAAGTGTAGGTGTTCAGGTCGATGTCGCCAAAGGCTGGTGGGGTCGACGATTTTATGCCTTAGCTGAGCGGTGGCCGCACACTCGCACCCGAGTGGGACGGGCTCTAGCTGGGGAATGAGCCTCGCATTCGGAGATATAACGTGTCGCATCAATGCCGAGTGTCTTGTACTGATAATGCAGCTGCAGAACCGGTGCATAGGTCCTCTCAGCCCTTAGCAGCCTCAGCATCATTGGCGACGGTACAGTCCCGTTGGAATTTAGTGTGCTTCGGCCTGAAGAAGGTTTCTTTTGGGTATATTTCCATTTTTGTTTACGTTACAACAGTGATCTGTTGAATCTCTATGCTCTTCTTGTGATAGAACGACCGGTGATTGTCCACTGTGGTTCCGAGGGCCACTGCGATCACGCCGGGATCGACCAAAATACTCCCTTGCGTCGTGTAAAGTTCATATCGAAATGCTAAAATGCCTATAGAGGCTGACCGATGTTTCAATACATTGGCCTATCAAAACGTCGGTCAGCCTGTCTGAGGCACTTTACTGCTATTACAGCGAAGCTGTATAGCAGTAAAGTGTATGGCTAGCCGATTTATTTGTATGGCTAGTATGGCTAGCAGCAGTATGGCTAGCCGATTTGTCCGTCCGCTCGTCCGTCCGTTCGTCTGTCGACTGTACGCCGAAAACTATTCCGGCGCAACCTCATGTGTATGCGCGGGAAAAAAGAGCGAAAGAGAGGCGTACGATTGGCTGCGCCAATAGTGACGTCGTTGCTCTCCGTGGTAGCCGAGCGCACATTCCGCTGTATGTGTGGTGTATATACATACTGCTGTATGTATATACGGCGCGTGGCGACGATTTCATCGCCCTTGGACTTTATACGGAACTCCATGGTGACGCCGATGCTTATGGCAGAAATGCGCCTGGAGAGTCCATATAATTGCTATCGCAATAAAACGAAAAGTCGGTCACGCGCTTGTTTTGTCGAGACGGCACGAGCGCCACCACGTGGCTCGGCTCCACCAATAGGGACGCGCAGACCTCATCGCCTGCCCTCGCTGGATGGCTCTGGCGGGAAGATAAAAGAATAATGATATTTGGGGTTTTACGTGCCAAAACCACTTTCTGATTATGAGGCACGCCGTAGTGGAGGACTCCGGAAATTTCGACCACCTGGGGTTCTTTAACGTGCACCTAAATCTAAGCACACGGGTGTTTTCGCATTTCGCCCCCATCGAAATGCGGCCGCCGTGGCCGGGATTCGATCCCGCGACCTCGTGCTCAGCAGCCCAACACCATAGCCACTGAGCAACCACGGCGGGTGATAAAGGAATGTTCCTGCCTTTAGATTTATTCGGGTGGCTTAATGGCAGCAGTTTCCGCCTGAGAAGCGGAGTTCAGCCAAGGTTTGTAGTTTCGCATAGTGGTGTTGTGATAGCCAGTATCTTGTATCGTAAGTTGCACAATGCATTCTTTCATGTATCGCAAATGCAGATACAGATACACGTCTTGCCAGACGTATCATCGTGATACAGATACGAGATATCCTGAGAGTATTTAAGATAGGAAGTATCTAAAATACATGTATCTTCGAGACTGTCCAGCCCGGGATATGAATAACTTAATCTGGTCGGGACGGAAAAAGACGTGCCTATAAAAAACGCTGAAAAATCTGTTACATAGTGACCGGAGGTCTTCAGCTGTTAGAGCAACATCATTCGTTAAACGCAGTACCAATGTCTAGTGGCTTATTATACATGGCACCAGAGGATCGCACTTCCTTAGTGGGTAAGTCCAGAGTGCTGCTATTTAGGAATTAGTTTATGATTTTACATCGTTTACGTGGCTCATTGCAAACTTCCACGATTATTGCCTCATAATATCCGCTTGGTATACTTAAGTAGCCTTTTACGTGTGTTAGAATAAACTTGGTGGCGAGCTTTCACTGTAACACTAAATCAATGGCAAACAATATTGATCGCAATCTGTGGCGCTCATAACGCCATATTTTGCTCAAAAATGACTGATTGGTAAAGTCCCAAACCCGTTTGAAGGTAGAAGGCCGATTGTTTAGGCAAATCCATTCACTATGCGCGCCATCATTCCTTCCCACGCTGGTTGAACAAAGGCTGCGGTAGTCCAGTGGTTATGGCATTGTACTGCAGAGCTTGAGGTTTCGGTATTATCATTATTATTTGTTTTGAACACATATACACATGTACACAAGTAGCAGGAAAGGGAAAGCGAGGAGCAGGCTGGCAACTGCCACCGGAAGGGGCACAACGCCTGCCTACTCTTCTGAAGGGAGGTGACAGCAACACAGAAATAGAAGATGTGAAGGTGGGGATGAAAAAGGAAAGAGGAAAGGAGAGCAACAGGACAAATCTAAAGACCAAAGTAGAGCACTGCTACAGGACAAACCTAAAGACTAAAGTAGAACTCTGCAGCCGGAATTAAAGTGACGCCGCGTCGAACAGCCTCCACAATTATCAACCACATCCATGGCTAGTTCGCTATGCGGCTAATTGTGTTCTCCACGATGAGACGCCAAGTAAAGCTGCACATAATCACCGTTTCACGTAATCACCGGTTCACACCCGCCACCTCCCATCTTCGAAGGATCGACCCGAGATGCAAAAACGCTCACATGCTTAAATTTAGGCGTAAGCTAATGAACATCAGGTGGCCAACATTTCCCCGCTGTGCCTTCCTATCAGATGGCGGTTGTGGCACGTAAATCTCCGGAATTCAATTTTCTGTAATTGTAATTGTACCACAATACTTGTATGTCCCGTGGAATGCTATGATACCTGAGTTACCTTTACCGATGTCTGTGCGAAACCCTTTTGTCTTTACCCACGCCACTTTGGCCGTTGCTCTGTGATTAACGGCACTGATATATCTCGTACTATATCTCTTATCAAGGCAACGTAATCAAGGCCACGGATTTCCGAAGGCAGCTCGATAGACAGCTACACACGCCATGTGTCTATATATATAGAACGCCACGTGTCGATCCATTGAAAGCGACGCCCTATTCAGCGCTCGCATGCATTGCAAAAAAAACAAAACCAAAATGCAGATTGTCACGGTCACCCACGGCAAACACAGACACTTAGTCGCCTACGCGGTAAGTAAACTGGTGTGCCGTTCGGAGCAAACTCTGAACACCGTTCGCTTCCACGTGCGCAGTATTTCTTTTTCGATTACGTTGGTATGCAAATATTGACAGAAACAGAAGCGCCACGTGTCCTGTGTCTGCATCGATCCGAATATATATATACCCCTCTCGCAACTTTCGCTGCGGGTCGCGGCTCAACGGCCCTCACAGTTTGGAGGCGTCCGAGGACGAGGTTGTATCTTCCAGCTGCGGCTGTTACGGGCACTTTCAGCTCTCAATCGGCCCGTGCATATTGGCGAAGCCGAAAGAAAAAAAAAGTTACAGACCTTTCGGCTGCACCCACCACGGAATATCACGTGAAAGCGATCGCAGTCGTTGCCAAAGACTGGCGTTCCTCGGCCTTGCGACGCTGGCATGCGACGACCGTTGCTGTCTAGTCGGGCTCAATTGTCGGTGGTCACTGTCCGCTACGGGAGCGCGCCTTGGCGCTCTTGTGCAATCCGTCGTTCTCCAATCGCTTCCGTCGACCCGCCGTGGTTGCTCAGTGCCTATGGTGTTGGGCTGCTGAGCACGAGGTCGCGGGATCGAATCCCGGCCACAGCGGCCGCATTTCGATGGGGGCGAAATGCGAAAACACCCGTGTACTTAGATTTAGGTGCACGTTAAAGAACCCCAGGTGGTCGAAATTTCCGGAGTCCTCCACTACGGCATGCCTCATAATCAGAAAGTGGTTTTGTCACGTAAAACCCCAGCATTTAAAAAAAAAATCACGTCCGTCGTTCTTCGGCAGTTTCGTTGGGTTTCGTTTCTTCAACGCCACGAATTGGCTCCCTGGTTGCTGCATTCTCAATCGCTTGGCCACGTCTTCTTCATCGGTCGACGCCCGCTGTCTCTGTCATCGAGCTCATTGTTGTTCGCTGCACTTGGTACGACGAATCTTTTTTTTTAGACATTTTCGGAAACCATCCCGATTCACTTTTCTTATTTGTTTCACACATACGCACGCAGAAGTTCACGTGAAAAGAAGAAAATACTGTGCACGCGAAACGAGCGTATGAAGAGGCTTCACAAAGACAAAGGCGAAATCCAGGTTTGTAGGCTAGTAGTGCTTTCGCACTAAAGCTATACTATCGTCCCGCGGTCACGGCAACGATCGACGTCATACTAATAAATACAGCAGCGCTTGAGAAGGCGAAAGTAGAATATGCAGGGACAGCACACAGCGCTCAGTTCCAAACTGTTTGTTACGAGCAATGCGCACATTTTTAGAGCTTTCCCTATGACGATCATCGGTGCACACCACGGCGTTGGCTCGGTGAATGGCTTGATGGCACCAATGTTCTTCATGCGTTGTAGCTGCATCTTTTTCTTGGCAAAGAGATGCAGTGGCACACGGCGAGGTGACGTCACAGTAAAGGGTAAAGTGTCACAGTGAAGCCGCAACTCTATATCGTACTCGCTCTGAAGGTTTCCGAGGCCCTCGAACACGTCAGGGAACTGCTCGACTTTGAGTGTACCAGCCAGTGAAACCGCGTTAGAGAACAGTCCAAAGTGGTTGATCGCCGGTTTGCCGAGAAGGTTGGTGCGCAATGTCGGCAGGACGTAAACATCCTCGAGACCATAATGTCCGTCCAATGAGAAGTTCATTCGGGCTACGCTGGATATCTTCAGTGGTCGTCCGCCCGGACTGTAGAGGCCGCATTGTGTCGACGTTAAGGGAAGGTTCTGAAACATTTCTCGTTACGTGGGCTCGGGGACAACGATCTCGTCTGTTCCGTTGTCTATCTTGAACTTCCCTTTGTTTGGTTCGACTTGCACGGAGATTTCCCACTTGAGTGCCGAAGGATATATGTTGCAGTGGCAAGAAAACCTGGCTCCTCTGCGACGCTTTGTATGCTGGAGTGGACCTGTAGACTGCGGAGAATTGTCCTTTCTTTCCGCAGAATTGGCAAGACGCGTCTTTGCCAGGACAGTAAGCCCGGCTGTGGTGATTCCTTCCGCACCAGCCGCAGGTTTTCGTTTCCTTGTGTGCGGCAGCTCGCATTACGAGGGTAGGTAAACGAAGTCTTGCCTTGCTGTTCGGCGGACCTCAACTCGAACTGTTGTTTTAAAAGCGCAGAAGCAGAAGAAGAATGCACAGAGAAACGAAGACTTCTCGTGCTCGTTGCAGCTTGACCGAATAGCATGTACTGCTGCGTCTTCCTTTGATCGGCTCAAGCACAGCTCTGCCTGTTGTAGCTGCACCGCTTCGAATTGACGAGGAATTGTAAGCACCATCGTCAAGCTGAGGCATGATTACAGCGGCAGTGACTTCACAACCTTGTGATCCCAGAAGCTGGCTACTAGTATTTCTCCAATCAGTTCGCGAAGGCTGCCCTAACTGCATGTCTCTGCCAGGACATGCAGTGCTGTAGCGGACTCTTCGACGCACTCGACTTTGAGCTGGACTCGCGCGTTGAACTTGCCTCCTACGAAGATGACGTTCTCTTTTTTGGGGGGAATGAAGTGCACGATTAGGATTCTTGTAACACACGTTCGAATTTCTTCCAGTCTGCGGATGGCAACCAAAGCGTGAGCGGGACGTCTTCTGCTTGCGGGCCCATTTGATAAATTAACGCGTCAACCTGCTGCTCCTCGGGGCTATACTCTTAGAGCTGACACAGCGCGATACGTGAGAAAGCTATTCTTCCACTGGTGCTCTGTCCGAGCCCATGGTGAACATAAAGGGTTCCGGCAAGTTGATTTGGAATGTCTGGTACTACGACGTGCCAACGTGTCGCGGCAATCGCCTTGTGAAGCGTACATCCGAGAGGCTCGCAGGGCGTCCTTGTATCTTTGTGTTGCCCGTAGCTCAGCAGAACAGTGGCGTTCAGGCACGATGCCTCCTTGCTGACCCGACGATTAGAGGAGTGTTGGCGTTAGAGGTGGTTGGCTCCAAGGAGGCGCCCACGTTTCGTTCTGGACGGAGCTGCAGTCGGCACCTACCACTTCTAATACCATGTTGGACGGAACGCCTCAAGGGCGCAAGGCCTGTGGCGCGTGAAGTGTATTGGTGACTGCGCTGTCGAAAAAGACGACGTACTGAACCGTTAGCCACTTGAGTCGGTAGACGTTCCCGTAAGGTGAAATCGTGCGTCTGCATTTCGAAAGATGTACAGATCGAGTCGAGTTCGTTCCACAGAAGTCCGGCGACTTTCGGTTCGTGGAGGGAACCGGCATCTAGACGCTTTATGGGCGCGCCTGGCTGAGTAGACGTTCTACCTCTCGCTGAAACAAAATATTATAGCAGCAAAAGGCACGATCACCACCTCGCTTGTGACTAAAAAGGTGATTAAAGTAAAGGTGACTAAAAAAACGTCGCGACAGCAGAAAGGCAAAGTTATCGTTAGGGTGACTAAAAATTCAGTACACTAGGGGCTTTCTCACTAAGTTAACGACAGTTCATTGCACCTGCTAAATACCAGGTCTACAGCTTGTCTTTTATTGTTGTTGCTTTCGGCAAGGCTGCTGAATCGGCTGCCATCTTAGCTGAACTGCACAGACCTATGTGACCCCCCGTGACTGAATGCGTGAACATCTGCGTGCACTTTCTCGTGTTACATATTCGTCTATGAAGGTTATACTTCTTTTTATGTTCTCTTTCTTTTCTTACTAAGAGCAGGGTACCCAGCGAAATCGCAAACCCGGTTAACGTCCTTGCCTTTCTCATCTATCTATCTATCTATCTATCTATCTATCTATCTATCTATCTATCTATCTATCTATCTATCTATCTATCTATCTATCTATCTATCTATCTATCTATCTATCTATCTATCTATCTATCTATCTATCTATCTATCTATCTATCTATCTATCTATCTATCTATCTATCTATCTATCTATCTATCTATCTATCTATCTATCTATCTATCTATCTATCTATCTATCTATCTATCTATCTATCTCATGAAGCCAAACACAATGAAGAAAATGAAAGCACTGGGAATTACCTTCGTTCTTTAATTGGCTAGTACGAATGATGAGTTAAAGGGGAATTAAAATCCACAAAAAAGCTACTTGCTTACGATGGGATGATGACGATACTCATGGTGATGATGATCCTTCAATATACGGCACGTAACTACAGGGGAGGAGGACCTAAGGATTGGGGGGGGGAGGGGCAGGGGGAGGACTTTGGACGCACTGATACCTACAGGGACGAATGGATAGCTAAGATAAGTTTGAACATTCTGGGAAAACCTTCGAACCAGATTACTAGATTATTGCCGTTCTTAAAAAAAAAGCTAATAACAAGAAGGTACCCTAAACAATTCAAGCTGAAGGGAATAAAGAACCATATGTATTCTCATGTAAGCTGATTGGCATGGTAACCATTTTGTTGGTTGGATGACATCAAAGCTTCAAAAATATCCTTGTAGCTAAAACCCAGGGCTGAAGCTCCTAAAGAAAGCAAGACCAAGGCAATCAAATTTTATGCAAGTTTGAGCAGCACCCACATCTTTTTCATTATGCCTGCTTTGCTTTACGTACATATCCGTTTTTTTTATCACCCTGTTCGCACCTGTGGCATATCAATAAATTCTAACAACAAAGGTCATCAGGCCTCCGTTGAGAGACGTTGTTTGCGATTGGTCGATGGCAGCGTGGCAAATGTCATTGTTGAACGACGTGTGCATGGAATCTCCGCTTTACTCACTCTGGCATAAAGGCGAACAATTACCGCCGACAATCACCAATGGTCTAACAAAAATAATTTTAAGAATGGAATGTCACACTTTTCCTTCCACGATGCCTTCTAATGCACACCGGCGTTAATAAAGTTGACATGGTATCGGGAATTTAATAAAATGCGACCGATTACTGACTCGCTTGACTCGTATGCGACATTATGCTATGCCCGGGAGAGGTGACAGGTCGTGTCTTTTAGGGCACCAGATCCTAACGAGATAAACTTCAGCTGGTTTTAAAGGTTTAACTTCTTGTCATTTGTAAACCGTTTCTTTCGGTGCCCTAACGCTACAAGAAAGCTTCTCGGCGCTCGTTTCACCCATGCTAGCATGCACACCTGCACTTACACTCACGCTCACGAACTCGTACACACGTACAAACACATTACGTAAACGGCATCTGAGAATAGGTAAAAGTAAAGTAAACTCAAACTGACAATCTGTTAACACGATGTTTTAATGCGACTACCATTCCTATCCCCACTTCAGACACCTTGTATTTGTCTATATCTCTATTTATTCCAGCCCATTTCGCTTTGTGATGTTTGGGCGCATCCTTAAAAGACCTCATCGTGACTGGTGAAAAGGCACAAAACAGACTAGAAGGTGACAAACAACTTTCACGGCGTCCTTCTTCTGCGTTGTGTCGTTCTCGTCGATCTCGTTCTCGTCGTTCTCGTCGTTCCACCATCAAGCCTGGTAGCGGCAGCTGCCCGATCTGCCCATGACAGTATCGTCTGGGTCTCTTATGCCATCGTCAAGTGCCAATGCATCGGGAAAGCTCCCCGTGACCGAATTCCAATGGGCTTACGTTGGCCGACCGGAATTCGGTCCATTTCGCAAACGTGGGTTCTCTAGATCCGGAGGGAGCAAAGGCGACAAAAGAGTAGCATTTTCAAACGGCTGCTCCGTTCGCATCGGAACGACTGGCCATTTCGAATGGGAAATTAGTGGGTGCAAAAAAGCAATACGGCACCCTCCGCGGGAATGATCTTGTTTCAGTGCACTAACAGCAGAACTCTCTGCTGCACTCTCTCTGCACCACGCTTGTCGCACTCGACAATCGCCTCCTTAACGTAATTGGAAACCTTGGGCTCTTGTTTCAGAAGCAGCTGCGTTTGCTCGATTTTGGTTTGAAGCGCTGCTGTTCAGTCTGTGAACATCCAGACACCGTGAAAGACTGTGAACTTTGTCAGGCGTCCCGTCGCGTTTGCGTGGACAGATATATTTTCATATCTTTCTGTGTTTCCTGCCCTTTATTTTTCTATTTGCTTTTCCCCGGCATGGAGTAGCCATTCGCGCATTGTGGTTAATGTCTTAGCCTTTCATCTCCTCTTCCACTCTCCATCTGTGTCCGGTCCCGGTAGCACGTCCTTTAGTGTCAGTTCTGTTTTTTTTTTTTTTAAGAATAACAGCAGAGTCCAACAGAGAGACATACGCCAAACACGCATTGAGCACGTCGCAGACGACGCTCAAGCAACTTGGTCACTATATGATCGTTTTCGCCGAAAAGCAACCAATCCTCGTGAGACGCTGGCTGCTTGATATTTCACCTGCATGGCTAGAACTGCGAGGCTGCTGAACCAATTAGCGGCTCAGGAGCCTGACAGGAGCTCCGAATACCCTGACGCCTATTTCACGCCAACGTCTGCGGTTCAAGCTGACGTCACACGTCCACTGCTGTTTTCCTTCCTCTTTTTGTTGTGGGAGGAACCGAGAAAGCACGTGTCACCGCAGTGCATTCCGAAGCTCTTGTATAAGCGATGATTCCCTACAAGTAACAGAAACCGATCATGAAGGCTGTGCTTTTGCCGGTTGCATGCAACGGAAGCGACTGCCCAGCCAAAAAGACGTCATAGCCGCCACATTTAGACGTCACCTATATAACGCAAGTAGAACGCGGCGAAAGACACGCACTGAGCTTGCGGCCCGTCAGTCAGGATGGCATAAAAATGTTAGTCTACTCAAAATAAACACGGCGTGTCTTGTTGTCTTGTCTTTTATAGTTTTTAACCTCGATGACTGTTGACCGAAACCCGTTCGATGCGGAAGCGCACGCGAACGTCGAGACGGGCCAATGACGCGGCATTTCGGTGCAGCGACAGGGAAGTCGCGCTTGCCTGTCGATGGAAAGTTCGGTGGCCGTGACTCGCTCCTTGGTCGCCTGTTGCAGTAGGTCGTGTGACCTCTGTAACTCGCGGGCCTGAAGGTTCTGTCTTAACCTGTCGTTCCTTAAAGATCGCCACCTGTTCCCGCGGCAGTCCTTTGCCGCCTCCTAAACTTGAGAAGGCTACAAACGCGTTTAGTTCACCGTCGAACGCAGGTAACAGCTAGCTTTGTCGGCACGTTATCAAGCGTACGTTTTTTTTTTATTTGAGAGCGCAATTAGGCGGGAACTCAGGGAGAATTTTTGTCGTCACCGTTTCCGTGATGTTCCAAATAAAATCGAATGTGCGGGGAATGAGCGGCTGGCGCGCCGCACTCAGCGGTCACGCGAGCGCAAGTACCCGAGGTCAAGTCGAGAAGGACGGGCGGCTTGATGATCGCCGTCTTCTCGCGCGCCCTTTGTTGGAACTAACATGACCGAGCGTCGAGAGAGCTCTCCTTCTCATATTTGCACGATCATCGTGCGCTTGCATGAGTTACGAGTGAGAAGGGGGAGAGAGAGAGATCCGGGGACTATTCTTGGCGGCCTTTGCGAGGTCTGAGGAACTTCCTATACATATAATTCTACATACACATACGTATATGTAGCGGACGGCACGGTTTGTTCCCGTCAAATTGCCGCGCAGCGAAGCGGCGAAGCTTTTTTTTTTTTTGTCTTCAGTGATTGGCCTACACTCTAAGAACAGTAAACACCCTTTGACGTGCCCCTTCTGCCACACAACGATAATCGTCATCTGCCTTGATGCGTTTCCTTTCTTTAACGCTGCGAGCCCGCAACTTTCCAGTAACGAACGGCACGCACGTTATCAGAAGAGGCACTCCAAAGGGTGTACACTTTTTTATGCTGATAGCGCGTGTGCCGTTCGTTACTGGAAAGTACCGGGCTCGCAGCGTTAAAGAAAGGAAACGCATCAAGGCAGATGACGATTATCGTTGTGTGGCAGAAGGGGCACGCCAAAGGGTGTTTACTGTTCTTGGAGTGTCCGTCAATGCGTACCCGTAGCGTAAGGTTTGCCGCTTCGCAGTGCGTCTTCTGCGCTCTGCCCGTACTGCGGTCGCCGGCCACATTAGGAGCACGCGGCACGTTGGCAAGCTCTGCGCATGCGCCAGCCAGCCATGGACAAGAACTTAAGTATAACCTTCAATTGCATATTTTACATAAGGGCAATTCGCACCAGTAATGTGTCATTATTCGTTCACCTGCGGCCGCTAAAGCCGCTATACCGTGCTCGAGCACTTGCCCCTGCGCTTACCGCCAGGTCACTTCGCTCCCCTTGGCAGGAACCCTCTACTTTGAGACAAGCGCCCGCGTTGCCTGTTGAAGGCCTTCCAGATCCGTACCTGGGAGAGCTAGCTAGATGCAAAATAAGAGCTGGCCGAAGCGACAAACATGTTCCTCACGACGCCAGCGTTGCAACATCGAGTGCTCGCGGTCATCGAGTGAGGTTCGTGCGTGTGTCTGCAAGCGCATGACGCCATGCGCGATTAGCTGGTAGGAGAATGTTGACTGTTCTTATACGGTCTAGAAAATTGCGGACCTTACTGTGTGTAAGTGTGTAATGCCTGGCTATCGCTGTCAGTGATTCGCACTTCGGGCGAAACTGCGACTTTTTTCTTCGAATGAGTCCTTCACGACGGGCTATATACCGGGCGGGTGTCTAGGCGAACACTTTCAAACAGTTGCCTGTGGAAGATAGTACAATTCTAGTTCGTGATCTGGTCTACTCGAACAGGTGGACATTACTTGCACCAAAAAAAATGAAGTGCATAATCTGGTAATAAACAAAAAATCACTAATGAAATTTTAATGAAGTACCTTATAGCGCGTACTGCAATTTGCAAATTCTATAACCGGGGAGTTCGCAAGGCGGATACACTTAGAACTAATTCTTAGGGTGACACCAGTTTAGAGATATTAATTCCCGAACTTTGCGGAGAAATTCATTGGCGTTCCAGTTACTTTTGTGCTTCAATGCATACAACGACGCTTCTTTAAGAAATTAAGTGGAACGAAAGTGCAGTTTTTACCACAACTTTGACGGCGCATATCTATCTCGTAAATAGTGTCATTCACACAATTATATTCAAGTGAATATGCCTTGCAATCTCACCCGCCAGAATTCGTAGATTGTGTTATTGGCAATAAGGTGAATATTTAGGAACTCAATTAGTAAATATTTGTTAATTAGTCAATTCTGCATTTCAATTTCTTGTGTAAGAAATGTCCGCCTGCTCGAGTAGACCAGCAGCCCACGGGATAGAATCGTGTTATCTGCCAAAGGCAATTTTTACAGAATTTTGAAAGTGCCCGCTGAAACAGCCCTCTATGTAAACAATGCTGCTAACGAAAGTTCTCCTGCACGTGCGTTGGTCGAAGGCCTTCGAGATTTCCACGAAGACCCGCGCAACTCCGTCGACTCGATAAATTGCTGACTCAGCGGCCCTTCAGTTAGCTTCCCATGCGCCAACGCATATGTCACCGTTGACTCGATAGACAACCAATTTGTTCGAATGCCTTTGAAGTGCCCGAGTGACACTGATATAAGAGAGCGACCGCGTAGACAGAAGAATGAGGAGAAATACAGGAAACCCATTCTTCAATACGGCAGAGAGGTCGTCATGAAGTCAGTTTCTATACCCTGCTGAGTGGCGGGGGTGAGAGAAAGTCGAGAGAGCATAGAATCTTTAAACTCACGTAGAACCCTGTAAAGGTACTGAAAAGACGGGATCTAATAAGTGCATTCGGAGCCGCTGAGTTAGCGGAATCAAAGAAGTCAGTGGAGTCATTTTCTTTAAATACATATATATATATATATATATATATACATATAATATGTATTTAAAGAAAACGACTCCACTCCACATATACTCCATTCATATATATATAATCCACTCCATATATATAATGTCCGTCGAAGCAGAACATACGGGTTCTACCGGTATACGCCAGTGCTTCTGTTATCTTGAAATTTTGAATTTCATCACTTATTTCTATCGAACTTTTGAGAGGCGTGTACTCGCGTTGCCAAGGTTTCCAAATAAAAAAATTAACCGGCATTTTCTTCAACAACTCACAATCTACAGAAATATTTGTTTTGTGTCTCAGCTTCATAGAACTGATGTCACTTTGCTTTGTTTTTATAATCTTTGATTCAAACGTTTTATTTTTTCGTGTACAGTGTTAGAAAAAATAAGTAGCCGGCGCTGCCTACCCTACTGAAAAACAAGAACGTATTCCCCGTAATTCCTATACCCACTAACACATGACATATGGGGAAAACGAACTTTTGGTCGGGAGCCTCCATGTTTCATATCGGATTACTGGTTACGGTAGTTACGCGTAATACCGATTATTCAATAGTGTAAAGACACGGAAGTCACATCAAACAAACTAATCATAATCATCTTTGAAGAAATTGCACAAATGAAGACGGCATATGAAACTAGACAACTAGCGCCCATATTTGCAATATTCTCGTGCGCTAGAATTGTTCGTAAGAGAAAATTTCAATCAGTCCTGATGCTAGACATATTATTAGCGAATATGGTCGGCAGATGGCAGAACAACAGTTACGAACAAAAAGCGTTGTGAATTCGAGCCCAGGACCTGCTGTCCCCTGTGTGGTGTTGTTTTGAGCTGTTTTTGCCGAGATCAATTGCATTTCATCGTGCCTCATAGTTACTACTTTAAAAGGAGAACTACCTTGCGGTCAACTCTGATTTACGCCATTCAAACACTTGTAAAGCGCAGAAATTCTCTTATCAAAAACAGCTCGACCAGTTTGAAATAACCGTATTGCAATTCGGAGAAGTTAAATTATAGTAACTGTAGCAGGCATGATTATGACTTCGGACCTCAAATTTTCTAACCGTTTTCGAAAATGAGGAAGTTTCATCGACAAAAAAAATAAAGAAGGTTGAAATTTACAACGCCCTAAATCTGCAGCAAATACAGGTATCTGAGTTTCGTCAACTGCATCTCCTAGATCATCCCAAGAGGATGAATGTGAAATGTCAATTTACAGTCTGCGTGGAATTATTGCAATGTTTACGAGCGTTTTGGAAAAGTTCTAAAAAATTTGTGGCATTCTTGTATTATTTGAATAACATATTAACTGTATCATTTAGATGTATTATTAGCTGAAATTTACGTAGTTGCGATATCTAATATTTCTTTTCCGTGAGCTACACAATATTTAAAAACAAGAACTTTCAAAAAATTCGAAAAGCTTCCATTCCATTTTTTTTATATTGGTGGCATAAATCGAAATAAGTTATTTTATAAAATTGATGGTACACATCGATTATGTAATTCTTGCAGCTCATAGATTTTAAGCTCCTACAAACGCAGCAAACACTTTCAAAAATCGGTGCAGTGGTTTTCTAGAAAAGTGATTACCCCGCTTCCACATATTTACATGGGAGCGCACGAGCTTAAACTTCCTGTTAAGTTTGTTATGAGAGATATTTTTCAGGCCGTAGAAACTTTTAAAAAAATTTTGATTAGGGAGTATAAAGGCTGGGAAACACGTTATAAGGTATGTTGATGCGACGCTTAAGTTGTCTCGAAGTGTCGGACTGACGTCATCGGCATTCTCGTAATGTAACACGCAGAGAAATTTGTTGACACTGCGCAGCTATATCATACCATAGGCTAGGGTTTTGTTGCTCTTTTACAAACAAATAGGAGTGGGGGGGTGCTACAGTCCTTGCGGCTCTCGCTTTGTCGTGGCCAGAGCCATCAATCAGTGTAATGTGACGTCGTGCCAATTCCTAAACACTGAAGCCTAAACTTGTTCGCATAAACATGTATTAGTCTAAAATACATAGGCATCTCTAAAATATATTACATGTATTAGGCTGAAATACATAAGGGGCTCTAGTGCCTTTAAGCATTGTTTTTTAAATGTTTACAGCGCTTAAACCTTCATTTACCGCAAAAGAAGACAAATCAGAAATGTCGGGAGGATCATAAGCATAACCTTACAATTACCGGTAATATCCAATTATAAGAACGTTTCGGTATTCATAGTATTTCTCTTGGAAATAAAAAAAAGGTACAGTATGTGGAACTCCCGACCGAGGTTTCAGGCATTCATAGTAAGGTTCGTTACAGCGCAACACAAGCCAAGGACAAAAGAAGGTATAAAACAACGACACAGCGCCATGTCGGGCGTTTTATACCATCTTTCGTCCTTGTCTTGCGTTGCGCTGTAACGAAGCTTACTATGAATCCCAACCGACTGGCCCAACATGCCCTTTTGATGCAAGGTTTCAGGTATATGCTTTATCTTCTTTTTTTTTTTTAGGTTCTCTATTGCAGGTATGTCGGAGACAAGATAACAGTGCGTCACATAGTGATCGAGTGAACGGCGAGATCGTGATCGGCAGCTTGTCGTGTCCATCACGTGACGTTTGCCATGCGATAAGTCCGCGGGGAACATTGACCTTTTGCGGCTCTGTACTACGCCATGTGTGCTTTTATCTGCCAGCTTGGTGCGCGTCAAAGCCAGTGAACGTGTGTGCCGTCAGTGCGTTTGTCGAGCGTAGCTGAAAGAATACAAACTGACCCCCCTTTCTCTTTTTCATTTTTCGCGGCAAGAAACGACACCGTACGAAGCAATCTCTGCGCAATGGCCAATTAAACTGACGGTGCGCTCGGACTGTGGTCAGCATTGAAGCCAATCAACTTTAGACGGCCAGCACGACAGATATATGGGCTAAAGCGCTGCAACGCGTGTAGAACGCCTCTCCGTTAGAAATTGAAGTACAGTGTTTCAAATGCCAAAACCACTTTCCGGTTATGAGGCACGCCTTAGTGAAGGACTCCGTAAGTTACGATCCCCACCTGGGGTTCTTTAACATGAACCTAAATCTAAGTACACGGGTGCCTTTCACGTTTCGCCCCCATCGAAATGCGGTCACCGTGGACGCCTCACCGTAACCGGGTCCCGCCAGCTCGGGTTCACACAGAAAGCTAAGGAAACCTCACTATCACCGGTACACTTTAAAGCTTTTTTAACGTGCTAACGCAAGCGAAAACACAAGAAAGGAAGGAAGGAAAAAGTGAAGAAGGAAAGGCAGGGAGGTTAACCAGTTTAGCTTAACCGGTTTGCTACCCTACACATAGGAGAGGGATCGGGGCGATGAAAGAAGGGGAAGGGGGAGAGGGAGAGAGAGCACATAGCACAGCGCACATACATCCATCAATCTGGCATGGTACGTGATATCGCTGTCACAGCCGCTTGTCCGATCCCGTCTCTTTCAAAAACCGAAGTAGTCCCTTTGTCGCCTTCACGAAAACACAACGTGGCTTACTTTGAGTGCTGTAGCAAGCCCGAATGTGCTTATATTGCGCGCAGACAAACTTCGCGCCATTCAGGTTTCTCAGCCTCATCTCCTTTGGACAGCGGATCAGCCTGTGCCGTTATTGACTTGAATGCGGCCTTCGCGGTGAAGCCTGCTTTTCCGGCCAAGTAGCAACTGGAACAAGGCTTCAGATGCCTTCTGTCCAATCTGGAGTCGTGTATAACTAGAGTATTTCAGCGAACACTTTCAAATTTTAAAAAAATTGTCTGTAACAGGTAGCGAAATTCTAGTGCATGAGCTAGTCTACTCGAACAGGCGGATATTACTTGCTCTGAAAAATAAATGAAATGCAAGAATCGACTAATTACCAAGAATTTACTAATTAGGTTTTAGCTAATTGCCTTATGACACATATCGCAATTTATAAATTCTAGCGGGTGAGACAGCAAGACGTGTGCATTTGAACATAGTTGTGTGGATGAAATCATTTACGGGATATGCGCCGTCAAACTTGCGGTGAAAATGCATTGTCGTTCCGCTTACCTTACTTAAGAAAACGTCGTCGCATGCATCGAAGCACAAAAACAATGCATTTCTCCGCAAATTTCGGGAATTAACGTGTCGAAACTGGTGTTATCCTGAGAATTCGTTCCAAGTGAATCCGCCTTGCGAGCTCCCCGGCTAGAATTTGTAAATATCAATACCTGCCATAAGGTACAATTACATTAAAAATATCAATTAGTGATTTTTGTTAAGTAGTCGATTGTTCATTTCATTCGTGTTTTTTTGTGTGTGTGCATTATACTCAAGCTCTTCGAGTAGACCAGCTCATGGACTGCAATTGCGTTATCAGCCGCAGGAAATTTAAAAAAAAATGTTTGAAAATGTTCGCTGAAACATCAATTATTGCACGGCGAGCATTGGAACGAACGTCTGAGCCATCAGTGATGCGACCACGTGTGCACGTTTTAGCTGCTACAGGCCGTGACGGCGCACGTGTAGTAGGAGACTATACCGTTGCCTACCGCGCAACTGTTGGTGCTGTCTGGCGCGGAGGTTTCTATTCGTTCTGAGCTAACTGTCGTCGTATGAGAAAACCGCCTAAGCTGGAGGATATTGCCGCGACTAATTAAAGCATGAGATGTTTGATTACGTGTGTGTTTGGTTGTTGGTTTGTTAGCTCCTGCCCATGCTTCCTGCCCAGTCCCTGCCCATATATATATATATATATATATATATATATATATATATATATATATATATATATATATATATATATATATATATATATATATATATATATATATATATATATATATATGCCTCATTCTAATAAATTAAAAATATAAAGAACAGGCCCCATGACATTAACTAGCGCACATGCGCATGGGCAGGCACAAACAACCAAGCACACAAGTAAACATACATCTCATGCTTTAATTAGTCGCGGCAATATCCTGCGGCTTAGGCGGTTTTCTCATACGACGATAGTTAGCCCAGAACGAATAGAAACCTCCGCGCCAGTCAGCATCAAGAGGTGCCTGTTTTGCTGACACGCAGCATATATATATATATATATATATATATATATATATATATATATATATATATATATATATATATATATATATATATATATATATATATATATATATATATATATATATATATGCTGCGTGTCAGCAAAACGCCCCCAATCCGATGTTACGCGTTGGTGAGTTTCATGCCAGTAAAATTGAAAAGACGGGAAATTCAATCGTCAGCATCGAACGAAGGCTGTTTCCGTGGAATATTATTACATAGAGTAATCCTATTTGATTCAATCTGGACTCCTTGCGCCTATCGCTGGTCCCTGCTTGTTGTTCTGTCGTTAATTGTTGAGGATATAGAAACAGCTATCTGGTGTTCAGTAAAGGAATATATTGATAGATGAGACAACCAGGTCGGTGATCAAAAAGGAAGTGTCAACAGTTGGATGTTCCCATTGTACCGTAAATCTACAGAAAGGTACGCAAACTTACCAAAAAATTGTGTGAGTCAATAACAACAAAGCAATTCCATGAGAGCGCTTCCTTGTTTTGAAACAAACCAACTTGATTTTTAGAACTTCGTTTGTCTCGCTTCCTTCATAAGTTCGCGAAAGTCTGGGAACCACCTGAAGGCATAGAGCCTGACGAAAGCAAATATGAAGAAGAACCAATTGCGGAAGCGAAAGAAAAGTTAGGATGTATTCAAATCCTAGCAGCTCATACGTCAAAGATATATAGCTAAGCTGTGTAACAGATTACGTAGCGCATCGTAGACACATCGAGGACACCAGAATTATTTTTGTTATTTGGTTTGCTCGCACAAATAAAGTACAGAACATTTCATAGCAGCAGTCATATCAGGCGTGCATTTGGAAATGGAGGAGGAAACATTGAAGAGCCCGATGAGCTATCTCTCTCCACGAGAGGCACTTGGTACTCCGAGATTGGGATCGACTGGGAGCGTCCGGGTTAACTTCGCCTACGACACGCTACAATCTTGATAGTATTAAGGCTCTTAATACGCTGTGTGATTAGACCTATGTAGTGCCTAAAGTGTAAAAAAATTTGGTCACATGCAATCTTTCCGCAAATGACTCATAGCTTGCGCTAACTGTGGTGGAAACCATCACGCAAAGTACCGCGAGAGCGAGAAAAAAGTGAGTGCACCGATTCCAACGGTAACCACGACGCAACCTCAAAATGGCTGTCCTACGTTTCAAGCGGCAGCAAAGGCTCTGAAGAAATTAGTTGCTCAGAGGGAACAGTGTCGATCTGGCCTCCACCAACCACCTCCTCCTGCCCCAAGAAAAAAAAAAAAAAATGCGCGGAGCCATAGTATGGTAGTTGCCAATGTCAAAAACAAACAAATGATACACCGTGCTGACTCACTACATCCGCAACGCGATACATAATCTGTACAAGTTGCGCAGCCTTAATTAATTGTCTAGTTGCAACCTGCAGAACGCAGTTGTCCCACCTTTCGGAAGTCCTACCTATTTTGCCACTGCCCCAAATACACCGCAAACGCTTCGCTCTATTCCGTCCAATTTCTTCGCTACACCGGAGTCTCTCTTTTTTTTTCTTTTTTGAACACTTCTTTATATGCGGGCTTAGTACCTCTCAATATCTACTATATCAGACGACTGTTTCTATATAGGGTATTGTTTTGTTTTTTATTTAACTTGACGAAATCTTTAGAAACTGCATGTGGAATATGGCACAATTCTAGCCCTTGAACTAGATTACTCGATGACGCGGTCATTTCTTCTACAAGAAATCTAAGTGCTTAATTGAGCAACTAATATAAACTCACTAAGTAGTCTTTAATTAATTACTTTGCGCCACAGATTCCAATACCCGTATTTTAGCTAGCGAGCTTGCAAGGCATGTATACTTGGACATGAGGACGGCACCCGCTTTCCGATGCGCGCCGTCAAAGTTGCAGTAAATATTGACTTACCTTTTTAGAAAACGCTGTTTTATGCATTGACGCACGAAAGTAGCTGCAACACCAGTGCACTTCGTCGTACACCTCGAAAATTAATACGTCACAAATGGTGCAGTCCTGAGAATTCATTCCGAGTGGATAGTAGACCTTGCGATCTCACCGGCTATACAATACGTAAATTGAACTATGCGTCGTAAAGTAGTTAATTAAAGCATCAATTGGTGCAATTGTCGTAATTGTTCGATTAAGCATTTTGATTTCTCGTGGAAGTATTGGCCGCCGGCATATCGTCGAGCAATTTAGCTCAAGGGTTAAAATCGTGCTATCTGCCAGAGGAAATTCTTAACAATTTGGTGCAGTTAAATAATAATACACCTGTCGCTGCTACACTGCATAATGCGCCATGTACAACGCAATGTACAGTGCACTGTAGCGACCACGATGACAAATGCTACCACCACCACCGCACAAGAAACCACTGTGGAATATCACATACCTGCAGGAGTCGCTGCTCAGGCGGTTTGGCCTCCACAGGGCAATATTGAGAGTTTGACTTCAGGACGTGTATTGAAGATGAGTCAATCCAGAGACTTGCTGGAAATTGTGCACTATGCAGACGTGAACGAATTCCTGCGTTCTTTTTATATGCGTTTGCACTCTTACTATAGCTTCCATAGGTCGCATTATGTGGAACACATTTCAAAAAGTGTTTCACTTACTAAGCGAACCTATATGTGGAACGAATGCGCGTGACGGTTGGCTCTTCCTCCGGTCGAGCTTCCAGCCACTGCTAGTGTATATCACTGCTAGTATTGCACCACTTAAGATTCATTACGTAAGCGAAACGTCGCTCGAGATAGCTTTCACGAGCTAAGTGGAACATATATACAAAAAAAAACGCTCCACTTAATAAATATTGAGTGGAACGAAACTAGGAGTGCGCTACTTTGCGTTAATGCGCCCCCACCACGAGGAAAGGAAAAAACTCGCCCATTCAGCTTCGCTGCAAAACAAAAGACGCCGAAAACAATTGCGGCACAATATTTGAGCGGTGCGCAGCTGGCAGAAGTTGCGAGTTACGCAGAAAACCGGGCGGGAAGGGCCCATAAACATCGCCCATTTCGCTCTCACAATGGCCACAAAGACAAAGCGCGCCGTGAAAAAGTCGGAGCGTGTTTTGAAATTCAGCGAGAAGCGCAGGCGGTTTTCGAAACTGTTTCTTCTGTTCATCAAAATCTAAGCGAGCGTATGTGGCCCCTAGCGTGAGTCGTCTGCTCGAGACACACTCCAAGCCGTCTGCTGTTTCGACAGCAGCGATGGGTGCGGTTATGACAGGCCGCGCAATGGGGAAAAAACGGCACCGAGCGCGACGCCAGGTCCAGACGCGACACGCTCGCAGTGGAGCGGAAGTAGATTTCTCAACTTCCGGTTAGATTGGTTCGAGCAGGCGCTGCTGCCCCGGTTGCGTCGGCACATCGCGGCATAATTGGAACGGCTGAGTCGCTAAAAGCTGAAGGACTCTGCATCGAGGGACGTTGACATTCGCGTTTGAGTAAGAGCGCGAGTGGCTGCAGTCAAAACCGTACAGCTTTCCACAATGCTTACTACACGGATCTCTGGCGCTTCAATCGATCAGCTATAAAGGGACTTAGGAGTAGAGTGCATAGATTTGTCTAATCTTCAGGGTTTTGGCTCCAGGCGGTCTGGTGATTGTGTTTGTTACATCTGTTAAACTTCTAAGCAATCGTAGCTTTCCAGACACAGTATGACAAGCAGTCCCGGTGCGCATGCGCAAACGTTGCAAATTTTTGCGTTCATCAGGCAATATTTTGTTGATAGTGATCAAATTGAAAGCTGAGAAATCGCTTCAAGCCAGAATAACGAAGTTTGCACGAATATGTGTGCTACGATATTATTTACATGTTGGCTGAACCGCCATATCTACAGTTCCGAAAAGACTCTAGCACTGGAGTTCGGTGTAGTAAACTTTTAATTAATGCATTAATTTATGGGGTTTTACGCGCCAAAACAACATTCTGATTATGAGGCACACCATAGTGGAGGATTCCGGAAATTTCGACCTCCTGGGGTTCTTTAAAGTGCACATAAATCTAAGTACACGGGTGTCTTCACATTTCGCCCCCATCGAAATGCGGCTGCCATGGCCGGAATTCGATCCCGCGACCTCGTGCTCAGCTTAGTAAACTTTTTTTAGGAAACTGCATGGTCAAAACGCTATACAGCTATACATGACTGTTTGGCTAAGGGAGACTCAAAACGTTTGCTTCAGTTTATCAGGAAGCTTGCGCTCCTCAGAAAGAAAGAATTGCTGTAGCGTCCGTCACAGTATCAGCCTTTTATTTTTATTTTTGCCTTTGCGTGAATAAAGAATTGCCTACACTTTCAATCAAAGTTCTGAATATTTTCGCCAACATAAGAGCAATTGACAGCAGTTTAGGGAGAGAGAGAAAGCAAGGACAGGAAAGGCAGGGAGGTCAACCAGAAGAGTATCCAGTTTGCTACCCTACACTGAGGGTGGGGGAAAGGGTAATAGAAAGAAGAAGAAAGGGAGAGAGTAAGCACAGAGTACGTGCGGGAGGGACACTATGCACAGGGACACTATAAACGGTCTCTTAAACCGGTGTACCTCAAGTATTGCAGTAATGCACGATTCGCTTTTCGTGCCAGTGACGGGTGTGGCCAGGGTCCGAGTATCTTTGACTCGGTGAAAGGTCGTAAGTCTAGTCGGTGCAAAGTTTCCTGCAGAGAGAGGCGTTGTGCATCGTAGCGGGGGCAGGTACACAATAGGTGCTCGGTGGTCTCGTCGCACCCACAGGAATCGCACATCGGGCTCTCGGCCATTCCCAAACGAAAGGAATATGAGTTTGTGAATGCTACTCCCAGCCACAAGCGGTACAGCAAGGTTGCTTCACCGCAGGAAAGGCTAGATGGCACTTGTAGCCGTAGCGTGGGGTCCAGTGTATATAATCGGCAGTTGAAGGCACCTGAACTCCAGAGATCAGGTTAGCAGTTTAGGACAGCAGTTTAGGTGTATACATTTAGTCATGGGATGAAAATGCAGGTTCATTTAGCTGTAATGGTAATTCGGTGAAGCCACACATTGTGAAATTATTCGCCTGCACTTGTCAAGCTTTTCAAGCTATTCAAGCTTTCTTTCAGAGCACCATGTCTGCAATAAATAAACAAAACAACCTTCGTCACTGATAAAGTGACGAAGCTTGACCTAGCCTCCCAAGGAGACTAGGGTTTAGTGCATACTTCTTCGCGGTATAATCACGTTCCAGCCCTGAGCTTGAGTTACACGTTCAGCAACGAGTATGCGTGAAGTCATTTCGCTATCTTTTTTTCCAGTCCTCCGAAAGGTTTTGCGGTCATCTGTATCACATTTAGCCCCGAATTACGCTGCACTGTCAATAAATGTGTCAGATTTAGTAAAGCAATGAAGGGGGCTAGTTGGTGAACGTTCATGGTTATATTGCGCTCAGTTTTACACAGACGATATTAAGGAAGGACAGGACGTGGACGGACGCTGCGTCCGTTGCGCTGCGTCCGTTGCGCTGCGTCCGTCCACGTCCTGTCCTTCCTTAATATCGTCTGTGTAAAACTGAGCGCAAAAAAACCATGAATGTGTCAGAGTACGTCACAAAATTTTGTTCTGAAGGGCTACAGACTCTTACGAAAGAGAACAAATATGGTAGGAATATTACTCGCGGGAGCTTAGTGGCTATGACATTGCACTTCTAATTTCCAACTCGCTGTTCGATCCAGGCCACGGTGGCAGCATTTTTTATGGATCGGCGAAATTATAAAACGCAGGAGTTTTTAAGTATTTAGTTGCACGTTACAGAACCCCAGGTGGTCAAATAGTCAAATATAATCCGGCGTCTCCAACTATACGGCATCTGTAACTAACGAAGGGTGTGCCGTGTCATGTGCTCTCTCTATCTCTTCTCCCCATCTTTCATCTTCCCATCCCGCTCCCATGTGTAGGGTAGCAAACCGGTTAAGCTAAACTGGTTAACCTCCCTGCCTTTCCTTCTCCACTTTTTCCTTCCTTCCTTCCTTCCTTCCTTCCTTCCTTCCTTCCTTCCTTCCTTCCTTCCTTCCTTCCTTCCTTCCTTCCTTCATAATCACATCGTAGTCTCGGCACATGACACCTTAAAATTTCATACCTATTATAGGGAGACCATTTGTGCATGCTCCAGTTTGCCCTCGTAAGTACAGAGTTACCACATTTCGAAGTATTGCACGGTCATTATAGTCGGCTTTTTTTCATAAAATATTTTATTCACCGTGCAAGACCACTTGTAAAAGATTGTTATAGGCTGCCGACATAACGAGGAAAGAAAAACTACTACACTTCATCATTGCTTACGAATTATAACACGTCGAACATTACCTCAAATATGGTAGTGCATTTCGTAAAAGTGGGTAATTTGTAGCAGTATTCGGCAGTGCGAGGTGAACTGAAGTAATATGTAGGGTGAGCAGAGGGATATATTAAACCGCAGTAGCAGCTTCCATGATTTTAATGCATTAGTATTTCTTAGGGTACTTCATGCTCTTTCGGGTTCTACGTTTGTGTTTATGTATGTTTCTATCTAACCGTTTTCCCGCCTACCACGGTCCCTGGGTAATCGGCGGTCGAATGGGTAGCACATAGGCCTGCTGTGCTGAGGTAACGGGGTTTGAAACCAACCCATGGATCCACTTGGGTCACTTAACACGTGGCAATGTGTGCCTGCGTGCTCGTCTTCAACGAACGTCTTTCCCGCGGTCGTGGGTCACTGTAGGTGCGAGACTTTGTGCACTCTTAAGCAAAATTACACCCTTTGGGTCGTATCTCGCCACACAACAATAATCGTCATCTGTCTTCTCTGCATTTCCTTTCTTCAACGCTTCGAGCCCGGTACTTCCAAGTCAGGAATGGCATGCGCGTTATCAGCACGACAGAGCGTTTCTCGACAGGAAGGTAGCGGGGGCAGCGTTTTCAAGGAAGGAAATGCAACCAAGGCAGATGACGATTATCGTTGTGTGGCAGGATATACACCCCAAAGGGTGTAATTTTTGCTGAAGGGTGTAGGGCCGCTGTTCTAAGAAACTCTTTGACGCATACTTGGAGCACTGGGTATTCACACTCGGACTGTGCTGGTGGTCTCTAGCGAACCTCTTTGATGCCAACTTGGGTCAATACGTATGTGCCAGTAGGTGTGCACCGCTCTTCAATGAACTTATTTGACGCCAACTTGGGTATAACTAAATGCGTGACACTGCAAACGTGCTGCTGCACAATAACGAAAAAGAACCCTGAAATTTATCCGATGCTCTAGCGGAATCAAACCAACCTCACGAGGGTTCCTCAAGGAGAGTAACCCGACACATCGGTTGCCTGCGTCATAAATACACTGGAAATGTGCCACTCCTCAATGAGCCCCTCGCCAACGTGGAGTCTCCGAGCACATGCCCCTGAATTTCCGGCAAGCGAGGGAGCAACTCTCAGCGTTCCCAAGCACCGGCGCGCCACGCTTCTCGTCTCGGAGGCAACGCGCAGACTTCCCGGCAGTGCCACAAGATGGCGCAGCGTGTCCAGAAAGAAACGCAAGAAAGGAGCCCGGTTGCCGTACGACGCGTTTCTGGGCGTTAGCACGCACCGGCGCGCCACATATCTCTGAGTCCACGCTCAGGCTTCGTGGCAGCGCTGCTAGATGGCGCCGGGGGTTCTTAGGGAAGCGCGAAAGATGAGTCCTGCTGCAAGGACACGCCTCGTATATAACTTGTTTTGACGGTGACAATACGTTATATCGCTATATTGATTCAATGCTAACGCATTGCAGACCGTCGACAGTCATCATGAGATGGCTTCTGCCACAGTTTTTTTCCTTGCGACTACAGCACAAACTTAGCAGGAAGAATTCACGTCCACAATCGTGGACACCGTCACGGAACCGGGGCTCGCTTTTCTACACAGTACATTGTATGCGAACGAACACGGTCGGCTTGGTAGCAACGTCAAAAGTGAGAACATGCTATAGGCCCGTACATTGACTTTCAACATCATCACCTTTCTATTTCTCTACCTGAGAGATTGTCGTAGGTAATTCATACGCAATGAACCTATGACTTTCACAGGCCTTGATTCAGTACCTCGAAAACGCACAATTTCTTCACCTCTTGGTGCCATTTAACTACCTATTCAGAGTTCATAACTAATACAGGCAGTAACGTTCAAGGGCCTCAAATACACTTAACTGGGATCATTTTACTTTCTTTATTTTTGTATTTTCGCACAAAACAGGAATTGCTGACCGAAGCAAAACTGCGAAATCGAAAGATATCTAAAAGCAGTTCCCGAGAAATGTTTAGTAAAGTAACGCAAAGAAAGTCCTTGATTCCCGTTTTATGCATATAGAACAATTGTTTTTATTATTCTAAATTTGAAGAAAAAAACGGAAAGATAGGCTCCCTTTAGGGCCACCTACACGAAGTCCCTCAAAACTCGGACAACTATAATGAAGAAACAAATACACGCAAAATAAACTCAATAACAGTTTAGCGGCCAATGCAAGAGAACTGCGTTGGCATTACGACACACCTCTTGAGGTCCCGGATGCATGATTTAATCCGTGTTCACCGCATTGCAAAGCGTTGTTAAGGAGCTCAATCGGCATACATCCTGCCTTTTCGAGGACTGAAGTACAACTCACGCTGGTCTGGAGCAAACCAGCGTCAGTTGCAATATATATGTAGTCTATTACGAGTGTGCGCTGAGCATGGCGACATAGTCATGAAAGAAATACTCACACGTTTAATAACAAAAAAAATATGCGATTGTTTTACCAACGTTTCGGCCGGGGGCCTAGCCTTAAACCGAGTGAACGAGACTGCAGAAGACGTTCGTTCTCAAATTGGGGACGAACGTCTTCTGTAGCCTCGTTCACTCCGATGATCCTAAAGCTAGTCCAATCCGATACAAAACTTTCCTCAAGACACTAACGTATCCTATACCATAGAAAATCTCTCGTGTCATTTCCGTCTACAAACTGGTTCCAAAAGAGACGAAGAAAACTGCAGATCAACATCCCTTCTCTGCTTTGCCTCGAAAATCATCGAGTCTGTCCAGCACGCATTAATTGCATGCAGCGTACGGAGCAGCCTAATTCTCAGTCAACATGGGCTTACACTGGGCCGTTCAACAACAACAATCCTCGTGACCTTTATGGCACACGCATCGGAAGCGGTAGAGAACTGGAATCAACTTGACACTGTTTACTTTGACCTAAGCGAGGAGTTTGATGTTGTCAGTCATGCCGTGTTGTTCCCAAAGATCAACGAAACCGGTGATACCACACCTCTATTGCCTTTGCTGCATTACTACCTGTAAAATCGACAATGCCATGTCACCTTCAGCGGACAGTCCTCAAACACGTACAGAGCAAAGCAATGGTGTGCCGCAGGTTTCTGTCCTAGGGCGTTTTTTTCTTCTGTTTCTAAGCGATGTATCCAAATTCATGAAGATCTCGCCTTTCTTGCTTGATGTGGATTACTTAAACATATTCTAAGAAATTCGCAGCTTCCACGACCTCACTCTGCTTCAACAAGACATGTCCCAATTTGCCGATAGGAGCGCGCAAAACAAACTAGTGTTAAACGGCTAAAAGATGAAGATATAACGTCATATAGACGCAAGACTTATACACAATGACTTCAGTTTGCCTTGCCAGCTGAACAAAGTCATAATCTCTCCAAGTGCGAACTTACTGGCCTTGAATTCATCTTTGATTCGAAGCTCACCTGCTCGCCCCACATGGAATGTTATCACTTATCGCGGCCAGCGGCCACTGGGCACAGCAAGTCGAATATCGAGGGGGTTCACAAAGGCAGGTTTATCTACTTCTTAAGGTGTACGCATTCCTCTGCCAACCTCTACGGGAATATGCTATTATCACTTGGAACAGTACTTGCCGGTCCAACAAAGACAGAGCAGACAGAGTTCAGAGGAATTTCGTTTTTACAAGTCATTATCGAGTTTCCAGGCAGGTCGGCCGTAAACAACAGCATCGCTCTCAGTCCTCGATTGGTCTAGAAGACTGTGGCCGCAGACGCACGAAAACACACTCAACTGTATTATTCAAGCTTGTATGTGGTCTCATTGATTCTACATAAATATTGAATAACGTTAGTATAAGAACTGCGCGAAAAATAACTGGGATGTCCACTTATGCGTCTGCTTCTGGCGTCTGAAAGGATGCGTTGGCCAGGATTCCGCTGGCCTTCAGCGAATACTGAAAGAAACTTTACATGTTATACTGACATTTGCCCAAAAGGACAAATGTCAGTATAACATGTAAAGCAGCACTGGAGACCATTTTTCCCCATCTATTTCCAGAAGTGACAATGTCCTTTTTGTATATCATCTGGTGGGCCGTTGGTGCATGACTTGTTCGTTATCATTTGTTGGTGTGTACGCGCCCGCGTTGTTTCATGTGAAGGGTACCCTATGTTTGGTGTCCAGCCTTTCAGAAAGTCGACAGGTCTTGGCAACCATGTGTCGACTCGGTGCGAACCTTCAACTGTGCTCTCTCTCTTCACCCCTTACTCCCTTTCCCCACTGCAGGGTAGCAAACCGGGCGTGCGTCTGGTTAACCTCCCTGCCTTTCCAATCTTCCATTTCTCTCTCTTTCAGAAATCTCAATCCATGTTTCTTTTTGTTATATGTTATAATTTGTTATATTCTGTTATGCCATGGCGTCCCACATATGGCATATATTGTAAACAACAGATGCATGAAGCCAACGACATATGGTTTGCTGTCATGTGGCGCTCCTTATAGTATACTTTTATATACCGCTTAATTAGTTAATTATTTAAGATCCATTATGCAAAATGTTTGATATTCACTTTTCACGTTTCGTTGTAGAGCTAATTAAGGAAAGACCAATCCAATTTCTTGTGGCAACGTATATGCAGCGTGGTGATTTCCTTCAGCGTTTAAAGTGAGCCCACTAAATATGAAATAAAACAACGTGTCTATGGTCATGCGGTATCGCATAGCAGTATTCAGAAAAGAGACATCGAGAACCCTGGTTTACAGACTTACCTCTTCGCACACGCAGATGTCACTGATAAGAGAACGAGGAGGTGAGGCAGACGACAAACACAATAAGGAAAAAGAAATGGCCGACCAAGAACTCGCGTGATGGCTGTTGCGCGCGAGATCGTTCTGGGGTCTCACGACGAGAAAGAAACAGCTGCGCCGTTGAGAACACATGTTTCTAACACGCATCCACCTTCCTCCTCCCCACCCCCCCTCGTCCTCTCCCCACCTTTGCTGGCTTCTGAAGTGCTTTGCCTGAGAGTCTGAACCGTTCTTTGAGCAGTTGTTTTTATAGTCCTCGGGCGACGACAGACGTTCTAGTACCGTAGGACGACGAGGCGACCGTGAACGTAAGGAAGCATGCCTGCATGAGCTAAAACCGGCTGTTGTTTCAAGGGAAGGATCTCTATTCGAGACACCCGAAATAGGATGCTTCAAGTGCTCTTAACGCGTGGCGTCCCCATCACTCGCTGCCTTTACATGGCGTCCCTTTTCTCTGGCTTCCGCTGCTGCGAGCGCGCGCCGAGTAGCAGACGACAGACGACACGCGTGGTCTGCTTTGAACGAAGCGCGCGCCTGAGCGCATGCGCCTTCGGCCGGATGCAGACGACGCCCCCCTCCGCTGCCTGCGCGCCGCCGCATTAGCAGACGACGCCGCGTTGGCGCCCTTCTTTCGACGATAGGCGCCTCGGGGCGCTAGCGTCGTTTTGCGAGGGCCAATGTTTTTCGCCCTTTACTATTTTCTCTTCTCGCGAGAAAGGTTGTAGGGTGTAGGAACGAGAGCGGGCGGTGAGCGGCGGCGCGGCGGGGGGGTTTGCATCCCAGCAGGCACCGCTCTCTTGCCCCCGAGCCGCGGCTTGAGCGCTGCGTGAGCGAGCGGCTTTCGAGCGGTGGGCCCCGGCCGCCCGTTTTTTGCGCCGGCGCCAGCGCGTGTGAGTGCGTGTGTTGACCGCCGTGGCGTGCGCTCTTCCTTTTTGCAACTCTCGGTGTATCGTCCGCCCTCCGGTCGAAGTTCTCGTCGTCTGCTTTTGTGACCGTTTCGTTTGACCTGAGCGACCAGCAGCGAGATCGTGCTAGCTGCACGCCTCCCACCTCAGAAGAAGGACTCGGATAGATGCCTCATCGAGGATTCTCGCTTTCACTTCATTTCCGTTCAACGCCAGCAAGCGTGCTCATTCGTCGATATTCCTAAGCGTGCGCATCGCTTTCAAAAGTATTTTCTGTCGTGTTCAGTGCTCCATTCTTCCCGGAAAGCCTCAACGCCGTGCCGAGTCCTTTGGAGTATAAGTCCCCCCCCCACGTGTGATTCGTCTGCTAGGTGAAGACGAGCAGAAGCGCTGGTGCATCGTCTGCTGGATGCTCCAACGGCCAAGGAACGTTGCAGCGATAAAGTAGGCGCGACTCTATACCAGCAATGAGAGGTGTGTAGTTGTGCACATGTGATTCCTCGATGAGCCTCGGGGCGTTTTGCTCTCGCATGTGCGCCCGCGATCTTGCAGTGTGGCGCTTTGCAGCAAGTGCCTAAAGGACTCGCAGGAAGAGCCCGGGCCACCGCTTCCGTCACACTCCAGTCGGCAGACGAAGATACATACGTCTCGAGACCTGGCCTTCTCCAGACGGCGGTGCATTTTCGTCGTCTGCAAATAACCTCCTGCGCGACGCCGTTAACGGCGCCTGTGCGCCGTCTGCTACTGCTTGCACCGCTTCCACCAACCCGAATTGTGCGACCTAGTGCAGAAGCCTTCGGCATTTGCCCGTTCGCCGTAGAAAGGCTTCAGTTGTTTTTCCTTCAGTGCACATTTTTTTTCTTAGTTACATTGGCGTGCGTGGCAGCGGAGTGGTCTTCTGGATAAGACAAACCTACCGTCTTCTGCTGACATTATCGTCAAGGGTGTTCTCAGGTAAGCTCTTGAATACCTTATGTTTATTATTCCGTTTGCTGTTTATAAGCAGCACGTTTTAGCTGCATCACTTTGAGTGAACGAAGGCGTACCGTTTGTGGGGGAAAAAAAGCAAAACGCGATTTCTTCTTTCCCTAGTTTTGAACTACGCATCTTCGGACTGTGAAGTTCATGCATGCTACTGCAACATATAACATACTCTGCTAAAGCAGTGATGATACTTCTGGATTGTTTATCGCTGCAGGGCTTTTTTCGGTCCGTTCTTACGCAACGTCTTATCGTTCCGGTGAAGTAATGCAAGCTGTAGTAGTCGACATGCTAAGAAGACGCGCTGATAAAATTGTGGATAGTGCTTAACCTATAGCCGCCATGCAGAAAAGAAGAAAATAAGAAACCGGGGAAATAGAATAAGGAAGCCGACCTACAGAATGCTCGCTTCTGCCTTACAAGACGCCGTCAACGACCGTGATGCGAAGGTCATTCGAGAGACGGTAAGCCTCGAAGCCAGCACGGAAGCACTTCCTGCGCTCTTATATACGCGGCTTCCCGCACGCAAGCAAAAGCACACAAGAAAGAAAGAAAGAAAGAAAGAAAGAAAGAAAGAAAGAAAGAAAGAAAGAAAGAAAGAAAGAAAGAAAGAAAGGAAGAAAGGACTATGGTATTTTAGGCATCTGGTGAGTGGAATCGCTAAATTGCCAGTAATACAGTTGGCTGTGTCATGAACACCTTGTGCGGGCCGCTCGTACGCATCTTGAGTATAGTTTGGTTCACCCAGAAGCCGTCTGGAACGCGCAGCACAAAAATAACAAGTGAAAAGCTCGCAGCTGCAGATCGAGATCCACAGGAATTGTTTGAACGACTGATCGACACATAGGAACCGAGGCAAAGCTAAAGCAGTGTAGTGGAAGTAGGTTTTTATTTGTGCACTTCCGCGTTGTATATAAGCACGAGTGATTTATGATAAGTTTCGCTATGTGTATATTAGCAAGATCGAAGTTCAGAGGGCTAGTTCTTATTTAGAACTAATGGCGACACATAAAGTTAAGTGCTGTCGAGACAGATACGTTTTAAAAGGCAAGGGTCATGATAAGGCTATTCTGCTCCTTCACCATGAGTCACTAAATGGATATAGATGAGTGTGTGTGTTGCATTTACATTGCTTTTTTATTCGGGTACATATATTTAGAACTAAAAAAAGAATCGCTGAATCCGGTGTGGCGGCAACAAGCACAATAGTTTGCAGTGGATGTAATGTACGTAAGCGATTCTTTGATTTAGTATATGTATGAGCGTGTGCGTTGCATTTACATTGCTTTTTTATTCAGGTACGTATACTTAGAGCTAAAGAAAAAATCGCTTACGTAGATTACATTGCCAGATTGAATTCGGTGATGCACGAAGTGTACTTCTCACAGCTTTAATTTTATTTTTTGTGCGCTTCGTCATCGCTCAGGAGGCTTTTCTTTCCGTTTCTATTTTTCAGCGCTACAAGGCAGTTCTTTCGAACAGTCGGCAGCACCCTCGCAAATTATGCTTATACTATAAACAATTCGATGTATGGAAATGCGGCTACAATGTTTTAGTTAGCCGCCTCGTGTTGCTTCTATGGCATGTGTGGAATGGTTTTCATTTCATTTTATTTTTTCTTACGGGGCGCTTGAGCACTACAATATTCAAACACGAATTTAGCATTACTGTTTCGAATTGAAGCAGGTATTTGATGCTATCATTTCATACCTCGATGCGTGCAAATATACGATGATTGACGAATATGCGTGCCTGTTACGCGCCTTAAAAGCTGGGCGTGAAATTGGCAAAAAAAAAAAATTCCCGTTAATGCAGGACGCGCAACTTCGTATATTTAGTTGGTGCCTGTGGAAGTATGTGTGAGCAGCACACAGTCTGTTGTAGATAAGGTGCGCGGAAATCTAGCTCTTTCTTTCTTTTCGTGTATCCAACGCCCTGCAAACTTGTGACGTCGACTTGCCACGAGCTCGTAAATTGCAACATTCACCGCCTACCGTAAACTGCGGTTACTGTTGTAATTTAACCTTCCTGTATTCCTCTCTCTCTCTCTCTCTTACTGTTGTAATTTACGTGCTGTCCAATTAAAAATCGACTTACAGTTAGCAGCAATTTGTGGGTCGAAGAAGATAAATCAGATCATTTTTTTCCCACGTTCTGTACATTTATCCATTTCTTTATCTTCCTATTTTACAAAGAAAGCAAAATTCGAGTCGATATGCGAAGCGAATGTCTTTTTCGAATGTTTGCTCATTATTGTATGCGAATTGTTTTACTTTTTGACCGCTTGTTCTTCAGTTTTGGTGCGACTGTCGGGGCTGGGCTTTGACACACCAGACGTACGGACATGCCACGTGTTTGCGTCATGCATCACGTCACGCGACCTATTCAATCAAAGGCGCGGTGTCACTCTGATTTGCGTACTACGCGCAGCGATTTCACATCACTCAGGAGCCTCTCGGTGTAAAAAAAAGAAAAAGAAGAGGCAGAACACTGGGGTGTGTCTCGATGTGACCAGCGCTTGCATCATACCTCGCATTAGACACGTCTGAGTGAACGGTGAGGCTTCTATCAATCAATTTTTTTTTCTGAATTATACCGTGATTGAACACGACGTGCTCTCTTCGCACGCCTCACTTTTCAATCCGGCTCTGAGATAGCTACTCGCGTTTTTGATCCAGTCCGCGGCGATCGCGTTTCGATGGTGGCGAAACGCCGAAAACGCTCGTGTACACTTCGATTTAGGGGCATGGTGAAGAACCCCTGGTGGTGTAACTTAACCTGGATTGGTCCTTCACCCCCCCCCCCCCCCCACCTGAGGGGACGGGCCAAGTAATCAGATCGCTGTTTGTTGCACCAGACGCCGCAGGAATTTATTTCGAGCATATCTTACACAACGAAAAAAAAAAAAACGGCCGCTGCTAATGTTCATCCGCACTGGGAATGGCTGGTTCAACCAAAAAAGAAGGCCGCGATGTTAACCAGTCAAGAGTCTGATTGGCTACCCTGCGCTGGGGAAAGGGCAAGGAGGAATTAATAGAAAGGGAGAGAGAGAGATGCGTCGTGAACACAATACTGGCCCTGTTAAAGGGGACCTACGATTGAATAAAGCACGCGCGATTTTTTTCACCCTGTGACAAGTGAATAGTCGCCTGGCTTTGGTGACGCTGGCAGCTTCCTATACAACTGTGCCGTTAGGGCTGCCAGCTTTCGACTGGGCGAATTCGGGACGGGGGTAAACGAACTTGGCGCCGGCAGTTTGTAGATGCAACTAAGTTGAAAAATAATTGTTATTTATTTTATTTATTGTATTGTACCCTCAAGACCGAAGTATTACAGAGGGGAGTGGGTAAAAAAAAACATACACAAGTAAATAAACAAAGCAGCAATAAACAACAAATGTGATTAGTTAATTGCATCCGGGAATAATGATGTCTGATAAGGCCGAACGAAACTTTGAGTCCGATGTTAATCCGATGCCAGGTCGCGATTTCCATCATGAAATGTGCGGTGTATTTTTGCCTGAATAACAAGGCTACCATTATTGGAAAGAGGTTGTGTGAATGGTTAGGGCACTGTAAGGGAACTCGTACCACGACAAAAAGGAAATCGCCTTTGTGTTTATGACAATGCAAAAGAACATAAAAAATGCAAGAATTTCCAATCGAGCTGTTAGGAAATAAAAAGGAAACCTGGTTTGTCGATCGTTATTCAGCAGCAAATAAGGAAAAGTCGAGACCTTTGGCCGTCCGGACTGGGTTAAGTTGGCAAACGGGAAATCTACTCAAAAGTTGCGGCTGTCCCGCTAGGTTTGGGACGCTGGCAATTCGGTGTGCTGTGCGTCATTATTCGGTGAGAACTTGCACATAGAGGGCCAACAAGGGAGAGCCACGCATTGGTGTTACCTTCTATAGTGGGCCGCACTGTATATTAATTTCTACGAAACATTGTGCGACTTATTATTTTTGCAACGAAGCTGTTAGCCTTCCGCTTGTCAGCATTTTCCATGTACACCCATGAACAAAAATTATGTTAAGCAATGGCTCATACCCCCGTAAGCAATCAAAAGTGTAATGTTTCATCTTCCTCCTAATGCAGAGGCTACAAGCAGACAACAAAGTCAAGCGTACAGTGTACACGTTTATTTGAATCACGCATACAATGTACAGAACAGCTTCCGTTTCAATAGAGAAAAAGCTCAAAACAAGCATGAGTCTTCATGCTTTTGCTTGCTCATACCCCCGTAAGCAAGCAAAAGATGTAATGCTCCACCTACAAGCACTCAGCAATGACAAGCGAACAGTGCATACGCTGATTGAAATCACCCGTACAACACGCAGAACAGCCTACATTTCAATAAAGTACAAGCTCAAAACAAGCATCCGAACCATCGATAAAGCATTGAATACTTCCCTCAGCAGTTCTAGGGATGGTTTAGCAACAACTCCGCTGGATATCCGCTTTCGCAAGGCCAAGATGGCGAGTTGCCTTTTTTATTTCGTTTGTTTTTAAGAAATATATTTCAGTTTAACAAATTGTCCTTTGAAAGGCCAGTTATGCTATCTGCATGCCGCATCATGCCTTCACCTCGTGTGAGTGTGTCCGTTTTAGAGCATATCACGTTTCGATTTCAGAGGTGATTCATTTTACAATGCAATTTAATTTCCGGTGACTAAATGATTCGTGACACTTTAGTTTAGCGCGTTTGTATACTTTTGTAACATTCAGAAAGGAAATATTGAAAAGTATATAAGTGAAGAAGGTGCTGTTTTGAAATTGTGTTCAAGTGTATACATGCATACTTTAAATACCACAGTGTTCAGCGGATTTGTTCCAACCGAAAAACCCCTACCGCGGCAGCCACATTTCGAAGGGGGAGAAATTCAAAAAGGAAAACGCCCGTGTGCCATGCATTGGGTGCACGTTGAAGAACCCCAGGTGGTTGAAATTAATCCGTAGTCGTCCGCTACGGTGCGCCTCGTAATGAGATCGTGGTTTCGGCATGTAAAAACCCCGCATTTAATTTTTGTTCTGTTGCAACAGAATCAAGGTTTGTTCCGTACTAACAGGTTGCGTTTCTCTATAAGCTTAGATAGTGTAACGCAGAAGCTTTGCAAAGGCTTCTTTTAAAAAAAAATCGAATACGCATACACAGTACGCGCGCGCGCTCACTGGAATAATTCGTAGCCTGAACGAAATTGAGACAAATGCGTGAACTGCCCATCATTACCACTGCGACATTTGCGAGAGTAATTAGACCAGACTAAACAGGCGTTGGCGCTTGTAGACAGCGTGTTCTACTCATCGTATATCTGACGCGCATGGTGTGTTTGAAGCGACTGCAAATGCCGCAAACATTTCAAAACGCACTTCTAAGCTTTTCAAGGACGCAGGACGCGATTCTGGGTCAATTTGACCACTGATCGCACAAGAAGAGACAGCTGGCCACGGTATTACTAATCTAGGTGCGAAACCTTGTAATAAACAAGTCGATACGTGTGCAGTGATAAATAATAGTGTAGTTTAGCCCAAGGCCAGCAAAAAAAAAGAAAATTCTCTGATGCTACGAGACACCTTGTACATAATCGTGTGAACTAGCTGTAAACATTTCCTTTTTTTTTCTTGTTCTTTTGACGGCGTATCTCTATCACTGACCTTGCATGTCATCCGCAATAATATTTTTTCAGTTTTGCGCTGCATAGAAACTCATAACGTAACCTTACTAACATAACCTTACACGTTCTGCCTGTACAGGTGCGCCCGTGATTTGCGTTTGGGATTGAACGTTCTTGCATATCGTGCTGTCTGACGATACATTCAATCGTTCAATGACTTCTTCTTTTCTGTGACTTTTTTGTTTCACATACATATTTCGCTGGGGCTTTAGCTGCGATGTTTCAGGCATAGTCACGGCCCATTCAGTGAGCCCGCACATTTCTACGCTCGCACAATTTATAAGCAGCAGCTAGACAACCGCAGCGGGAGAGTAGAGAGAGAGAGAGAGAGAAGAAAAAGGCTGTGTCTGTTTCTAATTTTTCGCATGCCCGAAAGAAGCAGTGATTAAACCCCGTTAAGGTTACACTAAAGAGAAAAATATGCCCAGATGTACTAGTACGTTGACTCAAATACGAGAAAATGCTTTGGAATCCCTGGCGTCACAATGACGTAACTGCACTTGAGTTTAGACGTGGAATTCGAAAACGGGAAGTTCGGACTTCATTTTATGCTCGAATAATCAACCTATTACCGCGAAATAATAATCTATATGCATAAGTTTGAAAGCATTGTGTATCAGTTTAAACTAACTTAAGCTTTCTCTTTAAAGGTCACTTTAAACCGATGCTCATCAACATATAACAGTTGAAGGCTGAAGTGTTGAATTTTCGTACCATATGTTCGTCCATGTCATTCTGTCCTGGCATGGTGAAGAGTTCGAATTAGCTTGCTTCACAATCCCTTCGGAAGGTTGCAGGCTAAGAAGGAAATTCGTTTTGTTTTAAGCGCCGTGAACTTTTAATAATCTTGGACCTACTGCCCTTAAGCTCCTGTCAGCACGAAATGATCAATTCATTACCGAGAGCATCGGGGAAAAACAGAGAAAGGAAGGCAAGTAAAATGTAATTTGTTCTCTCACCAGCTGCTTTAGGCTTCCGCGTACGTGATACAGAAATCCATGCAGTCGTCAAGAATTTACGGCATGTATTCTTAACGGAAAAAAATTAATTTCCCCTCACTTTTATAGCGTTGCCAAGAAATCATGCACAACGCAACTTTTTTCGCATGTACCGCGTTTTCCAGTCACATGTATGTACCCATTGTATAATATGCATGGTTGAATTTGAGCTCAAAGTAACATGTTCTGTTTAGATAGTCAGGAGCACAGAAACGCGGCTGAAATTTTTTTTCTTTATTGTTAGTCATATGTACTCAGTCGATATAGTTATCTTTTATCACGGTGATACGTTCTTGGCACAGTCGGTCTTAGTTTGTTAAATGCGTAAACATTTCTACGCCTACCCAACCAGGAACCCCCTCCGTCCTTCGGTCACAGGAGACGAATCGCTATAAGGAACTTAAAGGGATACTAAAGTGAAAAATGATTTCTTCTGCATCAGTAAATTACCATTCTACAGCACCAAAACACCACTCTCACATCGATAAGACGTTTGGTAAGCCAGAAAAAGCGTGAGAACGAAATGCGGGTGGCGACGCCTACTTAAGTTCCCGCACTGGGGGGGGGGGGGGGGGAGCTGTGACGTCTTGGATTTCGATGCCAACTTCTAGGGCCTGCTAATTATATATAGCGGTACAGATTGACTACATTGTCCTCTAAAGGAACCAAATATTAAAGATGGCACGTTTCGGGAACGTTTATTCAGCCAACGCGGCCCAAATGCGAAAACATACTTTGGAATCCCTGACGTCACGCTGCGTACCGGCGCTGGGGTTTCGGTGCGAAATTCAAATACTGATACTTCTACCGTCATTTTGCCATCTAATAATCAAACTACTATTTTGAAATGACTGCATGCAGGGTTCTCAAACAATGCTTTATTAGTCTAAACTGATTTATTGTTTCGCTTTAGTGTCCCTTTAAGATATGATCCCACTTCCACACGCCTAGTATCTTATCCACTCGGCTAAAAAACCCAACTTCCAGAGGATGAGTGTATCTGAAACACATGAATCTGTTGTACCGGCGGGATAAAAGAAATGTCAACGAGAAACAGTTTCTATGAAATATTTATTGCACTATTTGGTGATGATGGAATAAAAGCCATATGTAGGACCACATGTAGAGCCAACTTGGAGCATTGTAGACATCAGAAAATTTCCGATTTTGAGAAAATTTAATGCCGAACATGCCACATCGCTGGTTAGTTCGTTGGTCGTGGGATGAGCATTCCGTTGGGGCGTTCCTCGCCGACTGAAATGCCACCGATCTCTGAGGGCTCATGCACTCGCGTAGCACAACGCAGATAAGCAGTCACAGAGTTAAGGGTGATAAGGAGTGATAAGCGGTTATGTGGTTCTCATCACGCTTGATAATTGATCGACGTTTGTGGCTTAGCTTGGTTAAGCCAAGAATGCGGTGCATATTGCATATTGCATATTGCGCGAGTTGGGGCCCAGCTTTTCCTCCGGCTGTCGTGACGTCACGTCACGTGGTTGCGCTAAAGGTCAATGGTGGCTGCCCGGCCGCGCCAAAGGGCTTAACTGAGTGATTGGAATATGCAACGCATAAAAATAGAAGCAACTTAATAACAAACATAGCAAACTTAAAAGAGAATAGACCCACATATGAGACGCGCAGCAGTGAACAATGGCTCATACCCTCAATGGTGGCTGCCCGGCCGCGCCCAAGGGCTGAACTGAGTGATTGCAATATGCAACGCATAAAAAGTGCAGGCGCGCGCTCGGCTCCACGCTCGCTTCTAACTTCGGCTTCTTCTCATCTTTTTCGGAGCATAATATTTACCAGCTCCCGGCCGAACAATTTGCGTGTGCTTGCTTGTTTCTTTTCAAGGCGGAGCTTGTCCAGCGGATTCTAGGTGGTACAGCATCTGTACCGGTCTCCGCAAGCGTGTTGCCACTAGAAGTGCGCACTTTGCATGAGCGAACTTTGCCGTCACTGTCCAGAAATGATTCTGTCATTTGTCCCGTCTTCCACAGTTGTCTCAGCGAGTTTAATTCTTTTATCAGTACTGTCTCCAAGTTTCACTGATTCTGAGTGTCTATTTTCATTAATGTGAGCTGAACGAAGTTCTTGGAGGTACTCTCGTCGCCAGCGGTTCCAGAAATTGTTTAACACATGTTCTCTATGTTTCCACCTTCGTTGAAGTGATTCGCGTGACGACCGTGTGTCTTTTGATGCTGTGCTCGTGGTGGATAGACTGCTGGAAGGTGTCTTCTTGATGGGAGTAGGTGCCGCAGCGGGAGCCATCGCAGCCGCCATTGCTGACCTGCTGCTTGTGCATGCATCGGGTGTTATGTGATTGGCCTGCACTGGCCCCGGCCAAGACAGCTGTCCTAGCCCTCCAGGGGTTAAAGTTGGTGGCTGCTGGGGTGAAGGTAATTCCTTTTCACGGCTTGGCTAGCTGTTGCGGGCGGCCATGGCTTCAGGCTGTCGTGGAAGTGGCATTCGCTCCACCCGGACAACGGGGGCCAGCGTGTGGTTGTTGCGTTTTAGCATTTCCACCACACTGCTGTGCCTTCCTGACAGTGGGGACCCGGATGGAGCCTTTGCTGTTGACGACGGGCGCCCGGCAGGCCCGCTCGAGTGTCGCAGGGCGGAAGACGATGACGTTGAAGACGACGATGATGACGACGATGACAAGGAGCTGTGCCCCGACGTCTTCCCTCCACCCGCCGGGTGGAGCACGGACGCGTCAGCAGTGTGGTCACCCCGACCAAAGGTGTCAATGCTCCCATGCCGCTGCTCCAAGTGATTTCGCAGAGCCTGTGGTTTTGCGACTCGGTTACATATTTCGCACATAACTAAATAGAAATCATCCCACGCTAGACAAAATCCGTAAAGTTCAATATCCTCTTTTCTTAATTTCATGGCATCGCTTTCTCTTTTCGCTGTTTCTGCCTCTGTGTCGGCTTCTTTGTTTTCTGGACTCCTGAAGCAGATATTTTCGGCCCAAGAATTCCATGACTGTCCTTCAGTAGCCGACACACTATTAGTGGCCGCCAGTCTGTGAAGATCTTTCAACAGTTTGGCAGTAGAAGGGTATTTGTCTTCTACCAGTTGGAAGTGGTGTCGCGGAGTTGCAGCAAGGAGAAAGGGACTGCTGCAGGTGCCAGAAGGAACCCTTGTGATGCGCAGTTCTTCAATATTGGAAGATCCTTCGTCAAACCAGAAGTAACGAAACGCGTCTCGGTTTTGTTCAGCCAGCGATACTTGAAGAAACGCTTTTTCGAAGTCGGTGAAATTTCCAATCTCCAAGCTGCAAACCTTGAGCAGTAAGTCGATGTTGCCGTTCAAATTCGGCCCTGTCCACAAGACATCGTTAAGTGAAGGCGAGTCCGAAGCATGAGAAGAGGCGTCGAATACCATCCGTACTTTAGCCGTAGTTCTGTAGCGTCGCACTGCCGCTCGGTGTGGCATAAAGTACGTGATATGTTCACTCGTACTGCCCATTGTGACCTTCTCAGCGAAGTCTTTGTTGTAGGAGCTCCTAATGACAGTGTCATATTCCTTCTGGAACTCTGGTTCTTGATGTAGCGTTCTCTGCAAAGACTCCAGCCTCTTTAACGCGACATCCCGGTTATCTTTAAGCTGGGAACAATTGCTGCACCACGGCAGTTAACTTGATAGCGACCATTGTTTCTAACAGTTGTTTCCACGAAGTTCTTCAGGACGTGTTCGTCATCTTTCGAAAGTCTGTCTTCGTTAGTCAGCCCCAGATGTTCTACTTCCCAGAAAAACCTCAGACACTGGGAAACATTGGCTTCCGTTAGGCATATATTGAAGTTCCTTATAGTTTCCCGCTTGTAGAACTTAGGTGGGCTTCTCGTATCTCCGTGAAGTGTCCATCCTATGACAGTTTCGATGGCTGTCAACGAGTCGTCCAGTCGATGAATTCTTCCGCTGACAAGCTGCGAGTAATAGTCTGCACCTATAAGGACGCTTATTCCAGGCTCAGGTGAGACCTGAACTACGTTGACGTCAGCCAAACGTAAGTTCTTGCTTTTGAACTTTGCAAGTACATTTGCCTCTGTCAATGCTGACAAGTCATTGCATATTTCTGGAACTTCTATAGCATCTACTTCAAGTGCGTTTGAATCGTACTGGCTATACAGCGTGACTCGTACTCTCCGGTAATATTTCCGCGTTGCTGAAACGACCCGCCGTGGTTGCTCAGTGGCTATGGTGTTAGGCTGCTGAGCACGAGGTCGCGGGATCGAATCCCGGCCACGGCGGCCGCATTTCGATGGGGGCGAAATGCGAAAACACCCGTGTACTTAGATTTAGGTGCACGTTAAAGAACCCCAGGTGGTCGAAATTTCCGGAGTCCTCCAGTACGGCGTGCCTCCTAATCAGAAAGTGGTTTTGGCACGTAAAACCCCATAATTAAATTTTTTTTTTTGCTGAAACGTTTCTAAATCCCGAGATGGTGAGCTGCTCTTCGGCTAACACAGGGGCTTTCAGCTTCCTAGACAATTCTTCCGTGATGAAGCTGCGCTCACTGCCACCATCAATCAACATTCTTTCAAAGCATTTGCTTCCAGTGCCCAGAGCCCAAACTTGGGCGGTCTGCAGAGGAACTGTATACTTTAGCGAGTCTGTTAACGAGCTGGAAACAGTTGTCTGCGTTTCCGTTGTCTTCTGCTTCCATTTTGGGTCACACATCGTGGTGATATGTCGCCCCTTGCATTTCGCACAGCTTAGTCTCTTCCAGCTTAGGCATTCCTTAGCTTTGTGAAATTGTTTGGCGCAGCGGAAACAGCATCCTAATTTGCGTAATTTCTCTTTTTTGTCGTCTAATGTTAGTTCCGTTGGGCAGACATCCACCGAGTGATCTTTGTCTCCGCATAATATACAACTTTCACGGTTAACATACATGCAGAACCTTGGAAATGCTCATTGGATGGTTGTTTCGCGGTTGAGGCTTGTTCTATCTTGTCAGAAGTCATCATTATCGTCTGTTCCCGGCTTCTTACTTCAAGGCTCAAGAAGTCTAGAAGAACAGACATTTAATTTTGCCTGTCAATAGTAACGCCTGTATTTGTCGAAGACAAGATGCGCTGAGTGTAACGGAGTACCATTTCTTGCGGAAAATGTTGTATTATAGCCGTTTTCAGAAGCACTCCATATTCTTTTTCTTCGACGCCAAGGTTGTGCAGGGATCTCACAAGCGTCTGCACTTCTTCATGCAACCTTTGAAGCCCTTCGAAATCTTCGCAAGAACGAACTTTACGTAGGTTTAGAGGACGACGCATGTGGTCGTTAACATTCAGCGACGTCCGACCGAATCTTTCTTTGAGAAGTTCTGTAGCTGTGCTATAGCTTTCGTTAGTTGTCGACAGGCCGCTGATGACACCTTCCGCTTTACCCACCAAGTAGCTCCGAAGATATTTCAATTTGTCTGCGTCTGCGATATATCGGTTCTGGTGAACAGTTCTGTTCTTCCCCTTCATCTTCCTGATCCTCCTGCTTTTCCCTTTCTTCCGCCTCTTCCTCCTCCTCCTCCGCCTACACGCTGCTCCTTCTCTTTTTTTCCTCCTTTCCCAATCTTCCCGATCTAAGCACGGCATGTTGCAGAGAGGAATGGGGAGAGGGTCACGCGGTTCGCCTAAGTGCACTCCGCGCCACGACTTTTTGTCTCCCAGCTTGCGCTAGGCCGCGGTGTATATCCTCGACGCCTGCCGGCGCCTATATGGGCGAGAGTGGGCGCTCGGGGGCACCGTTTTATAAGAGGAGACTCGGGAACGGAGGTGCGCCCACCACCTTAATTTGTTTTATTTTCGGGTCGCCGGAGGCGTACCGAGGTCTTTCGCGACGCCACGGGTTATAACGGGAGCCGCCCGGCGCGGGGACAATGTGTGGTGGCAGCCGTGCGATGCATGGAGAGAGAGAGAGAGAGAGAGAGAGAGAGAGGTGTGTGCAGCAGGGCCGGGCGCCTTCTGGCCGTGCTGTTAGTCTTTCAGGTATAACATAGGCGCCGTTGGAGGCGCGCCCTGCAAGCTGGCTTACATATTTAAGGACCGATTCATTTATCCGTTTACTTGGTAACCGAAAGGCGACCCCTGGTGCTCGGATGCGGCGTTGGCGAGAGGAGGTTCTAAGTAGCCGGCCGTTATGCGAGGCGGTTGGACCGCGGACGTCGAAACCGGAGCACGACGGAAAAAAGTTGCGCGTTCGGTTTAGATTAAAGCTCTTTTAGCGGGATGGTGATATACTTGTTCTCGGTGTGTGTTAAGGTTGTATTCTCCCTATGGATCCTGGACGTTTGTTGCGCTCTGAATACGTGCGCTTTCCGCATACCTGCTTAAGGCATTGCATGGAAAGCGCGAAATTTTTTTTAATGCAACGCAGAGTTGGTACTTCGCTGCTCGTTCGAGTTCCAGTGCTATTGTCCGCGTGTGCCTCGCCCCACCTCTTGGAAGCCGCGAGGGGACCGTTTTCGACGAGGGAGACGCATTTTCGATGACGTCATACGCGGTTTCTCCGCGTAAAATTCAGTATATTTTTCCTTTCTTTCTTTTACTTTCATTGTACATAGGCATATCTTCCTCTGTTTGAAGCCTACGCGTTTCCTGCAACGACTGTTTCAGACTAATAATTGAGCGCAATTAAATGCGATTCAATTGTCTTTGAATTGTCCCGCAAATAACCCGGCTCTATCAGTGTTGCAGGATTCGTGACGTAACTGAGCTTCAGGTATGAGCGTCAGACACAGTAATGAAAGTGATAGCCGGAAATATAATCATTGATTAGCAAAGGTCTACTAATTACCTTTCAACTGTAGAAGTCCTCGTGCACGTATAGTGATCGCAGAATTTGACGTCAGTCGGCACTCAATGCAGCAACCGTTTGGAATAAACTCTGTCCTCTGGATCAACCCGTGAAGCAAGGGCTCAGAATTTGCAGCGAAACGCATTGCTGTTCATACCAGCACGTTTCACAGTGCGTAAAAAAACGCGGTACGGAAAACGGTTAACTGGGAGAAATGCATTTCGAGGCCTACTGTTAGCGTTCCTCTAAAGTGATTCTATATTGGTACGACCTTTCTCTTGCAAAACGTTATATATTGAGTACTGGCTGACATCAATGAGAACAGGCTCCCTAACGTCATTAGTGAACTGATAATAATCAGAATATTTTGACTATCTACCACATTGGTGAAGTTTAGTCGACAAAAAATATAATTTCGTCCCAAATTCCCCTTTCTTGTTGTTTTAGTAAACTCATCATTCGTCGTGGAAAACACGCGGCATATTTACTTGCGTTTAATTTCGGTTTCACTTAAACGCACTGCCAGTTTCTTCTTTTACGCTACCCGATTCTCCGTCAACCGCCCAGAGTGGCTACAAATACACCAGTGCACGCTACACGTAATGCATGTACTACCGAAGCGAGAATGTCCTGAGCTGGAAACTTGGCGCGATAGCGATCGTGTTCCCCAGCTATGCCCGCTGCCGGGTGCGTCGATATGCAAATTAGACACACGTACCTCGCCCACATCGCTGGCTCGAAGTGGAGACGGCACGCTTCTGCAGCGCGTTCTTATCGGCCTGGAAAGACATTGTTGAAGCAGGAACAGAAGGCATGGCCAGTGTATGCCGCGCCACCTCGCGGGTGCATCGAAAAACATGTTTAATATGTTGAATTTTCAGACCGTTTCTCTGTACCCACTGCATACAGTTAAAAAAGTTAATCGGCAGAACCCATATCAGGATGAGTTCCCGCGGTAATGCGTTTAGCATTTAATCAGTATAGCATATACAACGTATGTGCGCCACCATCGAAACGAGTTACGTATGACGTGTGTACTCCAGCGTAACTCAGCTTTGGCGCTTTCCTACAGACAGTGGGCATTCCGCGTCGCCTCCGAAATGCGTGGCGCCTCGGTGCGTGTGAACGCTGAGAAACGCGTATGGCCTCCGAGACCACACGTAGGCTTACCGACGCGCAAGCTTCCGCCTGCGCGCTTTGCGTTTGCCGCGCCTCGCGAGGAATGGTAGTCTGCACGTGCAAGTGACGCGCGTGAGCGCGCACCCACTTGGCTCATCAATCATAGCCGTTTTGACAAACATCGTTTCGTTTTTCGTTATGGACAACGCTTCAACAGGCTGAAACATTGATAAATTCCATTGTTATGGTTTTTTTTATAGCGTCGGTAGATGAGCGCTAAACGTAAAGAAAACGCACATATGACCGATATATCTGCCTCACTGAGCGTTGATTGTACCGCGCCGTAGCTGCGTAGCCAGGCGGCGGTGGAAAGGCGATGCAGGCAAGCACAGATGTCTGTCTGGAACAAGTATCCCTGCTCGCGCCCAGCTTCGATATGTCCGATCTGTTCCGAACCATCTGCGCATGCGTATGGGCACGTTGCAAGTGCTAGGCGGCGCCCTCTCTTTCCGACCCCTAGCGCCATCTGACGAATAGTTGCGCGAATGTGGTAGGATTACTCGCGGCGTCAGCAGCCCGCGCTGCGTGTTTGGCGTCCTGTCAAACGGTAGCGATGGCGCGAAACAGCATGCCGATATTAATTTGAACCGGGTTTCGGTAATTACAAGATCTTCATAGCTATTTTCGTGAAAAGAATTTAGAGAAAGAAAGTCGTCTATTCGAAGTGGGGCACGTCTACGACGTGAGGGAAGTGTTGAACTCGCGTTGATCGGAAGTGACTGCTAGGTTTATTCCGCAAACGAAAAATAATGCACCAGCGAGATGCGTGAAGCTCAGCGTAAGTTACTTCGTTATCTACGGTATGGACGCGTGAAATTACAGGCGACATTGATTCTTGAAGATCGGCGACAGCAGACAAATCCTAGCGGGGAGCTGCGATTGCCGTGCTGGCATCGCAGGGAAGTGCAAGGACGTCGCGGTAGTTTCCCTGTACATACAGGACGGCAAATACGAATCCAAAACATATCATCCAAGAACGTGGGGCGTACGAACGACTCGTAAGACCTACCAGAGGTATTCTAACGTTGCTCTCCCCAAACACAAAAAAGGGGTTGAACTTACCAGTTGTGTTAGACTACGCTGGGAAAATATTTTCGCCCAAGTTACTGGAAGTGCGATACTTTTATCTTGCGATTTCTCAGTGCGTGCAAAGGAGGTTCGAATAAACCACGTTGTCAAAAGTTTTGGCGATCTCAACTGCCCCTTCGTTGATATGCTGGGCGCAGAAGGGTGTATGCCAGCTCAGCCGGCTGCAACCCCTCCTCAAATCTCTCGGCAAGCCCTAGCGCTGTTTGAATGGGACAGGATTGGGAAAGAGTTCCCCAGCTTTACTGCGGTACAGTGTGGGAACAAACTACTTTGTTTGCTGCATTTTTTTTATTTTTTTTTATTTATTGATATGATATAAGGAGATGTTGGCGCGCAATTTAAGGCGCCGGCTACTCCTTATCTCTTGGGTGGTTCCGTCATACATCATTCAGGGTTCACGGTTACATATCAAATAATCATTTCACACAAGCACCAGGACTTATAAAGCAACGTTTCCACAGGAAGACTATGGCAAATGTCTCCACACCTATGTAGTCGAAAGTCTCAAAAGTAGAAACGATACTGTCGCCTAATAACACATTTTCTAGTCAGCGGATCAGCGGGTACATACAGTATACATGGCAAATGTCTCCACACTTATGTAGTCGAAAGTATCAAAAGTACAAACGATACTGTTGCCTAATAGCACATTGTCTAGTCAGCGGGTGGTATATACATCGTGTAAACAATCATTCACAGTCACAACAAAGTAGTCAACATAACATAATTCCCAAACAGATGGATATATAGAGTCACATTGAAATGAACAGAGCAATGAAAGCACTAATAGCGTCCAGCGATGCCGCTGTCTTCAAAGAAAGTCTTTAGTGCTTTTAAAGCGCTCTTCTGCAAGGCCGTTGTTGGCCAAGGGCCCAAAAGTTTCCTTAAACTGAAAGGTCTATCCTGGTACGCACTGCAGGCAGTGGTGTAGCAACGGGGGAGGGGGGGGGTTAGGGCGTGGGCCCCGGGTGCAAGGGGCCAGTGGGGGGGGGGGGTGTCATATATACGTCTGGAGACACACGGAAATTGTTGATATCCTCGCCTTCCTCGAATAAACCCGGGGGAGAGGGGGAAGAAAGACCTACGGGCCCCGGGTGTCAGACGACCTATAGCTACGCCACTGACTGCAGGTGTCGCGTTGCTGCCATCATTGCTGTAAAAGCAAAGAATTCAGCGTTATAACGCAGTTGGCATAACGCCGGAACATAAAACAGCTTATGCCGTCGGACGAGCGCTATCCAGTGTTGACGCCGTTCTGCTTCATACGGTCGGCTTGGAAACCTGTAAAACTTTGTTCCTCGTGAGTTGGTGTACGTGCTGTTGCAGCCCACTACTGAACAGCTCGGATTGCACTTCGGCATTGCTCAGAAAAGGCAACAGCTACGCGCGAAACAGTGCACATACAGGCTTTCCGAACGCAAGCGGGCCGGTCGTATCCTGCCGGTTCCGCGCTCGCCGCCGCGAGGGGCGCCCTAGTAGGCGCGGGAACTACGTTCGCAACCTGCCTATAGGCGCGCCGGCAAGCGCACGTGTGATTGGGCGTTCACGCGGCAACCAGGCTCCTCTCTCGCTCTTCTTTCTGGACACGCCGTGCCATCTAGTGACGCTGCCGAGAAGCCTGCGCCTGGCCTCCGAGACGAGAAGCAGGGCGTGGTGTTGCCTGCGAACGCCGAGAATTTTTCCCTCGCCTGCCGAACACCTAGTGGCACATACTCGGCGACCCAAGTGGGCGAGAGAGTCAGTAAAGAGCGGCACGTAGCCAATGCATTCACGGCGCAGCTCACTAAAGCGATGGGGCGAAAACAGCTCATTGAAAAGCGGCGCATATACCCAATGCATTCAGGGCGCAGCCTGCTAATGCCTCGGGTTGCTGACCTTGAAGAACCCTTGCGAAGTGGGCTCGATTCCTCGCAGATGCGGAAAAACATTTTAAATGATCTTTCTCGTCATTCCAGATTCCCACATCCTCAAGGGCACTCACCTATATTTACCTGTATTTACTCACCTATATTAATTCATTGATTGGCGGCGCAGGCCGAGCGGCTCCTATGCAGTGCGTCATGTCGGCGTCAAAGAGTATGCGTGACGTAGTCACGCATCTACAGTGACCCGGCCGTGTCGGCGAGAAAGAGGTTAGTTGAGGAGCGGCCCATATGTACACACTGCCACAGGATCAGTGACTCAAGTTGATCCAATGGTTGTTTTCGAGCCCTATAGAGAGCAGCCTTATGCGGGACTCATTCGACGACCACGGATCACGGACGACCGTTCCCTGGAAAGCACGTGAAATGCCTTAAAAGGACACTAAAGCGAAACAATAAATCAGTTTGCACTAATGAAGCATTGTTTGATAACCCTGCAGGCAGTCATTTCAAAAGAATAGTTTGAATATTGGATGAGAAAATGAAGGTCTAAGTACCACTATTTGAATTTCGCGCCGAAACCCCAGCGCCGGTACGTCAGCGTGACGTCAGGGATTCCAAAATATGTTTCCGAATTTGGGCCGCGTTGGCTGAATAAAGCTTCCCTAAACTTGCCATGTTTAGTATTTGGTTCCTTTAGAACACAATGTAGTCAATCTGTCCCGCTATATATAATTAGTAGGCCCTAGAAGATGCCATCAAAATCCAAGACGTCACAGCCCCCAGGTGTGGGAACTTAAGTAGACGTCGCCACCCGTATTTCGTTCTTGCGCTTTTTCTGGCTTACCAAACGTCTTATGGTTGTAAGAGTGGTGTTTTTGGTGTTGTAAAACAGTAATTTATTGATGCAGAATAAATCATTTTTCACTTTAGTGTCCCTTTAAGAATGCTAACACTTTAATATTTTGGTTTTATAAAACTGTCTCTCTTTCTCTTGTTTTTCTTCGTACACGCACAACATAGAAAATCAACTGAACAGAATGGTTTGAAATTTGGCAATGTTGATAGCCTCGTGACAATCGCAAAACTGCACGTGCAACAGTATACGCGTCTTTTGCCTCGGTTATCTCCGTTAATGCACATTCTATGTTACAACGGCCGTTAAGAAATGTGCACGAAAGTCGCTCTCTACAAGTGCTGTGCCATGGACGTAATTCGCGAGTAGTTCGTAAATGGCATTGCGATTGAAGCTCATGACGCTAATGAAGTAGATGTGTGAAGCAGTGTTCATCCGGAACGCCCTATACTGGTTTCTGTTGTCACCTCCGCAAGGCTGTCGCCGTAAACTGAAATCTCTGAAACAACGAAATTGCAACGTCACGACTCCAGACGTGCGCGTACTGTGGTTGCCCCAGCTGCTCGCAGTATGAATACGAGCCAGGCTTCTACTTGGGGCCGTAAACGTCACTGCTTTTAAGAATATGTATAGTCGCGGCTGCCGTGTCTGTTATCGTCTTCTTCCCAACACGGTTGGCTTGCAAGCTGTGATCATGATTCTCTGAATGCTGCAGCACTGTAGCATGCTTAGTTTCTTTATTTCCTTTTTCTTTAATAGTGTCACTACGTGTAACGCCATGCGAATGCACTTCTAATACGAATTCCTTCACAAAGAACGCAGCGTATGGACTCTAATTTGAGCACGGCTTTGTTACGCACATAGTTATCAACGTTTATTTTTTTTCATTAAAATTGAGCCGCCTTGCTTATTTCCGCAGAACCGATTTGCCATTCTCAATGTCCTGCGCTTTGAGTGTTCTAATAATTCGGCCACGTCCTCGTATCGCCTCCTGGTTGAATCAATTATTGCTTTATTCGTCCCACTCAGTCGATGGACTCGAGATAAAAAGCTACAAGAAAGTGGCTTGGGGACATCTGGGATCCAGAAAAGAAATTACAAACCTATATCGCATGGGGGTGGCCTAGTGGTACTATTTATGTTCGCACGCAATGGCGATATAAGATTTTCGGCTATAGGTATACGATGTAATATGAAACATTGGGGAAATGAAGTGGCGCGACAAAATCGCACACAAGAAAGAAGTGTGAGCGAATTTGTTACTCGAAAATGGCTGATGTTAACTCCGATGGTAAGTGGATAATATCTGAACTAGGTTAGCTCAGATGGTGCAGCGAACCGCCCCGGAAAGCCGTTGTTCCCGGATCAGCACGCATTTTTGCCTTCAACCGCGAAACCCTCCTTCTGAGAAACTCGTACGGGTTCCCTTTGTAGCCCGACGGATGACAATTATTTTCCTTCCATGAAATATCCTTCACCTTGCGGACTTCCGTCGAATTGATTTGCCGAATAATAATGACGCTTAGTAAGTTTACACATTGATTGTTATTAGCATCCCGAAGTGGTACAGGGGGCTATGGTATAAGCTTAGTGGCTGAGGGCCCGCGCATTAATTTCGATTTCCTGTCGTTCCTCAACGTGTTACCAATGCTTGGCACAACGGAGACGGGCTTCTCCCAGGACTTTGCCCAGGATTCGCCAGAAACTTTGTCCGAAACTTTGTCCGAAACTTTGTCCGAAACTTTGTCCGAGTCTTTTTCCGAGACTTTGTCCGAGACTTTGTCCGAGACTTTGCCCGGGACTTTGCCCGGGACTTTGCCCGAGACATTGCCCGGGACATTGCCCGGGACATTGCCCGGAACTTTGCCCGGAACTTTGCCCGGAAATTTGCCTGGGACTTTGCCCGGAACTTTGCCCGGAACTTTGTCCGGGACTTTGACCGGGACTTTGGCCGGGACTTTGCCCGGGACTTTGCCCGGGACTTTGCCCGGGACTTTGCCCGGGACTTTGCCCGGGACTTTGCCCGGGACTTCGCCCGGGACTTTGCCCGGGACTTTGCCCGGGACTTTGCCCGAGACATTGCCCGGGACTTTGCCCGAGACTTTGCCCGAGACTTTGCCCGGAACATTGCCCGGAACATTGCCCGGAACTTTGCCCGGAACTTTGCCCGGAACTTTGCCCGGAACTTTGCCCGGAACTTTGCCCGGAACTTTGCCCGGAACTTTGCCCGGAACTTTGCCCGGAACTTTGCCCGGAACTTTGCCCGGAACTTTGCCCGGAACTTTGCTCGGGACTTTGCCCGGAACTTTGTCCGGGACTTTGGCCGGGAGTTTGCCCGGGACTTTGCCCGAGACATTGCCCGGGACTTTGCCCGGGACTTTGCCCGAGACATTGCCCGAGACATTGCCCGAGACATTGCCCGGGACTTTGCCCGGGACTTTGCCCGGGACTTTGCCCGAGACATTGCCCGGGACTTTGCCCGGGACTTTGCCCGGAACTTTGCCCGGAACTTTGCCCGGAACTTTGCCCGGAACTTTGCCCGGAACTTTGCCCGGAACTTTGCCCGGAACTTTGCCCGGAACTTTGTCCGGAACTTTGTCCGGAACTTTGTCCGGAACTTTGTCCGGAACTTTGTCCGGAACTTTGTCCGGGACTTTGGCCGGGAGTTTGGCCGGGAGTTTGGCCGGGAGTTTGGCCGGGAGTTTGGCCGGGAGTTTGCCCGGGACATTGCCCGGAACTTGGTGCGCGCACTTAAATGGCGCAGATGTACTCCTCAGGGTAAGCGCGAGAGAGGAGTCCGACTGCAGTACTCGGCTTATACATGAGGCGTTGCTGGCATTCTGATCGTATTAACGCCGACATTCACCGTGAGGTACGTACTGCAGGAATATTTTGGGCATCCGGTCCCCATTGGTATGTGACCACTACGGCTGGCAATCGAACTTGCAACCTCTCAACAACAGAATTGCCATAGCCACTGGGGCAGCTTAAAAAACTGCCATCCCAAGATGGCGGAGCGTTCGCTTAACAGGTGATTATTAGAAAACGTCACGGCGACGCCAACGACTATAACGGCGGAAATGCGTCTGGAGTGTCCATATAATTTCTATCACAATACAGAGTTCACACAGTTATGGAAGAGATATGATCGGCAGTGGATGGTCAAGAGAAACCTTAGGCTATTTTTTTTCGGTGTCTTAAAGGCGTGCTTGGACGTTACGTAGGCGGAAAGAGTAGAACATTGTTTTCCCAATTTGTGTCACAACGGCCGCATTATCGATCGCACGTGGTTAGACACTGGCTAGTCCTAACAAGAGTTACTACAAGAAACCAAGATGCGTTGCAATCTTCGTCGCAGTTAGGGCAAGATCAAACAAAGGTAACTCAAAAACTACCACTGAATACTTCGATAAACCACTTTAGAAAATAAATAAATATCGCGTAAGTAAAAGACGTACAACAAAAAATATAGTCTACAAAATCGCGACAACTTGGCCTTTGTAGAAAGCGGGAGAAATGGAAATCGCCTGCATGTATATAAAGAAGCAAGATAAATAAAGAAATAAATAAACGCATTTCAAAGCGCAGTTCGACCAGGCCTTATACAGCTCTTGCCGAAGAAAAGTGCCTTCGTCTAAACGTTGTCTTTAGCCTGATACGTCCCTTTCCCTACGAAGACAACTAAGTATTTCGTTGTTTCGTGACAGACTTTTTCTGACAGTCTTGCAATTTCGTTGCCTTTTTTTCTTAGCTAACATTTTGAGATAGCCGGGTCTTATTTCCGCCTAAACCAATAATATTGCACAGCTAAGGAAGCATAATTAATCGATTCTTGTCGAAACGTCGGGCCCACTCAGGCTCCATTTGCTTGCCCTCGGCTGACCGATTTGTTGTAACGTGCTGTCGTTCACTTGTCACTGTAAATGACGTGTTTTAGAACACAATTGGCATTTCAAGTTTAAATGAACAAGCGAGGACGTTGTTACATGACCGAACTGTAGGTGCAACTGCTTTCGTGATCTTAGTTTTCTTTTCATTTAATATTTTCGTTTCTTTATTTAGGAAATATTTCCTTTGGTAAGGGGGCGCAAGGAAGTTTTGCTGTAGCTCGAGGTCTCGCGTGCAGCTGGCTGTCCCGTCATCGCAAAAAAAAAAAAATCATAATGCCATCACTGCTGCTGCTGATTGTCAAAAGCATTCCCCCCCCCCTTTTTTTTTTTTTCTAACGTTCTGCTGCTGCGAAACTTTCTTCATGACAAAGGCGGTAGCTCAAGATGCCAGGTTCCTCAGGAAAGTTTTTGCTACGCTTGACAGGCGCGTTTACGGAGCATCCATCTGCGCGCTCTAACCTTCTTCTGCAGATTTGTCGTCGAAAAACGAAAAAAGCGAGAAATGTTGATCGTCACCCTGAAATTTTAAAAATAAAACAATTGGTTCTCACGTACGTCATCTTGAAATCGTTTCCTTTTCTTTTTTTGAATATGAAAGGCGCTTCACAGTTTCAAGACGGAACTGAACGAAATGCTAGAGGCGCGCGGAAGAAAATGAAAAGCAGCTCACAAAGGCCACGAGTAATGTAGTTGTGAGTCAGTATACTGACGTATATGCATAGCATTTGCGTGCGACTGGAAACAGGCGTAGAAGTTCAGCTGGCTGACGAACGCTGCTTCCGTTGAAAGTCAAGCACAGATAGCGCGGAGCATGCTAACATCCTCGTCTCGTTCTTCTTCCTTCTTTTATCTTTTTTTTTTCGTATGACGCGGCAGTGAAAAATGATGGCCCACATCGGAGGTAGCGCGTGCGTAAGCGTCCAGCAGCCTAACTGAATACAGAAACCCTGGAGAGAGACGCGCAGACAGAATATACATAGAGAGCTCTAATAGTGCCTAAAACAAGGCGTACAGGCATGCCTGTCAAGACGCCCCAAGGCAGAATCGTTGACGGCACCATCTTGTGAAGCTGACGTCAACTGAGAGCGCACAAAAAAATGCTGTAGTTACTACGACCGTGTTCTACGTTATCTGCTAGTGCGAATTCGTCTGCACACACACATATATATATATATATATATATATATATATATATATATATATATATATATATATATATATATATATATATATATATATATATATATATATATATATAAAATAAAAGAAACGGTGTCGTCGTTGACAGATAGCTTTTGCGCGCTAACTAATGTAAGACGGCGACGACAGAAGAGGCAGACACAAGCGCGCTTGACTCCGTCTCTTCTCTTGTCAATGTCCCATAGCTTGTCCGAACAACACTTGTCCAGTGTTTTCTTTAATGCGGTTTAAAGGATGGGGTCGGCATTACGAAGAAATGCGACGTAATGCGGACGCATTTATCTCGCATTTACCGCTAAAGCACCGCGGATAACTTTTTTTTTCTTTTTTTTTCTGTGGACGAGTTCTACCTTTCTAGCAGAATGCAGCCTAACAAGAATGGCGTGCAATATTGCGCGCACAGGTAGTCAAGGAGTCGCGTCGTGCCCTGACACCCACTCCGCCTGCTAATTAGATGCCATATGCAAATAGACAAGTGGCACACGTGCTACGGTCATTGTTGGAACGTCACCCGCCGTGGTTGCTCAGTGGCTATGGTGTTGGGCTGCTGAGCACGAGGTAGCGGGATCGAATCGCAGCCACGGCGGCCGCATTTCGATGGAGGCGAAATGCGAAAACACCCGTGTACTTAGATTTAGGTGCAGGTTAAAGAACCCCAGGTGGTCGAAATTTCCGGAGTCCTCCACTACGGCGTGCCTCATAATCAGAAAGTGGTTTTGGCACGTAAAACAAAAAAAAAATGAAACATTGTTGGAACGTCATCCGCGCACCTTCAAACAAGCACCTCACACGGTCCCTTCAAGTTACAGTTCAAGTTCTCGACACACTGAGTACTGTGTTGGCATCTCTTCGGCAGAGGAATGCTACACGAGCTACCATCATTTCGTGCGAAGAAAACCCAGAAGCGGCACCACCCACCGATTATCGGCACAGAAGACTGCGAGACTGCCTCTGCGGACGACTATACACGTCAGAGCGCTTTTCGATTTAACCGTTGCTTTGTGCTTTTCAAGTCGGTGTTGTCCTCTTTCTCTCATCGTTTGTCTTTTTGGCCATTCCCCCTCCCTTCTCTGTCTCTCTCTCTCTCTCTCTCTCTCTCTGCCCAACGCAGGATAGCCAGCCAAGCGGCTTTTGCGGTCCGGTTGAGCTCCCCGTCTATTACTTCCATTCGTGTTTCTCCATTTCTTGTTTCCGTTTTGTCATTCTGCAAGGACAATGACGCAACGCGAAATGTTTTTCTGAGGTGGTGTGGTTGAAGAAGGCGCCGCAAATTGACGTTGTGAGCGCTGCTGTTGTCATCGGTGCCTCCGGTGTTATGGTGTTCCGTACACTGTAACACATTTACTGACAGCTTATTGTTGTTTGTTCTATGCCAGAACAATAACGGAAACGCGGATGGTAGTATAAAAAGTGGTACGGCTTTGTGTGTTTTACCAACTATGTAAAAAAGAGAAAAAAAAAGAAAACGGAATCTAACACTACCTCTGCGTAGCGAGTCACAGCCTGTGGAAAGACATATTACAGTTTACAGAATACCGATACACCAGATACCCCTATGGCAAGAATGTTAGAGCCTTCTTGCCGCCATTTCGTGAACTAAAGCATCATAGAAAAATTTTGCATTGCGTCATCGTTCTCGCAGAAATGGGTAGAGAGTCCACTGCACTATAACGATTCTTGCTGCCGACTCTCGCTAAACGTTGTGCAGACCACTGACGTTGGTGTAGCAGTTATGTGGGCTTCACGTTGGTAGAGTAATGGATGTCGCTCGGGCCAGCGTTCTGTACAGAAAACTTGCCTTTCGTCGCAGCAGCAACTGCCGCCCCGACGAAGACATGTTGCCGTGACAAAATTAGACTCCGTAGTGCCATTCCTCGTTCCACTACTGTTCAACAACTGAGACCTCCATCTTCCTACCAACCCCCGTCTCGTGTGCTCTGTAGTCGTTGTGAGCTTTGTTTTCATTAAACCTGTTATATCTTAGCGTCTCAAGGTGGCGCCACAAGCATTGCTGTTCACGTCCTCCCCAATCAGTGTGCTCAATGTCGAGGTATTCCACAAACTGCCGTGCATTTTACGGATATACTAAAGCTCTCTCTACTAGCTATAATACAGGCAATGACTCAAGAAAGTAGAGAAAAAGAAGACGAGGAAGACACGCGAAATGTGTACCATTCTACGTACATATTTCGTACCACTTTGTGCACACATATCGTACACGTGCTTCACACACGGTGCGCTGGGCGAAACGCCGCAATCCTCGCGTACCGTACATTGCCGGCGCATCGTTAACGAAACCTGCCCTCACCTACCCCCCCCCCCCCCTCCTGCAGGCCAATAATAATCCCGATTCGCCGACTACAACGCGCCCCGTAATCAGATCTTAAGCTTGTGGGATGCAAAACTCCATGATGTGGCTACAATCGCTTCGCTATTGCAGCGCATCTCTATTAGCTACGGCGCAGGATGAAGTCCGACCGGCCCTGCCTCGAACGCCCCCTCGCTCATTTGACACTGGCGCGGCTGTCGCGAGTGTTGTGCACGCGTTCTGCGGAGAAACGCGTCTTTATCGGGCCCGATGCAGCCGGCGGATGGCGGCGCTAACGAGCGTATACTGCTCGGCGATGCGAGACTCGGAATTTGCGGTCGACCGACCGAGCGCGCGAAGATATGGGGGGAAACGAGGAGGAGGGGGGGTCGAGGAAGGGGGGGGGGCGGTGGAAATGTGAGATACTCTCGTGCGAGGCTCGTATTCGTGCGCCTCGCTGGCTTCGCTTAGCCGCTGGGAATTCGCGGTCTTTTCACCTGAGGTGCTCGAGGAGGAAAACGGCGTTTGTGTGCCGATAAGGGCACCCGCGGCTGCCGGGTTTAGAGTGGGACGATTTGTAAAACCGTGGCCGCGTGGTCGTGAACCTCGAGAACATCTATATTGTCACACGTACTATATATACATTGTTTTACCTTTTGTTTTTGCTATAGACACTGTTTTTTTTTTGTTTCCCGGATTGTAGGTGTTAACACTCGGCGCAAGCTCCGCCTGCTCTTATGTCCGAAATGTATTGTATGGTGTCGCCGATACAATGGCGAAAGGGCGTCATCTAATCAGTTTGTGCGCGCGGCGCCGACACTGTTGCCGCGTTTCCTAATATAGGCGAGCGCCACGTACAATATTACGGAACGTATGGTCAGACATGTAAAAATAGCTCACAGGACTTTCACCCGTGCGTTCACATTTTACGACCTCGGTCGCAGCTACGGTCGCAGCTTAGTGCTGCAGAGTTTTCTTTTGTTTGTTTTTTGCGCACGACTTCCCCCGTCGAAGAGATAGATTTTTAACTCTTGGCAGTGTTTGTCGTTCTCCAACGTTACTATAGAACGTGACATCTGAAGTAAAACAATGTACGCGTGGCAATTCAGCTTATAGAGTAATTTTATCCTTTTCTTAGATCCCATGGTCCGTAAACATTTGACGCCGACCGCGCCGACATTATGTATTTTAGGCGCACTGCGATGATGATAATAGTTATGGTTATGAAACGTTGTTGTTGCTGACAAATGAGATCCCCTACCAGGACGAATTTTTCTTCAACTGCGGCGTCTTCTTTCTTCTGAGAAACCCATTTGAGTTCCCTTTGTCACTTTACACACTACATTTTGAGTAGATGTCACTTTTTTTCCCTTTAGATGTTGTTGATGATAGGGATGATTATGATGGTGATAAACATTATTGGCCGATAAATGTTTTGATTCCTTGGCTCGTTTTCAAGAGACGCCATCTTTACGATCACGGAAGCTTATTTTAGAAAGAAAAAACAGTACGCATGGGCCTATCTGCAAGAACTAGTGTAAAAAGTTATCATCTACAGCATGCTTTATCTTTTTTTAATTGTACAGGATCTTTTATTTTTACAACACTGCTACGAGTGCATCGAACGTGACCCTCTGGCAAAGGAATTGTATATCGAGGCGGACATGCTTTGCCGCTAACAATGTCACTTTCAAAAGTACTTAAGAATTCAACAATTACATTGTTATTATCTTCTTGAGCCAGCTGGCTTGTATGACAGATTTGAAGAAGTCACATTTTATTGCCCCCACCCCTCCTTCCCATATTCTAAAAATCTAAAAAATCGCACCTTATTCGATATATGTCGCAGTATGCAAGTCAATTGCACCAACACGGCACGAAAGGCAGCCCCGCTATTACGTCACACAGAAACGGCCCATGACCAAAAGCGCGACCAAGTTTGAATGATGGAACGTGGCGACATATACTAAAACGGCGCGTCGCGGCAGATGCTTGTGTCCGTATACGCCCCTCCCGACCAGCACAGATAGAAGCTTACGGATTGTTCGCATTTGGATATTTGCCGTTAGCCCCTTCTGTGTACGTGTATTCGCAAGTACGCCACGGGAATCTTCAGATTGAAAGAGAAGGCACACCGTTTGAGCGTGTCCACTGAACACATAGGCAGATCGATAAAATGAATAATTAAGTGAAACAGTGTGTGCACTAGAGCAATGCTGACGAATGTATACGTGGAGCAACTACTCGTCGGGATAATCGAGAGCTATAGCTTTCCCGCGAAACGTAGTAGCCCTCAGGGAATACCGGTTACCGGAGACGTGAACAACAGCAAAAACGCTGGTAGCCACATCATATCGGACGCGTTTTCTTGTTACATTCAACGTTCTCGTTGAAGAAAAAAAAAAGGCTGCGCGTTACCCGATCAAGTTGCTGCGAAATTAGAATATCCTGCGTTTCTGGAATAATCCAACTTTGTCACCTCTTGTTAACCTTGGTGCCCACCAGGTGGCGCCACCGACCGGGTCGCTCACGTTCACGAACAACCTGAAGCTCCCTAATGACGTCTGAACGCGAGAGTGATATAAAGAAAGAACGAAACGGCTAAGAGAGGTCAAACAGGCCACAGTTGTGGACAGGCGTGGGAGTGCACGCCTGTCCAGCGCCCCGGTGTTCGAACAATGGGTTTCGCCCTCCAAGGTTGACGCGGTGACCGGGAACGATTGAACTCTTGCCACTGGCCCGCAATTAGCCCGCAAATTGGGAATGTCCCATGGGTCCGCGGGGGACCGTGACAGCCTGTTTTCCCTGGAGTGTGACAGGGAGCCCCCACCCCCCATTCCGGTGTTGCCCCCCAATTGTGCTGCTAGCCCGCATGCACTTGCCGAAATGGGGTCTCCCGCGAAACTGTCTATCTGTTAAGGAACTGCGCCAACTTCATGGCACAGCCTCGAAAGCGGGGTGTCTGTTTTTGTTGCGCGAGACCCACTTCAACCTTTCGGGTAACAACCGCTTTCCCTTGGTTCGGTGACGACTCCGTTGACATTTCCTTTTGTGTTGGCTTCCCATGCTTTACGGGTAAGTTAGAAGGCATGGATGTTTCGCTTGCCAGTAGGCCTATCACTCTTTACGGCTCATCCGTGTACCCAATACGTAAGAGAACGTTATTGGAGTGGCAATGAATGTTACTAGAATGTTATGGAATGTTAAGGAACGTCAATGAATGTTGATGGAAGCGCGGTGCCCTTTGAGGAACACATTAGTTTATCGCCACTTGAGCGAGCGGGCTGGTGGCGCCACCTGGTGACGAGAAGTTTAACTAGCGATTACAAAGAGACCTTGTTCAATCAACCAACGGTATTCTGTAGTTCTATATCACTTAGATCGACGTGTAACCGTTAACGTGGAGCCCTTTTTCTAATGTATGTTCTACAAAAACGCTCGCGTAATAATAAAACGTTTTTGACGCATTGTGGTTGGACAATGCGTCCCGTAATGTCGCTACCCACGTTGTTGTTGCAGTGCGTGTATCGCGTGTGACCCGGTATACCATGAAGGTTAATGCGTTTCTAGGCATGAGAAGCAGCAATTTTAGCGTCATCTATTTGTTGGTTTAAAAGCGTCAACAAGAGCGTAACGATGAATGTATTGTGGCTCTTAAATATTTTCGTTGGACGAGAAGAGCCTGTAACAAAAAAAGAGCTTTCTGACGCTTTCTCATTGGGCAAGCCGCCGCATGAAGTCGCTACTAGCACCGTTATTAGGGCTCATGTGTTCAGTTTTCCATTATTCCGTAAACGGCAATATGCATATTCGAATATGCTAAAGCTGTCTAGCTTTGGCTTGTTGGTAACCCCTTCACCAACAGCCCCCTTTCTCCCTGTGTAGGGTCGCGAACCGGACAGACTTCTCGTTGACTTGTCTATGCTTGAAACTGTGTCACCCTAAAGGAGAATGTGCCGCAGCTCCAAGGTCGAGTCCCGTTGCGGGTGTAGGGCAGCCTTCAAAGTCCATCTCTCTCACTCGTAGCGGCATCAGTCACATAGTACTTGTTTCAGGTATTCAGGGGTGGGTAAATTCACATCACAGTGGCAAGTCCGTCAGTTGAATGTTGTATCTGAAGTTCATGTAGGCCACGTTGATGCTGATACGGTGAAGGCATGTTTGGTCTTGTCCATATGGAGGCCTTGTGGGCACGTATGATGGATCAATTTTGAATAGTGGTCCGTACTGGTGGCTTGCATCTGTCCAGAGGGATCGCTGGAATCGCCAATTGTGTGCAGGTACCAGTGCCGCCGCGTCTTTTCTCGACAAAGGCATTTGGACCCATTTATCTCCAAATGTCATGGCCAGCAAAGCACCACCTGCGCTTTACGCCCCGCGAAAGCACTGCTGACGTTCTTGCGGGTAACGAGCCTTGATGAAACTCTGTAAATGACTCGTTAGTGTATAAACTGTGTGTGTGACTGTGCGTGCGTGCGTGCGTGCGTGCGCGCGCGCGCGCGCGTGTGTGCGTGTGCGTGTGCGTGTGCGTGCGCGTGCGCGTGCGCGTGCGTGTGTGCGTGTGCGTGTGCGTGCGCGTGCGTGTGCGTGTGCGTGTGCGTGTGCGTGCGTGTGCGTGCGTGTGCGTGCGTGTGCGTGTGTGTGTGTGTTTATATGTTTATATGTTTGTATATGTTTGTATGTTTTAATGTTTGTATATATATATATATATATATATATATATATATATATATATATATATATATATATATATATATATATATATAGATGCTTTATGTATGTATAAACGCGCCTTTGTCTCATTCGGAAGCCGGCGTTGGCGCAGTTCGCGCGAGTTGGGGACGTGAGTTGGCTGGACCGCGACGACGACCACAACTCGTTTCCGGCGTTTGCGCTTTCCCAGGCACAATGGCATCTAGGCAAATGCGAAAGACCACGTTTGCGTGCGCGCCCACTCGGGGGGGTTCATCGGTGGGAGGGCCCCCGTATGCCGAGTTGAACCGTGGCTCGGGGATGAATTATGAATGACGCGGTGCGGCTGCACAGGCGCGACAGGCATGGTCGGGGCGACGGCAAAGCGGCGAAAGGGGTCGCGGCAGCGGTGGAGACGCGACGCTTTATCACCGTTGATTGACTGGCGAGGCATTTGCTTCGCACGCCGCTCCACCACTCCGTACTCCGCGCACCTGTTCTCGCCGCGTCTGCGCGTCACTCCCCCCTCTCCCTCCTGCAAAAAAAAAGAAATGAAAAAGACCCACGCACGTAAACCGCAAGGATGCAACCGTGGGTTTCACGACGTTTTGTATTTTTTTTTTCACGACGCGGTATAGTTGTTGACGTACTTTAACCGCGTTAAACTTTCCCGCAGGTGTTATACCGCCACTTCTGTTCTTTTTTTTCTCTATTTAGTTGATACACGTCATCCTCGGAAACTGCGTGTGGGTAGTACGCGACTGGGGTTACAATAGCTCGACGTCACCAGTAAAAGGCCACAAAAAAAAAATGCGAGACTGAGTGCGTTCTCGCGTGGAAGAACGTTATTGCGAACATGCTGCGCTGTTTTCTGTTGATCTGGTTGACGGTTTCGCCCACGGTTCCCCTTGGAGTCGGCCTATGTAGTCTGACTGGATCGCAATGGTTAGATCGTGCTTGTGTTCTCCGAAGCATGCCATCTACAGAGGCCATGATTCAGAAGACCGTTAGTTTGCGGGGCAGTGCGTGTAGGCCCTCTGGAACCGTTATAGTAAATTACCGAGCGATCCCCTCTGTGCGTGTCCAGAATGGCTCACGTCAAGAGGGAGAATCCACGTATTTTGCGCGCGAGGTCTCCTACGTACTACAACAGGTCATATATATACATATATATATATATATATATATATATATATATATATATATATATATATATATATATATATATATATATATATATATATATATATATATATATATATATATATATATGTGTGTGTGTGTATTTTTTTTTTGTTTCCCTTGGCAACACGATTTCTCAACGTCTCTCCGATCCGCATATCTTTCTCGGGCTTTATGCCTATAGTCGAGCATCCGGCGTACCACCGGCCTTTCAGGACGTCAAATATACGTCATGCGAGGAGGAAAAAAAAAAAGCTTTCGTTACGTTTGGTCGCTGAAAGCCGGGACAGTTTGCGGCATTATCGCCTTGCGTAACCTCCGCTGACATGGCCTATAGACAGCATGTGGCGCTCTGCTGCGTGGTAAGCACGATGTCGCATGTTTGATTACCGCTCATGTGCGACCACATTCCGAATGAAGGCTTGATTTGGTAAAATACTGACGGGAAAATTTTTTCGGCTCAAGGTGCTCAAGATTGCCAAAATTATTCAGCGTCGCTTCGTAGCCAGTTTGTCTCCTGGCTTAAGGCGCAAGAATCTAGCTTTTCTTTTTTTTTTTTGAAACCTTTTTCTTTCATCTTCGATCCCGTTGCCACTGAAGCCCACGTGTTGAAAATTAATCTTGATCCTAACGTTCAGGCATTTTCATAACCATAGAGCTGCAAGATGTCGATTATAGACGATTATAACGATTAAAAACGATTATAAATTTTTTTAAGCCTGTGATTGTCTCTTGCTAATAAATCATCGTGAGTGGCATAACACGAGGTGAACAATACATGTATTGACTTTGCTGCAGGACACCAACTTCAGGAGAGTTTGCACTTGGGCTAGCTTTCCAGCTATTATTGCGCTGTTCTTGTTCTTAAAGACATTAAAAACGCGCAACTGATGAGCTTCCGATGAACGCAGTGTCTGGCTTAAATGGCAAATAATATTACATTAGGCTTTGCTGGTTATTCACGCTGTTTGACATATCAATACAAGCCACGCTTGCAATCCCAGATACGTTGGTGGTAAGCCAGGGAAGACGCAAGAACAGTACGTGGCTACGTCGCTCCGCAGGTTTCGCATCGGGTCACCGTGACGTCATAGGTGACGTCATCGATTTATGGTTGCTAGTTCAGCGCATCTAGCTGCTGGTTAAGGGCCACGTTTGTCCCCTTCGCTTCCTTCATCCTCGTCGTCTCTTGCCCTGCCACCCAACCATGTTTCGAAATCGTCTGCACAGGTCTAGTAACTTGTTCATCGCATTTAAATGTGTCACAAAGGAACCGGGCCACTTAGTCTTTAGCATATTTCCACAATTCCTTTGCCAAAATGTACGTAATGAGAGAAAAATACTTCGATATTGTGACGTTACCATGACAATGAACTTAGTTCTGGCTCAAAATTCGAAAGCAAGAAGGACCAGAAGAAGGTAGGTCGGCTTACATTTGCTTGAGTAGTAATCAGTCCGGTCAGTCCCAGTCTTTTTGTATTTTAATCAAGGCTATGTTTAGAAGTTTTCAGGCTGTCCTACGTTTTTTGAAGGAAAAGGTTCTGGAACTAGTTCTTCCTTTCCGGTTTGCTGTAATCAAGCGCCTTTTCCTCCGCGTCCGTGACAGAGACGCCAAACAAGTATTCAAAAGTTCAGCGGCTAACGTTCTTATTCTATTGTTGTGGTTGTTTGTTTTTGTTGTTTCGTCCGTTACTCGCCGCCAGACAGCCACATGACCGCCCTTTCATCGTGCAGCCTTTCTGCGACACCGTGACGCAGCTCTTTTCTTCTCTAACTCCTGGCTTATTCTCTCTCTCTCTCTCTTTCTCTCTCTCTCTCTCTCTCTCTCTCATTTCTTCTTTTAAGTCTGAGTCACTCCTCGACTGCGCGAACTCTCCCGTCTGGCCACTCCACGTGCTTTTTTTCATCTATGTTTTTTTTTGTCGCCGAATGTCATATTGTTTGACAACAACAATTGATGCTATCTCTGCATCAACGGCGAAGTATAGAACGCAATTTTTTTTTTTTTGGACGAGGAGAGCAAGGGCCAGACCGGCATTTCGAAATAACCGGAAGGGTTGGCGCTTGAGAAAGTTGTTGGGGGGTAACTTTGCCAGAGTGAAATGCCTGCAGTGCTTGATTCTTCCTGGCCAAGAACGAAGAACAACAAATAACAATAATAGTGACGCAGCTATGCTAGAAACAGCCAGAGGGTCTGGAGCTCTCTGATAGAAGCGACGTTGTGGAAATCACTTCCTGCTTGCTAGAGTAGCAAATTTAGCCAGAGGAGAGAGCGATAGAAGTAGGAGGAGAGAAGGAGTTTGCTTTTTTTTCAGATTGTTTAATTACCACTAAGCGAGTACACGATTTTCATGGGGCTTCAGTCAAAAGTAATAAATCAGTCACCTAACTAAGCTGCTAGAATCGGGTGCAATTTGAATGCAAGCAGAACAACATAAACAGGTTATTGGCCAAAAAACGGTATTTTATACAGACAGATGTCAGCATGCACTCAAGGTGAAATGAATTTCGTAATAAGATATATACTAGTAAACAAAAACCATACACTTAATGTGCACAAAATAAGTTTCGCAAATATATCTCAAAGAAAGTTGCGCGCAATCATAGTCTGTATTAGACAATTTTTTTCTCTTAATGACAAAAAGACAAGATTCACTCCGACACAACAGGGAACAAGTTAACAATTACAACCACTGAAAGAATACTGCGTACAAAACACGAGTGCCATTATATATCACGACCAACACCAATGACAAATATTAAAATATAGCCGGAGACCGGTCATGAAAAAAAGGTTTCGAGTACTTCGTGAAAACAGGAAGAGAAGATGATTGTTCCCTTATGGGGAGCAATTCAGGGCGGTGATATATTAGGCCTGCGATTCGCCAGTTCATCACCTGTATTCCATCATTAGTTCCGGTTCTAATCGTTCTAAAGTTAACCCTTTTGCTATAAGCCACGCCCTAGTTGGAGCCATGCCCTATAGGCCACGCCTTAGCCCTAGTTGGAGTTGCGAGTATACCGTAGTGTGCACTGCACTCCGCGCGAACTGACAGTTTTGCGTTACTGTGGTGGTGGCGGCTGCCACCACACCACAGTCACGTGACGAGTAGCGTAGCCTTAGCCACGGAGCCACCTTATATTGCGCCGTGTAAGCCGGAACCTCCACCAAGTTGGCTGCGGGAAGAAAATGAAGCATAATATTATATTTACTCAATATTTACCTTGACTTTAGCGCCTGACAATGTGGCGGGCAGACTGCGAAGCCCCCGAATGGTCATCGTTTTTGCCCTATATTCTATTCTTTTTTTTCCTGAGCACTGTGACAATCTCGATGAACAAAATGTATAAGCCAAATGATTAAACGAAAACTCTCTGCGGTGAACCATAGCGCCGCCGCTTAGCCCACTTACAAGGGCTTGGGCGAGTTGGGAAAGCTGCAATGTGGATGGACGCGACCTACGCTATTGCACGCGTTTTTCTAATGTACGCTCTGAAAAAAGGGGACATGCTTGTCTATGGGACAATGAAATGTTACTGCGGTATGCGTTGCACGTGAGAAAGATGAGTGGCGGCTAGCACGGGAAAGTAACGCCTGTTGTCTGACCTGAAAATTGATAAACGTTTAGCGTTTGTGTTTCTTGCGATGGCAGTGTCATTACAGTAAGCAGCGCTGATTATTTGTTCCATTTCTAATCAAGAGGTCAGCGGCCCCGATGTTTGAAAGGACAATAAATCGCTGGCTTTTATTCGCAAAACCAGACGCCAGCATAGATCGCTGTGGGTTTTTAGAGAGTTTTGAATCATTTCGTAATTGACAATGAACGACTGTCTGAAAGGTAGCAGTACTAGTAATGGTAATTAGTGTTTAGTGGCACTTCGGGGTAATTGAGGAAGTCTAAAGCCAATTGTTGTTATGCCTCCTGAGTGTCCTACCGCTGATTGGATTTTTAAAAACATTTTGACAGTTTTCTTCTGTCTTTTTATACTACACCTTCCCGTGTTCTCTCCCCACTTCTCTTCGGCTCACCATCCTCCACAAGGAACAAGCCACCGATTCAGCAGCAACTTGGTGAACGTTCCCCCCCCCCTCTCTCTCCCTTCATATGTTTCCAGCTGTTTCAATTTGAAATACCTGTTAGAAGTTCTCTAATTATTATCTCTTGCAAGTACGAATGACAATGTCTACTGCGTTCGATCTCAAGTTCACTATCAGTCGTGCAAAATCGAAGTACTCTTTTTCTTCGTACCAGTCCGAAACATTCTGCAACTGACGCCCTCGCGAAAGAAGTCATCTAAAACGCTAAACCACCGCCCAGCTTAATGCAGTCACTGCACCATCAATATTGGATCGAAGCACACACCGCAAACAAAGCTGGGCTTGAAGCTCCCTGGCCAAGCCTTTGGCATACATTCTATCGCTCGGGAACGCACGCTTCACTTCGACGTTCTTTATGCACCGTTCCGATTAATCAACGCCCGCTATGGAGCTATCGATCTGTTTGCTCGCAGTTTTGTCCGTTACTTACTTCAGGAACACGTGATCATCGCCCGTTTGCAATAAATACGCGCGCGCGCCGTGACCACATCTAGAAAAAAAAAGAAGAAAAGAAAAGAACAACAGCAGTAGTTGCTGCTTCCGTTCTCGCGTGCTAACGTGGCTTCGCTGCAGGAGTAGCGATGGCAGCGCCACACGCGGTGAGCGGCGGAGACGGTCTCGAGAACAAAAGGGCTGCGCTAAGCCACGAAGCGAGAAAGAGATAGCGACGCAGAATGGGGTCCGGCGCGAGATATCGGAAAGAGAGAGAGAGAGAGAGAAAAGTAAGGAGGGCGTGCAGGATGCCACAGTGTACGTCGAAGCGCAGTGCTCGCTTATGCCAAAAGAATAAAAAATCTTGATCTCGCTTTCGGAACTCCGGCGTTCACCCCTTTTGTTCGACGCCGCCGCGACTCACAGCATGGGGGCTGTGTGCATGAGCGTGTGCATCGGCCATTGTGATTTCCTGAAGCAATGCGCTAGCTCTCGTGTTCTCTCTCTCTCTCTCCGTAACTCTGTTCATCTAGGTATTATAGCACGCGATATGGTTGTTTGCCCCTGGCTCGCATGCCTCTCGTGTGTTCTTTCTCTCTCTCTCTTCCTCTTTCCGTAACTCTGTTCATCTAGGTAATATAGCACGCGATATGGTTGTTTGCCCCTGGCTCGCATGCCTCTCGTGTGTTCTTTCTCTCTCTCTCTCTTCCTCTTTCCGTAACTCTGTTCATCTAGGTAATAAAGCACGCGATATGGTTGTTGTGTGGAGGGCTGCCCCTGGCTCGCATGCGCTTTTTGTCGGCCTCCGGCTTCTCTTTTGCCCGTACGCTGCTGTTCGCTCCGCGTCGTCGTTTAGTTAGTCGAGTGCTTTTTTGTTGCCTTGGATCGCGTGGTCGCGTGCGTGGAAAAGATAGAAGAGAGAGCGTTGACAGAACCGGAAGCTTCGCAACAATAGAGTAGTTTGGCATAGCGCGGGCAACTATCGCGGCTGTTAAGCCCACTTTTTTCCAGCTGCCCATGTTCAGGCCACGGCAGGTGGTAACGGCAGCGTTATGTTAAATATACAGAGAGTGGAGTGAGAGGAGGTTAGTTGAGCGAGTGGGTTGGTGAAAGGTCATAATGAAAGCCGGAGATGTTAGCTTAGCAAAATACCTGACATACTGCTGCAGATTGCCGAGACAAAATTTAGCATAGCCTGAGGTCCCAATACAGTCATCGACTATGAGACCTCCTTCTGTATATTATTGTTCTTTATAACCTGTAACCTATCATCATCATCATCATCATCATCATCAGCATTATTATTATTATTATTATTATTATTATTATTGTTGTTGTTGTTGTTGTTGTTGTTGTTGTTGTTGTTGTTGTTGTTGTTGTTGTTGTTGTTGTTGTTGTTGTTGTTGTTGTTGTTGTTGTTGTTGTTGTTGTTGTTGTTGTTGTTATTATTATAACCTCTTACCAATACCGCCTGCCGTTGACCGCACACGCGCAGTCAGGGGACATCGTTGTCGTTAACGGCCACAGCAGAACAATAAGCCTCGAGCTCGTAGCCTATAAGGATAAAAACATACTGGATCAAACATCAGTAACTTGATGAGACATGTGTATCTTGCAGCAAAAAAACTAAAATATCGGAGACTACTCAGCACATCCTAATTGAATGCGAAGGGATTTTACTCAGCGAGACCCAGAGGTAACGTGCGCCTTCCATGCGCGTTTGGTTTTAAAGTGTACGGAAGCATCAACCGGTCAGCAGTCGAAAAATGCTAGAGGCTTTTAGAGTATTGGTGGAAAAAACAGAAAAGCAGGGAAGAGATTGGTACCACCGGATACGTTACAGGCTTAGGTAGCGGTACGCGGTAGGTAGAGAATTTCTGAGGAAGAGAAAGAAAGATGTATTCCTAAATGGTAATATGAAAAGCATGTGTAGCACACCCGATTAACTCAAGCAGGCTATAGGTGAGGATTTGTCACCGCCCCGTTTGGAAGGGGATGCAAATAAATCACCGTCATCGTCGAGTCAACATGGAGGCTCAGTGGACAAACGTTCATGAATACGTGGGGGGAAACCCCGCGAATAGGTCAGACAGCACACGCGATGATCTCGGCGTCAAAGCGCACGCACTGAGATAACATTTTGCAAAAAAGTGTTGCATAAAGCCTTGAAGTCCACCGAACGCGATGTTAATGGCTACGGCATCATTACATAAGGTTGCATGCTTTAAGACGTTTATATGCTTGACGTGTCACAGTCATGTGGGATACATATTGACATATACCGTTATTAGACCGGTCAACAGGAGGGCGAACGAGGGCAGCCTCAGCCTGGAATCAACTGATCAGGCATTAGTTTAAGAATGAAATACCGACGTCATTGGCCGTGCGGCGTTGTCGATTACGCATAAAAAGTGTGTCAGTAGCTGCTTTATTCAGCTGTCACTCTCAAAGTTTACACATTGTAAACATCAGGCCGCACCCAAACCATGGAAAATTTATACAAATTGCGCAGACGATTCTTTTCTTGTCCAATTGCTACGACTGCTTGTCGTCACATTGCCTTATCGTCACCCGCGTGATCCTCTTACTTCACTACGTTGCAGGTGTCTTCCCTCTGTGCACGAGGTGGTGCCCAATCGCTCATCAGTATTCTTTACAGCTAGGAACCATACCTGTGGGTTGCAAACGCGTGTGTGCATGCATGGAGATCGCAGTCTTGTGATTTTTGGCACGAGAAGCATCGCGAGCTTGGGAGTTTGTCCAGAATTCCGTGTCAAGGCGTCCTTCGTTTTTTGAAACTGAATGCCTATGTTTTGACGTTCTGAAGTGTCGCGACGTCCTTGCCCCCCCTCTTGTCCCCCAAAAGAAAATAAAAATAAAGCATGCCATGAACGCTGCAGAGAACGCGTGCATTGCCGGTGCTATATCGCACCAATCAATCTCCGTAACTTCGCGTTGGATCGCGCGCTGCTTTGTGTGCGCGTGAAAGTAAATGGAGATTGGGTTTGAGAGCAGAGTCGGAAGCTCTACTGGTACGCGCTTAACCGTTTATGTACAGTCGCGGACAGAATATTGCGGACCATGAAATCTAAGAAAAAGCTGAATATCTCAGCAACCTCAGAACGCAATCTGGTATTTGCATTTTGGACCTCGACTAGAATATGCTAACAACGTTGTCGTGGGAAGTTTTACTGGTTACTGCTACAGGCTGCTCGGGAATTGAACGTTTTCGGAGATCCCGTGGTCCATTTTATTCTGTCCGCGACTGTACATACAGCGCACTAACCGGCGTCTGGACATCGGTCAGCAGGGGTGCTAACGACACTGCCGCGGTAGCTTACCGGCCATGGCTTAGCGGCCATGGCTTTGCGCTGCTAAGCATGCGGTCGCGGCGCTCAATATCGCGAGTCACGGCGGCCGCGTTTCCATGGAAACCAAATTCAAAGACGCTTGTGCCCCTTAGGATTAGGCACCCGTATAAAAAAACCCAGGATGTAGAAATTACTCCGGCGTCCAATGCTGCGGTGCGGCTCATAATCATATCCTGTTTTTCGCCCGTCCATCCCCAGACATAACATGAACTTTACTTGAGTCCTGAGGGACTGAGATCTTGGGGAGCTAAAACCGAAGGCTCCCGAAGATCAAGTCGGTGGCGCCACCCACGATGGGACCGGGAGATGAAGTTTCGCCGCAATGTCGTGGGCCCTCTGGACAGCCTGGAGTTGCATGTGGAGATTGCTGCTCTTGAGCGATTCCTGCCATTGTTCTTTCGTGTCCATCCCCAGAATTCAGTTTTAATGCGGTGGCATTACGCGAAAACCTGACTCCGTGACGGAACGATGGTGCCGACGATGGCAGGCGGCGCAAGGAGTAAGAACCGCTGAAAAAATGCTCGGAGTGACGTCAAATTTCTCGGGGAGGTTCCTGCAAACAAACCAAATTAATAGCATTCAAAAGAAAATGTGGTGCGCTTCGGTCTGGGTGTGAATCGAACCCAGGCCTCCGGCGAGCAAGAAGAGCACGCTACCCCGACCCCACGGCGCCGCGCCACGGTTCTGGCTGACTAATGTTAGGCCTAGCGTGTGCGTCACTGGGCACGTGACTGCGAAGCCAATAGGAAGGAGAATGGCGCCACGTCATCAGTGTACAAAATGGGAGCGGTCACGACGTTCCAAGGTCTACAAACAGTATAATGCTTTCGCATTCCCCCACGTAAGCAGTCTTAAGTGTCCCTGCCAATTTTTTTTTATTATATTTATTTTTTTTGAGGGGACCATTCTCGTCACTGTCACATTTTGGAATGTTGGCGTCTTGAGCGAATCAGAGAAGCCGTGGCAGCCCTGTGAGCCAATCAGAACTGACATGATGGCGAATTCTACGACATGGCAGGAATTTAGAGGGACACCACAGAGAAAAATTAGTTAAGCTGCATTTGTAAATCGCTCTTCTGTAGTACCAAAAAAAATCCGTTCTTAATTTGAGCAGAGGCTCGGTAAATCGGAAAAGACTCAGAACGAAAGGCGGGTAGGTAGCGACGCCGCCTTAAAGTTCCGGCAACAGCCAGCCGTGACGTCACCGATTTTGACCTTTCGCAGCAGGGGCTTACGAAACTTCCACTAAGCGTCAGCATCGACTGCATTGTATTGTACACGAGCTGAAGACAAACTTGGCATGTTTCGAGAACTCCTGCTGCACCACAATGGCCGAAATACTAGAAGGTGCGTCTGAAGTTCATGACGTCGCTCTTACGTGAAAGGGGAAAAAAAATTTCCGCTCGAATGTAGCACGAAGCTATAAAGGAAACTTGGGATTCCGCAGAACTGATTTGCCATAATACGTGTCTCTATGCTTCGAGTTGTCGATTAATTTGCCCTCGCACTGCGATCTGTTTGCTTCCTTGTTAGCTCAGATGGTAGAGCGACCGCACCGGTAAAGCGTTGGTCCCGGGTGTGAATCCCGCACCAGGAAGAAGTTTTCCTCGACTGCGAAACGTTCTTTCAGCGAAACCCGTATGGGTTTCCTTTGTAGTTTCGTGCTATATTCAGGTGGATGACAATTTTTTGCCCTTTCATGACGCTTCCTCCACCTCGCGGGATTCTGCAGAACTAACTTGTCACACTTACGTCCCAACACGGGGGGAGGTTTCGGCATAAAATAATGAAAAAAAAAATAGAACTATGACTTTCAATTTCTCTTTCGATATTCGACGTAGTACTGCGGAACTGAGTAAAATAGTGTTTCGAAACAATAATTTATCGGTCGAATAACCCTGGCACATGAACACATCACAAATTTCAAAAGTATCTTTTAGTATTTTGGCCATCGTGGTGCAGCAGGGGCTCTCGAAACATGCCGAGTTTGCCTTCAGCCCTTCGAAGTAAACCCATTTACTTTGCACTGAAGGATCCTTCACGACAAAAGAGTTTTACCGTTGGCACATCGTACGTGGTGGTTTTTATATTTTACATTTTCTTAGGAAGCGCCGCAGCAAAACGGAAGGCGCTTCCTTGACCGAGAAGTAGGCGTTTGCGCATGCGTAGTTCTGTGGCCCCTAGTTTTTGCTTACGCAAGCCGCTTGCGTCCCCTAGCCCAAAAACTCTCTATTAAGTAGCTCGGACATCTCTCCTTTCCTCGAGGGACCCTCACCGGAAAGTAGACACTCATTTGTCGCTTGTCAGTTCGCGTGGACGCCTTTCCAGTACATGTCACTTCGTGCAAAGAAACTTTGGAGTGCCTGTGTGTCACGGTTTATAACAAAAAAAAAATAATAATGCAGCGCTTTTCCATAGTGTCCTTTCGAACAGTGCTCAGAATAGAACACCCCAGCACGGCGCAAAGGGGGAGGAAAGTACGAAAGATGACAGGGAGCGGGGATTGCAAGGTGGACAGTTTGGCGCGGGGGGGGGGGGGGGAGGGGGGAGGTCATCGAGTTGACAGCTCTGTCGGCTCGCGCGAGTTGCTCACCAAACGCTAAGCGCATTCGGGAAGAACGCGGCAAATCCCCCGGCGCCTGTCGCCTTTGGCGCGTCGCGAGGCCAATTTGCATATACCGCGTTCGCGTAGGTTGGGCACGCTGCGAGTCCCCGCTGATCGATGAAGTTGGCCCGGCCTGCAAGGGGGCCTCATCTCGCACGCCGGGTAGAACGCACGCGGCGAGAGGAGGCATTGCGCACGTTTCGCGGAAAGGCCAAAGCGTATATGCGGTTCTGGTCGAACATCGTTGCCGAGTGTGACGTCAACCAATTCCGTTGCGTGCCAACGGAATTGCCTGCATGCCGCAGCACATTTGCGTTGTTACGAGCCAGCTCTACCGCGACACTTGCAGTCAGCATTTCTGGGTCGTCTGGACCAACCCGGAGGATCACAAGAAGGCAAAAAGACTTGAAATGGTCAGCAGTGGCCGAATAACAGGTGTCGGCGGAACTGACGTTTCGACAAAAAAAAAAAAGCAACAACTGCTTTGTCGGGGCAAGAACGTGCTTGTTCTGACAGAGACAATTTCCCTTGTCAAACCACTGTCGTCTACCGACATTTGTTGTTCGATCCTTGAGTGTCGTGTTTCATTAAGCGTGACCGAGTTAATGCGTTGTTGTTCACAAATGTTTGGGTTAACCTGGCCGCTCCCCTGTCTCTAGATCTGTCATTATTAATCGCATAGATCAGCGTCCTATACATTATTTTGTGTATTCGTTTAAATTTGTTCACGTCATACATGTTCTGCATCATCACTATAATATTACAGTGTTATGTTCTTATGATGATATACATCCGAAGTATAGCATGGTGTTGGGCTCCTGAGCACGAGGTCGCGGTATCGAATCCCGGCCCTGGCGGCCGCATTTCGATGGGGGCGAAATGCGAAAACACTCGTGCACTTAGACATAGTTGCACGTTAAAGAACCCCAGGTGGTCGAAATTTCCGGAGTCCTTCACTACGGCGTTCCTCATGATCAGAAAGTGGTTTTGGCATGTAAAACCCCATAATTTAATTTAATTTAGTATAGCACGCCAATGCTAATAGCTGGGCTACTATCGCCAGTTTTCAAGGAACCTTCACTCACTCAATGTACGCATGCCTGAAATGCCAGCTGTCCGCTGCTGGGAAGTCTGCAAGGTTATTTCGAGAAGTAAGGCATCGTTCAGACGACTTAAGCGGGAAGTGAAACACTGTTCATCGAATTTTCACGAGATGCCTCGTAGGCTTCGGTACACTCGTTAATTATTCACATTGCAAGGTGCGAACGAATAATGAAGCCCGCACTGAGGGAACGGTAAGGAATACATAAGCACACTTGGGGGCACCCACTAGGTGCCCTCTATTTTATTTTTTTTTCAGAAAAAAAAATAGAGAAGTCCCTAGCAGCAGACCGGTTCTCCAAATTAACAAGTGGTCGTCGCAGTGTCGCTATTGGGACGACCCGTGCGTCGAAATGCACCACCTCTTCTTTTTTTTTTTCGTAAACCTCCAATGAGCACTAAGTCATGGCAGAGAAGACGTGCTCAACCAAGGCGCGTTGTATACCACGTCTGTGTCCCGCCTCAGTGGGAAAATACACGTGCGTTGGAGTGGTGCGATTTGTCGTATATGCTACGTGTCCGTAACGGGGCTGACCTGACAGCTGGGAACTCTAGCAAACTTTCATCATTCAGCTGCTGCTAACGGCGATTGTGGCACATGGCATGCCTCCTCCCCCCCTCCCCCCCTCCCACGCCCCTCTCCACCCCTCGCGCTCCCGCTTCCGCCAACTCTACGGCGTGTCTTATCACATCAAGGTTCTCGCACGTAAAAAGAAATCTCGGAATTCAATTAATTTAGGTAATCGCTTCACTGCTGTTATCTGCTATCTTCCTCCGACATGCGTAAAGGTTATTTAGGTCAGACATGCAGGGTGTCTCTCAATCATCACGAGCGTGAAGGCGAGGGTAATCGCGGGTGACAATTGGCCTCTGGCTGATCACCGTCTGAAAGCGTGCGGATGTCACCTTCTGTTCGAAAGCTGCGATGTTAGAAATGGCCTGGCAGTCAGCTTGCGCAGGCTGTCGCAGAAGCTGAATGTAACAAAAAAAAAGTAGCTAGCTAGGGCTGAAATTGTGTCGGCACAGTCTAGGTTGACCTGTCAGAAAAATGAAGTTTCGTAACTCGACTGAGCTCATGGGGCATCAGGAAAGCTGGCTGTGCTAGGCCTCGCAGTGCTTGCTGTAGGCACGCGTTTTTAACAAGATTGAGTGAATTAGTAAAAAAATAAGGCTTTGTTGAAAATAAAGTAAGGCTCGAGATGGGGTGTATACGTGTATGTAGAACGCCAGTAAATAAACTCAGTTACAATTTAGCGCCTGTGTTGTCTTCTTGCGTTTGCGGGTACGCTTTTTTCTCATTTTCTTTGTTCAAGCTTTTTTTTTTGCGGGTACGCTTTGTTTTTTTCATTTTCTTTGTTCAAGCTTTCTTTTTCCCTCACGGAATTCAAGCTCGCCCAAGGATACAGCCCGATGCGTTCAATAAACTCAGGCATAGTCGAAACTGATTCGAAGCTTCTCCCCCACTACGGCGTCGTCTATCACAGCTCCATAGTTGCTTTGGGACTTTAAGCTGCATGAATCACTCAATTTGAGCGCTGAACAATGCGACAAAAATGCTTACTAGCCGTACCTCGACGTCGAACCCTCTATACAAAAGACCTTTCGGCTGCGTTCTGACAGCAACGCTGATGTCGTCAATGCCACCACCGGGACCTCATACTCTGACCTCATAAAAGGTACGCTTCAGGGCCCACGTTATATTTGTTATCCGCCTTTATTTGGCATTCGCGTGACCACTCTGGGACGCACCCTTAACATAGCCTCTCTTGCCAGAAAAAAATCTTCTACGCAAGATCTTAGTTTTTTTAACTATTACGGTCGCGTTCCTGCTGTAACTGCTGCTTACGCAACTTTGACGTCACGACGTAGCGTTCCCCTGTGGCATCGTACGGAGGATATTTTTATTCGCACATCATAGTTTTCCCATTCATAGTCCTAGTTAATTTGACCGCTGCATGATGTACCATGCAGGGCTACCGACTGCCCTGGCTGCCGTGCGCTCCGAGAAACGTCATTTGCGGACATAGTGGGCACGTTCGCGCTCGCGTCGCTACTTGCGCAACCCGTGACGTCACTGCCCAGGCGTCACCGTCTGACGTCACTGCCCAGGCGTCACCGTCTGACGTCACGGCGGCGGCAGATGTAAGCTGCGCTTGTTCTAATTGTTCTCGACCTTTACACTGCGTGTTCGTCGAATGCTAAACAATGCCTTAGAAACGAGAGCCAGCTGGTACGCTTCTCAGGTTCTCCACGAAAAGCCATTAGTTTGTAGTGGCGGGGCGACGTTCGTGGTGTCACTGCCTCTGCAAAAATTTTATGACGTCATAACAGGGACGTTGCTCTGCGCCGTGATGACGCGAATGCTAGATGTCGTCTGCGTTCACACGTTGACGTCAAGAAGGAAAGTTTTTGTCAGTTATGTTCTTACTCCCTGTATATTTGTCCGTCGTTGATTTGAGCATGACGCAATTCCCCTTGTGAATACATGCTACCTAATGAGCTCCTTGGTTGTTTAGCAAACCATTCTTCGCCGTCATTGTTCCTATATATACGTTTTCGTTGCCGTCACTGCTATACTAGTTGGACGTCGAGAATTGGGACCATTGAAATTAGTCTGGTATTGGCTTTCCGGCTTTTGCCTTGCTTTCTATTGAGCTCTCCGTAACTTTCAATGAATGCTCGCCGAACCGCGCATTTGTCGACACCAACGCGAAACCTCATTCGCTGACGTTACCACGATGTTGACATTGCCGTCGCCACTGGTTCCACGTATTTGAAACCGTGAGCGAGACACGTCATGCGTGGACGTCGTGAGGCGGCCATGTTCTTAAGTGCACCGCATATTTTCACTCGCCGCGATCACTTATTTTCAGAGCTACCGAATTCCCTGCGAATGTTTGTGATGTTGAAGGCCCTTTAGACGACTCTTGTGAGAAACACCTCATACGCACAAGGTCGTTGCCTTTTGCGTTGTTGCTCCTGTCACGTTGGCCCATGGAACTGGGGTGTCATAAGCCTCTGACGTGACACGCAGAAGCGACACACACGCGCGCTCAGGCGATGGCTGAATGCCGCAACAACTGTTTAGCCTGTCTATGTCAAGTTCAGTAAGAATGTGTGAGCCTATTTTGCACGTCTTTCAAGAAGGAATGGCGCCGCGCCATGCTGTTGACGACAACAATATAAACTTGTAAACATTCGCTTACTAACTTAATTAAGAAGCATTGCGTCACGCGCGCACAAGCGAGCGTGAAGACATCTCCCTCTATGACCGTGCATGGATGTATGGATGGATGGATGGATGTTATGAGCGTCCCGTTTGGATCGGAGCGGTGGCTTGCGCCACCAAGCTCTTGCTATTGTACTGCCTAATGTCCTACCGAGGTTAAACAAAAAAAGAAACAAAAAGAAGAAGAAAACACTATCGCACAGTCGCTGTCAAGGCGCTGGAGTGAGGTAATGCCGCGTCAGCAGCAGCGAGCTAATTGTTGTTTTTTTCATCCACTTTAATTTCCATTATTTATCGTTTCATTACTTCATTTATTAAGCGTAAGTAATTTACCCTATGTTGTCCTTGGTGTCAGTGTTTGTTGGCTTCTTATGATAAGACTAATTAAAAATCGGGCCCCTCGGTTAACCCCCTTTCTTCTCGTTGATATATATATATATATATTTATATAATATATAAATTATATTGTTATATATATATTATTATCATAATTATAAATATATTATATTGATAATTTATATATATATATATATATATATATATATATATATATATATATTTATTTTTATTTATATTTATATATTTATTTATTTATATTTATATAATATATAAACGGCGGTGAGATAGAGCTGTCGGGTGTGTTTATTTTCCACTACAACTTCCTCCCCATGCAAACGAGCGGCTTCCCCCGAGAATGTCGAGATAAGGTCTTGTCACTCGCAGACACGCCAGCCTTAGAAGCGGGGTAAGGCGGGGAGCGGATGCTGCAGTTCTTCGAGGGCGAGTTTGTGCGCGTGCTCGGGAAACGTGCTTGCTGACGTTGCCGGGGGGCTTCGACTCTACGGGGCGACGGACGTGCGGTTTACGGAAGTCGTGTGTTTATGGGGGGGGGGGGGGGGGTGCCGTCACCGCTGCGGTGTAACGCCACGGCTCGCTTGCGGAAACAAGAGAGCCCATTTTTTTTTCCCTCTTCTTAACTGCATCGGCCGTCATTTGTTAATCTTATTCCTCGGCTCGCGAGCAGACGACGCTGACGATGACAGGCCCTGTCTCGCGGAAAACCGCGTGTGCAGAAGAAAAAAAAAAAAACACTGGTGATAGTGCAGTCTGAACGGAAACGAGGGTTGCCCGCTTCTCTCTTTTTTTTCCGTTATTGGGGTGGAGTGTTTCGCTTCCAGAAACGATTTTTCGGAAAAAGAGAAACGGAAAGCACCAAGATGTTAAACAAAGAACGAGTAAATGGCTCTGGCAATAGAGTCCCGCGGAAGCTGACAAGGGGGACGAAGATCCGTGAGGAATAAAATTCTGATCTCTCGGGCAGTAGCGCGAAGAACTTACAGAGCAAACCTTCTAAAATTTTCACCCACAGTATCGATATCTGAACTTCAGCTGAGTACGCTGAACGATTCAAAATTGAAGGTGTCGCGGTTAAAGAAGAAAGGATTCCGCCTCGCCCGGGAAGCGCACTCGGGACCAATGCCTTTCCGGGGTAGTCGCTCCACCATCTGAGCTAACCAAACAGCAAACTATACACTCTTAGCAAATATCGGCTTAAAGCAACGCGCATAAACCCGGTAAGTAGATTAAAATTTCCACACTTCAGGCGGCCCCCACTTCCAGTGGCCTGCTGTGTATGTAACTCAGTAATATCCGACCTGTTTATGTGTGGCTCTTGCATTTGGAATCCTCATATTAGGCGGACCCATACGCTGAAAATTAAGCCACTTTGCGCCGCACACTGCCAAATTTTTCAGGGGTGTTTCAGACCGAGTCGGTCTTCTTTACTAACCGGCTCAACAATATCCTACTATGTCGTATTAATCTAGGACTCGAAGTGGCCTGCAAAGGACATGTAATATGACAAATATATTCGTGTATGCATGGTATAATGCGGCAGAATATATATTCTGTGAGAAATTCGCAAAAGTTTCCTTTCTTGATTTGTGCAATACTCTTGGATAGATGACAATTGCCTCTTTCACAAGTAACAGACTGTGCATCAAACTTGGCAATTGTCAACAACCCTGACATAAGCAATGGTTCAGCCCACTGCGTGACTTCTGCGGGTGCAACGAAACGATCGAGCATCTTCTTTGTCAGTGCTCTCGTTTTAACCCACAAAGAACTGTCCTCTCAGCCACCTTAGACAAACTGGACAAGCGCCCAATGACTGAAAACAAGATCCTTGGAACCTGGCCTACGCGAACATCAGCGCGATCTGCTATGAAGGCGCTGCTGCGATACCTGAAAGACACGGGACTTTCTGACAAATTGTGACTGTACACTGTGTGACGTAGGACTGCACGGTGACACTGCGTAAGACTAGGAACGCCTTTGCGGGCTGCGTGACAGTGCCCACAGAAATAGTTCGTGTGTACGTGCGTGTGTGTGCTTAGTTTTTTTTTTCCTTTTTTTATCCTTCTTTCTTACTCACCTGTTGCATCCCCTTGCCCCTCCCCCAGTACAGGGTAGCCAACCGGAGATAATCTCTGGTTACCCTCCCTGTCTTTCCTTTGCCTTTCTCTCTCTCTCCCAAAGCCACAAACACAACGACAATGCTATACAGAAAAAAAAAACTGCATGGCTTAGTGGAGAAGAGGAAGAATGGGGGCACGAACAGAAAGCAGACACACGAAGTACTGCGTAATCGCAATATAAGATAACTGTGAACGCGCTTAAGCGTTTGTAGTTATCCTAGTACATTGCGAAACCTAATGTCCAGCGAACGCGCTTACAGAGCTTAATCAACAAATGATTAATAATGAAGCTCTCATTGTCTGCGTAACAAGAATATTGAGAAAAAGTAAGTTTTCATAAAACGAAGCAACATTGTCAGATAATATATGGAAAAGTTCAGCAGCACTTCAAGAAATGTACCTAAATATTCTAAGCAACGCTGCAAAAGCGTAATTATCTTTTGCAACACATTTTTTTATGTGTATGGCTGCTTCATGCGTAAATACAGAAGGTCAGTTTCTTTTTTTTTTTTAGGAAAAGCAAGGAATCTAAATAGTGGGACACATTCTGGGTCGATATCACTTTCGCGTTACGTAGTACAGGGCGCCTTATATGATTCGAGTGGTTTTGCTCAGCCAGCCAATTAGCTCATCCGGTTTTTCACAACCAGCCAATCAACGCGCACTGAAAATGACATCTCAGAGAGCGATCGTCCGAGACTATGTCCCACTGTGGCGTAACAAGTGCAAAAGAAAAAAAGCCGCAATAGCTTTTTACTGAACCTAACACTAGCGATTAAGTTTGCAGTGATCACCACTGCACCCACCGCGCAATGGCACATCTGCATTGCCTTTGACGCATTAGTATGCGAACGCGATCCGTCATGTACTTCAGGCGTGTATACGCGTTCAAATGTTTCCTTTATCAAAACGAAGACAGACAGTGCCTTAACCCCAAGATACAAACACTCTGACAGTTTCAAACAGTTGTCCATTTCATACGCACATAGAACGTTTATTTTACTATCCTGCTTCGAAAAATAAATAAAAGAAACTAAGGCCACCGTGAGAGAGACGACAGCAGGCATTCCGAGTACGCGCGGAATGGAATTTTGACCAAAAAAAAAAAAACAGCGATGAAATATTCACCGCTGCGGTAAGGCCTATATAGGCCAGCAAGTATTCTACGTCGTCTTCAGAACGAACGGAAGCTGTGATGGAAAAAGACACTATTTTTCGAAAGCCCCCCATGGAGATTTTGCTTATCTATTGTTTTTTTTTCTTGGTCCTTCCTGCTAGTGCGTCTTTCGCTCGCTTTCCCAGAGTTGTCGCAGGGGAGCCTCTTCGGAGGCGCATTTCCAGTTCCGCGGTTCTCAACTGAGCATCGTTTTGAAGCGTCTTCCGCGCTTCAAGTCGTCTGTGCAGGCGTACACGTTTTCTTGTTCTTATTTTTGTTTTCTTTCCTTGCGCTCAGGAATTCACTCTGCGGTGCACGTCGCAGCCCTCGAACGTCGGCGTTAAAGGATTCCGTTCGCACGTTTGAAAAAGCTTGTGCACGTTTCAGACTTCGGTGATAGAAAAAAAGAAGTACATGCAAACAAGTACGCAGATTCAGAGCTTTCCTTTCGTCGCATTCGCAGCTTTTATTTCGGCGACGTCAGTGGCGGAGAACGCTAGTTCAGAAAAAAGCGCTTGAAGTGGCTCACGGAAGAAACTTCGACGTCGGATCTGCTTCGTGAATGTGACATACGTTCGTACGTACGTACGTTTCAAGCTAGCGTCGATCTTCCGTACGCGTACATACTTAGGTACGTACGTACGTAAGTGCGTAAGTGTAATGGAGATCGACGCCAGCTCGAAACTTATCTATGGGGACCTTCCTCTCGTATGGGCCGAAGTACCAGAGATACCTGTAGTGATCTTTATGTAGGAAACTCTTTGGCTCCCACAACGGCGCTACGAGCCTTGCATACTCTCCCTAAGTCTCTGTCTTGCATTCACCAATACACACTCGTTCTTTACTGGAATGACCGATAACTCTGAATGCAATGCCCTCGGTGTGTCGAAGACTCTACAGAGCATGCTCCGCACACCTTTTATTCTATTACCCCTCCTTTGAAAACGAAATGCTTGACCTTCGCGCAGCTCTGAAATAGCTAGGCGAAAAGAGCTTTCTCTTTGCACAAGACCTTGGGACCCTGGTCCCGCATACTGCAGCTACAAAAGGCTGCAAGAACGCTGTAGCGATTTATGAACGCTGCTGGAGAGTAGCGTTCATAACGCAGAGCAGAGCACTTTCACCAAGTTGGTGACGTCAACGCCAGAGTTCGTCTTCTCTCTTAATTATTGCCTTTAGTAGGTTTAAAGTGGCGATCCATAGTGTCGTGCGGCACTCGTTTTGTTTCCGATGCGTCGTTTTCTTGTAGCGCAACTGCGGATCGAAACGTGCCAATCGCTTCAACGCCTTTTCTCTTCCCATAGTGCAGGGAAGCCAACCGAGCTCCGTCCTGGTTAACCGTCCTGCCTTTCATTCTTAGCTCCTTATCTCTGTGCCCTTATGCCGGAGTAATTAGTTGTTCCGCACTGAACTCTCTTTTTCAGTATACAGACGAAGGATTTACAGAAAGGATGGAAATTTAACCAGATATATACTTCGGGTCGGCTACCCTGCACGGGGGCAAGAGGGTAGGGATATAAAGAAAGAGAGAGAGAGAGAGGAGCACGAAGGGAAGCGCATACAGTCTGCAGTGATAGCAGGCCGCATTCTTAAAGCCTTAAAGTTTATCACCTAGGCCCGCAGACCTCAGTAACTGAAGAAGCGCAAGTATACAACCTTCTGTGCTATTTTTAACAGCACTCATATACCATCCAATTAGGTACGCTCACGCTAATTGGAAACACGAGCAGATGAAACGTACTTCGTCGGCAATGTGTATCAATGGATCTCCTTCGAGAAAAAATAAAGTAATCTAATTATGGGAAAGCGTATTTTTTCTCTAATAAGGGAGGGGCTGGGAGTACTTCGTTTTATGTTTGTATAATTCTGTGTTTTAATAATGTAAGTGGACAATTTGGGACTCGGCACTTAAGGCCAAGTAGGTCACCCTTCGGCAATGGCCAGGTATACAAATGCCATAGGAGCGTAAACGTACGTTTCGCGATTGTCAGAACTACAGGAGTGGCACCTAATTTAAAGATGCTTTGGAAATCCTGGGTATGCGTTGTTAGATCTATTTCTTCGAAGGCACTCTACCTTCTTGAACTCTACTACTCATTAAACTTTTTGAGCGCACAAAGACAGGACGTCGAACGAAGAAGGGACACACACCACGCGCATGGTGTGTGTCCCTTCTTCGTTCGACGTCCTGTCTTTGTGCGCGTAAAGGTTTAATAAGAACCATGTACAACCAACTCGCCCAAAACGTAACGCTTCTGCTACTCGTTCTTCAGCCTTACGGTTTTTGTTTCTTCTTTTTCATTTTCTAGTAGAACACAGAACTGATGGTGTACTGTCAGCTATAGTACCATTCTCATTCTTTCATCTCGCAGAAGTGTAAGTGGGTTGCCTGCAGTACTCGTCAGGTACATAAGTGCCAGCAGCGTGGATACTTCAGAAGTGTGAGAAGTATAGGAGTTGCCGGTTGATGAATTATTCTCGAAATATCTTTTAGTCTGTGGTAGTAGATAAGTTTCATTTCTTTTTACATTATGTCATCTTGAGCTCCGTGCCTCGCTGTGCAGCATTTTTTTTCTCTTTCTTTAGTAGACGAGAATGGTCAAGGTTTTCTGTAAGCTATGGTACTACGCTTCTGAGACTTGTTATCCGCCAGACGTGCTGATTAACTTGGGCTTTGAAAATACTTCTGCCAGAACAAGTAGCAGAAATAATCCGGAAGCGGAAGCGAATCAGCACGTCGGCTCGATAAGCGAATCGGCAGAAAGGAGGACTGAATAAAGAAACGCTATTTCCAAGACCGCCACTGTTTTTATCCTTCAATGAGTGCACCTGCAGTTGAAGTGGGAGTGGCATTGAAGTAGGAGGTAAGGCACCAAGAAAAGGAGTAGGTAAGCTGTCCCTGATAACAAAGGACCTAATAAAGAAACGACAAAGCATGAAAGTGTCTGGCTCTAGAGATCAGTTATTGTATAGAATTCGCTGAACTGTCAAAACTGATCAACATTAAGAAACTAAGGGATATTCGAAACGTGGCAAAGATTGTGGTAGCAGTAAAATATGGCCGCAGCATGAAACGAGTGAAAAGAATACTTGGCACGGGACAAGCCAAGGTCTATGCACTTGAAGGTAAGCAGGACAATGTCATCAGCAGTTTCGATGAAATACTAAAAGCAGCAGAAGGGATTATATAATGATCTTGTACAGTATCGAGAGCAGCCACGTTACATAGAAGTATGCGGGATGTCCTGCATACTTCTAGGCATAGGCGTGTCAAATTATGTTTCGGATTGCAGGCGTTGGAATGTTAAACGCTGTTCCACATAATAGTGGCTACTTCGCTGGTACACAGTTTCACATGCTTATTCTGATCTGTACTTCAAGCGTGAAAAATAGCACTATATGGAACGGCATCCTACACATTCTCCGATTTTACGTCGAACGCCGTTTAATCTAGATAAGTGGATGATACTTGCGAGAATTTTTCATTTTTCACGTAAGTGGAAAGCGGTTAGCGTATACGTGGGCTCGATCTTTAGGTGGTACCAATTTAAGAGGTGCAATATGGAATTACTTTAAATTCTGATTCGAACTGGCGGCTCCCGAGCCGCGTCGCTCAGTGCAAGAAGCAAAACACAAACACTTCCAGCTGAAACTCTGGAATTTGAAACCTGACAGCTGTACACTCTTAATCTGGCTTCACATAAATTACCTTAAGTGGAACATTTCTGCACATATGCTTCACTTAGTAGGTGAAACTATACGAAACGATATCAGGATGTCCCTCTAAGTGTGCCCTTATGTAGAACGGAAGTCAAGAGTGTCACGTAGGAGCAGCTGAAGTACCCGACGCTCAGTTACAATTGTTCCACTTATGCTCCAACTAATAAGCGGAACATTTGTACTATAACATGTTCCACACGTTTAGTGGAACCTATATGGGCAATGACTTCAAAAGTGAAGAGAATAATAAGCTCAACAAAAAGATGAATCCCGCTGAGTACGTGGGTGTGCCACGGAATCCTGCCCTGGGAACTCTAAATTGATGCAGAGTTCCGGGTCTTCACTGTGTCCGTGTCAGTGCGCTGCTTCACCAGCAAGGCATGATGATTATTCACCAACTAGCCCAACTTTCCACATTACTGAACTTCATATCCGACAAGCGAGCGAAGTTTGCCGGCGGTTTGCGGACTGGGAGGTGGGAAACCTCGCGTGCGCATATCTCGACTTCTTGATTACTGCGCGAAGGCGGCGGAAATTTCCGCGGATTCAGTTGATCTCTCTTACCGTCTCGGCACTTGCGTGGAGTACGCGGTCGCATGTAGAGATATAATCTTCATTTCCGTTGCCGCGTCTAGAACAAAGAACCTTAATAGTATTTAAAGAAGGATGCGTTGAGAAAGAAAACTAGAACTATTGCAAGAAGTTGTTGAGAGCCCATAACAATTCATCCACAGTGTGCACTGATAATTAACTCGCAGCCGGGTAGCAGATATCGTGATGAAAGTGATGCGCTTCGAAATGCCGGTACACAGAAAAGGCTTCGTCATGGATGAAGTGACGACACAAGTATACTACACTTGTCCGCGGCAGAACATGCGGTAGGGTAAATTTATCTGAGCATATGTTTCACCACTATATCCCTTCAGTTAATGACTTGCAGTGTTGGAAGGGTGATATCTGTAAAATGTCGTCTCGACGGATGCATTATTAACTCGCGTCTATTGCTTTTGGAGTTCCAAGATTGTAAGCGGCGCTTCCCTCTTTCCGTCTTTAAAATTGTCGCTCTACACCTCTACACCAATTCAAACCTATTTACACCTCGTATAACCCTATACACTTCTAATCTCGTGCCACGCAAGTGTCCGTTCTGTTTTCTCGACCGCACCAGACCAGACTATTGTACAAAAAGAATAGAACATACTGGACGCTTACGACTCACCGTCATCTACGCCTTCACGGACTCGACCCAGAGATACAAGTGAAATGACCACCCACGATCAAAAGATGTAATGCAAGCTCGCTTCACAGGTGACGGCTAGGTGTGGCTCTCACCCGGCGATACCAACAGCTTATTGACCGTACAGACAATCTGCAGACAGCGAGGTACGCGAAACTACGGAACGTGTGGATCCGCCCGCGATATGCTGATCAAGGACAATCATTGGTACAACAATTGCTTCTATCGGCACTATGGCCGGACTCCTGCCTGCGTGATGTTCTAAAGGCTCTCATCAAATTCTTGCACGAAAGCGCTTGAGATTTGAGGCTTCCAAGAGTATTTGCTGCTCCAAGTTCACCAACCAACATTTTCATGCTCATAATCAACGCCTCTCTTTCTCTTTTTACTCCCTTCTCCTCCCATCTTTCATGCCCCCCATCCCGCTCCCATGTGTAGGGTTGCGAATTGGTTAGGCTAAACTGGTTAACCTCCCTGCCTTCCTTCTACACTTTTTCCTTCCTTCCTTCCTTCCTTCCTTCCTTCCTTCCTTCCTTCCTTCCTTCCTTCCTTCCTTCCTTCCTTCCTTCCTTCCTTCCTTCCTTCCTTCCTTCCTTCCTTCCTTCCTTCCTTCCTTCCTTCCTTCCTTCCTTCCTTCCTTCCTTTTCCTAAGCGCTGACTATTCAGGTCAGAGCTTTGATCCAGGCCGACCTCTCAGCTTTTCTATAATAATCTCTCTTTCTCTCTCTCCATTTATCCAGAAAGAGAAGCGCTAAATAAGATTGTACTGACGAAATATTTTTGTTACAACTTCATTTTCCATGATTTTGCGGTACAATAACGCTTACTTCATTAGAAATTATTGTTTTATTTTTTTTTTCATTTAACGCCCAAACGCCAGCGCTGCCTTACGTCCTCGTGACATCATGAATTTCAAAGTATTTTCGACGTATTAGTTGCGCTGCGGCTTAGTAAATAAAAGTTCCGAAACTTCATTGTTCAATCTTTGCTTTTTTTGAAGAAGAACAAGCTCTAGTCGCAATTTACTGAATTTTTTTTTCTAAAATTTAACTAGGCACGAGCAAGCTTTGGTCAAAACCAGTGTCGGCACAGTGAGCAAGTTGCTAGAACATTATGGAGGTGTCGTTACCTGTCTCTCTCTTTTACGTTTCTTCTAGCCTGTTAAGCCTCTTCTCGGTAGTTCTTCTTATTATTGTAGAAAAATGTTTTATTTTTGCAGTTCAAATAATAATTTTTTCTTAGCGTACCCTTACAGTTCGTTTCTCTCTACACCTGGAGAGAAAAAAAAGTTTACTTTGACATTACAGGAACCACTTCCCATGCTGCCGGCTCATCCGCTCTGTAGAGATGACTACGATGGCCAATACTTTGTTGAACATTGCTAGATGACACCGGATTCTCGAATTCATTGTTGAAGAGGGCGGATCACGTGCCCTCCAAGTAGGCTTCTGCTTCTTTCTCTTTGCTTCCGAAACGTCTAGGCGTCGTCTCTGCCTTTTGGATTGTTTCATCTCTTAACACGTTAACACGTTTCTTCTTAGTGTCTATGATGTTTGTACTATTATAATTTGTAAGATGTAATAGAGTTACACCTCATGTACGCCGAGACACACTTTTAGCTTATCCTAGTGCAATTTTTTTTTTATTTCCTTGCGCAGCGCCTAGCGCATGGGGGAAAACAATGGCGCTTATCAGATACTTGCTTCACCAGGAAACACATTGTTTTAATAGTTATCACTCTTAAACTGCACGTACCAGATATTCGATCTTCGTATACGTATAGCATTTCCACACAGCAGTGCCTAATTATTATTAGCAAACAATCTTCCTCAATATTAGCTAATAAAATCCTATAAGCTATCGTAATAGATAACACTTTCTGTGTTAGCTGGCATTCGAGACGAGGAAGAAAATTGATACCGAGTTTTTACTTGCCAAAGGCACAATATAATAATGACACATCGTATGGGAGAGGGGGGGGGGGCACCTGGGGTTCTTTAAGGCGTATCTAAATATAAGTGCACGAGTGTTCTTGCATATCGTCGCCATCAAAATTCCGCCGCCGTGGCCGGGGTTGAATCCGGCACCTCAAGCTCAGCAGCGCAACGATGCCGTGGTCACATGAATAAGACGACAAAGCAGCCGGAATTCGCCTTTCCGGAGTGTCTTCTCATTTTTTTTAAGAATATACCTGGACGCATTGTGTGTGCTTGTAAAAACATGCTACATCTTTACCGTCATCAGACATAATGTGTACACTTTTTGTAGACACCTGTATTGATGTCCTCGAATAATTAAAGAAGAATGACTTTGTAAGAGATGAAAACTAGGGGGAATAAACTGTTTCGTAATATATGTGAATGGCGCCGAAAGAATTTTCATATTCACAAAACTGATTTTTTTTTTTTGCCGTCAGTGAGCAAACAACGGCCCTTAGCACTTAATTCTCGCGATTAATTGTAGTGTATTTATTGTCGCAAGCTGACAAGTTTAGACGGTTATCAAAATTGTGGATTCGATTGTCCTTTCTCTCTGCAAAACTATAGCCTATTCTTGACGCTGTACCATCTGCCATGTGATCTTGATGTTCGAAGTCCATTATGCTGGTATAACGCGAATTGGATGAATTCAACTACAGAACGAGTTCCAAAAACATGAAAGCGGCACAGTGATGTATATTATGTTTCGTACAAGAAGTGCTGCTGGTTCAAAGTTATTTTAGGTTGAGGTTATGCTGTGTGTGTCAGACCAGTCGTATGACTAACGCAGATTTTGATAGCTTAAAGGAGACACTGACTACGTACACACTCATTTCTGGCGAACTTTCACTGCACTCCTCATTTTTTTTGCATTGTTTCTTTTTTGTCCCTCAAAGCAGACGTACACTCCAGCGTTGGGAAACGAAACGAGGAGCGAGGGTCACGCGCTCGACGTCAGTTCTGCACATCTCCAGAAGCGCTCCCAGCTTTTGGAATTTCCAGGGCAATCCGCTGTAATGTTCCGGCGGCCTCGGGAATGCGCACTGCAAAGGCTGCACGAACTCGGCGGAACGAACTGTGGCACGTCGGGTGCCGTCTGCTCCAGAAACGTCAGTCATAGTCTGCGCGTGAGCGCCGCTATACAGTTATATTTCGTGGCTGTAGCCCAGACGATTTCACTTACAATGATCAGATCAGAGGGAACGGGGCGACTAAAAATCTTTTTTGTTTCACCTCTGTCTACATCTCCGTGGTGTTGTCGAAGAGTTCTGGTTGCGTGGTGCGATAAGTTAGTAAACGTGTAAATACGTAACGAAAATTAAACCGTGTTTCTGACGTGTCATTTCGCTCGCCTTTCGTTTTGCTATGTGAAGGAGGAAATTATGCATTCATATCCGTTAAATGCATGCGGCATTGGCGCGATCGCACTTCCATTGTCTACCTGTGACGAAATATATATATATATATATATATATATATATATACATAATCAGAACGTTTATTTAAAAAAAAAGAAAATGCAGAAAGCGAGTGAGTGGAGCCCCTATGTCTTGCCCAAACGAAATATCGCGGATTCATATGCTGAAGCACGGTGCGAACATTTTAATATTTCAACGGACTTTTCTTTTACCAAAGAGGGTCAGCGTAGGCTTGGGACGATAAAACCCGCAAGAATTTCGTATGCAATATACCAAGGAGCCCGATAATACTACGCATGTTTGTTCTTTTTTGCAAATACGGGATCATTGAAATGCAGTAGAAAAACTGTCAACTTTTTCTTGCACTCCAAGGAGTGCTTTTTTTTTTTCTGGTGTTGCGTGTGTCAACGTGTGTGTCTGTAGCAATTCACTTCAACTCAGGAGGAAACATCCACAAATCCTGGTTTCGCGGCCGACTGGTAACTATAAAACTCGCGGAAACGCCTCTGACTCTGAATTAACAGTAAACTGAATTAACTCTGAGTAACTGAGTAACTCTGAATTAACAGTAAAGTACCATACACCTAAGCGAGTCGGCGTTCACTTGTCAGCAGTCTCCGTCGCTAACGTTGTAGAATACTGCCAGCGCGTTGACTCGGCACACTTCTGGGCAGCTGCAGGCAGCAGTTTTGAGTTCGTATAAGATGGCTCTGTTATCGCGTGAACGGAATGCAAAAAAAACAAAAGAAATGGTCACGTAGAATAACCGGAGTGCTCGAAACCGATTCCTGCGAAATGGTGTCTCTCGTAGCTCCGATGTTGCTTTTTTTGGAGTCAGACGCCATCGATAGTCAAGTCAACCATTGCGTTTGTCCAAAGCTTACCCGGGGGGTATCATCGTTGTATATGTATAGGCATATTCGACGTCATCGACATCTCACTTGCAGTGCGTTTGCGAACTGATGCAGCCTACATGAGAGCTTTATATTTAAGTGACTCGGGGGTCCGCAGTAAGATGGCGACTTGAATTTCCCCCTATTTATTATTGTGGTTTCAGTTATACGAACACTCGAGGCGTCACCTAAGTGTCGCGGGACCCGCCGTGGTTGCTCAGTGGCTATGGTGTTAGGCTGCTGAGCACGAGGTCGCGGGATCGAATCCCGGCCACGGCGGCCGCATTTCGATGGGGGGCGAAATGCGAAAACACCCGTGTACTTAGATTTAGGTGCACGTCAAAGAACCCCAGGGGGTCGAAATTTCCGGAGCCCTCCACTACGGCGTGCCTCATAATCCGAAAGTGATTGTGGCGCGTAAAGCCCCATAATTTAATTTTAATTTAAGTGTCGCGGATGCGGCGTTGCATGAGCGGAGCACGCCCTGCTCGCCGGGGCGAGCGCATGCGCGGCCCGCGCGCTGCATGTCACGTGACCTCGTGCATGGGTGAAGCATAGGAGTGCGTCGAGGGTGATCCGAGTGCAATGCGGTGGACGCCTTGACGCGAGCGGTCTTCCTGCGCGCCTGGTGTTGGGAGGTCACTTGTAAGCGGAATTTCCGGAGCCGAGGCGCAGTCAAAATGGCGGAGGGAGCGGCACACGAAGGAAGGAAACTAAGGAGAGGCCCTGACGTCACTCTTTGTGAAGCGAAAGTGAAGCCGGAAGTTGGCGTTGCTCATGGCGATGCTCCGCCTTTTGTGCCACACTCCACTCTTGTTTACATCTTACGCGAAACCACGCCACGCTGCGCGCGGTTTCGCGCGCGGAGCGCGCGCGCTCGTGCAACATCCGGCAGAGCACGGTCCAGGTAACACAGCGCAACAAGACACGGTGACTAACGCAAACCCGCCCCCACAGCGCCTTTGCCACGGCACGAAACCTACCAGAGAACCACGTGTGAGCGCTCAAGATCACAACAACGCCGCCATTGTGGCCCAAAAGGCGTGGCCATACAGCAAAAAAAAAAGCAGCAAAAAAATGAGAACCTACTACGTCATTTCCGCCACACTTTTCTCCTAGCGCGCGGAGGGGGTAGGGCCTCTCCTTAGTTTCCTTCCTCCGTGGAGCGGCATCACGAAACGTTCGCTTGGGGACAACCACGCGCGCGCCCCCTTATGCCGGCGCTCTTCACCGCGTTAGCCTTCTGACCACGAGTGCTGACGGTCGTTGAGTGAAGTCTGGTCATGTGGTGCCTATGGGAATGTGACGTCACGCTCGTTTAGTTAGCGAGCGGATGTTTCGTAATAATTATATACCCATAATGACACGAGCCTTACTTCGTGTGATAGTCTGTACTTCGTGTGACTTCGCTATCGCAGCCGGTTCTTCAACTTTTGAGTAAAATTGTGGCGTTTTATCGCGTCACATCAACGATATACGAGGAGTGAAAAAACAACCAACTGGGACGCAGTTTTTTCACACAGTTCATTATTTGTTGCCTGAATGCTGCCTCGCAATCTCCAGCCTGAGGCGCTTCCAAAGAAAACGTTCGGTGCTGGACCTCGGCGTATCATCTTTCTCTCCTGTACAACTTCAGGTTTCCGGCAGCGCTTTAGGCTGAAGTTTCAATTCTCGTCATTTTACACTTCTGGCAGTGGGAAACAGGGGTCCGCGCCCATTCGCCCGTCCATAAGCGGGACTGGTGATTATCATACTAGCAACCTTGTTCATTGGAAACCAAAGCGGCATGATCGAATGCACGCATTTGCAATGCGAAGCGTAAGTCGCAGCTCTTCTTCAAGGAGGTATACATAGATCGCGTCGCCGTTGAGTGTCTAACATAACAAATTGCAGCGCATGCTTTCTTTCTTCCCTTCTTTCTTCCCTTCTTTCTTTCTTTCTTTCTTTCTTTCTTTCTTTCTTTCTTTCTTTCTAACTAGCCCAGCAGCTGAGTGGTATCGTGTAGTACTGCTGAGTTGAAGCTTGCGAAATCAACTCCCGGGGCAGCAGCGCGGTCGCATTCCGATGGGGGCGGCATGCAAAAAAGAAAAAAAAGAAAGAGAAAATACACTCGCGAACCCCTGGTTTATGAGAGCGTTAAAGAACCCCAGGTGTTCGAAATTGATCCTGGAGCCCCCTTTCACTCTCCCTCTCCCCACGAGGGCGTCGCTCATAACCCACTTTGCAGTTCCAGGATATTGAGGCTCAAATTTTGACTATTCCGTCTTGCCTTCGTTCTCTTAAATCGCCGCTCTACTTCAACCCAAGATTTCTTGGTGCCTCGATGGAAAGACGGCACAAATCCTCTTAGAATCGAGGCTCGACATTGTAATAGATATATTCGCGGTAGCAGCTTGAACAATGAGGGAGTAGGGCCATTTCTTTACTCAGATCCCTCACCGCCTTTCGTGCCGCAATCACTGGTACTTCAGCGAACAATAAACTGCTGTCTCCAAAGAAAGAAAGAAAGAAAGAGAGAGAGAGAAAGAAAGAAAGCATTCACACCACTCGTTTCCTTTAGTGAAGATGACTCGGTGCACTGGTGGAGAGCGCAGCGTCATTTATACGGAGGCTGTTGACTCGCACTGACCCACTCCTTCGCGCTCAGCCGCGGCAGTAGACTCGGCGGCATGAAGGCGGGCGGCACAACAACACCGCCGCCGCCGCAGCTGTTGCACTTCGTAACTGGGCCGCGGCTGACGAAGCCCGACAAAAAGCGGTCCGCGGTTGGAACCCGGCGAGCAGAATGTCGCGCCGCGCGGGCGGCCCCCGCAAGCACTCGCTTCGTAGCCGCAGAAGCGCAGCTGTCGCCGACCCCCGCACTCGACTCCTTTTCGCGTCGCTATAGAACGAGTTCCTTTGCTGCGGTAGCCGCAGAGTTACCCTTGTTTCCTTTTTTGCGCTTTTCATGGCTTATATACACCGAGAGAGATTCAGATGGAGAGAGATTAGAAATTGGTTGCGGAAAATAGTAGAGGGGTATGTGTATATGGAGCAAGTATATAATCAGAGCATTGCTGTCTGACAACTCTTCTCGCAAGGCGACCTGGGCAACTGCCCTGAAAAGCTGAAAAGCTCTCTCTCTCTCTCTCTGACGGTGTGCGTAATGCAAAGTGGTATCCATTATAACAGCTAGCACTGCTATTGATCACGAAGACGTTGGTGAGGCCGCTCGGGTCGGGTTGGATTGGATCGGATGGGGTCGGATCGGGTCAGATCGGTTTGTATAGAATCTGGTCATGTCGGTTTGGATTGAATTAGACTGCATCGGGTTGTGTCATGCGAGTCATCCAGCCAGGTCCATCGTTTATAAAGCTCGGAGAAGTGCTGGTGTACTTTAATCGAGGCAGCAAACGCGACCGCTGATGCAGCCAATAATTAAATTGGCTACTTAATGCCCCGTGTAACCTCCGTGCCTTCACTTCCTCCCTTCTTTCTTTCGTGCTTAGTGAGCCAAGAGCCTATCGCCATCGAAACAGCCGTAGGGCGCTGTAATTAGCTCGAGGAGTCCTCAGTGTCAGCAAGTAATGGATTTAACTGCGTAAAAAACGACGACTGTCCCACTCTTCATGCTGGTGTGGTAAGCTATAAGCAACAAAGGTTGTCATTCGTTGCGTGTCAGTAAAGCCAGCCTCACTATGTCGGCCGTAGGACCCGCAAAAAAAAAAACAAAGAGAGAGAGAGAGAACACCTATGAGTAGAGTGAATGATGAAAAAAGTTCGGCACCACGTTACACTCCTGTAGCACATGAGGGCGAAAGCCTGCTACACACTTGGTAACGCGCCTTCTCGCACCGTCGCGTTGCTGCTTTCGCAGTTCGGCTTCTTCGGCTCGTTTCCGACGCTTAGCTGCGGCTTCATGCGCTCGTAAAGCAGGGTCAGACTCGCGTCAACCACGTTTCTCATCGACTTTACATTTCATCCTCTCAGCGGGGGATTGAAATGTGTGCTGTTCTGTTTGTTGTATGGGGGTTGTTTCAACGACTGTATGCACTCTTCCTTTCACCTTGCTGAGCGCGTGTAGCCTCAGCTTTACGGGGCTATGAGCCTTTGCATATTTTGCTTGCTTAGGGGTGTGTGGGACGTTTAGAAGGTTACGTTTTTATATATATATATGTATATAAATCGCCTAGACGCCGCGTTTCTTTACGTTCTGTGCGTGGTTCCAATGAATGTATGCATTTTACGCTTCACTCCGCTGAGTGCTTGTAGCCTCTACATTATGAGAGGAAGGAGCTAATGCATTTTTTTCTTGCTTAAGGGAGTATGGGATATTGCCAATGATGATAAAGTTTGCGCCGTTGGACTGAAAGACGCATTTTTCCAAGGCCATTGGGGGGTTTGAGCCACTTAAGACTTTCACCTTAATAATTAGAGAAAGCCCATGCTGGATACCGGTTGAAATATTGCGAGGCCACAAACCAGCTGTGACGTGTCCATTGAACGAGCCGTGGATCACTGAAGTAGCCACTTGCGAAAGGTGCTCTGAATTGATCTAGCGAGCTCATTCTTTGGTGTGGGCCGATGCACTAACTTAAAGAGAAACGAACCGTGCGTGGCCAGCCAAAGCCGGTGGAGAATACAACAAAATAGATTGAAGGCAATCTTATTAGCAACCGGACAGGCCTCCCCATCCTCCTGCGCTGATTTCGTTCGTCATCGTTAGAATAGCGACTCGAACGAGTCTGGTCCTAGTCACACCTGTTCACTTCAGTAAATGCTCGTGTGTCGGCTAGTTCGTTCTTGAACATGGAAGGCAAGCAAACCACACACGCACATACGTGCTCGCGCGATCCGACATTGTTTCGCGCGGCATTCGCGTCATTGATCGCAATTCGCTGTTTTCGGGCTCGCATAGCCAGCAAGACTATCCCGATTTTCCTTTAGCACAAGCGTTTTTCTTTTGCTTTCTGTCTCCACGGCAAAGTGGCAGGGAATCGACCCTGCGACCTCCTGCTCTGCTGCGGAACGCCGTTGGCGCTAAACTACATGCAATGGCGGCTATATACCTTTTCTTCAGCTTCTGTGCGAAACTTACCGAAAAAGAAATGTCAGCAAGCGGTGACAAAATCCACTCACCCATGCCTCGTTTTTATCCGGCCGTGTTTTCTCCATTGCTTATCCCACGTTTTCGTGACAATTAAGGAAAGCTTCCAAAACTCCGTTATCCGAATAGGACATGGGCAAACAAACAGGAACAAACACGACGATAACTATAAGTGCCGTTTGTTGAGATGTTAACGGAATATAATACCGTAAACCTCAACAAGATGCTGTGGAGACACAACAGATAAATCTTACCGTCAACGTGAAGTAGTGCGTGCAAGGGATCGACGCAGGTGCCAACGAGCCCTTCGTAACGCAATTTGCAAGCTTACACTGTGAATGAACCCACTCGCTCAAGTTCACACGCTCCTGGGCTTTCATGAGTGTTCTGACTGACCTGACCTCGGTTGAGCAAGACTCCCAAATTGATTGTTGGGGCACACACACACACGCACAAAAAAAAAGAATCTTAGGTATGCTCTACGTCACCATCCAGTTATTATCCCCCTCTACCGCTGACGGAAAATTAGCTATTTATCTGTGCATCAAAGACAAGCGAGCCGCTGGGTACAAGTTGGCTTCGATTTCCGATTGACACCGCCGACGCGCGATTCGATCTTTGCCGCCGTGCGGGAACTGCAGGAACTCCAACCGCGCCTACTCGGAGCTCCGTATCGGCCCTCATTAAGAACTCTCTGTTAATGGCCGACAATGGGTTGACCTTGCATTTATTGCCGTGGCAACGGCTCTTCGACCGCGCGTCGGGAAGTGCTAAGGAGCTGGGGAAGAGGGAGGGGGAGGAGAGAGAAGAGGGAGCCTAAATATACTACGAAAGAAAGCTGATCGCGCTAGTGTCCGGGGGCTCCGTCATAGTTGCGTGCGCGAAACATGACAGCGTCGGATTTGCGTAATCGCGTTCAGAAAAAACGCGTCTATATTGCTTAGTAACAACGGTATACGTATTCATGTAGTGTGTACCAGTACGCATGTGAATGAGACGCAGAAAGATCATTAGGCGAAGGAATCAGGTGTATATAGCCGCCTATATAAGGACGAATTCATATATTGGGCGCAGCTATCTGAACTAAACCGTGCCACTTGTAACCGATCCTTTCAAGTTTTGAGTATTTCATGTAATTTTAGTTCGCTTGCCAAATACATAAAACACAAGTGGAGCACAACTACACATTCGGAAGGCCCAAAGCAAGAGCAGTGGAGGTTCCTACTAAACGGGATACAAATGGGGTTTAGTACAGTTACAACAAACGGTAGTAGTTATGGCGTAATATAAAAGGGAACGTTCATCAGCCATAAGGACACAATAAAATGTCAGAAAAACAAAAGCTCGTGGTAGCATGTGCAACAAGCAATATTTATATATCACCTAACGAATTGCCAAATCAAAATTGTTTGGTAATCTTAACTTTAGAGTCGTTTAGGCTTTAGTGTGTCAGTGTCGGAGTTGGTTGCCGCGCTGGCACAGTGGCTGTAGCGTTCTGCCTGCTGAGCCTGAGGACGCGGATTCGAGCACCTTTGTGACCTGCTTCGAGTCCGTGTTAAATAACGCCAGGTAGTCCAAGTTATTCCGGGTCCAACCACCGCGGCTCCCCTCCCGATGAACTGAGCTGTGTCGAAATGCTTGCGTACGCAGTTGATCGGTTAATCCTCAAGTTTCTTTACTCTCGTCCCATCTGCAGCCGTCAAGTTTAGCACTGGGAGCATTAACTCATTATACACTTTTTCATGGGGGGCATATCGGTGAGCTTCAGATCTTGGCTTGGAGAGTTTCTGCAACAAGAGCTTCGGCCCATTCCCATTCGTTCAGGAATTTCCTTCTCGCAATCCGGGTGCCTTGAGGGGCTACTGGTGTGGATAAAAGCTATTCATGCACTGCTTAAAAAAAATTACGACAGAACTCATTTCGATGACTGCCGACGATAATACGAACAACAATCGAGCTATGCAGCGACAGACCGTGCACCTGAAGTCACGCTTAGTTAACAAGAGTAGTGGTAATTCTGAGACTTCCGTTGCTTGGGCTATATGTCACGTGCTTTGTAAGCGTTAGTCTCTATTACCACTGGTGCGCGCCTTCGCTTTCGTCGCTCTAGTAGCAGTTCGGCGCGTCCTGTGACTTGGCGTAAGCTGGAGTCGGTGCATTTTGTTTTCACCGAGTGGTCGTTTTTAACCATGGCCTGCGAGATCGGGCGCTGCGCACGCGTGTCGTAGATTTCTGAGGCCATTATTTCAGTCGTAAAGCTTTCTAGAGAAACTGCCTGTGGCGAGAAAGAACTGGGGCGCCAGTGCCTACTGGAGCTACCAGCACGACGGTTCCAAGCGCGGAAACGATGCCCTAAGGCTCGTCCTTCTGATTTCAAACGGCTTTGTGGCTTTCTCAGTTGATGATCTGAAACGAAATATTGCAGAATAGTCATAGAAACGAACCTGCAGTACACATTGATTATAAACGTACGTGGAAACTTAGTGCCTCGGTGTGCTTACAGAAACTTAGAGTACACTTAAAATTAATAAAGATAAAATGTAATAAATAGTCTAAAATATGGAGGCCATGACGTCTATCTGGCTCCGCCATCACTTCCGGCGCATGCCTGCAGCAAAAAGCATAGCCTTTGAGATCCGTTTCAAATATTCAGAGCTGACTGACGCTATAACGTGTGGATTTGGACACGCATGCAACTAACAACACGAGTACCTCTGAAGCCATAAGCACGATGATTAGGCCAATCCACGTACAACCCATCACATTGTCACGATATATCTGAGCAATCGCAGCGTTAAAGTTCCATCTGGTAATTCTTATACAGAACGTCTGTGTACGGTTACGGCAACTTCAATTGGGATGCCAGCATTGCGTTAAACTATCTCGGGGCGCCTTTCAGTAAGTCTGTATTGCTGGCATTCTACCGATGCTATTCAGCGAAGTTGAAATTTAGAGAATAACAAATAAATATGAGAAGAAACTTGGGACAATGCGATTAGCAATGAAACAGAAAATTGTAGATTCGGCTGAGAGAGATAGAGAAAGGCGGCTCTACCGATTAGATAGCAAACGAGTGCCGTTGAGATTCTAGTTGGGATTAAAATAGAGTCGGGTACGTCAGTTATACAGCGTAGAGGAGATAACACATAATCTAATCGAGTCATAGAATGGGCGCGAAGTGAAAGGGAACAGAGTTGATAACGTCAATAGGGCGAATCAGTATAATACAATCGATAAAATTGCACGCTTGGGCTGGAGTCGCCTGGCAACGAGACAGGCGTAAGTGGTGATCGCTGATAGTAGCGTTCGTCTCTGCGCTGTAGGACGCAAAATTGGACAAAGGTGACAATAACGACGACTTGCAGCACATTTCTTGTGCATGCCAATCACTACGTGCAATTAGAATTCGATTTTTTCGTATTTCTTCGCTAACGACAGTTACACTAAACACAGCTACTACAATGTGAAACGTTTCTTTTAACGCTTATGCATCGTAGCTTTAAAAAGGCATGGTTTGTTCAACTGCGACACAACCCCCTAAAGCAGCAATTTACTCCGTGATTATGCAACTAACTTAGAGAAAATAAATGACGCCTTAAAAATGTAAGGAAACTTTACCGTCCGTCGAAATCAATCATTGTAAACCGACGACGGTGGAGGCATATCGAAAAACAAAAGGTTTCTTTGCTTCCGAAGCGCAGTTCCTTCTTTGTTGGGGAGCTTTTAACTGTAACGATTGCTCGGTGTAGCTGCCAAGATTACATGCGCCCGGACGAAGCGAAAAGGGGGGGGGGGGGGCTGCTTTGTGAAACCCACATCTCTTCAATCTTGCATTCCCGTTCCGCGGTAAGGTGGACCGCTTGGCCTGCATTGCGAAACGCATCTCTTCCTGCTTTTCTTTTTTTTTTTTTCACTCCGCACAGTCGAAGCTACACGAAGCACGAGTAAGAGAGCGCTGGTCCGAGCCGACTGGAGATACCGTGTCGGAAGCGAGCCGTGCTGGGGATATTGAAGACAGCGCGCCTTTGAGCACGACTAGAAAATTTAGTGGACTGCCTTACGTTTTTCATCCGTGTTTGTTCCAGCACTGTCGCCGCCGTTCCACTCTCTATGGCATCTGCGTTTTGTATCTGGTTGAACTGCCTCTTCGCTGGGAAACTTTCCCAACGCGTTCAAACATCGCATGCCGTTTGATCTCCGTCGCCGTATAGGGCCTTTCAAGCAAAAAATCTCATTACGCCCGTTTTATGCAGCTTTTCAGTCTGACTGCAAGAATATGCAAAAGAATCCGAGACAATGCGCTAGGGAAGTGTGGGCTGACAGCTAAAGCCCCTGTATAACGAATGAGTTTCAGATGTCGCTCCCTGTTTCAAATGAAAGATTTTGTTCTTCTCTTTTTGTTTCTTTGAACGAGGAGCTCAACTCCTTATATTTCGTTCTTGTTTTTCTCCTTTCTTTTCTTTTTTCGCGTGTCTGACCTGAAATAAGGACCGCCTGCTCGCCGTTCGAGCAAGTGGCATTCGCGTTCTCGAATTATACGAGTTTGGTAGATGCACTTGGGGGCACTTTTCTTGCCTACGTTTTTTGTGGCATTTATGCTAATGTCTTCGTTCACATCGGTATTTTTGATTTTTCCGGGTACGAGCGACAGTCGCAAAGCGGGAAGCAGAAGTTCAACCATCGTGCCTTTGATTTTAGACGCTGGCGTCGCGCTTCCACGCACCTCGCTTCCTTCGACGGCGTCCTTGGTTTCAAACAGTCACATTCTTTAAAATCTTTCGAATATCTTTTCTTACGTAGCTGGGTTTTTGAGGCAGAATGAGTAACTTTGGTTCCAAGTTATATGTTGGTACCCAGAAAAGTGCAAAAGGAGAAAACATCACTCTCCCCTTCCAGTCGGCGAAGATGGTCGAACAGTGAAGCTGTGTTGGCTACACCGAGCGTTACACCATGCAAGTCAAACTTCGCAAGCAGTCTATATTGTAAATCTTTTGTTTCACCATGCTTTCACCTCATTTTCACCTTTGCAGTAGTGGTCTTTCCATAGTGGTAGCTGGGATGGAATGTGCGGAACCGCTAATCCAAAGCTCCGTATATTGGGCGCAAGGCCGACCACTGGAGATGTGGGCGCTGCAATCGTTCTGACCATTGGTTGGATTGGCATGACGTATTGACGTATTGACGTCTTGCCGACGATTGGCATGACGATTCTTGCTGGCGCAAGAAGTGCCGGCTGCCACGCGCTCCTAGTATCGGCGTTTCGATCGCCGGGCTCTGTTCGTTGCCCACAGACCGCCATCATAACATTTGTTTCTTCCGCGGTAGGATGGCATCAATCGTCGTTAAATTCGATGCCGCTCTGGTTGTTGTTGTTAAAAACTTTATTCAAAAAAAGGTGTTCGGGCCACGTAGGCCCCTGGGCCCCCGCACGACCGTAGTCCACTCAAGTGTTTATGTTCCGTAGGTCCATAACACTGGCAGCCCGGCTGGTCGCGATGGTCTGCGTTGCCGGGTCCTCAGAGCGGAGCACGGTCTCCCAGTCCTCCCACGATCTCAGGTGCTCCAGGCCCCGCGGGTGAGGGTCCTCCGGGCAAAGCGAGAGGATGTGGATGGCGGATGCAAACGGTTCGGGACAGAGGGCGCAGGCGGGCGTGGGGAAAGAGGGATGGTAATGGGATAGGTTGACAGGGGATGGGAGTGTGTGGGTCTGGAGTCGCCTCCACAGTGTCGCATGTCTGTTGTCTAGGGATGGGTGAGGTGGGGGGTAGATCTGATGTGCTGCTCTGTAAGCCTGCGTCAGATTGCTGAAATAGTGCATGCGCTCCTTCGTGAATCCCGGATCGGAGGCCACCCGAGCCCGGTTAATAGAACCTCGGGCTAAAAGGTTGGCAGCCTAGTTTCCGGGATTCCCAGAGTGCGCAGGCACCCATATCAGCTCCACATGGCGGGGTGGAGGTGCAACGGGTGAGTCCAGTATAATCGCATTCTCACAAGGTCAAAGGGGACAGTCCAATTCCTTTTCCCCTGTTAAGCTCTTCTTTTCCTCTCCCGCTAGGTCACGGGGCCACTTTTTAGCGAAGTCCGACAATGACGGCACAGGGTCCAGATAAACAGCTTCGCTGTAAAAAATTCAGTGTCCCTCTACTCTGCGAAGAAGGATGACCAGCGAAGCTCTGCATGTGGGCCCCTTAATGGCGAACTGCACCTCCGCCGTAGGTCGGTCCGCTATTGCACCAGCTTCGGTATCGGCCCACGTTTGGGGAGTGCTCCACCTCCGCCGCGGGTCGGCACGGCATTGCACTATCTTTCGTATTGGCATACGTATAGGGAATGCTGTGCCTGCTTCACCTCCGCCGCGGGTGGGCGATTGCTGAATGTCGTTGAAAAACCTTGGCCTTCGCCTCACGTCATGTCTGTGTCATACGCCATGCAGTCTATATGCTTATTCATGTTCGACCTGCGTCGAGCTTTGATCCTGATTGAAGTACGAAGCGTTGTACACAGTGCGGTAAATTGAATTCCAGCGTGATTTAAAACGTCGCGCAAGGCGCTTTCATGTGCGGTGGCTTCGATCCGTGCCAACTCAAGCACAATCGAAACTACCGGCGCTACGCGCGTGTCAGATAAATCATCATAAACGCAAATGCGAGCTGCTAGGATGCATGCTTGAGATATACGGGACAGATTAAGCGAACGCTTGATTGATTGATTGATTGATTGATTGATTGATTGATTGATTGATTGATTGATTGATTGATTGTCGGTACCAGTGGTCAGTACCCAAAGTGTTTATTGCACCCTGCCCCCATTGTAATGCGGCAGCCACGACTTGGAATTTCACATCACATATGGATGTAAAATAAATTTGATTTGATTTGAAGCCGCTACCAAGCGAAGCGGGACGACACAGCCACTAAGTTGCCGCATCTGGTCGGGCACATTTTTGTCGCACTATACAACGACGCGCACAAAATGTTACGGCGTTGATCTTCGCCGGCTGATCGAAGGTCTTGCTCAGAGAGTACTCTGAACAAGTGGCTGCTTATCTTTGTCCCGCACTGACACTTCCAAGTTATTTCGTTAGACATTTCTACCACTGCTGCATGTGTGTTTTTAATGCGCACATTTGCTGAGTGAGTTTCGTGCCACGATTTTCGATTTCCTTTCGTGAAATGTGTTGTTTTCTGAGTCCATCTGTTGCGTTGTTTGAATGTATGCCTTTTGCATTTTACGTGAAGCCCCCTCCAGCTTGGGCCAAATCATTGGCCCGGAGTCTTTCGCAGTAAATTAAACAATTATAATAATACGCCGAATAGCATTAGGTTGGCGTTCTAGTCGACCACTGCGACGCAAATGACTGACATTACAAGCGCAGGTGATGCTGGTTGACTCGACTACCGAGAACATTGGCTACGGAATCTCTTGATAGCAGCGCCTTGAGTTGAGAAACAATGCATCCGCTCACGTTTGTGCGTTAGAAAATACAGATGGGACGAAGGGGGTCACAGAAACATTGCGACCAAATTAATAAACAGCCGATTGAACAAAAGATTTCGAATGCAAGACGTTGAACAAATTAATTGTACGTACAGGTCCTTTTCTTCAGCTTGTGTCTACGTGCACTCTTCGTGCGCATGTGTGCCTCGATATTTTGAACACACATGTTCTTGCGTGCTGATAGGTGGCGTTCAAAATCGCAACTCCCAGCGATGGCCGTCTCGTAGTAAGGGACGCTCATCTTCGAGGTCATGTTTTGTGTACTGCAAATGTCGGAAGGATTTGATGGAGCCGGAGAAACGTCATGACTGCCACGTATTGGACGACATCGCCTATAGCGACTTCCGTTCTATCCTGCACGTTATATTAAAAAAATCATTTCGCTTTTACCGCTGCTCTGGTCTTGCTCACATTACGCGGCAAGATCACATTTTATGGTGCTGATATTTCGATATAACGCTGGACCGAGTTTCTTGCCTAGGTTTCAGAAACAAAAATGCGAAGTTGTCTTCGTCATCGCAGCTATGACGTCACCTGGTCGCTTCTGCGTCAAAGCATGATCTCTGAGATTGGTTTTTATTAGCCGCTGTGGTGTGTGGAGAAGGAGGGGACATCACTGGCGATGCGGACATCACTATAGGAGCGCAGGTGAAGGCAACTTGGCATTTTACTTCTCTTGAGAAGCAGGCAAGAAACAGTGCCAAGTTTCATATTGAACGGAGGTCCGGGCTATAAAAAGAGATTTTTTTCTGCGTGCGTAAATAATAAACAGAGTTGCGGTAAGTGCGAAACCTTTTGCCTGCGATTTACTAGGAAAATACGCGGGTAACTCTATTTTGCTACGCATAATGGCTAGTAGAAAAGAGTGCCTATAGCTAGGGAAGCAAAGGTGCACAGCGATCTGCGAGATAGAGGCTTGGTGAATAATGGAGTTCAGTTAAAAGATCTATGCGCTACTCGGCCGTGACTACGAAAGCTATTGTTAGACATTGGCGCGCTTAAGCAGCGTGCTTAAACGCAAGCCGCAACTTCGGCTCGAGCCATTAGACCAAGCGGTTGTGACACCGCGAAGACGACCGTCTAAAATAAAAGTCCTTGGGCCCGTTGTTCAAATTCGTCAAGGGCAACCTGTGCTGACGCCGGGTTGGTAAATTGCGTTTTCAGTTCCCGTACTATTCTCCCTGTTTTCGCCCACATGATCTTATGATAACATCGCAGGCCCAAACTGACGTCTGTCGCACGCTCCTCGATGAGCCGACAGTGCTTTCACTTGGAAGATGGTCGTCTGGAAGTTTCTGGATGCCGCAGACGACGTCAGTTATCGTATAATCGGTGGACTTATCGTGCGAATATATCTCCGAGAGTTGTCTTTGTCAGCCTGCAGTAGTAGTAGTAGTAGTACTAGTAGTAGTAGTAGTAGTAGTAGTAGTAGTAGTAGTAATAGTAGTAGTAGTAGTAGTAGTAGTCGGAGTAGTAGTAGTAGTCGGAGTAGTAGTAGTAGGTCGTAGTAGAAGTGAGTAGTAGTAATTCGTATATTTCTAAATAAAGGGAAGAAATTCGAAGTCAGGAAATTAGTACTGATCGCACTGTAACTGTCTAACCGTATTTGCTGGCACCTGATCGGCGGGCAGTGCTAGGAGAGGGGTCGAGGGGGAGGGGGGGTTGAGAGATAGAGAGAAAGCGGACAGGGAGAGATGACAGACCGGGACGAATCAAAGTGTTTACGTAACGTACAATGCGGTAAAAACTAAATGAACTAATCGAAGGGACTATATGTCGGCGTCCGCCTGTGCTGTCACTTCCGCGAATCGCTCGTGAACCCGACTCGGCCCACCGGCATTGCTTATAGTTATGAGAGACCCGACTTTTCTAGAGAGTCGCAGACTGCTCTGTGAGCTGGCTGCCGCGCGCGCTAGATGTGCCTCGTGACAGCAGGGGTGCCTTGGCGCTGTCGGCCTACAGCCGGCTCTCCGATGTGAGGCACTCAGAGCGTCACACATCGCCGTAATCGTCGAGGCGTCACCGCACGCTGCCGTTCGAAATTGCTACAGCCCTCCTCTCGGCGTTCGCCAGTTTGCTGGGGCAACAAAACGGTGAAAGTTACAAAGCCCTGAACACCGGTTCTTGGCTGTCGAAACCGTGTTGTTCGAGAACACCGCCAGCAGCACCACGCGTCACACTTGGCCTGATCTTCTCATTCTTTTTTTTTGTTTCCTGCTAGGGAGAAGGGTAGTGGCTTCTCTGTCAATCAAAATGCGTCCCTGCTTAGAGCCTCTAAGTTTGTGTATGTGCGTTTTCAAACGTCGCAAATGACACCGGACGCGTGAGCAGACAACACAACCCCTTGGGTTTTAACTTAGGCTAACCTAACCGGGCCAACTAGCCCGAGGCAACACTTTAGTGAACCGACATCTACTAATTCAACGTCTACTAGAACTAGGCCTACTAGAAACCGCGTCTATTAAAACACAAACGCATATATGCTGGCTTATATTTCATCGATGTCATCTGCCTTGCTTTCGAGGGTGCAACCTAACGGGCCAGCCCCAGACGACACATTGCTTTAGCTACGTCTCTACGCTACTGTCTGCCACCAAGTGAGCCGACGACAGAAGCTCTTGTGTCAGGTGCTCAGTCGCCCTTCTATTGTTCGCCGTGTTGAAGTTTCGGAGCCTAACTATCCGAAGCAAAGATGTCTACGGCTCGGCGAGGCTCCTGTTGGCTCGTTCGCTTCCCCTAGCGGCGACCAACGGCAAAGACGGGTTCCGTATGCTACTCGACCGAGGACGAACCCGAAGCGACGACTCTGAAGAAACAGACAGCATCCGAGCCACACCGTAACGGACGGGTGCGTTGCGTGAAGGTACACGCGGGTGGGGGGGGCCCCAGAGGGGAGGGCGTCTCTGGTCGTCTGCTCACATGGTCCTTCCCTTCTCGCTCCCGCTGTCTATAAATACGGCTGGGGAGGGGTTCTCTGTCGGGCGACTGCGAAGACGACTGCGACGGCGACCCGAAATACCGGTGCCTCGCGTCCCCGACCGGCGCGGACCCCGGGCTGCTCGCCTTCTGCTGCTGCCACTGCTTGCTTTCTATGTATTTATTTCCGCGCCGCACTTTCGAACGTAAAAGCCGCGCCACGCTTGTTCCTCGGCAGGGAAGGCACGGCAATGCTTGTCGAGCTCTTGGCGCTGCATTCCGAACCTGCAGCCCGAAGGCCTTCGGCGCTGTGCCGCGGTCCATGTTGCAGACGGCCTGAAACCATGTCGGTCTGTCTGCAGAGCGTGACGTCACGAAGATGTGGTGGCGCTGCCGTCGTCTTTTGTGTTGGCAACAACAATGGCAAAAAAAAAATGTTTTAGTAGCTCCAATGGCGCAATGTCGTTTAAGGCCATCTATTTCATTTAAGCTAAGAAGTTATGTGGATGAGAATATTCTTCAAAGTGGCATACAACGAAGAGATGTGGATAACTAGTCGTCTGCTTGTTTTTGCCGGTAGGACGCACACTTGTTTTCATACATTGAAACTTGTCAAAACAGGGGGCTGTATTTAGTCCTTTCTTTTTCTTTTTTTCGTTTGTCTTCTCTCCTATGACATTTCATTTCCTTCACCCCTTCTTCCGACACAGAGTAGACACCTGGCATTTAAACATGCTAATCATCTAATTCCCACTCTTTCTATTTTATTTTTTTGCTCGTCCTTCGTCCTTTGACATAATAATAAAATCAACTTTTGTTTGCGCTTGCCGCTGCTCTGTTCTTGCTCAAATTTTGCAGCGAGATTTCATTTCATTCTCTGGATCTTTCTATATAACAATTCGCACTTGTTTGCCTGATCTCCGAGAAAAAAAGATAAGTCCCCTTCACCGGGCGTCCTTTGCAGTGAGCGATTTCCCAAACACAGTGAGTATGGCAACCTTTTCGCCTTCGGCGTTTGCTGCAAGGTGTAGCGAGGCTTTCGAGATTTGTTTTCATTAACTGCCGAGGGCCTGATGTCAACACCGCGAGAGCAGGTAAAAACAAAAGAAAGCTCGATCTTGTTTTTTTCGTCCTGACAAACCAGCAAGCCAAGCTAATTTAGAAGTTAGGCAGCATGGCTGAGTCACAAGTATAGGAACATCACATATAAAGGGCTCGAGAGAAGGTTACCAAGCTAAACGAAAAACAGATTTTTTTGTCATTCCGGAGCGAATAAAAACGCGTTAATGTGGCGTATTTGTACAAGCTTGCGCAGAAACAATTTTTTTTTTTCGCTCTCGGCTCAGTTCTCGTTCGGTACAGGTAGCGAAGAGCAGTGCAACTTGGGAGTGGTAGTCGAGGGGCTCTGGTGCACTTTTATATAACCCGGGTGCTCGAAGTTGATCTGAACACTGCACTACAGCTCACCTCACAGTCCACGAATACTTTTGCGACACAAAGCATCATATTTCCGTGCCCTCGACCAAAGCTTCAAACGCCTCATCGGATAATGTCTGAGCAATAACAACATTGTCGGTGGATTACTTCCGCGGTTCTCGTTTTCTTGTGCATTCATGTGCATTCGTTGGCTTATGCATCGACAGGATGTCTGTATACCGTTTACTTCCCTGAGGGCAGGGGCTACGTGTTACCTCACACAGAAAAGTGAAAGGATCCCCAAAAACTGTCGATCGAGATTACAACATCGACGCCCACGTCCGCATTTACACGGTTTAATCTCGTTTCACAATTTTCTTCGGAATTTAGCGCGCTTAAAAAATTACAATTACAATATGGGGTTTGACGTAGCAAAACCACGATCTGGTTATAAAGCACGGCGTAGTGGGGGGACTCCAGATTTAAACCACCTGTGGTTCCTTAACGTGCACCTAAATCTAAGTACACGGAAGTCTTTTTTTTTTGCATTTCGCTTCCATCGAAATGCGTCCGCTGCAGCCGGGATTCGATCCCGCGACCTCGGGCTTAGCAGAGCAACAACAAAACCACTAAGCAAGCACGGCGGGTAAGCTGGCTTTCCATCTGTTCCAAAGAGATGTAACAGTAGCAAGCTAGTAAATGACGGGGCTAAATTTAAACCACGCGTTTGTTGTCAGCTTACACCTCGAATGTGACCTTACCTTTAATACGCGCCCATGCGCTGACACTGGACGTGTCCCCCTTGGCCACGTTTTAAGGACACGAACGAAAACTGTTCGAAAGTCGGCAGTGTCGCTCCAGGCAAGAAAAGAATGAACTGTTGGAATTTACCTTCCATGAAACTAAAAACAAAATGGTGCCAGAGTTTGCCCTTATTTATTTTCAGGGCAGCAAAAAAGGAAAACACAAACAGACTATATCATACATCAATAAAATGTCGAGCTGGACGAGATCGTAGAAACGGATGTCGAAAAGCAACGCTAAATGACAACTACACACGAACAGCAACGCATCACCTGCTGTCGCTGGGCTGTTCGGTTCAGGTTGTCGATAATTCTTTTTTTCCGGCTGCTAGGCACAGTAGTAGACCACTAAATCATAATAGCGCGCAGATGATTATGAGGTAGAAGGGAGTTGTGCGGACGCCCGCAGATAACCATTGCATGATGTAATATCACAATTTCATCGCAATGACTCGCTACAGAAAAACAAGATGACTTTCAATTTTTCTTACTGTACGATTGGTGCTTCCGCTGCAGTGCTGCTATAAATGAACGTCAGTTGTTATCACAGCCATTATTCCGTTCACTTGGTTTTTTTTCTGCTTCGTGTTTTCGCTTCGTTTTACCGGTGCCTTCCTCCGTGTTCTCTTTTCCGGTGACGCTGACATGAGAGACGTTATAGCTTACCTCGTCGTGGCCTTGAAGGCTTCAGGAACACTGACATAGCCTTGTAGCGATTTACCCATCCTTGCAATAAATGTACAAGTACCCATGGTAAACAAAACTCGCGACGGAGTAAACGGACAGTAGAGCGCTGTCAGGATTGGGGGCTCAATCCCTTCGTCCGTGGTCCTTTGCCAAGACTGGAGTACGGCATGAATTCGAAGGTAGCTGGCCCATGCCGTCGTCCAACTTATTTACGCTGAGATCGTTGATGAAGTGAAGAACTGCTTCTCATCGAGAACGAGGGAAAAGGGTTTATTTACAGAAGTTAAATCAGTCTAACATGACTGCTTGAGAAAAAGAGTAACAGTCCAACATGACTGCATGAGAGAAGTGACTCAGTCTAACATGACTGCTCAAGAGAAGTGTGTCCTCAGCATTCGCACAACCACAGTTTTTATACACTCGATCCGCCGTTCCTACGACGCGGCGACTGTTCGTTTACACATCACCAACTCGCAGCTGCTCTGAAGATCAGTTTACGTACACAAAGGCAACCGCGCTCTGTACACAGAGGCAACCGCGCGGGGTGCCGTTCCGGGAAACTATCGTTGCCGATCGAGCGTCGCTCATTGTTCCGTGCCACTCCGAACCGTGAGAAGCACAAAAATCCGTCGTCCCCACGGCGGCTTGTCCAGGCGTGTCAAATCAGCTCCGCGTTGGGGAACTCTGGAATCATTGTCCACGCACCGAACTCGTCCCGTCACAATGTCGAAGGGGCTGGAGGAAGGCGGCGGATTCCAGCGCAAAGGCCGCTTCTTTGAACGCCTCCCAGCTGCAGCGACGGAGAGGGAGAGGTGCGCGTCTTGCACCCCTTGTCGTAATCGGGTGGCAAGGTGGCAATCTTGTTGCGCAACTCGCCATTCTTGACAGCGCCTCCATGGCCCGAAAAGTCTCGACTGTCTAGCGCTGACAACCGCTAGGCAGGAAGAGAACGGCTGTTGGTCAGGGGGGGGGGGATTGATGTCTTGGCTCGCAGCGACCACTTGTGCATTGATGTCACCGCCCCAAAACATTCAACAAGGACAGGCAACTGCAAAATGAACCCCACAACACGGCTCTGTGCCGAGATGACGTGCATTGGCTCTCACTTTAGACTCGCTAGGCTTCAAAAAAAACAACAACATAAGTGCAGAAGCAAACAAAAAATGCTGCATTTCGCTAGGCCAATTTCTGAAGCCAATTCCTGCTGACACATTCAGCAATTAATGGAGGGAATCCTGCTAAATGAGAGGGGATCTTCTTCGCTTAATAAAAGTTAACACTAGTAACCCTAAAATTTAGGCGGGACCCTCAAACGCAGAATTCAAATTAGCCTGCTCAAACCATCCGCATTGCTATGCAACTTTCCCTTCTTATATCTAACGGAGAAGTTGTACTCTTGGAGAGTGAGGCTCCATCGGAGCAAGCGGCCGTTTTTGTGTGACATTTGATTGAGCCACGTCAGAGGACAGTGGTCGGTCTCGAAGATGAACTTCGCTCCGTACAAGTAACACGACAACTTCTGGGCGGCCCAAACCAAACAAGCGCATTCCTTCTCTGAAGCGCTGTAGGCTTCCTCTCTTACATTTAGTTTACGGCTGGCGTAGAGGATAGGATGCTCCTCGTTATCGTCGCCGACCTGACTAAGTACCATGCCCATACCTCTGTCGCTTGCGTCGCATTGAACTATGAATTCCTTTGTGTAGTCTGGCGCGCGAAGCAGAGGGCGAGAAACCAATAGCGTTTTCAAACTTTGGAAAGCGTTCTCTTTGTCCTTATCCCAGTGTACGTTACTCGGTGCTCCCTTTCGGAGGGCGTCTGTTAATGGACTTGCCAATTGCGAGTAATTCGGAATGTACCGTTGATAGTACCCCACAAGTCCCAAAATTGAACGAAGGTCCGTTTTCGGGCGCGGCTGAGAAAATTCTCCAATCGTAGCTATTTTCAGCTCAGCCGGCCGTCTCATGTCCTGACCGACAACATGGCCCAGATAAGTAACCTGCGAACAACCAAACCTACACTTTTCCGCTTTCATCGTTAAGTCGACTTTAAACGTACGAAGCCTCGCATTCTTGTCGTAATAGAATTTGGCGTTCCTTTGAGCTATTTCCGTGTTCCTTTTGACTAGTTCTTGGGTTGCGCCTAGTCGCTCCAGTAAATTTAGCACGTATTCAGCCACGGTTGGACTCTCCCCTCTTTCCTCCCACATCTCTCTTAACATTCTCAGTGGGGAACGGAGTGTCCTCCCATACACTAGTTCTGCTGGTGAGAACCCTGTTGCTTCATGTGGAACCGTTCGCAAAGCAAACAAAGTTGCCGGCAGACAGTTCTCCCAGTCCTCCTTGTGCTCGTAACAGAGCGCACGCAAAACTCGCTTAAGCACCGAATGCCACCTCTCTACACTGTTTGACTGAGGGTGATAGACAGAACTGTGTATTAACTTTACCCCGTACTTTTGCAAGAATGTGGAAGTCAGTGCGCTCGTGAATACTGACCCTTGATCTGCCTGAATTTCGGCTGGAAACCCAACTCGTGCAAACACTGTCAAAAGCGCGTCTACTACTTCGGTGGAGGTGAGCTCTTTCAAAGGGATTGCTTCTGGAAACTTGGTGGCCGGACACAGCATGGTAAACAAGTACCTGTAGCCTGATTTTGTTTTTGGAAGAGGCCCTACCGTGTCTATTACAAGTCGTCTGAAAGGCTCTGTTATTAAGGGCACTACCTTCAGTGGAGCTTTCCAAGTCTCTCCTGGTTTACCAGAACGCTGGCAGGCGTCGCATAATCTTACAAAGTTTTCTACATCTTTGAAACAGCCAGGCCAGTAGTATTCCATAAGCAATCTTTCCTTTGATTTGTTTATGCCTAGGTGGCCGGACCACCCATTTCCATGACAAAGACTCAAAAGGTCCTCCCTATACTTAGTAGGTATGACTAACTGATCTAAAATCCTACCCTTTCGATCTCTGTAATGCCGATACAACAATCCTCCTTTCTCATGTATCGTTACGTTGCGCCTAGCAATGCCTTCTTTAGCTGTGTCACGTAATTTAGCTAAGCTCTCATCATTCTTTTGCTCAGCTGCCAGTGACTCTCTATCCACGCGTAAGAGTTGATCAAAGTTCTTTGAGGCCGGTGATAATAACGACCCTGTCTCGCTTGTGAGCGCGTCTGCATGCTCTTCCTGCAGGCTAGAACTCTGACACTCTAGTGCTACGCTCTCATTGAGCTGGTCAACTGGCAGGCTCTCCTCAACTGTTCTTTTGTCCCTCGGGCCTAGCTCGGATTCGGGTATTGAAGCTATCCCTTTTTCTGCTTCAGCTGCAGGAGCTTGAGCATTTTCAGCCGAAAGCGCCGCGATCTTACGAGCTTGGCCCCGGGTCAATGCCTGTACTATGCCCTCTCCCAGATTGAGCCCTCTGTCACGCAGTAACTGATTCGAACGATTCGAAAAGATGTAGGGATACTGCAGTGACAAAAATTTGGAAACTGCAGCCTCAGTCTCTAGCTCCCCGAATGGTCCACTGATTTTGACTTTGGCCATGGGCAGACACACGCTGTGTTCTTCTACAACCTGTTTTATCCATGCTACTTCTCCGGTGAAGTCATCTACCATCACGTAAGACGGATGGACAATGTCCAGCGTGGCGGCACTGTCTCTTAGCACTCGGCATGGTTTTCCATTAACTTGCAGGTCGTGGAGATATGGACTTAAAAGTTCCATATTCTCATCCTTTTCCTCCACGTAGGAAAAAACTACGCTAGACTTCTCGCAGTTTACAGCTATATGTCCCAGTTTGTGGCATTTGTAACAGCGAATTGGTCTAACAGATTCGAATTTTCTTTTCTGTTCTTTTTGTGCGGTTTCCCCGTTAAGTTTCTCCTCGCTCTTTTCTGCGGGTTTTTCCGCCATGTCTACAGGCTCGGATCGTCTAGTTTGCGCACCCTTTTTGAACGGAAATGGTTTCCGCGGTCCATTTCGACCGTCCCAGTTTCCCTCCTCGGCGTTCAATTTTCTACGGGTTGCGTACTCTTCGGCTAATTCAGCCGCCCTTTCCACAGTGTTTACATTACCTCTGTCTTGCACCCACAGTTTCACAGCTTGGGGGATGGTTTTGTAAAACTGCTCTAGACACATGCATTCAATGATCATGTCTCTGCTGTCGTACGCTTCCGCGCTTTTAAGCCACTCGACTAGGTTGGCCTTTAAGCTATATGCAAACTCCGGATAGCCCTCGCTATCTTTCTTGCCTGTGCTCCTAAACCTTTGCCGAAAAGCTTCTGCTGAAAGGCGGTATTTCTTCAGGAGACTAGCCTTAACTTTTGCATAATCATATGCATCCTGCGCACTCAATCTGGCGATTACTTCCGCCGCCTCACACGGCAACATAGACAGCAACCGCTGTGGCCATGTACTCGGGCCGAAGTTCATCTTCTCGCAAGTCCTTTCAAAATTGCTTAGGAACAAGCCTATGTCAGTCCCGACCTCAAATGGCTTTAATAGCCTGTCCATGCGGTACGATTCTGCCTCACTTGATCGTCCCAGAGCGCCTTCACTTCCTTGAGACAACTCCAAACCTTTGCTTTCAAGTTCAAGTTGCATTTTCCTTAACTGAAACTCGCGATCTTTATCGCGTTCCTCTCTCTCTTGCTTTTCTCTGTCCCTTTCTTCTCTTTCTCGGTCCCGTTCTTCTCTTTCTCTTTCCCGTTTCTCTCTCTTTTTGAGAAGTTCCAATCCCATTTCAATATCTTGCTCACTGGCGTGATTGGAAATTAGCTCCAATAATTCCGATTTGAGCATTTCCTTGCGTACATCTAGGCCCAGTTCCTCACCAACAATCAACAACTCGTCTCTCAGCAATGTCCTTAACTCCATGACTGCTGCTTTACTGCCTTGATTCTGCTCTCTAAATCTAGCTAGGAAAACACAACCTAGCTAACACACAACAATCTAGCTTCCCTACTGTTCTAAACAGAACAACCACAAAATGAAGCCTAGAGAGTCAAAGCAAAAACCAAGCACTCACCGCAGATACAGCACCATGTCGCAAAGTCCATCTCACCGCTGTCAGCCAGTTGTCAGGATTGGGGGCTCAATCCCTTCGTCCGTGGTCCTTTGCCAAGACTGGAGTACGGCATGAATTCGAAGGTAGCTGGCCCATGCCGTCGTCCAACTTATTTACGCTGAGATCGTTGATGAAGTGAAGAACTGCTTCTCATCGAGAACGAGGGAAAAGGGTTTATTTACAGAAGTTAAATCAGTCTAACATGACTGCTTGAGAAAAAGAGTAACAGTCCAACATGACTGCATGAGAGAAGTGACTCAGTCTAACATGACTGCTCAAGAGAAGTGTGTCCTCAGCATTCGCACAACCACAGTTTTTATACACTCGATCCGCCGTTCCTACGACGCGGCGACTGTTCGTTTACACATCACCAACTCGCAGCTGCTCTGAAGATCAGTTTACGTACACAAAGGCAACCGCGCTCTGTACACAGAGGCAACCGCGCGGGGTGCCGTTCCGGGAAACTATCGTTGCCGATCGAGCGTCGCTCATTGTTCCGTGCCACTCCGAACCGTGAGAAGCACAAAAATCCGTCGTCCCCACGGCGGCTTGTCCAGGCGTGTCAAATCAGCTCCGCGTTGGGGAACTCTGGAATCATTGTCCACGCACCGAACTCGTCCCGTCACAATGTCGAAGGGGCTGGAGGAAGGCGGCGGATTCCAGCGCAAAGGCCGCTTCTTTGAACGCCTCCCAGCTGCAGCGACGGAGAGGGAGAGGTGCGCGTCTTGCACCCCTTGTCGTAATCGGGTGGCAAGGTGGCAATCTTGTTGCGCAACTCGCCATTCTTGACAGCGCACAGACTCTACAAATGCACTGACCTTAGAATGCAACCAAACAAGCGCAACGTACCGCATTCGTCATTGTGGGGGAAAAGGAGGAGGTGGTTAAGCGGAAATGCCTCTGGTTGGCTACCCTACGTAGGGAGAATAGAAAGATGCGATAGACAGAGGAGCATGAGGAAGAGGAGAGGAGGAAAACGCGGAGAGTTCAAAGGCGTTCACACAGGCCAGTGGCCCTCATGAAAGAAAAACAAAAGTGCCTTCACAGCCTTGCGGGTTGATGGGCGATGGAGATGGTCTTCGAGTAGCACTTGCGCGGACAACGGCCGATCGTCTAGTCGTCGATCGCAATGCAGTAGATGGCGTTCGTCTTTTCAACTGACATCGATGACAGCGGCACAATAGATGTTCGATGTTCCCTACACTGCCGCAGACGTCGCACGCAGCACTGTCGGTCATTCCAAGCAGTGCAGTGAAATTCTCCGTGAAAGCCACTCCCAAACCCATCCGGTATAGAAGCGATTGCCTCGCGTTGGTGAAGTGGCGCGCTCGCTATAGTCGCTGTAGAAACCTTCTAGCTATAGGTTGCAGAAACCCAAACTCTGAATCCTGTCAGCTGCCAGAAACACTCGCTCGCAGTTTTCCTTTTTCTTTTCTTTTCGTTTGTCACGCGTACGCGTGAGAACGACACGACCTGATCTCTTCGATCACACACGTCGACAGCTGCAGGCCTCGTGTCCGTCGTCTTAGCATCGGGTTCTCGGCCTGACGCAAAACGGGGCAACCGCGCTTATAATGGCCGCTCTATAGCCATTCTAGAAGCCACCTGCCTATAGACCCACGGCTTTATAAATATGCTGTAACATTGTGGGCTTTCACTTACGCATCTTTCTTTCCTCATCTTGATCCTCTATGTATTTCTGTAAATAAATCCCTTTCTATCCCTGAGAAAAAAATAAATGCAGCAGTTTTCACCTGCTTGCCGGTGACGGCTAATGTCATTTTACTCGATCACTACTACGAGAAAAAAAAATACAGCTAAATATTAATACTTGCAGTAGATGCTACGTAGTCCGTATAGACGTCCGAGGTGCACACGTTTGATTCGGAGGCACGAAACGGGCCAGTAACAATTACACGTGCACGAACGAGACATTCACAATTAATCATTATTTAATTAATTATTATTAATTATTTATTTAATTAATTAATTATTATTATTTAATATTATTTATAATAAATAAATGATAATAAATAATAATAATAATTAAACGTGGCGCTACCGAGTCGTTTATTCTTCACTTAAGCCTGAGTCTTCAAAGAAGCTTTGAAGTATAGATTTAATTTGCTTTGTGATCAAGCACTTTTGACAGCCAAGGACCTTGGCAAGCGAAGGGTACAGCTTTCAGTGAAGTAAGGGAACATGTTCAGGGGGCCGCCGAGGTGGTTTACGTCATTGTCTTCGCGCCCACACGAACACGTTGGTAAGAGAGCACGCGTAATTCATCTCTGTCTCTTGCTAGGGCTATCAATTAGTCCCCGGTCATGGTTTGGAACACGACAGGTTCGCATATCTATCTGTGTATACGCTAGAGTATTCGATGTGCGTCTGCTTCGCAACGCAGCTACATACCGTGGCCGGGATTCAATCCCGCGACCTCGGGCCGAGAAGCGAAACGCCGGAGCCATTCGAGCCACATAGGTACTACTGGTATACCTTGCGGCAAACCGCTCTTCTTTTGCCAAAATGAAGAACATCGTGCGCGTTCCGTGGAGCGCACCTTCTGGAAGGTCGTTTTTTTTTTCTTCTTCTTTTTTGGCGAAGAGAACGTCTTTACGAGTGTTATACGCGGCGGAGAGAAAGCGGCGCTGAACTGTGTACCTGCCTCGCCCGGTGACCCCCCCAACCCGTGCCAAGGTCAGACGTTCGATTCCGTCTCGGTCGATCCTATTTCGAGAAAGCCGAGGGGGGGGGGAGGGCGGAGGGACACGGTGAGCGAGTTGGCGCGCAGCTGCACCGACCGTGCTGCGTTCTAAATGGCCGCGCTGCTTAGGCTGCTGTGTCTTTACCCTCCCTATAGACCGCACTGCAGGAACGCCTTTGTCGAAGAAATTTCGCTCAGATGACATTCCGTTGCCTTCTTCTGTATATATATATATATATATATATATATATATATATATATATATATATATATATATATATATATATATATATATATAATATATATTTTACTGTAAGGAGTTAAAGGTTCCCGTAAGACCTCGCAGCGGCGCTTCAATCCTGGAACGATAACGCCCGTCATTTCCCTGAGCGCATTCTTTTCTGTAGCAACGGATCGTAGCTCGCAGGCGTCGGCACTTTTTCGACGTTCTACTTCGTTGCTTTCTCTCATCGATTCCCAATTTAAGCGCATAGTGTTGCGCTACTGAACATCAGCGTCAGCTTTGGCTGGCACTCCCCGTTTCGCAGGATCCCAATTCGAAATGATTGGGTGCAGGCGAAGCAAAAATATTGTCAGTTACACCACAAGCTCGAAGCAATGGCAGGGATAGATAAAACGGTATTGTTACGTCAAACTGTGCCCTGGCGCAACTACCGAAAGCACATTAGGTGTGAGAATTGAGCTTTCTGATTTCTGGCAAGTACTGTTCCCCGAACGAGAGAGAGAGAAACAGAGAGAGAGAGAGAGAGAGAGCTTTTTTTATCTTTACAACTCCCGCACGAGCATGTTTGATTTTGTTCGATGTCTCCATTTATCTAGTGGGAACCATACATTCTGTGTGGCAGCAACTGCATCATTACGTTTCTAGGCCCAGTAAGGTCTCATTACATACGCCTTTTACAGTTCCTACAAGTGTAGAAAGAACTGTAGATGCATGCATAGCTTTATTTCTTCTTTTTGTACCCACGTTCTAACTTTATGGGAGGCCGTTGTACCATCACTGACGACAAAAATGAAAAAATAACGTACGTAAAGTATATCGCAAGTTCCACAAGGTGGCACTTTTCCGAAATAGAGGATGAGATCTTTATGGAGGGTTTGCATTGACGTCATTCTGACCGCCGTCTTGGGGTCACTAGCACCTCGAGAAGTTGCGTAACCAAGAAAGGTGGCAGCGCGACAAGCCCGTCTTGTGTCGCAAGTGCAAATCGATAACGTCGATAATCAGGCGAAAAAGGGTCTCATTCAAAGTGGGGAACTAATGTACGCTTTCTAATACGGTTCACTGACGTCAGTGTAGCCGCCATGTTCGGATGACAAGGGGCGTCGGTGAATTCACTTGGGAACTATCTTGTACGAAACACAACGCGCGACCGTAAACCTAAAATAAGCGTAAAATGAGCAAATTGGTACGTGTACCCATGTAGAGACTTTACTGAGATAAGCGGTCAATGACGGAAAGGATACCGCACGTGGTTGTTGTCACGCGGTGCTCTTTAATTTCTTGCCTACTTTGCGCGCGGAGGTTTCAAGATGCTGTTCCATATATCTCTCTACAGGTGCAGTTGCAAAAAAGGTGTCGTTTTTGTTCTTCTCAATGCACTTGAGAGAGGCGCCATTCGTCCACGTGCGGTCACGCGAAATGCAGTGTGGAATGCTCGAGACAGCCAGCTAGCTCTGGTGTCACGCGGACTGCGTCGAGCGGTCGCTGCTGGCGTTGAAACAAAGCGCCAGGGTGCATGCTCGACCACTCTGCGGAACCTGTGGAACTAGAGCTACTATGTGGAACTGCTAAGCAGTCAGAACACTCATAGTAGAGTACTACTAAGATAGAGAGAAAGAGAGAGAGCGAGAGAAAGGCAAAGGAAAGACAGCGAGGTTAACCAGAGATTATCTCCGGTTGGCTACCCTGTAATGGCGGAGGGGAAGCATGCCTAGAAAGACGGGGAGGTTAACCAGAGGTAGCTCTGGCTGGCTACCCTGCACGGGGGTGGGGGGTGAGGAATAGGGGGGATAAATAAAGGAGCTAGGAAGGGGAGAAAGAGAGAGAGAGAGAAAGGGAGACGAGCAGAAACAAACTGCGTGCACAATAGAGTGGTAGTGGGCGGTGTTCTTCAGGTCTATCCTGAAGGCCCGTAGACCGCAGGAATCTTAGTAAAGCGACTAAGGCCTTCTACTTGGATGTTCTTTGGGAGCACTGGCCTATATAGTGCTTTTAGTTCAGATTGTCAAACTGGTCCAGCACTCTGCACATTACTGGCCTCTCGGCACTATATCGCGGTCATGACACGGATGATGTTTGCGAGCTTCTCTTCGCAGCTGTTGGGTCGCACGCGGGGCCGCTGGCCATTCAAATAAGGAAGGCACTAAAGTTACTAACTGGGACCTGCATGAACCTAATGTATTTGAGCATCGGCTTCTTGGTAGGCTTCTTCTTCGCTCGAGCTTCTTGTCGCAGTTACTGTATATATCCTCTTCATAGCGTTCCAGAGAAGCTTTACTTAGCCGAGCGTCTTAATCTCGTTTACACTCATTCCATCAACAAAGTGGAACATAGCCCCTTATTCCATATAAGCGTATATGAAAAATTGAGTGGCTACTGAGCGATAACTGCGATATACATATATATATATATATATATATATATATATATATATATATATATATATATATATATATATATATATATATACATGTTAACCAGATATTATATGATGTTCTACGTGACCATATAATGTTCTAATATATAATGTTCTATATATATATATATATATATATATATATATATATATATATATATATATATATATATATATATATAGGTTAACCAGATATTATATGATGTTCTACGTGACCATATAATGTTCTACGTGACCGGCTTTCCACACTTTACATGCGCGTTTCGTTTTTATTTTGACATTTCTACTGCTAGACTGTGCTTGGAGGAGGAGGAAATAACTTTATTGGGTCCTGAGGAACCCCTCCCCACCCACTCTTGGTTTAGTGGTCGGCAGGGGTCGCGGGCCGCACCCACGTTGGGACGGGAATACCGTGAGCCTCCGCACTTTCGTGAGCCCTCTGGACGGCCCGGAGCTGGGACCGGTGGTCGTCACTTCGCAGGGCGTCCACCCAGTCTTCTTCTTTGCTAAACACGGTGCCGCTTAACTCGGAGCATTGCCAGAGCATGTGCGCTAGCGAGCAGTACGATTCGCCACAATCCGGACATTACGGCTCTCTGTGCTTGGAAATGTTTCTTTTTTTTTTGCACGTACTAATACATGCCCTGGCCGTGCGATCAAGGAATATATTTCGTCAGGTTCGCGAGGGATCAGTCGACAGTAAGCGCAGAATATCATGATCCCGCGTCACTGGCCTTTTCATGGCTGTAGATATGGCGCAGGAACTCCAGGCGAACGACATATATCAAACGCAGCTTCCAGATTGGCACGTCTATACGTCACCGATCGTTGCGGGAAACAAAACGTCCGACACTGTCGGCGGGTCGGCGCTCAATACCCCCCCCCCCCCCCCCGTCTCTCAAGAGACACATCGCAATCTGTTACTTCCCTCGTATAGGACGCCCACCGCGAGAACTTTATGACACCTCGATGTGAAACGTGCCTTCCCGCCGTCGCCCAAGTTTCGCGATTGTCTCAACATCTCTTTTTTTTACTATAATTATTTCTTTTCCGTGATGCTGCTCGTTCTGCCATCTCTCTTTTTCTCTCTCTCCTCGATCTATTTTATTTTTCGGCTGGCGGTCGAATTGTGCGATGCGCGCGATACGCCGCCTACTTGTCACCCTTGGTGTTCCGACAGCGTGTCCTCGAGAGACAGACAGAAAGAATAGTTTGCGACGCTATTCAGACGTGCGAGTGTCACGCTTGTCGCCCGATTGAACTTCGCCGGCACTCCAGAGCGACGTGTCCGACCTGTGTGAAAGCAATACGCGAGGTCAAGCACGTGTCGGTGGCTGCGAAGTGAGTGAGCTTGCAGATGAAGTGTTTGAATGCCTTTTCTTTTCTTTTTTTAACGTAACTTCAACCTCTTCTCGTCCCTTTATATACAGCTTGTTGCTTTTACTACATGGCCCGGCGTTTAGAGATGGACAGACGTCGGGCGTATTTAAATAATGGAATCAGATGTGGGAATCTCATGTTCTCGTCTCGCGTTTCGTGTTTCCTGTTTCTCTGCTCCCATGATTCGGTGATTGTGTCTTTTCACGTGTGAAGTGACGTTGCTTATAGCGGTTTGTGATTTGGCCTCTTTACTCGCCGCGCTTACGGACAACTCTCTGTGGCAATAACTGGAACGCCCAGGAGGCAAAGCGCGCACAAGAGTGCGCCAGGAAGCCACTAATTTGTCGGTCAACATTCAGAGTTGTGTCAGCCACCTATTCGCCGAGAAGCGTAATTACATCTTGGAAGACGTGATAATCTGTACTATTTAGATGTAAGCAGTCTATTTGCCGAAAAGCGTACTTACATCACGGGAGACGCGATAATCTGTGCTTTGCGTAAGTCGTCTATGCGTCGAGAAGCGTGCTTACGTCACCCTCTCCCTCCCTCACTCACTCACCCTCTCCCTCACTCACTCACTCACTCACTCACTCACTCACTCACTCACTCACTCACTCACTCACTCACTCACTCACTCACTCACTCACTCACTCACTCACTCACTCACTCACTCACTCACTCACCCGTTACGAGATTAGGTTGGTTAGGCAGTGACAATACCGCTTTAAATGCATTTGTAGCGGGCTGACCAATTGGCTGAGTGATTCTTCAGCCGTCCTTTTTATGCGTCGAAAGGCTGCTGCTTCTGTGAGTGTTTTCTCGTTATGAATACCAATTGACCTGAAGGAAAAGAAAAGAAGAAAAATGATGTTCAAGTGATTGCTTTCGACCATCAATAACCCGAGTGTATCGTTCTTTTGGTTTTTTATAGTTAGCCGAAAGAACAGTGCAGAAGGCTGCATTGATCGCATATGCACCTCAGCGAGACTCGTTTAGAATATTCATAGGGGGAAAAAAACGCTACAACTGGGTGACTAATGTTTACGAATAGATCATCATTAGAGGCCAATCGCACTGCGTGAGCTTTCTGTGACGAATGGATCACGTGCTTCCACTTTGCATGTTGACGCACAGCGGCGATATGCAAATGCGAACCTATAATGTCACGGGAAATGCCACAGCGAAATTTCGCCGAGCCGACGTTGGAACAAAGCACCGTTGTCGGTCATCAATCCCTACAGAACCGACACGTGATGAGAGTGCGCTTACGACAGCGTTCGCGCTGTGGTATGACGTCAACGGCATAAAACTTTGACGTCGAATAACATAAGCTTGCAGGGACAACATGGCCACAATTAGTACATGACCGGGGTAGTTGGAGAAGTATGGGAGAGGCCTTTGGCCCTGGAGTGGGCGTAACCAGGCTGATGATGATGATGATGATGATGATGATGATGATTGCAGCGCCGACATGCGCAAGCTATACCACGACGCGTAAGTGCATGACGCCCACATTTCGAAAATTAAAATTAAATTGTAACAAAAAGTAAGTTCTGGGCTTTTATTCATTTACTTACCTATTTATTTATTTATTTATTTATTTATTTATTAGCCAACTGTGGCGCTGTAGCCCATGTGGGACATGTGCACAAAGAAAAATAATAAATTGCCGCAGTTATGCATCCTGTAAATACCAACGCGTCGAACGAATTGCGTGGATGCAAAGCACTTGACAAGTGGGCAAATGACTAAATAACGAATATAATATACACATATAACATGATGTACATGTTCTACAGCATCCTTTATACGTCAGATGTGTATGCTTTGTATTACATCCGCTTTTCCAGATGTGCTAATTTTAAACTATTTTTTTTAGTTACCTGCGCCAGATAGCCTAATGCTAATACTTGTTCTGCGTTACTCCAATAGGCGGTCAATACTTTCAGAATAAATCGAAAACCATATTTCACCAGTGACTAAAACTTCACTAATCAACGTTCTAATTTGTTACTATCGAGCATGTGTTGCACTTGATGAATCGAAGTCTGTAAGTTAACAAGACACGTCCCGTTAGAATGAATTTTGAAACTACGGCACCATTTTCTAGATTGCATACCTTTTCTTCATGCCTTATGCTTTTAAGACTTGTCAAAATTGAACTGAAACAGCAATGCATTTCTTCGCACTATTTGAGAACGCGTAAGATGGAACTGGTTTTTGCCGTAACCTCTTTCCAAGTGGATATTTTTACCTTCCAAACTTACCGGCTCCAATTCGCAAATATCAGCACGCACTCTAGCGTGTAACGCGTCAATTTCCCTGTTGTCAATTGCATATAAATTGATCGGCTTCAAAGGCCCGGAAAGAATTTCTTGGCCCCGAGTCATGCCGAAGTGATTAGCTCCGGACTAACTTCGACTACCCGGAATTCTTAAGGTGCACCGAAAGATCGCGAGAATGTTTCAGTTTTTCCCGCTTAGTAGATGCAGTGAGCGATAGTTTCCGGTCACCCGTCGCTCTTCTAATTCAGTGTCTGATAACGCGCAGCTCTAGCACGTGTATTGCGCTTCGATATCAATTATATGGACACTCCAGACGAATTTTCGCCGTCGGCGTCGCCGTGATGTTTCGTATCGTATTCGTACGCTACGTGTTTATCTGTGGGCCGCACATACAACTTATATGCTATCCTATCCAACCGCCAAACTTTAGCTCGAAGCAGGTCTTGTATCCTTGACTGAATTGTTCGTTGCAGCGTGCGAGAGTTGCAGCAGCGTCATGAAACACTTCATTCGCAGCGTACGCTTTTCATTTCAAATCTACCGAGACTGCGAAAAAAGTGCGATATACTTTCGGGTTCTCACAAAGCGAAAGCGGTGCGATTATACCGGCGGCGCTCTCTAAGCAGTGGCGCCTGGCCGATGCCGGCCTCGCACGGTGAGTGAAAGCTTTGAAGGGTGCCAGGAGTTTCAACTCACCCTTGTATGTCGCACCCGCGCGTAGTTAGAACACCGACTGCAAGGTTCTCGCGCAACGTTAAACCTCGTTATCGCTGCGAGTGCTTCGACCTTCGGGCGACAGTGCAAATTACTTTTTTTTTTAAATGAAATTGCAACTTTTACCTGGTTTTAACCGACGGGAAAAAGCGCTACTGTGCCACTTGCGAGTAAGTGTTTCTTTGACAAACGACTACTCATTCCTAACTGGCATGGCTGACAGTCCCAACTGTAACAGATGCGGTGTCGAAGAAACGAGCAAACTTATCCCGTGTGACTGCCCCATATACGAAGACGAGAAGAGTGTCCCTCGTACAGTTTTGGAGCACTTAGACGACCCTCTATTCGCAGAGCAGAGGATCTTGGGCCCGTGGCCCCGTCGGTGTGCTATGTGCAGCCACAAAGGCGCTGGGGCATTTCTTGAAATGCACCAGCCTGTATGGCCGCCAGTGACTGACTCAGTGGTGCACGACTGTGTACGTAGCAGTGGAGACTGTGACCTTCTTTTTTCCTGCTCCTCTTTCAACCCCCTTTCCCTCTTCTTTAGTGTTAGGTAGCCTACTGGGCTCAGCCTGGTTAACCTCTCTCCCTTTCCCTTACGACCTATCTCTCTCTCTCTCTTTCTCTGTTATGACATTGACTACCTGTTTTGATCAGGCTCTTCGCTTATACATATATATATATATATATACATATATATATATATATATATATATATATATATATATATATATATATATATATATATATATATATATATATATATATATATATATGTATATATATATATATATATATATATATATATATATATATATATAATATAGAATGTCCGTTCCCCAAATAAAACCACCAGTTGTAAGTCAGCGTCAGTGACACAATTATTCAGCGGCACCCCACAATTAATCGTGCTGCTACTGCAACTTTCACATTTCCCGTATTTCGTGGGCAGTTCTGCAACCAATATTAACTCTAATGCTGTCCATAAATAAAGTAAGAATAGAATACTCTAGCTGGGTTAAAATATAGTTTGAGGAAAAGAATTTCTCTCGATATTGGATTCCTTTCTGATCTGCTTTGCACGGGCAGGCGGATGCCGGGAACAACGCGCGCGGGACCGCTTTGCTCGGTCCACCGAGGAAGCGCGAAGCGAAATATCACTGGAATGAAATTAAAGATTAATTATATCCTGAGGTATTGCCTACGTATCAAAACTAAGATACGATCAAGGGGCGCGCCGTACTGTGGGTCTACGTAATAACTTTGACTCCGTGGGGTTTCTTTACGTTTAACTATTTTTAAGCATTCCTGATCCGAATTTTCGAAATGTAGTGAAAGGTTTAGGCTACGTGCATCTCAATGACAATTGAACTGAAAGAAAAAATTCACTGTAGTTTCTTTTCGGCAATCAATCGAAGGTTTTTCTCATGAATTATACCAAGAACTGAAAGTGCAGTAAGCGGCATGTCGTCGTTCTTCATACTTGTCAATTCACGTTCATAATGACGGGAAATGTGGCCGCAGATCATTTAAATACCATTTTTCACGCCACCCACGAGGCGAGGAGAATATGTCTTGGGAAGCAGGCTGTAAAGGTAAAGCAGCCTAGGCCTAACCCCAGCGTGTTGCATGCGACGCATGGGCGTTTGGGAAGTTTCACGGATAGCCGTATTTACCTGCCGTACCTAGCCGACAAATTATGTAATTAACGTTGTTTACGCATTCATTTCTATTGTTTTTTTTTCTTCTTGATGTCGGACTGTTCCTCCAAAAGAACCCTACTGAAACGTTCCGCGTGCCATTCCAATTTGCCATACATTTCCCGCGTGCTTTGCGCATAGTTCTACGGAATCTGTATAGATTTCACATAACCGTCTTGTAATTTCAATAAGCATCGCGCAGCAAACACACATGATCATTAGAGTGGATATTGAACGTTTCGGTAGGGACTGACTCCTAGACAAATCGTTGGACCACGAAGGGCTAATAACCAGTGAGACGTTTCCCCCAAGAGTGGGTTGACGGGCCCTGTTCATTACGAGTTGAGAGGTACACGCAGCAATTAGTGTTTTCCTCCAACGCTGCAGACGATCCATTCGGGGTGCCCACTTGAATGCGGATGAAGCCGATCTGATTAAGGCCAGATAGAGTTCTCCAAAGACGCACACACAAACACTACGCGAGGCTCACACGGTGAGCACCCGAGTTCGTGACGGATGACCGAGACTAGATGAGGAGACACGTAAGTGGGCTATGTGCGCAAGTTGTATGCTTGGCGGGTCGCGCCGCCCCCTCCTCCCCCATCCCCCCCGCGCCTACAGCGTTGTTGGAGGACGGTAATCGCGAGACCGACGTAGTTGGCAAGGGATACGTGGACTCCATCTTGCGGGCTCGCTTCGCGATGCCGTCGCATCGCTAAGCGAAGAGCGGAGCATTTAGATGAATGACGGTGCTCATGCGTGGTGAGCGGGCGTACGTCTGTTTCGAGCCAGCGCTTTCGTGGAACACGTATGGGATTATGTCTGGGCCATCGGCTAAGTCGTGCCTTATGCGCCTGCATTCTCGTCAGGTATTTTTGGTAATAAGGGTTTGGGTGAGTCGCTAGCCATCCGTAATAATTAGTTGTTGCGCACAAGCTGAAAGACGAAGGACTGGGGATATGACGAACACAGGCGCAAACTTCCGATTGAATTTGATTTCAAAATAATAATAATAATATTAAAGGTTTGTATTTTACACGTGGACGATGTATGACGTCCGTAAGCAGATATGCATCGATTCATGTATCGCACCTTGCACTGAGCGACCTCTGGCTGGCACCATGAGACAGGGAGATGTAGGATACCTTGGGTACAACCCGAGTACGGAAACATTTTCGATACGTTGATGACTTCTTGTTGATCTTGCCGTCCCAGTTCGTGTGACACGAGATATGTACTGGAATCTTTTCGAGTCGGCCTAACGCCTTTAATTATAAAACACACGAACTCGCAGAAGAAGCATCCATAAGGTTTCTTAGGCCTCAGACTGACTATCTCCGAGTCGCATATGTGCTGGAGGTACTAGCCACGTTCTAACAAGGCCCTTCTGCCCTTCTCATCGAGCCATTCCAAACTTGTAACACTGAGGAGTGGCACGTCTGTGCCCGAAAAATTGATTGCAGAGGAAATCTTTCCACCACCTGGTGCAGGACAGCTTCCACACCCAGGTTGAGCGGCTGCTTCGGCAAGCCGGGCATCCGGACGACCATCTCGTCGAATGTCTTGCAATATCGTTGCTGCAATCCACAAAGCGGTCCACACGCGATGCGGATCTAGAACAAGCTGAGGATCAGGAAAGCAGTCTCCAAAGGACGACCGCAATTCCATATTTTCACGACGTTTCCCATCGGCTAAAAAAAATATCGGAGAGCGTGAAAGACTCAAAAGTTTTCTTTTTCAGCGCCTCACAAGCTTGCTTCGTTTTGCAAGCAAGGCACGCAAAGACGACGATGTGAGAACTCAGACGCGCAAAAAAAGGCACAGGACACACCGACGTGGGAGCGGCCCGCATAAGTCCCAGATCGATCCCTCAGGACCTAAATAAGGTTATTGATACCATACCATACAGTATACGTGACAAGTGTCGAATGGTGGCACACACGCGATTCCGCTTTCGTACGAAAAGACGTTACATAAGGCAGGTGAGATGATGCTTAAATCAGAGGCCCCGGGAACACCGCAACAATGTAGACCGAACAGTGCAAGGGCACATAGCAGTGCATTGCGGGATTGGGGGCACCTGCCGGCCTTTGAAGATAACTGGGGAGTCGCTAAACAGAGGAATCGGACGACACGCGTGATCATAGAGGCGCGGCTGAGATAAGCCGCCTGGAGTCAGCACGGCCTCGTCGGGGTTGTCACAAAAAGAACTCTTGGCTTTGGCGACAACCTCGAAGGAAGCAGTAAATCATCGGTGGCCTGAGGCTGCGTTGCGCGTAGACAGACCTGTCGGAGTGTGCCGCACGTGTTACAGCATCTTTCTTTCTTTTTTCTCTCCTTTTTCTTTCCCTTCTTCCTTTTCATCACGCCTCTTTACAGATCCTCTGTTGTTCTCTCGTTCTTACTGTTCATGCCTCCGTATGCATGGTACACATCGCCCATGTCTGTAATAGAAACCTTTAAGCAAATCAAATTCAGTTGAAAGTTTGCATTTCTGTTGGTCAAACCTCTAGCCCTTCGTCTTTGGCCTTGTTCGCAACAACCAGTTATTACCTACATTAGTGATTTAACGTGTTCGTGTACGCATTATTAGAGAGTTTTAGCTTATTGCGGTATTCCGCTTAACGCCGAAGAGACTGGGCGTTTTACCGGATGAGCGAATGTGCAAACATTGACTGACCTGCACGGTGCAGCCACCTGGTGGCGCAGAGCCCCACCAGACGAACGCAGAGATAATGGACAGATTCCGCAGAAGGTTTTATGCACCCCGCTCTACTCGCGCACACCCGCTCCGCCACAGTTGTTGAACGGAGGAACAATCCCCTCTAGCTGAACGTTCACACGTGGGGCCCGCGCTGATGACGACGGTGACTTACTGACATCCCCTTTGAAGCGGAATGGGGACAAATAGTCGCGCATCCTTCGAGCGTGTATAAAGCCCCTTAAACTTCGTAAAGTACTGCCACCCTCTGAAGAATGCCGCCTCCTCCTCGCGCGCTCTGGCCGAGGGCGACGCCGCGTCGCCATTGGCCTAATAGCATCACGTGGGCCCTCGCGCCGTGCATCAGCGCCATTTTTGCTCGAGAAGTGGGTATGGAGTTGCGAGGAGCGCATGTTGGCGCCATTGCTACGCTGGAGCAGTGTAGGCGGCGCCACGCTCGAGGAGGGAGCGTGAAAGAGAGGAGAAACGAGGAGGAGTGAAGGCGGAGGAGGAGAGTGCCGCTACTTTACGAAGTTTAAGGGGTTTTAAGCGTGTATCGCCTACTGCGTACCCTGGTGGTAGGAGATGAAACTAAAGCAAAAAGCATCTCCAACTTTAGCAGTGTCCAACAAATTTTTTTTAAATGTTGGAAATCTTGAAACAATTGACGCGGTGTCTTTCCTTTCATCTATGTTTTTAAACTCCTGAAGACGAGTGCATTGTCACACGAAGCTGCGAGGCTGTGGCGAGTCAAAGGCGCTTGACGTGCCGTAGGTTCGAGTAAGCGTAGCGCACGTGCGCAGATGCCCAGATGTGTCCGCTTTTTTTTTTGTCTCGGAACGGCGGAAGAATGAATTAGCATTAGTTCAACCGTGTTGGATCTACTGTGCAATGTATGCATACTTTTTTAACAAACATCTCCGCTCTTGCCCTCTAGCCAGTAGTTATGATAAGCAACACAAACAAGCTTTCACACGTAAAGGTTTCGAATAGTTACTGAAAGTATTGCGAAATTTCGTGGCCACTAACGCCAGTGCACCGAATTCAACCTGTTCCGCGTGAGTTCGATTGTCATGAGCGTCAGAACTTTGTAGCGGTGCGAACACTTTCGCGGCATTTACTTGTGAATGAGGTGCGGAGTTCTATGGCGAGAGCCGCTGTACGAAGCCTACCTCAGGTCTTTGTGTAATCGACGCCCACAGACATATACACATACAGAGATACGTACAGATACACACATACAGAGACAAAAGAACATGCACGGCTGAAAATGCCAAAGTGGCACAGCTCTCGACGTACATCGTGTTCGTCGCAAACGGTGCTGTGCAACCTGCTTCGTTTTCGCTGGTTATTTGCACATCCATGTATGACGCAGTGACGCCCCGATGATGTTCTGTACTTGGATGTTGCGGGCACAGACATATTTACACATTGAACACCCCGTAACCCACACACGCTACATGCACGCGAACGCGTCTTGGCAGCTCAGGGAATATGACGGCCGGTCGCTGGGCTCCGGAGTATGCGCTCAGCCCATCCGGTTCGAGACTATCGTGTTCTGGTCTATAGGGGCTCACTAATGACGCTGCCAGCGCTGCAGCTCCAGTTTTTCGGTTCCGGTTTTGGCCGATGATTCCGAGAACCGTGATTCGTACGCGGCCAGGCTCACTACTTTTCCGATGTTGCCGCACCGCTGGGGGGCGCTCTGCGCTGTGGACGACCTCCCGGCATCAACTCTCACATCTCTCTATCTCTGCTTCTTTTTTGTTTTTGTTTTTCACGCGGTACGCTCAGTGCTCTGTCAACCGGCAAGCTAGCTTTCCGGCGAGTGACTAAATCGAGCTCGCGACCCCGGTTCCCGGCACCCGGCGCGTTAATAGACACCACAAAGGACTTGCGCGCGCCGTCGTTGGATTAACCGGTAGCGCAGCTACGGGCGGACCACGCGAGAGAACAGGAAATGAGGTGTGTGCTTATAACGCTTCACTAAGAAACGTGGGACAGACAAACGGGGAAACAAAAATATAAAAAAATGAACGAGGGAAGCGAGGGAGTTCAGGGAAGGTATCCTGCCTGCCCTTTATGAAAGCACGAAAAAAAATAACGGAATGTTCACTGTGGCCTCCGGCTGCTTTGTTGCCGGAAATGACGTTTTGCCTCTGCCGGGCGCAACTGCGGCAGGCGAAATTCTCGCAAACTTAATTACGGAGGAAGCGCGATTAGAAAGTAGCGACCGAAGGGCAAGAGTAGTGCAAAAAAAAAAATGGCGGCATTTTTTTTCTTGCCTTGGAGGGACTGGGCTGCTTAAACTACACCTACGTTTCTTCGAGTTAGAAAAAGAGCGCTTTTGTTCTTCTTGTCTTACCTTTTCTGAATCTGGATGATTAAAAGGGAGCGCAATTTCCTCGGGACATTTCAGCCTTCAAAAGGCAGGTTGATCAGAACCGAACGTTCTGTGGCTTTTCGTCTTGGTCCCTTTCCGTGTGCTCTAATGAGGATAAATAAACTTAATTTGTTCCTCGAGAAAAAAGACGCCTGGCATGGCTCTGTCTTAGTTCGCTCGTTCCCCCTCCCCCTTCCCCTAAAATTGCAGTTTAATATACTTCGGTGACTGCCAAAAAAACTAATACCTAATTAGGTTGCGCATGGCTTCGGTGGAAAGCGTTTAAGGGTCGATCACAGAAATGGAATTGAAAAAAAGAAAGAAAGCAAAGATATAAATGTAACCGAAATAACACAATCAACTAAATGATCAGCAAGTCGCTGAATGAGGCCAGCGGAGACAGTTCGCTTCCCTTCTTGCACGACTCAAAGCCGGAAACAAGTTACGGATCGTACCGGACGAAGGCGGACCGCGAATGCACCACGTGTAAACGCTACCATATAAAGTAAACTGACAATGAAGACAACAATAGCATCGTGCAATTTTAGTGTAGTTTCCAATGAAACGGTGGAAATTATAAGGGAAAGCGAAATGAAAGCAGACGACGTAAACGATGTCGCACGGTATCCGTGATGCGCTAAGCAAGATACGCGATACCTTACTCTCGCTATCGTGTACACGTCACTATAAGTTGAAGAGACCTGGGGAGAATTCTGTAGGAGTCCACCTAGTGGACTGTCCATTTCGGCTGCTGCTGATTGGCTGGGGCCGCTCGTCTCCACCTCGCTCGTACAGCTCTATCCAATCAGAAGCGGCCGAAACGGACCGTCCAATAGGTGGACTCTTACAGAATACCCCCCCCCCCCCCTTCCCCCTGAAGTATGCGGAGTACACTATAAAAAAAATGTGACGGGGGGTGGGGATGCGGTCGAGGCATGTATAGTAGTCGAGAGCCGAGCACACCTCGTGCAAGGCCATCCCGCGACAGAGACACGAGGCGAAGGCGAGACCACGTGCGGCGGGGGATTTCCCCACTGCTGCTCTCTCGGCTCTGCCCGAACCACAGTGTCGCATGGAAGGCCGTCGCGATGCCTCGCCTCTCGGTCCTGGCCTCTGGCTATTCCTGGACCCGCTGTGCGAGCGAGGCCAGTCGAGCGTTCCCGTAGCTGGCTTCCCCGCAGCGGCGCTTGACGGTCGCCTTTGCCTACAGTTCGGGACTTGCCCGCCTCGGTACAATAGACCAGCGGTCACGGCGTTGCGATGCGGAGATCGAGGTCGCCGGTCCGATAACGGCCTCCCCTCCGCCCCACCCACACGTATATATTGTAACCGACAGTTGCGACAGCCGTTTCTACGAAAACTAATTTATATGGGCGAAACCAAAACCGACTGCATACTCAACAACAACGAAACGTCTCTCGAGCTTCGCTTCTTCCAACGTCGTTCTCCTCTTTTGTCGCCTCCTGGCGCGTGCCAATCGTTCGATTCTCGCGCAGGAGCCGCCGGTCTGTCACCACCGGCCCAGTGTTGCCTTGCGGTGCTTTGCTTGACGCTCGCGGTGTGGCGGCTCTTTGAAGCGCCGTCGTCTTTAGAAAGAGCTGTATGGTGCTGGTGGCTTTCTGTGTGAACAATGGCCGAGACCGGCGTCGGTAACCAACCGAAACAAAGAGAGCTCGGAACTCGGCGAAGAGTCCGCTATCCACTAAAAAACGCTTTTTAATCGCTAAAAGAGGTTAGAATTCATTTGGTTTAGGGAATAATTGACTAAACGGCAACATTGTCTGGGTTCCTTTTGCGCAATGTAATTTCGAGTAGCATCACGTCTGTTCATGGTTGTGTGTGCTCCCGTCGGTCCCACGAGGCTCGGCGCGAACGAACGCTAGCTGATGAGGATAGCAATAGGGGCTTGTTGGTACGGCATATCTTATTTTGTTATAGCGCAAGCTTGACACGGACAACAGAAGGCACATCTGACACACATAGCGCTGTGTTTGTCAGATGTGCCTTCTGTTGTCCGTGGCAAGCTTGCGCTATAACAAAATGAGAACGCTAGCTCTTCCCTTTCGTCTTGTTGTTTTTGCTGAAGGTCAAACGTCCGCATATACATGTCGCTGAAGTATTGTGGTGTCTTTTGGTTCCAAATGAAAATAATAAATCGAGACATCGCAAAAAAAGAAAAAAAAAAGCTAAACGAAAAAAGTCCAGTTGGCTGTTGCGTTGGCTTCTCCTTTCTCTCTTGTCGTAAATAAAGAAGCCAGCTTTACAAGCGAACGAGCACTGCGGTGAAGTAACGATTGCTGAAGGCCGTTCTGAACATTTGGCGCTAGTCGAACGTGCTATCCATATTTATTATTAGTCTAACCATAAGCCTGTGCTTATCTGTTTTGGTTGTTTTTATTTGTGGCCGACCATCCTTAGCGTTAAGCTCCCACAGTTATAGAACACGGCCAACACGCCAAACAGCCTGTCCTCCTGAATGAAGTAGAGGCACTTTGTTTTGTTTCATTTATATTCAGCGTACCATTCCGTACAGCAGTCGTTGTCCATCTCATTTGTCCTGATCGTTCTCAAACGTCCGAGTTCAGTGCATTTTATTTCGTCTAGTTGACTAAAAAAAGAAAAAAAAATGCTGTACTCCCCTTTCGGAGAGGTTTCGAGTTAGAATCCTCACGCCTCGAGTGTTCTTTGAATTGTTAGCTGTAGGGAAAAATCGACTCTCCGTCCCGGCCCAGGGACAGTTGATTTCCTGCGACGCTGTTGAAACCACCATTACAAGTGGTGAGGGGGCCACGCAATGCTTTATTGCTTTAGGATAATGATAGTAAGAGCAAGATAGTAAGTAAGGTAGTAAGAATGACTTTAGAGACGGAAAGAGAGCGATTTGGATTAGAGAGCAAACGGGTATAGACGATATCCTAATAGACATTAAGAGAAAGAAATGCTGCTGGACAGGCCGTGAAATGCGCAGACTAGATAACCGTTGGACCGTTAGGGTGACAGAATTGGTAGCAAGTGAAGGGAAGCGTAGTAGAGGACGGCAGAAGACTAGATGGTGCGACGAAATTAGGAAATTTGCGGGTGCTAGTTGGAATCGCATGGCGCAGGACAGGGGTGATTGGAGACCGCAGGCAGAGGCCTTTGTCCTGCACTGGACATGAATAGGCTAGTGATGATGATGATGATGATGATGATGATGAGTAATAGTATTTTAGAGTAATGGTAGTAATGGAAGTAATGGTATTTTAGACAGCACGCCGTCACGCATAGGGGCACAGCAACAACAATGAAAATCAGTTACTAGGCTGGCTCTTTTATATACGAAAGACTAGTGACGTCACTCCCCACGTTGCAAGCTGCCGTCGCCGCGGCGGCTTGCGCAACAGTAATCTTCAACGTGAAACGTGTGCGGGGAGCGCTACGTGCTACGCATTGTTATCAGGAATGCCTTATCATCAATTAAGCTGTTCGTATGATTGTTTTGTATGTTTTCTTTATTGAACCGTATGCTGTTCTGTATGTTGCATGCGTGATTCCAAAGAATGTATGCACTGTTCGTTTCACTTTGCTGACTGCTTGAAGCCTCTGCTTTACGGGGTTACAAGCCACTGTTCGTGGCCCTGCGCAGCCGCCGGGATCGGCCCACATTTTTACTCACGGACGAGGAGACAAAAAGTGCCGGCCAACTAAACGCTAACACCTTGGCTGTAAAAAAAAAAAATTGCCGGTAATGACAGCGAAGGCGTGCTATTTATGTTCATTGTCCTTCAAACCGATGCAAGTGCGGACTGTTCCGAATGATTCCACTGCACGAACGCTGTTATGCAAGGACACTAGTTCGTGAACAAACTAACAAGGCGAACAATGTCCTAAAAAGGACATTGTTCGTAATAATTTTCAGTCATTCAATAAGAATACCTCGTTTTTAGGTGGCTTACGAACCTGATTTAGGCCTAGTAATTCGGCCGGTCCCGTCACGTCGGTGACCCATTAAAAGAATGTGCGGGGCTCTGATACGACGCATATTTTAGTGAACGCACCACTGCACGTGCCTCTGACGACGTACTATTGCTCTCGTGTTTTCGCTATTATCATCGTTATCAACATGTAGAAGATAACAGAGAGCAGTGGCCTCTCGGTTACAAACTATCCAACTCAGCGGATGCTCATTTGCAAACGGCGTTGCGTCCAAATGTTTAAGATAACCTGAATCATCCTTTAAACAATGGACTCCGCGGAAGCTTCATATGTCATCAGTGTTTACAATTGAGGAAATATTAGGTATACGGTTCGATATTACAAGGTTACCTTTCTGAAGCGTTTCCGAAACATTCGTTTTTGATTCGCTTATATCACATACTTCACTATTCGTGCGTCTTTAGTAAACACATATAAAAGGGCATAAATCAGAAGCAAGAAAGCGGTTTGCAGGAAGATCTAGGCTTGAAGCGCTTAACAGTGGTACAACAAGGAACGTCGCTCTAGCCAACGTTCAGACTAGATGACTTGCCTTCATCAGGGGACCCTTGACGAATTCGAAATTCCCCTCGTCCAAACGTTGGCTTCAGCGACATTCCATCTTCTGAGCGCCGTTGATTACATAAATAAAGGGCATATCGTCGCAACTATCGTAGTTGGCATAAGATACGGCACGAAGTGGGGATCGCCGTTGCGTTCGCGATAATATTCGACACCATCTTCTCTCTCGAGTATTTGAGGCACTCGCCTGCCCCGCGACATCCGTAGCGCGTTGGAAATTCCCAGGCGGTGCCGCATAATGCGACCATTAACGTATCCATTCGTGAAGCCTTAATTGCCCTCGCCACGAACGCATTACCGAACGAGCGGTTCCTATGCAAATGAATCTCTTGCGCGAAAAAAAAATCAAGAATAACAGTGAAACGAGGGCTTCGCTAGCTCGCAATTTCATTCATGTGTGTGTGTGTTTTTTTCTAGTGGCCCTTAAGGCACTGTGATTAATGTTCAATGAATAATAAAAGGAAAAAGAATGAAAAAGCAAACCTGCCTTTCTATTTTAACAGCTACAAACCGTTATACTCTCAAGAGAGCGAAACCGAGTTGATTAGTTAGAACGACAGAGAGCTGAGCTAGTTGGTAAGGATTCATTATGCAAAATAGAAGTGGGGCGTGCAGACAGGACACAAGAGTATAGAGAAGTGGACAACCTTTCTTTGTATAATTGTAAACGTGTTCCCTGTGTTTGTACAGCTTTTTTTTTTTGTCTTTCTTGCCTAAATATGGCAGCGATTTGTATCGTTTTATAGGGCTTAATGGTTCGAGCTTCTAATGAAGCTGAAAAAAAGTCAGTTTTCTCCCACCTCTAAAGGTCTCGAATTTGCCGAGGAAACGGGATTCCGGCTGCAGATATTTGCGAGTTGCGAATTCATGAGAATTCGGCTCTGCCTCATATTGTGTTAAGTTCATTTGTTAATGAAGCGAAATCCATGAGCTTTCTCCTTTTTTTTCGTCACTCTCGAAGGTCGGGAGGAAAAGCGCCTTTTGATGAAGATATCTGCGAGTTATTTTATACTATATAAAGTGGGTTGTAGTTTTTGTTGTTGAATTACGCTCGTCTATTCTTCCGTTCGTCAAAGATGTGATTCTCTTCCAGCGTGCGCAAAATGACTGAAAACGTCCGGCGATTGCGTGTCAGGGTGCTTTATTTTTTACTTCTTTCGTTAGTTTACTTTTTGTTCCCAAGTAGTTGCGGATTTCAATTAGCCATCGTCCACTCAGTCACGAATTTAGAAAAAGAACATAAAAACAATATAATTTCCCGCTACTCAGCCTCAGTTTTGTATTCCATTTTGATGGCTTGAACTTAGACTTCGATGACCAGTGGGTTTCCTGTTGCATTTTCCACTTTTGTTGGAACGAACAAAGATGCGAAGAAGCAAGTGGGAAGCTAGAATATTAACTTCAATCGTTGTCTAGCAAATCCCCCGATATACTTCACCTTTATAACTTTGCAAAATTGAAATTATAGAAACGCATAATCAAAAAAATTACCGAAGTTGCGCAAGGTTGGCTACCCTACACTTGGGGAAGGTGAAAAGAAGTTGAGAAGTGGAGAATGTGGACAAGTAAGACACAGTAAGAAATTATCTGCATGTGCTATCGGGATAATTTTTCTTTTTCTTCTTCCTTTCATATGTACAGGGTGCGATCTCGTTCGGTGTTCTGAATCTGTGCTCGTAGAAAAGTTCTCACAAAAAAAACTGTCCGCAAGGAAGCAGGTGCAAGGCAATCGTGATGTTAGAATCATTTTTAGCGAAGCCAGCTGACCAGGGGCACAGAACCCTTCAAAACAAAGAGTTTTCTTTGTTCGTTTCATAAGAAAAGGAAAACAAAAAGAAAAAAATCCTACGCTAGAACTGTCCGCAAGAGAAGGTGCGAGTAAACTATTTTCTTTTTTTTTTCGAAGGCGATTTGCCGCAGTTCATATTGGGGAATAAGAGATGGCCGTTAAATAATTACTCCCAACTCTACATCGTGCAAGAAACTGCAGCAATGTCTCTGCAAGGTTCCTTGTACGTCAACCAACGGGTACCGTTTCCTTGAACGTCTGCAGATTTAGTCCAGCCTTTCTTAAATATTTAAATCTGATCGCCCGTGTTCCAGGGCACATTCAAAAACAGGTGTCGAGCGTCTGACGTTCCCACAGGAGCCGGTCACCTCGAGGTACGTGGCTTGGTCGTCGTTATTTTTCTTTTTTTCTTTTTTTCGATTCCCAAGCCCACGTCACGGATGGTGTAGGGGCCACTGCCGACCCAAGCCTCCGAAAGAATGCATAAACTAGAAGATAGACCGGCCCTGATAATAGGTTGAACACTGACCTTGACTTGGCCAGGTGACGGCTCACAATGTACCAAAGACTGCTGTATATTGTGATGGCTGATGTTAACCGTCTTTCTGTTCTCTTTTCTTTTGGGGAGTGGGGGTGAGGTTGGAGGGAGTGAATTTCGACTGATATTGCGCATTTAACGGCACTTGTTACGCCGGGGAAAAGTTTGAAGCACATACCACGCGTGACCCGTCCGAGAGGTTAGATTCTTGCACTTGGCGCAGAGCGCGAGAATCCGAAAGGCGAGGCACACAATCGAGCCTGTTGGTCTGTCATGTTGAAACGGTTCCAACAACACCCTACGTACCTACACTGTGCATCAATATTGAGTTGCGAGGACTTTTGAAGTATGTATACTTCCTAGCAAATTGGGCCAGCGAATCTTCATGTTGGAGATACTATTATTTAGCTAAGAAGGCTGACCTAATTGACAGCACTTATAAGGGAAAAGAAAAGCTTTCTGAATATTGACCCCGATCTTTTTTATCGACATGATCGTCTCGCTAACTTTATATTTCTTTTTGGAGTGCGTCGTCTACTGACTGCGCTTACCGGTCAACAAACTATTGCATTACCCAAGAAGCCGGGACCTGGCGTGGGCGCTTCCATTTTGGGTAGCAGACAAATTGAGTCCTTAAGCCAACGTAATTTCCTCCCTCTTTTTAAGAGATTGAGCAAGACGCCCGGGAAACGCTGGAGAGTCACCGGCAAGAGATTTAAGGATGCGCTTGGGTATCCATTTTCCTTGATCGCTTGGTCACTTAAGTTTCCGGAATCCAATTACGGACCGAAGTACTTTAGTTTCTGGATTTTCAAGGACGGGTAAAAAGCATGCGCAGTGTTCTTGTAGAGCCGGTGTGCTTATAGGTCTATTACACGACGCATTTCAGGCTTAAACGTGTTATTCTTATTTGTTATACGACACGCTGCAGCCCCGTAACTCGATCTCGGTATAGGGGAGAGTACAAAATGCCACGCAAATTTAGTCGTTCGCAATATGTGCACGGAAACAGGCACTTCTGGAAATGCAAAGTAACTTTTTAAGTGCACAATGCCCCGTAAGATGTATTGGAGAACACTTCCCTTCATGCAACTTGGGTTCGATCAAGCTTATTTGTGCTATTACGGGTAATTATAGGCTCCCGGCTGAATATCCTTTCAATATTACCTCATTAGCATACGTTAAAGTAAAACGAGGAGCAGACACACTAGCAACGTATGTGTTAGAAGACGTGGATATATCCTGCAGTCACTCCCTTGTCAGTTTATGTAAAAGTCATGCTAAAAAGCTTTTGTGCAAAATGCACAGCGAGGAAATTGCCGCTTTCTGGGGGTTTAAGTGTCGCGCTTGAGCTACCTTGAGCGAACGCGCCGGTTTAAACTAATTATTCAAAATTTTCTTCTTTAATATTTGTTTCTACTAACAATCCAGTATCTGGCGCTGAAATCGCAGCCGCATGCTGTAATTGTAGTGAACAGCTTCATCCGTTGTGTTCGGAACCGTATTTTGTTGTTAGACTGGGGGCGCTAAATGTAATTAACAGTTCACTAGACTTGACAAAGGAGGTTAACCTGAACCCTCCTTTCGTCAAGTGTAACGTCAAACTCTGGAAACTAGTTTTAGCAGCTTTGTGCCCGCGTCCATCGAATCCACTTTGTTTTGCGCGCGCAAGTGCGCACAGTTTCCAGCGCATGCTCCACAACAGCGCCGTTGCCATGGTTACCGCCTTCCTAAAGCTGATTAAGGATTCCGCGAACTATTGTTGAGATTGCTCCCGCTGACAATTTCTTTGGGAGAATAATCTGCCCGGGCTATTCTTTAAAAAAAAAACAGAAATCTAGTGTAGGGCGCAGCGCTATTTTGGTAAAACTGGATTAATTTTAATGCGACGCCATTGTATACACTATTTCAGCCGCCACCGTTGAGGTATAACACGCCAGAAGGGGCAAGAAGGTGTGAGGGGAAGAGTGTATAGAACGCCTTTGCTAAATTTTTTGTACTCATCAAAAAGTTTTTTAAGGGGCCTGATCCGCATATTATTTAGGATGATTGACTTTTTGCATGCAGCGCGCACACAATTACAAAGTTGGAGCAGCAGAAAACTACGAAATACACAAAATATCACGATGGTTGTTTCATTTCTTTTCTTTCTCTTCACGATTTGGCCTGTACCTAAGAAACTAATCACAATAAACTTGTTCGATGCCAGCATAACCCCTACAACCCCTTTGGTTTGTTGCGCTGGCACGAGAGGACACCGCTTTCACCGATGCCATCTGGATTGATTTTTTAAATAATTTTTTTTGCAATGTTTCTCTGCAGCACTTTTGAACTCGGCGACTTTTTCCAACAAAAAAAAGTTTTTTTTTTTTCGTAAAAAGGGATGCAGCATACGTAAAGCCGTATAGGACGAAGTCCTAAATCCGTAAACCTTGAGAAAATTTTGGAATAGTTGGCAAGTATTACGTATAGGTACTACATCCGCTAAAGACGAACGTGTATATACATATTATATATATATATATATATATATATATATATATATATATATATATATATATATATATATATATATATATGTATGTATGTATGTATATAGCCGTGGTGGTTTCGGGGGTGTCGCGCTGCTAATCTCGAGGTCGCCTGTTCGACTCCCTAGCTGACACGGCGGCCGCGTTTCAATGAGGCTGTATATTCCAAACCGCTCGGCGTATACATAAATTTTTTTACGTGAACGTTGAAGAACCAGCACCTCCGGAGGTCAAACTGATACCGGACCTTTCCAGGATTACTATGTCGCCTCATAATGCGCCTTGCAGCTTTGGGATGTTAAACCCCATATCATTTAATTTTCATCGACGCGCTTCAGTTCCACATAATTCCATATAATTCATTAATCCACATAATCATAATCCACACAGTTCCATATAATCTATTCTCCAAGCTATGAAAGCGCCCTCTTGCGTTGCGCTTGAAATATCGCCCCGGGCCTAATAATCTCTTCGACACGACAGGCCACGTGCTTTTTTCGTTCTTACAACGAATGGACCCTTCAATGTCTCCGTGCGATAACTTGCGACGTCGTTCGTCCACGCTACGCTCTTAACGCCCGTATTATAAAAAAAAAAGCACTCCCTTCACTCATCACTTTACCTCCACTAACGAAAGTAGATGGTAACGCCGCCCCGCGATCGAAAAAGACTCTACGTATATAAAAAAAAAAAAAAATTGTCGGGGAGTGTACGAAGCGTGGAGATTATTATTATTTTTTTTTTAGGCACCAAGCTGCCGCCAACTTTCTCGAATCGAGGTGGAGTGTCCAGTGGACGAGCGTTCTCGAATGCTGGGAATAATTTCCTCGCCCCACGTGTACTTCACTAAACATACAGAACGTCATTATCGGATTCCACATAGATGGCACCAACGAAGTTGAACATTATTGTAATAATAATAATAATAATAATAATAATAATAATAATAATAATAATAATAATAATAATAATAATAATAATAATAATGACAACAATAATAATAGTAGTAGTAGTTTTATTTCAGTGTATTGTACAAGAGAACAAAAAATGAGAGAAAAATGTTCCGATGAGTTAGCGGAACTTATGCGGAACTAAATTAAGAGTGTTACCCCGTTTCATAGATATCGGGTGCCTGACGTGCAGGGAAAGTAATTTGCCCGGTCAAAAGACTGCACATAGAGGAGGAGGTGCGCTGGAGTTGAATAGCGTCGCCATTCAGGGGACACGCATTAAAAATTTGGGAGGGATCGTTTCGGGCTGGGGGCGCGTAAATGATGGACTCGATATTTTCCCACGAGAAATGTTCCCGAGAAGACGCTCGCGAAAAGGACCTCAGTCACCCGATAATTGATTTCGCTTTCTTTTTTTCACTTTTCCGCGCGCCCGTGCCTGTTGTCAGGAGCGAGTTCCCTAAGCGTTATCTTGGTTTCTGGCAATTCAATGCCTTCGGAGTGAAGAAAGCTTGAAGCCTATAGAGTTTTCTGAATGCGAATTGGCCGGGCGCCTTGGTTATAGTTACCCGGCGCGGACACCTCTTAAAGGATGTCTTGGTATTCACGATTTCGAAGCTGCTCTGTAGATTCGAAACTGCCGATTCGATTCGATTAGATTCGCTTTCGAACTGCCGATGTAGATGTAGTGATGCGACTGACGAGAACGATTTGTTAAGTGGGACGACAATGCATTCCTCATAGAACGTCTTCGTTAGGCTGGGCTCGCGGCCCAGTAACTGGACCTAGTCTTAGGCATTCTCCTAAAAAAAAGGGGGGGGGGGCGCAGTAGGGTACGTTTTCAATTAATACCTGGTTGTTTATGTCGAAAAGGTGCCGGATGTATCAAGGGCCACGAGTTCGCGCGTTTCTGATAACGTATAGGGGATTTGCGTGTAGGCGCAGCGTAATTACTCAGTGACGTCATCCGGTCACTTTCAGCGCGCGTTATCAGATGCCTAAATTAAATAAAAAAGAACAGAAAGATAAATTGATGACGCGTCCTCGTTCCCACACTTCTATTATCTGTATACGACAGGAACAGCGACGACGACTGACGACGACAACAACCACTACAACGACGACAACAACGAAAATAGCAACAACAACAGTAACAACCAGTATGTTATCGCAAATTCGCTCGCATGTGTGTGAGCTCGATGGTGCACGCATGCAAGCGTGCGCGTCTTGACTTGAGCGCGTGCATGATAAAAATTTCGACTCCTTCCTCGCGGTTTGCCTTCGTGAGCAAGCTTTGAGCGGATGACTACAGCCGCGGAAGTTGTTCCTTTCATATGCAAGAGCTCGAAGCTGCATCTTGGCGCCCGCCCGCGTCGCCATCTTTATTGGGGAACTGAAACGACCTTGCGGAAGATCGGAATTCTCAAAACCCTGAAGCTTTGCACTCCAACGAGGGGCATATGTATACGTATATATACATGTATCACTCCGTTCCTGTTACGAGTATCTTTCGTCCAGCTGCGCTCGGAATCGAAAGCGCAACCGCTTCAGTGTGCCGAGGCTTACAAGCCGAAGGCCGCGAATATTACCATCTAATTTCCATCAAGAGCGCGTCTTTGCGAGAACACAGCCCATGTGGATAAACATGCCCGCTTAAAGCGCCGCCATATGGGAACGGCGTCTCAAGATTTCTTTTCGAGATTGTTACGGCGAGAAAAATGATCCTATTTTTGTTGCGGTGGGTTCGGAACGCCCGCGAGAAGTACGTAACGATCCATACGGGTTAGAAATGCTCGATAGGACATTGGCAACATCCTGATGCAAGCGTGGGAAAAAAAGAAAGAATAGGGAACTGTATTGTCTTGCACTTGTTTACGCTTGGCACGTGGTCCTCATGAATTTGAAATTCAAACAGCGCGGGAGAAACAAGTTCGTGGAGTACAAAAAAGAATGGAAGAGAGAGAGAGAGAGAGAGAGAGAGAGAGATAGATAGATAGATAGATAGATAGATAGATAGATAGATAGATAGATAGATAGATAGATAGATAGATAGATAGATAGATAGATAGATAGATAGATAGATAGATAGATAGATAGATAGATAGATAGATAGATAGATAGATAGATAGATAGATAGATAGATAGATAGATAGATAGATAGATAGATAGATAGATAGATAGATAGATAGATAGATAGATAGATAGATAGATAGATAGATAGATAGATAGATAGAGAAAGTGCATGTGCTCACATGCACGTCACCAAAAAAAACCGTTGGGATAGCCGTGCGCGTACCTCATCATTATTTGGCACCCGCCGTAGTTGCTCAGTGGCTATGGTGTTGGGCTGCTGAGCACGAGGTCGCGGGGATCGAATCCCGGCCACGGCGGCCGCATTTCGATGGGGGCGAAATGCGAAAACACCCGTGTGCTTAGATTTAGGTGCACGTTAAAGAACCCCAGGTGGTCCAAATTTCCGGAGTCCTCCACTACGGCGTGCCTCATAATCAGAAAGTAGTTTCGGCACGTAAAACCCAAATATTATTATCATTATTTTGTATACGGAGTTGGTATTTTGTACGAAAGACAACGTCAAGCACATGAACTAGAAGCTGTGACGTAATACTTCAGTTGTTTTTTTTTTGTTGTTGTTGTGCGATATACTAGCGCAGTGAACCGAATGACGGTGTGCCAACTAGCTCCAGTTGAAACCTACTTGAGCGTACTTTTGAGAAGACAGACAAGGACACGTACGGACCCCACAGGCGTTCATGCCCAGCGCCACGCAAGACAGGTGCAGCATGCGTTGTTGGACGAAGAGTGATAGTTTACGCGGTGGTGGCATCTTCCTTAATCGCAGCCAGGATTTCCAGCGCTCGCACTTCAAAAAATATGTAGCCGCGACCATCTCATGCAAATAACTCAAGAAAACTAGCTATAATGGAACACAGATCACAATACTAACCGACAAATCTGTCAGAAATTCGAACAAATTACAACCAGAATGACCACCGACGCGGGCATGGCAGACGAATGGTTGACTCGAGTGTGCAGGCGTTGCACGTTACCGTAAGAAGGAGTTGTGACGTAATACTTAGCGGGGCGTGGACGCAGCGTTGTTATACAGTGGTTTCTGCAGTACTCAGTATTGCGGGCAATGCGATATAGTTGTCATCAAATGAAGTATATTAGTATCGCCTTCCGTCTTCGCGCCTTTGTCTCTGCAGTCTTTATTGTCATTGTCATCGCGGCTACGTGACGTAATTGACTTCGTCTCAACTCATAACGTCATTTCTATCCGGGAGAGCGACTCACGTTTGTTTCAGGTGGCACCTAAGCTTTTCCTCTAAGTGACCCTTAGCGGACTCTTTTCTCTTATTTGGTGTTAGTTTCACGACAACACAAATGTTTTCACTGCAGGTGTGAGCCGGACGCCAATTGACTGTAATGTAATGTTCGCAATCGGATGCTCTTCTTTTTCAGGCGTATAAGAATTCTGCTCACGAACGGGAAACTGCTGGCGAAGATAAGAAGGCAAAAAGCCGGTGATAGTACTCGGCGTTGGAGTCACTCTTATAGTGCCATCTAAGATGCTGTACCACTCGGGCAATCGAAGAGATGAACGCTTCGCCGAAAAAAAGGAGCGAGAAGAATATAAAATGACGCGCTTTCTCCTTTTTCCTTATAGCACTTGCCTTGCCTGAGCGACCGTTCTTTGATCTCCGCGTCTGATGGAGCTTGTAGACAAAGATCGAAGTCGTAGTACAAGAGTAAGGAACAGCGCAGTTCTATTTTTTTAACTGTACGAGAACTTCAGATTGAGTCTGCGTATTGTACTCAAGTCCTTTGGCGCAGATAGTTTCCTTTACAGTACAACGATAACGAACGATTCCTTCATGCAGCTTACAAAAAAAAAAAAACGTTCACTTCGCGCTCGCTTATAAAGTGCTCTCGAGCGAGAAGCGAAGGGGCCATTTTTCAGTGATGCAGCATTTGGTTTTTACGCTGGAAGGAAGCGCCGGGTATGGGCTTAGATCAGACATTGACGATCGGAAGTATCGCACTTATATATGTTATATATATAACATAGAACAGCCGATCGAGAACATAGAACAGCCGATCGAAAGTTCGAGAAATATCCCCGCGCACAGTTTCCTGGTGCATGCCACCGCTAACGCCAGCGAGATGACGTCACAAGCGTGGTGCACCGCAGCCGCACGAATAAGCCGTGGAGCAGCGCGAACGGACCGGGAAGTTTGCGTCAGCCCCTTCAGGCACGATACGAAGGCATGTCTATGAATTCCTCAAATTCGCGCGACCTTATTCATTCCAAGGAGCTCAGTACTCTAGTACAAAACAGACAAGGTGATAGGATGATGCTTCCTGCATTTTGTGATGAGTCATCATAACTAGAAAGTATAATTGATAATTTAATTATTGAGCAGTCCCTGATGCTCTGTTTTCTTTTTTCTTTGGGAAATTAAATCGTACGTTGGAAACATTTGCATTATTTCGTTATTGACTCCACGAATTACCGACTGCCGTTGCGCTCGAACAATCTCAAGTATGCCTTACCAATACGGTTTCAGACCGTGCTGGTTGGACTACCACGGTTCCTGTCGTTGTCTCGGTGTGGGCTGTATAAGGCCGAACCTCAACGCTGAGCAACGCGCCACTTGTTATTACTTCGGGGAAACAATTAACTGCGGGACTACACAAATATGTCTTCTGTCTATATAATATCAATATTAGCAGTATATGTGCCCGAGCACAAATAAACAGAATGTCGCTTTTTACGTGTGATAGAACGTGCCCTTCGCGAGACTGATTGGCACGAGCCTGCAGTGTGGTGCCGTAGCCGAAGCGAGCCGCAATAGCTCATGGGCCACGAACCGAAAAACTATCTCGTTCGCCGGTCGTAAAATCTCGCCGCAGTGTGTGTGCACCGAAATGTATACGTTGGCCGTCAAACGCAATCGGGGTCCAGTAATCGGGGTCACGTAATCGGGGTCCACTTGCCCAGTCGTTATTTTTTGTTCTTATATTTCGCAGTCACGGGGCGCCATCCTCTGTTTACGGTCTGCGCCTAATTGCGTCACATTTGCAGTCTTAAATTTCGCGGCGCAAGTACGCGGGCGGGCACGCGTTGTGGGAGAGTACGCATAGCGAGCTCTAAAAGGGTCGCGCTTTGCATTCCGCTGCTCTCAACGAACGGCCTCACTTCCTTCCTTTCGCGTCAGTAAATCCGAGCGTGGCAGAGAAAAGGGGAGGGGAATGAAAAAAAAAAGAAACAAAGTTCAAGAGAAGAGGAACCAAGGTCAAAAACGAGCTGTTTGCAGTAGCGCAGATTTACGCCCGTCATTCCGAGCGTCCCGCTATAGCCGTAATCCCCACTGAGCGCATATAGCCGTCGCCATATCTGACAGCCAGCAGCTCCCAGAAAATTTGGCGGGCGCGCGTTCCCGTATCTTTGCTACCACGGGGGTGTCTGCGAGTGGGCGTAAGCTGCGACACTTTGCTTTTGCATGCCTGCGTTTTGGGTCCTTGTTTGCGTGCTTTCGCGAGTACAGTAATTCCGTGTCTGTCCGTGTCTCTCTCTGTCCGTATGCATGTGGGTGGGCTTGGAGACGTTCTTGAGTCACTATGTGTTTCTTTGTACGCGTGCGTATATTTCCGAGCGTGCGAGTACGCGAGTGTCTGTACGTGTGTGTGCACTTAGTGCCCGCATGTGTGCGTGCACTGGAACGTGTATGTTCGAGTTCATGTGTGCGCGCGTGTGTGTACGTTTAGCTCATTACGCACGTGTCTGTACGTGTGTATTTCATTGCGTTCTCGCTTAACGTGTCTCTGTAGATATCTGTGCACGTGTATGCTTGCGTGTGGTAGTACGTGTTTCAGTGCGAGTGCGTTGGCGGCTGTGTCTGTACGTGCGTGTCTTAATGCAAGCGCGTGAGTGTTGTATAGAGTTTGCGCGTGTAGGCGTGCGTGTACGTTCGTGCGAGTATGTCTGGCACGTGCTTTTGCTTGCGTGTGCGTGTGCATATGTGTTAGTGTGTGTGTGTTAGTGTGTGTGTGTGTGTGCATATATGGGCGTGTGTACAGATTTGAAGAGGAGGTGTCAGTAAAAGGAGACGTTAGGGGTGGGGGTGGGGGGGGGGGTGGCTCATCATATTGGGGCCTCGCGTGGGGCGAGTTCTACCGGAAGCAGGCTTCCCTGCCATGCTATAAGACCCTAACCAAAACGCGCCGACGCAGAGCCATAAGAGACGACGGGAAAGTCATCTTTTCAATGACCGCCTCCCGGCTCTTTTCATCCCGTCTCTCTTTCGGTAACCTCCTTCCCTTCCCCGAACATTAGGACGTTCCTCTACTTTCTACATTTTTTTTTGCTTTACTCCGAAAAGAAGTAGGTCAACTGTGGCCGAGAACGCTTGGCTAACACGTACACTCACCAAAGTGAACGCAGTCGAGGATTATAGTCTCAAACTTTTCGCGGACGCACGCGCAGTGGCGTGCAATTTTAATTTCAAATTTCCTCACTTGAGGGATGGGGGATTTTGTTCCCCCTACGTTCCATCCCACCCCTACGCTCCGCTCCTTTATTTTTTTTTGTTCGGTATTTCGATCAGAATTTTCGCTCTTTCTCGTTCCACTGCATTTCGACGATCTTCCCTGGCCCTCTAATACCATGCAGTGCTTTGAAAGCATACGCAAGTGCGTCAGTTAAGCAGGGCACGCACTGGCATTTCTGTTCGTGCGAAAGCGGTCTGCGTTAGGGCTTCCTTTTTTTAAGCCGATTGAATAGGCTTTTTATTTTTCGCTCTTTCGCTCGTTTTCGTGGTTGGTCGGGAAGCTGCAAAATAGTGTACAGCCTTAACAGTATATAAGGTGTAAATTATTTTGCAGTGTGGTTGGCAAGGGGGAGAGGGGGGGAGTCGTACTTTAACCGGTAATGCTATGACGCATATGCAAAGGGCGCGAGGCGCTCTAGCGTAATCGAGTTGCCGAGTGCGCTATTCGCCGAACGCCAGCTATTACAGCCCATCGACAAGCGCGTGCTACTGGGCGATAAACTTGGAGCACCTCAAGGTTTACACGCCCCTGTACGGCGCTGGGAAAGGACAGCCCTCTTCTTCCTTCATCATCCTCTCCTCCGGTGGCGGCTGCGGGAGAGGAGGACGGCAGGTTCATCACATCATCGTCATTTATTAACCCTTAGGCAGCCTTGAGGACCCTTAACAGGGCATTACATAACGGGGGGGGGGGAAGACAGTGCTGAAATAACATATAGTGGAGCGAATGCTATTCAACAATGAACCAACTACGTTACAACTACAAAAAAAGAAGGGCGGTATGGTAAAGAGCAGTGGAAAACACACGGCAAAAACGGTAAAACACAAGGATGGGATGGAGCAGGCAATTAGGAATAAGCTAACAAACGAAGAGATACATTATAATAAGAGATAAGGTTGTACTGGCACCGGCGCTCGCGTCGATGGAGATCAGCGCACATACCACCAATCGGCTTGTATGTATACAGCCACCTGTATGCTAACGCTACGGGGTGTGGTGGCTGACAGCTCCATTCTGCACCTAAATATCCTCACGCGACCACAAACATGCGCTTTCGAGCGCATCGTCCCTTGATAAAGTGAATGCACGATTGTGCAGAGGCCTGACGTGCAGTGATAGCGCTCCTAATGTGCGGCTCTCCCTCTGCTGTCGCTCTAGTTTCAATACTGCAAAGGTTGTGAATTGCAAGTTTGCAAGCTGTGGTAATGCACTATGCGTACAGGGGTTAATGAAAATTCGTTTTGCGTTCTGTTTTCGAAGAGGATTAACTTCCGGTGTTTTCGAGGTTGCTCTGACTGGAATAGGTCTGCTTTATGGGGCCCGTTAAAGGGCTAGAGAACTTAGCGCGTGAGTTGCGAATACGAGCGAGAGAACAAGGTTGAATAAACGGCCACCGAAGTAGCGCAGCTTTTCATGCGTAAGTGCCGTTGACCCGCTACGTTAGCTGGTCAATGGCACTTCGCCGTTGAGAGCCTTTGCCCTGCAGTGGGCGTAACCAGGCTGATGATGATGATGATGATGATGGTGATGATGATGATGCGATTTACTGACGTCGGCTCTTACGAACAGTTACAGCGAGAGAACGTGCGCGTGTGTTGTGTGAGATAGAGATAGAGAATATGAACCGTAGTTTATTCAAGCAGAAGCCCCGGCTTTTGTGCCCTTTCTTTTCTTTATCATGTTCTTCGTCGTTATTCTTTCAGCCTTCGGCATATATTGACAGAGACACATAAAGCTTCGCATCAAGCTCAATTACAACAACAAAAAACAAAGTTCGTAAGACAACTCGTAAAATGAAAAGTGATGAACCAAATATATTTCGTGACTCCTGGCAATCAGCATTAGTGATCTAGTAATATGGCTTCGTACTCTCGGTGTCTATAAAATAGGCTGGTGTTAGCCAAAATCTGCGAGAATTTGGGTAACGTTGCCGCAAGGTTTGACATGACACGGGAATGTCGGCTTCTTCAGCGGTTGCACTCACGACCTGTTAGAGCATACGTCACTGCTCTCCGCTGCGGATACGCCGGCGCGGCGAGTAATCGTGTATGAAAAGCTAAGCTCTATTTGCGATCCATCCCAGACTTTCCTTACCGTGGCTAATGGGCGTGGTGCGTGGCGATTTCCTAGCGCTTACTGTAACTGCGCTATAGTATAGCTCTATGAGCCGCTCCCGCAGCCAGTGCACTGGCCCTGTCCTGAAAGTCAGTGCGGCATTGTTCTTTTTTTTTTTCTTACTGCGGACCGTCTCTGCGATGAGAAGGGCGTGCAATAGAATCAACTTGCTAGCGCCAGCGAAAAGTACAGAAAAAATAAAGAACAAGGCTATAACTTGCATCAGATCGGGCCCAATTCCATTCGAAATGATTTTTTTTTTCTTGTCGGAGACTGCGCAAATATTTTGAATAAGGCACATTCCTCTGTCGCAGGTCTTGTACTGGAGTGACTCATTTCATTGTTCTCGATTATGTCTTGGTAGAATCCCTATTTTCTTGAAGGATACTTTCTGTACGTGAGTCCCGTGCGAAACATTTAGTGACTGCGCAGTTCTACAAGCTTAACGCAGTTATGCTCGTATTTTTTACGCGTAAGTAATGAGCCTGCGATTTCCTAGCGCTTACTGTAACTGCGCTATAGTATAGCTCTATGAGCCGCTCCCGCAGCCAGTGCACTGGCCCTGTCCTGAAAGTCAGTGCGGCATTTTTCTTTTTTTTTTCTTACTGCGGACCGTCTCTGCGATGAGAAGGGCGTGCAATAGAATCAACTTGCTAGCGCCAGCGAAAAGGACAAAAAGAAAAAGAAAAACCCCAACGCATATGCAGTGACCAGCGGCGCCACGCAGGAAGGCCACAGGGCGCACGAGATTCAAGCGGTGGTGGCAAGGGTAACGGAACGCGGGAGAGAGCGAGAGGCACAGGGGCGAAGAAAGTGGAGACGGGGGGGGGGGGGCGAGCTATGCAGAGCCCGGGTCATTCATGCGGGCGCAGTCGTCGGTCGTACACTCGGGTTAGCGCGCGCGCATCGTGTGGCGTCTTCTTCGAAGGGCCAAGCCCGGCCTTCCGGTCAGCACTCACGGTCAGCAAGCCCGACGAACCGACGGGCGATCGATGCGCCTGAAGATGGCGACGCGAAAAAGAAAGTGGAGGGGGAGGGGGCGGCAGGAAGTACGCTGGAGATATGGCGACGAGAAAGAGAAAGTGGGGAGGAGGGAGGGGGCGGGAGGAAGTATGCTGCAGAAGGCGACGAGAAAGAGAAAGTGGGGGAGGGGGGAGGGGGCGGGAGGAAGTATGCTGGAGATGGCGACGAGAAAGAGAAAGTGAGGAGGGGGAGGGGGCGGGGGAAGTATGCTGGAGATGGCGACGAGAAAGAGAAAGTGGGGGAGAGGGCGGGAGGAAGTACGCTGGAGATGGCGACGAGAAAGAGAAAGTGGGGAGGGGGGGAGGAAGAACGACAGAAAGCTGAGCTAGTTGGTAAGGATTCATTACGCGTTTGCACCGTACCGGGAGGGGCGAGCCCCGATGCTGATGACATCCGCAATGACGGCGGCCGTCGTGTCGGGTCTTGCTTGGCACGTGCAGCGAATTAGGGAGGAAGGGAGTGAGGAAAGACGAAAGCGGACGCCGCCACGGGAAGAGGTGTAAGGATCTCGTGCGTGGGGAAAAAAGCAGGAGGGGGTGGTTGTGGCAACTTGTGTGGGGCGAGGATAGCGGGGGACAGATGGCGAAGAAGTGAACGAACTGCGGCAAATGAGAAGAGAAGAAAACATGAATCGGGAAAACGGTAAACAGAGGGTAAAAAAGGGAAGGGGGGACGAAGGGAAGAAACTACAGAGAACGGAGAAATCGGACACGAACGACTGAACAGGAGGCAATGGGAAAATGAGTCAGAAATCAGGAAGAAGAGTAAAAAGGGTAGTAAAGTAAAGAAATAGCACCAAGGGACGGAACCAGGAAAGAAAGAGCCAGAAGCCGGCAAATGAGGAGTAAGAAGAACGAAACAGAAAAAGTGATAGTGCAACTGATGCACCGACAGAACAAATCAAAAAAGAGAGAAAAAAAAATGAAAGGAAGAAAAGGGCGAATTATTGTTTCGTTTCGAAACATGAAGAAACAGTGAAGCCGCGTCAGCGAAACCTGCCCCCCCCCCCCTCCCTAAAAGGAAAAGAAGTAGGGCAGACAAAAGAAAGGGGCCACGAGGAAGTAAGACGGGGAAGTTGGAGTCGGCACTGGGGGCTGAAAATGGGGAGAAAAAAAGCACGTAGGAAGGTTATAAAAAGGCAGTCGAACAAGAAGAAAGCAGGTAGTCCACGAGAACTAAAGTTAAGAGAGGGAACGTAAAGTAGGAAGAAATCCAGGAGGACCCATCTCACGATGACTGTCGATGGTAATGCGTCTACCATTGAATCAATATAACGACACAATATATTGCCACAGTCGAAAGGGCTTACGTATGAGCCGTGTGCGGCAGCGGGACTCTTCTTTCGTGCTTCCCTGAGAACATACGGCGCCACCTAGCATCGCCGCCGCGAATCCTGTGCGCGGCCTCCGAAATGCGTGACGCGCCGGTGAGCACGAACGCTGAGAAACGCGTCATGCGGAAGCCGTGCTCCGCTCTCGCGCTTCTTTTCTGGATACGCTGCGCCATCTAGTGGTGTTGCGGAAAAGTTCGTGCGTGACCTCCGAGACTAGAAGCGTGGCGCGCCGGTGCCTGGGTACGCTGAGAACCTTTCCCTCGCTGCTCGGTGAACCGGCTTGGCGAGCGGTTCATTGAGGAGCGCTACATGCACGGTGCATTCACAGTGCCACTCGCTAAAGCGTTGGCACAAATGACGTTCGTAGAAAAATATCACATACTGAGTGAATTTGCAGCACAGCCAGCTAAAGCGTTGGGTTGCTGTTTTTAATTAGCCCTTGTGGCGCGGGTTGTATTCCGCCTAGCATCCGACAAATCGAAAGGACATATTTTTTCTTTTCATTGTGGAGCGGCACATTCCCAGGGGCACATACCTAGATAAGTAAGTTGGCGTCAAGGACGATCACTGAAGAGCGGCACGCACCTACTGCCACCTGCGACCCAAATTGGCATTAAATGTTTTCATTTCACAGTGGTACCCTCCCAGTTTCGCATCTAGAGTGACTCGCGTCGGTATAAAGGAGGTTCGTTCAAGAGCGGCACATATTCCACATACTCAGTGATCCAAGTTGGTCCGACTGGTGGTTTCGAACCCTACCCCCTCTGCACAGCAGCCCGATGTGCTAGTCATTCGAGCATGGACTACCCATGTGACTCAATTAGGCGGGAGAACTGTTAGAGATGCACACGCACACACACACACACACACACACACACACACACACACACACATACATACATACATACATACATACATACATACATACATACATACATACATACATACATACATACATACATACATACATACATACATACATACATACATACATACATACATACATACATACATACATACATACATACATACATACATACATACATACATACATACATACATACATACATACATACATACATACATACATACATACATACATACATACATACATACATACATACATACATACATACATACATACATACATACATACATACATGTATGTAGGATGTATGTATGCATGCACGCATGCATGCATGCATAGTCCTCAGAAAGTGCGTGAAGTAACCTACAAATGTCAACGTATTAAAATTAAGTTGATTTCGGCCCGATGGGACTGCGAGTGTATGGTAGCTATCAACACACCATATGCAGACGGGGACCAGAAAAAAAAATGACTAGAACAGGGGCAAAGATAATTATTACAAAAGTGAAGAAAGGGAGAAGCAGTGAGAATGAAAGACAGAAACCAGTAGTTGGCAGGAGGCTCCATGAAATAGTAGGGCAGCAATGAAGAGAGGAGGCGGAGGCAAACATAAAGTCAGAAAAAAAAACGGGGAAATGAGGGACCTATGCAAGGAAATGCGAAAAATCAGAAGCGACGGAGCAATGGGAGTTCGCGGTGAAGAAGAAAGAGAAAACAAATAATTGAAAGAGGATGAGCGACGAAAACGTAACACGTAAGGGAAGAAAAGATTAGACGGAGGCGAAGATCCCTAAAAAGCTCATGAAGCAGGGTAGACGACAGATTTAGCGAATGGGTGACCTGCATTCTTCCGGCCCAGTTGTGTGCCCGTCGAGTTATCTCTGCGCTGAAGGAAGAAAGAAGAAAAGAAATGGGAGGCGAAGAATTAAAGATATGTATGTGTACGAAATAAGTAAAATAAACAGCCATAGGCCGCTCACGGTCCCTGCAGCGTGTGTTGGTAGCACTTTGAAAGAGTTCCGGAGTGAAATAATAAACCGTTGCTGTCCCAGATTTGGCAACAATCGCTGGTCCGGCGAAATAATGACCGCGACGACTCGACAAAAGGGAGGCCAGGCACTGCAAGTTGCTGCGACCAACTGTGTTGATGTTTGCAATGTTTTTTGCTGTCCCTGTGCCGGCAGGCTGTTTGTTGTGGGGATACTAGGGAGCAATGGGAATACCACCATAATAAAGGGGTAGGGGGGGGCGGGTGGAGGCAGAATTGATTGCAAGGACAGATAAGTAAAAGAAACATACAGAGGTCGTGCACCAACTTCCGGGCAAACAGAGCTTTGTTCCCTATCGGAAGCAGAGCAGATAGAATGCTTGCTTTGTCGTTTTTAGATTAGAGCGGCGAATGAGGCATGCTGGAGATTTTTGCCCTGATTACGGTTGTTGCTTCGCCTCACAAAAAAAAAAAGAACGAACCAAAGAACAATGCACTATGTGTGTGGAAACGATGTATTCGAGACGTTCGACACATTTCTTCTGTAAATAGTGAGAATTCTCTATTTCGAGCGTTTTGCATATAACGAGAGGCATGCGTCAAAGTAATAATTCTTTCGTTTTTTTTTTTTTCGGAATATAGCAGGGTCAAAATGGCACGTCCGACCAGATCTTTTGCCTCATTCAGCGGGATAACCTTCAAACAAGGAATTTGAGTCTGCGGCATCCACATGTTTGTGTTACTTCAAGACAGTTTTTCTTTTTTTCACAGCTTTATACCGACGGAATGTCATGCTTAGCGGGGAATACCAGTTTGTGCCTTCTCTATTAGCAGGGAAATTTCTTATTTCCGATTTTCTATGATGTGTTATAAAGCCCACACTTCGTAAATTATTTCTGTAGAAAAAGAAATGAAAATTAAATAAAATCTTTTTCAAATGAGCGTTCTACACTTCAGCAACGATTATGGTCAAAAAGTAAATTGCGCTTTTTTGGGGTACCTACCAATTCAGGTTGCAATAAATAGGGTTTCACCAATAGCCCACCGCTGATGTTTACAGGCCGCGTCATTTCATATGTGATTTCGAGGTTGCAGGCTCGATTGCCAACCATAGCAACCTCTTTCCGACTTCTTTCGATATCTTTTCTTGTTTTTTGGCGTGCGGTTTCGGGTATAGGTCACACATGACTTTGTGCTCACACGACAAGCATTTGCGTTGATTAGGAGAGAGAGAGAGTCAGCTTTTAATGATAGTGACTTAAACAGGGGCAGTGAGCCAGCAACAAGTGTACCACATGAGTCCGCTAATAGATTTTTACCCGCTCACCTCGGACGAAATTAGTGGGCTTGGTGCGGAAAAGTTCAAGTGCAGAGAGGTACATTCGCTCATCCTAACCTCAAATCTGTACCCGTCTTCTCATTCAAAAAAAGAAAAAAAAAGAACGGCGTCGCGCATCTTACGGTGCATCTTAAGATGCGAACAGTGCTGCTTTGTGCACCTGATTGTGGTGGTGCAGCACTCCTGCTTCTTGGCACAGCACTTCCTCACTTGAAGCCCACGAAGCCACGCCACTCAAAGTAACATGTCTGGTTGCCGCGCAGCAAAATACTTCACCAAAACAGAGCTTTCTTTCTTCTAGCCGTCCATTCCGACCTTAAACAAAAATCTACGAAATTTGTATATCGGTACATTCCTTACATAAACCGATCGTGGATCGTGTTTGGCTCCTTTAGCAATCGCGCTTTAATCATCAATCCAGGCACGTTTAAACATGAGGCGGTTATCGACTCCTTGTTGTTGTTTCTTTCGTAATAAAGCTGGATGCGATTTTCGGGATTCTTTCTATAATTGCGGGAATGGCTTGGAAAGCACGCGAACAATTCTCACTGGGCATGGCTTGCGATTCTCATGGCCGGCATTCCACGATATGTACTGCCTGCCTTACTTCCCAACAATTGTTGTTATTTCGCAACAATTGTACCAAAAGTTGTAGCGCTAGCACATGTTTTTGAAAATACGTTCCTTCCAGTCCTGCTGCCTGACGTCACACGTGTTATTAGCAAAGGTGGTCGATTAAATTGCAAAAATCACTTACAAATGAAAGGCTCTGCGACTAATAGGTTACCTATAGTAAAATGAATGAATCAATGAATCAATCGACCAATAAAAATAAATAATTCAAATAATACGATAGTGCAACTTCCTTTTGTCACTGTGTTGTAACTGTAACTGTGCTATTGCACTTGTCGAGGATATTAGTTTCTTGAACTCTTTTGCATATACGCATTTTAAATACCAAGCATTGCACTGCCTACCCAACGAGAAATTTGTCCGTCCGTCACGTAGAACGAACACAATGGCTCATACGCACTTAAGGCAGAGGCTACTATAGCCCAACAAAGTGAAGAGAACTGTGCATACATTCATTGAAATCGGCCAATAGAACAGAGAGAAATGCACACTTTTCATTAAAGAACAAGCTCAAAACAAGGATCCCAACCATAAATAAAGCATTGCATACCCCACTCAGCAGTTGTAGGGGTGCTTTTGCAACAGCTTCGCTGGACATGACGGTTCATGCAGACCGATAAGTGTTGATAAGGGGAGGATCATGTTCGATAACGTTGGTAACGACCCATGAGGATTGATAACGATTTACGCTTGTCGAATAAAGTTCCATAACATTGATAATGACACCGGACTGCGTGGAGATGGGCAAGCGGCATAGTGCTTACGCATACTTAGACGACTCTAGAAGAGTTCCTGCGTGAACTTTTGTATTCACGCTTGTTAACATATCCCTGTAGCTCTTGCGTGTGTGCTTGCATGCGTTGTGTTTTCCACCAACGAAGGTGTCCGTGAACACTGCAATGCTTGTGGACATCTGGACAATGCTTGTGGACAATCACATGGACACTCCAATTCTTGTGAACTGCTAAAAAACATTAATTGCCATCACAACTGCAGTTACTGTAGTTTTTTTCTTGTGCGTTCTTTATCTGAAACTTTTTTCTACCATGTGTATGAGTTAAGCGAAGATGAGTAGCCGGTACTGTATAACAGACATCCACATCTCCTTGAATGTAGTTAATAAAAATTGAATTAGATGTATATTTACCATTTCTAATAATTAATTATTTGATCCTGGGATACAAGCACGCCATAATGCGTTTGCATGGTTGCGTAGGAATTAATAATGGGCGTTAGTACCAACCTAGTAGCTGTCACTCTGATACGAGTGAAATTGGTTGTGGTCAGTATCACAAACTTTGTTTTCTTGCTTCTTTCCAGGGGAACAGAAATCACCAGGAGTGCGGACAGTCCTCAGAACGTGCGACTGGAGGTATGTGTCTGAACGTTCTTATATATAGAATCCGGCACCAGTGCAGGCTTATCGTTAGAAAGAACGGTTCTCTGCTACGTAAGCTTATAGGGACACTTACGGGTTACGGAAGACGATTCAGGCGTTTCGTGTCATTAGACTAGCGTAGCATCACGTTGCGACAGGCAATTTATCTGTGCTCGCTTATGTTACAGCGCTCAAGCATTCTCAGTTCACGCAATAATCCTCGCAATCCTAATGGGAGAAACGAAAGAAAAAGAGAAAAGAAGAATTGCGGCGTGGACTCCTATGTGTGCTTTACTTGACCCGAAAAATCTTCGGTAGAGCAGAATTTAAAAACAAATAAACAAAATGCTTGTGAAAATGCGAAAACACCCGTGTACTTAGATTTAGGTGCCCGTTAAAGAACCCCAGGTAGTCGAAACTTCCGGAGTCAACTACGACCTGCCTCATAATCAGAAAGTGCTTTTGGCACGTTAAACCCCATAATTAAAAAAAAAGTTAAAATGTGACTCATACGGGACTGACATACAACGGCGTTTATCGGGAGAACGCGATTGCTCTTTCTGAAGCCTTACATCGAGAGTGCGCGGTTGTTGAATGTCAATAAAAACACTTGTCAGTCCGACCGCTAGGTGGCGTCGACTAGAGCGGTCAGCTCAGGATGGGCTCCCATCTCTTTTCGTTTTTTAAGAGTTATCTTGTGCTGTGACCTGAACTTCGAGGACTTCACGAGGTTCGGCAAGCTGTGAGGACACTGCGGACATCAAACTTTCCGGTGAGCACCTCGCCAAACCTTTGTGACGGGCCAAAACGTGTGTGAAGTGTGAACGCTAACGGCGACGGTGAAGCGGCGGCCGCTGGTACGCGGAACGCGTCGGCGACGCGGCCGCGACAGATGGCGACGCTTACGCCGACTCCAGCTACGGAAGCGCCGAGAACGCCGACGACAACGTTTAATGAGGCAGCAGGCCCCGAGAAAACAGCCAACGCGCAACTCACCTCCTCGGACGTGGACCGGGATGAGATGGAATACCAAGAAACCGCTAATGAGGATTGCATGGTCCTCCGGAGTACCGAAGCAACTGGCGGACCCCATGGACGCCAAGACGACGACGGAGATTGGCAAACGGTTTTGACCGTGCGCCAAAAGAAGGCGCTCGCACGAGCGGGCAAAAAGGCCACTTTTTCCGAGGGTGGCTACGAATCATCGGGCCCATCGTTCAAGCCCCCGGTACAACCAGCGAATAAAAAGAAATTCAAGACAAGGGGGCTTCCACCACTGCCTAAGGACGACATTAAAGTGATCGTGCGCCCTCACCAAGGTCTCCCTATCAGGGAACTTACGGCGCCACAGATCGCAGAAGCAGTTATAAACGCCTGCCAAGGAAAAGTGAATGGAAACCAGTTCCTGCTGAGATTGAAACCAGGATCAAACATTTTTATTATCTCAACCCCTACAGAAGAGGTGGCGAATATTGCAAGAAGAATTACAGGCCTCACCTTAAATGGTCGACTGCACGCAGTGAGTGCGTACGCAGCAGTAGGCGAAGACACAAAGAAAGGAGTGATACATGGCATCGCTCCTCACACAAGCCCTGAAACCCTTCTAGCCAACCTGCGTCTTCGTACGCAAGGCGTCGACATACTAAGAGCTAGGATGTTGGGTGAAACGAAAACAGCGGTAATTACCTTCTTTGGCCCCATCGTACCGCGATACGTCTACTATATGGGAGGGGAGCTTCCCTGCTTCCCATACAAGAATACCATACAATTCTGCAAGACTTGCAAGCAAACGGGTCACAGAACGGACGTCTGCCCGAATCCCCACCTGCCGGTATGTCACAACTGCGGCACTCGGGAGCCACAACCAGACCACGACTGCAACCCTGTTTGCGCTACCTGCGGAGAAAAGCATCTCACGGGATCCAAGGAGTGTAAACGTCGTTTCAAGCTACCACCACAGCGACCGCAGCCAAAATCACCAAACCGGATGGCCGTCAAAACGCCGGGCAAGGCGATCAAGTCATCGTCGCCAAAACGGAGATGGTCTGACACAGACGATACGGACGATGACGATTGGCCTCCACTGCGGACTCAAGGGGACATTCCAACGTCGCAACCCCAAATTCGAAAATCAAGATCACAAGAACGACAGAAGAATCCAGACCAAGGGCTATCTGACCACTCCGCCTCCAGACACCACCGAATGTCCTCTAGATCCCCATCCAGGACTTCAGTGGCAACGGGAGACTCGACCCAGCATAAGGTGAGCTGGGCGGGGATGGCACAAAAAGGGGCTCCAATAACCGCCAACCCTGAGTACCAAAGAATCGTTTCTGAAAATCGTCAGCTTAAAAAAACAGTAGAAGAACTTAAAATAGAGATGGCAACGCTGAAGGCACAATTTCAGAATACCAAAATTGGGCAAGCTAAACCAGCACAAGGGGATAAACCTGCCGCCCAACAGACAACAATTAGCAACATTGAAAGAATGATGAATCAGGTAGTAGAACAAATTCAGGCTCTGCAAACGTTTCAACAGCAGTTATTTGCTGAGGTGCAGAACCACAAAGTTTATGTAGACGAACAAATGTCTAAACTGCAGCAAACATCACGCAAAAGAGCCAGCAGTAACCCCGGAACACCGACGGCGAGAAAGGTAAAAAACGGGGCTGTTTCCGATTCGACGGATACCGAAATCGTACCTAACCATGGCCAGTAAAACAACCCGAACCACGGACACCGCTGAGATATGGCAATGGAACTGCCGCTCTTTTCAGAAAAGAGCGGCAGCGCTACAAGCTTATTTAGACGCCGCCATTATTCAACCGGACGTCATCTGTCTTCAGGAAGTTGGAAAGGGAGTAGTTAAGCTTAGAGACTACTACACCTTTCAAAATCCCATGTATCCTAGAGTGGCGACGCTGGTGCACAAGAATATCGCGGCCAGTGAACAGTATTATCCCCAATGCTCAACGGAGCACCAATTGATCGAATTACACACTACAAAAAGGAGTAAAACCAAAACGTTTATTGGCAACGTGTACAGCCCACCGAAAGAACGGCAGACTGCGTTTCCCGAGATGCTTGAATGGGCGCTTGGACATCTGGAAAAAAAAGACAGGTTTATTTTAGTCGGGGATTTTAATGCTCCCCACACCAATTGGGGTTATAGGACAAATACAAAAAAGGGCAGAAACCTAGTAGAAGCAGTAGACAAATATAACATGCAACTAGAGACCTTACCCCTCGCCCCCACGAGACTTGGAAATAGCGTCTGCGGAGACACGTACCCAGACCTCACCTTTACATTTAACGTAAAAGAGGGACAGTGGAGGAACCTGGATGAAAATCTGGGAAGTGACCATTATATTATTAGTTACTCCACTACGACTCCCAAATTAAGAAAGCCTTTCAGAAACGCGAAACTTACAGACTGGACTGCATATAGACATTACCCGACCCCTCAGCATCCATGCTGAGGGGTCGGGATTCAATAGAAGAATGGGTAGACGAAATGATGCAGGCATACCAAACTAACACAAAGCACGTCGCGCTAAGCGAAAAAACACCGGTAGTGGATCCCCACCTCGTCCATATGTGGGAAGGCAGGCGAAGTCTTACTAAACGATGGAAGAGACAGCGCTTAAACAGAAAGCTCAGAGCTAGAATAGAACAACTGACAGAACAAGCAAATGAGTATGCTAGGCAACTACAAGCGAACAACTGGATACAATTTTGTGACTCGTTACGGGGAACGCTCTCAACAACCAAAACATGGGCAATTTTACGGAGCATGCTTGATCCATACAATACAAAAACAGTCACTACTAGAGCATTACGCACATTGGTAGGAGAGTTTAAGGGGGATGACGCATCCTTGATCCAAACCCTGGCAGACAGATACATCGGGACAGGAGGAGATAACATCGATAAGAGAGAGTACAAAGGCATGGATAATCCCAAGCTTGATGCACCCATAACGAAACAAGAAGTATATGCCGCCGCTCTAGCATTAAAACGTAACTCAGCCCCAGGCGAGGACGGCATCACGAATGCTATGTTAAGAAATATGAGTGATCAGCAACTGGAACGCCTAACCCGGTACTTCAATGAGAAAATCTGGGAAACGGGAGAGCTTCCTAATCAATGGAAAGAAGCGACCATCATATTAATACCTAAACCGGGGAAAGCAAGAACATTGCAGAATCTCAGGCCAGTATCGCTAACCTCCTGCTTAGGCAAACTTTTCGAAAAGGTCCTTCATATCAGGCTTACCAGCTATATTGAAGGGCACGAACTTCTCTCGCACAACATGTACGGCTTCAGACAACATCTTTCTACACAAGACATATTCGTAAGGCTACGAGATGACGTGCTGCAAAATGTACCTACAGGGGGAGAGAACATCATAGCAGCGCTTGACTTAAAAAGCGCTTTTGATACGATCTCCCATACCCTCATACTTGAAGAGCTCGAAAGAATGGGCTGTGGAATTAGGATCCACAATTACATCCGCTCTTTCCTTACTGAACGTAAAGCCACAATAGGTATGGAAAATATTCGATCTTCCAAACTCCCAATGCCTAACAGAGGCACACCACAGGGTGCCATCCTCTCACCACTTCTATTTAATGTCGCAATGAACCGCTTGGCACGACAACTAGAGAAAATTAACGACCTCAACTTCGCGTTTTACGCAGACGACATCACGTTATGGGCCTGCAAAGGCTCGTTAGGGAAAAAAGAACAAACTATCCAGGAGGCTATCGACTCGGTTAAGGACTTCGCAGAACAAAACGGTATGCAATGCGCTCCGGAAAAATCTGAGTTTATCCGGATCCACGGGCGTAACTACAGAAACAAACCGAACATCCACCTAACTATGGGTGACCAGACGTTACCAGAAAGAAATATGATCAGAATACTAGGACTATGGTTACAAAGCAACAAAAGAGCCACTCACACCATTGCGACTCTAAAATCAAGCACGAGGAGCATCGCTAGACTAATTAGCAGAATTACAAAGAAAGGTAAAGGGCTCCACGAAAACGAAACCATAACACTAGTCCAGGCTTTTATTCTTAGCAAAATAACATACGGACTACCATATCAAGAGCTAACCCCGTCGGAAATCAAAGAAATCGACCTACTAATACGTGGCGCGTATAAGGCAGCGCTTGGGCTTCCTAAGAATGCGGCAAACGAGAGGGTGCAAGCTCTAGGCATATACAACACATTTGAAGAGTTAAGAGCAGCCGTTCTCATGACACAAAGAGAACGACTATGCCTCACAAGCACAGGTAAAAACGTTCTGTCGCGTTTAGGTTACCCATTGCGACCGCAGTACTCCAGGGAACAAACGACCGCAATGCCGGATCCAATACGCGAGCGCATAGTGGTCTCCCCAATCCCACGCAACATGAACAAAACTTATCACACAGCGAGAAGACAAGCGAGAGCTAAACATCTTCAGAAAACCTTCGGCAGTAATCAAGATGTAATGTATACTGATGCAGCTAGATTTAGCAAAGGACATGTAATAGTGGCAGTTCAACCCACACGCCAGGGAACGCTTCACACATCAGCCTCGATACGTACTAGGTGCACTGCTACAGCGGAAGCAGCGGCGATTGCTCTCGCTATCGCATACAAGGAAAAGCAAAGCAGCTCAGCTTTAATAATGTCCGATTCACAAGTGGCATGCAGAATGTACCTACAAGGCAACATACCACAAGTCGCCCTTAAGATCATAGGCGACACATTGAAAGAAGATCATGCAATATTATGGTGTCCTGGCCACGAGGGTATCTCGGGAAACGAACAGGCACACACTCTAGCTCGAGGCTTTACTAACCGAGCTGGAGATACGCACAACGATGAAAAAGACGATCGTCTACTGGTCCGCGATATACTGGAGCACCAGCGAAGAACCCGGCAACAGTACGCCCCACCCCACAAACTACTCAATGTAGAGGAGGCGCAGAAATATAGAAGAATACAGACGGATACCTACCCACATTTGGGTAGATACCATAAAATAAACCCAACCTTGTACACTAACTCTTGCCCGTGGTGCGGGTCATGGCCTTCATTGCCTCACGTAACGTGGGAGTGCGCCAAAAGACCTCATGCCATTAATTCACCTTTGGTACTCACCTTGCTAAGGGAGCCCTGGGAGGCCATCCTCGCTCTTGCTGACCTCGAGGGCCAGAAAGGCCTCTTGGACCAAGCTGGGCGGGTCGCGATGGCCACTGGAGTCTTGGAATAGGGACCCACCCTGCACCGCTCCCTTCCACCATTTTTTTTTTGCCTCATCAATAAATGTTTATTCCTCCTCCTCCTCCTCCTTGTCAGTCCCAAAACATTACCTTGTGGTCTCGGGTGAAATTAACGCCGCTTTTCACCCCTGTTCGACAAGCCCATTCCCTTCGAATAAAAGGCTACGGAAGGCTGACTAATACCGCCACTGCCTTCTCTCATTATGTGAAATGCTTCCCCGCGTATCTTGTACTATACGTTAGTATTGTAAAAGAGAAGTTTGTACAAGTACAAAAGAACCCTTTTCTCGTTTTGCTCATCGTACTTCAGTATAGTCTCATGAATAATCGGGAATATCTAGAAGGTTTCCAAATCTAAACTATTATAACTTTGAACGGTATTGCTATTTGCGGAAGTAATTGTTTGTTTGTTTGTTTTTGTTTTTGTTTGTTTGTTTTTCTGGATGTTTTCATAGCGTAGTGTTTCCGTAATCACTTTGGCTCGCATATTTCTCATGGCTCTTGTGTGCGTGTTTATGTGTGCCGTTATCCGCCAACATGGACGTCGTTCGTATCTTCAACGCGAACATTCAAATTCAAATTTTGCGAAACACTCGGAAACATTCGTTTCTATTTAGTATACGTGCGAACTTCACGACTGTTGTTTTGCACAGTCTTTTCCATCATGTTTTACGTCTGAAACATTTTTTTTTTTGTGAAAACATATGATTTAGTTGGAGCAGCCGGCACCGTCTAACAGGTACCAGCATCTCCACGAACACAGTGAATAAAAACATAGAAAAAGAAAGAAATGAGACAAAAGCGCGTACCCGCCATGAATGCCACGGCATCTGAATGATTGCTGCGCCAGAATTCCCTCTCATATATATATATATATATATATATATATAATATTTATATACGCGAAATGCGAAGGTTGTGGGTTCGGTTCCCATCTGCGGGAAGTTGTTTTTTCATCCACTTTAATTTCTATTAAGTTATCGTTTCTTTCTTTCATTTACTAAGCACAAGTAATTTCCCCTATGTTGTCCTTGGTGTCAGTGTTTGTTGGCTTCTTATGATGTGTGTATATATATATATATATATTCTTTAGAAACCTCTATGCACCGCTCGGTGTTGTTGCTGCCGAGGCAATTAAGAGTGACCTGATCGAGGAGCCGCTGTAACGAAAGGCCAAGGTCTGCCTATTCTGGCAGCAGTGCGCCATATGCCTCCTTCGCATTGGCCTTTACCGACGGCTTTCTTAAAGCTGGCAAATACCAGGGGCAGTGCAATAGAAGGGTGGCGTGATTCTGATGATGCTACTGTATTGCAGTGGCTTAGGAGCAGTGTTCTTATTTTCTTTCAAACGCTAGCTTCTCAGCGACGATTTACCAAACCTTAAATGGATGACGCATTGGTGCCAAGTTATGAGGGTAGAAGTGTGCTGAATGATCAAAGGGGACTTGGTGAGCGGTTTCCGAAGGAATGAAAGAAGGAATCGCAAACACATTTACAGGGTCTTCATGGCGAAATGAACGATAATTTCAATTTAAAGAAAAGAGATGCGATGCTAGCTACCCAAAATGTGCTTGCGCCAATGTGCCTCTAGCGGCCATTCGCGTGGCAATTTTGCGTGTGTTCGCGAGCTTGTTTCACGCTCGGCAAAAACACATTTTATGTAGCCCGTATTCAGCGACAGAAAGCTGTTATCGGAAGTTCATGTTTGCCTACAATTTTTTCTCTAACACTTCTCATGTAATTATAATATCCGAGAAGTTGATTAATTAATTAGGACTAGCCATGTGATTAGGCGTAATGCAATGTATATATACACTGAGTATCTCCAAGCGACGGCAAACAACAATATCTTGGTCCTGTCCAGCTACGCGGCATCTGCGTATTTTTTAAAAATCTTGGTGCACCATAAATGGGACGCCCTGTATACGTTATTCAGGCGCATAATGACTTTACCAAAGGGAAGGAAAATTGGGCGCCGACTGTGCGACACAACGAGTTCCAACAGATTTCAAAGGAGCTAGTGCTAGCTGTCTCAGATCATTATTGATGGTTTCTACGGGAGCTTCTAACTTCATTCCCGATAGAAATGCAGCGCAGTACAAACTGACCAGACCCAGAATGCACAACGAGTCGGCAAGAGTAAGGAAGTGTTCACCGTGTACGCTACCGTGTGAAAAAAGAAATGTTTTAAATTACTTTCCCTCTAGGAAACAGGGCCGTAGTCACCACCGACATTCTCTGTTTTCAGAGCTGCGGCGTCGGGCGACCGCTAATGAACTCCAAGCTGTCCGGGGCGCTCTAATTGAGACCGCCGCCTCAGGTAATTAGGACGTCGCCACAATGCAGTCGCCAGGCGTCGACGACGAGCCCGGATAAAAATGCAAGCGCGTATGGCATCCGCCACAATGTGGCCGTCCTCTGGTCGTTTAAATGGTTGAGTAACGATGACTAATGACTTACGCCGTCCCGTAGCGTGTCTCTAGAGTGCTTATCGCTTTGCTTGACGTGTACATCTCTCCACTGTGTGGTCGATAAATTGCACAGGCGGTGTAAGACCCGATCGCGAGGCCCGTTGGCTCGCTATCATCGACTTGGGGAAATCAGCAACGAATATGGGCAATGCGCCAGTACGACGCCAGTACGACGCCAATAGGACGCCAATATATATATATATATATATATATATATATATATATATATATATATATATATATATATAAGTAGAAAAAAGAAATTGAAGCACGAAGTTCACAAATCCGTATCTACATGCATCAAACAAATAGATATCGCGGTAACGTAAACTGATTCCGCTAGAACAGCGAGTGCTACTTGGCAGCGACCTTTAGAGCGAAGCTCCGTCATGATGTCATCAGCGTGCACAGCAGTCACACCGTGCACATTTAAAACCGAGCTTTCCCAGCCGCCGTCTTGCGCCGCTGAAAGCCGGCGAGCACATGGCGTGAGCGGTGTCTTATTTAGAAATCTCGCCAGCAAAGCAGCGTGGCCCGTACTCTAGAATTCTTGCCTCGAAACGTAACCATCAATGACTGTAAAATAAAAAAATAAAAAATTCAGACAGCTCACTCAGACAGCTTCTTCAGCAACTACTTCCCTACGGAGTGTTCTTCCTAGCTAGTAACGCGTGATTATTTTTCTCGCATCATGTTTTATCGGCTCGACCGAGTTTGGTACGGCTGCGGCAGTGAAATCCTGAGAGTGATGTCCAGCCAAGAAAAATGCGTGAGAGTGCCTAACCGCAACCTATACGCGCAGGCTGTCAGTGATGAATCACCACAGGGAAGAGAAGCAAATCTACACGGCTTCACTGTGTTTGATGTATTAGCTGTCAAATTAGCTTACATCGTGGGAAGCAAGTGCTTTCCAGTTTCAGCTATCAGAAACTTGCCTTTTTTGTGAGCCTTTCGGGGCGCATGCTCTTTTATTTCAGGCGTAAAAGTTTACAAAAGAAAAATAAAAGAAAATGAAAACTTTGCTCTAAGCTGCGCTATCTGAAGCTGGGCTCTTAACACGGTTCAAAATGTTGTATCAATTGACGCTTGATGACTCCCGAGAAGGATGCCTACTACTTTCGCTTCGCTCGAACAGTTCAACGTTCAACGTGCACAATAACAACGCTTGCGCGAGAGATAAAATTTGATCATGTCGCATTTGCTGGCCTAGGTAATTCTACTCGAGTTTAGCTCAGAAAAGTCTCTTATCGGAATATTACCAGCTGTGGAAACCCGTTAGATATGTTCTCCGTGGTTCGCGCGCTCACTGACGCACGGGCTTATCAACGAGCAGATAGCCCTAATAATCCATTCCGATGCATGTGAATCTAATCTATCGTCGGATTACGTCACTGACTGTATGACGTAAAACGAATGCTTGTTGCACGGTAGATATGGGATACAGTCCTTGTTAATGCGACCCACTCAAAGAAAACCTCGCGTAAACGCGTTCGAAAGTTTATTGCCTACAGAAACGAAACGCAGTTTAGAAGAAAAGAAAAGGCGGAAACAGCGCTATCTTGCTTTCTTATCCTCCTTCCTCTGTGCCCGTTTTTGAGCTATGTATTCTGCAGATGCCGCTGCTGCAATGCCGAATGCCGACCACTGCACCTAATGTCAATCACTAGTCAAGCGGCTGTTCTTGGCGACGTTTATCCTAGCGCCATATATTTATGCACTTTGTTTTAGAAAATAGCTATTGATTGATTGATTGATTGATTGATTGATTGATTGATTGATTGATTGATTGATTGATTGATTGATTGATTGATTGATTGATTGATTGATTGATTGATTGATTGGTATGTGTTGGTAGAGTAACTAAGTTCTGCGCAAGATGCACTAAGCTTATTCGCTTTCTGTCTCCAGCTACTCATTAAAGTAAGCATCTCTCGTTCTCTGTCTCTGCTTCTGATGTCTGAGTCACCCGAAAAGTTTTTGACCGAACTGATGTAATTCCTCGTATGACGTTGTATGAGGCTATAGATCTGTTAAAAGTATTACCAAACGTGTTCTTTTCTTGGAGAGAAGGGCAGTAATTTATCTACTAAAGCGAAAGGCTTTACTGGCCGCGAACTTGGGATTTCGCCATGGCCGTGCTCCCGGGAGGCACATGACGTCACACCGCGTTCATCGCCACACCGCGTTCCTCGTCACATCGTGTTCCTCGTCGCTGCGCTCGCCTCCGCTCGCTTCGCCAGCTGCGTCGCATGCCTGATAACATGTCGGAGGATTGAAAAGGAGAGAGCTCGCGTGCGCCGCAACCACAGTTGACGTGGAAGTATGGATGGCGACAATACTGATAAGCAGGAGGAGGCCTGGAATCGACATCGGAACAAGATGAAGAGGAAACAAATCGCCCGGGAAACAGACGAACAGCGCGCCGAACGACTGGCTAAACGCACAACATAGCTACACCACCAGACTAACCTGGACTTGCAATCAAGAATAATCAAGGCTAACCGTGCTATGCTTTAGCTTTCTTTGCGTATATCCTGGCATGGCCGAGCTAAGCCACTGGCAATTTTTTACGTAGCGGATGGTATTTTTCTCCAATTCGATCGTTTTTTAACATTGCAGAAAACCTCAAGCGCTATTTGGCCTGATTACATGGGATATATAGAGCGGCCGACATGGCCTGTACAAGAAATTGCAATGTTCAAGTAGCTAGTTCAAGAAAATTCCCTGTTTTATTTTTATATTTGTGAACTTCCGAATGCGCAATGAATTTGCAAAATTTATGCCAATTGGTAGTTAAGGCTTTACTATTTAGCAGGAAGTGAACCTCTTTTGGAATGCTGGTGCTTAAAACGTGCTGAATATACATGGGCGTTCTGTTAGCAATTTCTCAAAAGCCGCCCTCAGCCAATTCGGGGTCGATTACTTGCTACGCCAATACGTTTTAGGTGGGCTTTTGCAGACGGATATCTTGGAAGTGGTGCTCAACTGGGAATTTTCGTTAAACAAGAAGTAATTGTCTGCGTTAATTAAGCATTGTAAACTTGTGACGCATCCCCCTGAGAAAATAGAGGGAAAGTTAAATAATTAATAAATAATTGCCTACCTGGACATTCAATTTATCATGCAGGAATCTTCATGCTTCTTTCAAAAAACAGCCTGAAAATTCGTAACAACTGTACCTTTCACAGGCGGTTTTAATATCACATTTTCAAACTAAAAGACATCAAAATTATAAGATGTTATACCTAATCACTACACGGTATCCTTTGAACACGAACGGAAAGCTGTGAAGTACGCACTTTTCTTTCTCTTGAAATACGTAAGTGTAGAATGGATCGAACGGCGTTTCGACACCACAAGCTTAAATTTATGAACTCGGGAACGCAGAAAGATCACAGTAAGCAAGACACAAATAGGGCACAAACAATCGAAAGGGCGACGTCAAATTTGAGCAATAGTTTCGAGGTAGATTTTCTGAGATATTCTGCTTTGGACACTTGTCGGTTAGATCTGTATTAGTTAAATGCTACGAGGCGCTTGACTCTTCGCACTGCCCACAGGAGTGGTCCACATGGTAAATCACTTTAAAACCCTTGTGACGGCACCTATACATGCAGTTTTTGATTACACTGTGTCATTGTCTGGCTTAGCATTGATGACACTGTCTTCGGGATCAGCTGCAGTTTGATTAAACTGACTTCGGGATCAGTCCAGCTTTGATTACAATGTGTCCGGTATCGGCCAAATTCTGATCACTATGTCTGTATGATCAAACCAGCTTAGGTTACAATGCCCCTGGCATTGTACCAGTTCTGTTTACACTATCTCAGTGATTTGTTCAACTTTGATTATACTGCATGCCATATCAAATCAGCTTTGATTACAATGTCCCTTGGATGGACCAAGTTCTGATCACAGTGTCTGTGGGATCAAACCAGCTTTGGTTACAATGCCTCCAGCATTGTCCCAACTCTGTTTACGCTTTCTCAGTGATTCGTCAAACTTTGGTTATACGGTATGCCAGATCAAAGCAGCTTTGATTACAATGTCTCTTTGGTCGACTAAGCTCTGATCACAATTAATTTCTTTGGAATCAAATCAACTTCGATTACAATGACTCCGGCATTGTGCCAGCTTTGTTTACGCTATCTCTGTGATTGGTCCAACTTTGATTATACTGTCTGCGAGATCAAAGGAGTTTTGATTACAGTCTCTCTGGTATCGGCGAAGTTCTAATCAAAATGTCTCTGGAATCAAACGAACTTTGATTGCGATTTGGACACTTGTCGGTTAGATCTGTATTGGTTAGATCTGTATTGGATCCGGCGTTGTCCCAGATCTGTTTACACTACATCAGCGGTTGGCCGAACTTTGATTACACTGTCTGCGAGATCAAAGCAGTATTGATTACAACGTGTCCGGGATTTACCCTGTCAAGATAACGCTGTTTCTACAGTTGCGGTGCACCTCACACTGCCAGAAATCTGCCCAGGGAAAGTGGTGGAACATCCAGTGGAAGGTTCCCTTTAGAGTCAATGTAAAACTTGAAACATATAGTTCACTACAGATTTCAGCGCGACACCTGTGCTGCAGCTAAGCATTATCGGGCTCCGAGTTCCTCAAAGGTTTCCAGCGTTGCATTCGCAAAGCGGCCGCGATCAACAACTGCTGACGACAGGCCCTCGTCTCCCGCGTTGTGGACGCCTTTAATCTGCACCCAACATTCATCGAGCTGATGTGACTGCGCGGGCCCGGTCGGTCACTGTGTAAACACTCGCTGTTACAAAACGCGTGCGCCGCCTTAATTAAACCCTGCTGTTAAGTTAACTTATGGGGCTTTACGTGTCAAAACCACTTTCTTATTATGAGGCACGCCGTAGTGGAGGACTCCGGAAATTTTGACCACCTGGGGTTCCTTAACGTGCACCTAAATCTAAGTACACGGGCGTTTTCGCATTTTGCCTCCATCGAAATGCGGCCGCCGTGGCCGGGATTCGATCCCGCGACCTCGTGCTCAGCAGCCCAACACCATAGCCACTGAGCAACCACGGCGGGTAAACCCTGCTGTGTAAACACCAACGTAAGAAACGGGAAGGGGGGCGGGGGGCTTGCCGATCGAGGCACATCATTGTTTTGCCCGAACGCGCGTGAACTTCTGAATGCGCACCTGCGCTCGGTGCGGCACTACAAAAAAATTTTTAAAAATGAAAAGGTAATTAGCGACAACCTCATTGCGAAGGCCGTCTTGCCGGCGTTTTTCTGCTGCGCAAACAAAGCGTGCTGCGCTCGAAACGGCCGCGGTGAACTCCAGATGAAGAGGACGTCGTTGTCGCGGCTTACGTGCGCCGTATGTATGTCCGCGGGAGAACGTTCCTGAATGGGTGCTAACGACGCCGACGGCGCAAGCGCCGACGCGCCGGCCTCGTTAACTGAGTTTAGCGTGTATGTCCTGCAGGGCGAATGCGCCCAGCTACGAGATTTCACGAGATTTTCATCCCTCCCCCCATCCCTTTCGCTTTCCTCTTCATCTCCAGCTCCGCAGCGCTGATTTCGCAACTGTGGTTGACGTTGACGGGTTTCAGAGAGAGAGAGAGAAAACAAGGGTAGGAAAGGCAGAGAGGTCAACCAGAACAGCATCCGGTCTGCTACCCTACACTGGGGGTGGGGGAAAGGGGAATAGAAAGAGGAAGAAAGGGAGAGAGTAAGCACTGAGTACGTGTGGGAGGGACACCATACACAAGGACACTATAAAAGGGTTTCAGCACCACGCGAAGGCAAGGTGCTGAAACGAACGCGTTTCCAATGCAGCGGAGAAGCCTTCCGAAGGTGAAACGAGCTTGTCGCGGCCTGTGGCATGTCTGGCATCTCCCAGGCGGGTATACCCTAACACGTTTTCGTGTGTTTGGAATGGTGAGCTGTTTTTTGTTTTCATAACCGGTGCGGTAATGTTGATCCACGTGCACCGTGATTCAAGCCTCCTTTCTAGGGTTTTTTTATTTTATTTTTTATTTATTCAATACTGCCGGCCGCCTTTTGGTAGCCAGGGCAGGAGTGGGTACATGACGCTTTTCATATTAACGGTCCATCAAGAACAACAGTAACAGATAAGACAAACTCCGGGTTAATAAGAAAATGAGGTTACGTGAGACCGAAGGGCAAAGTTAGTTTTGGCTTAGCTGTCGAAGTGGCACGAAGAGGGAGCCACACCTCGTGACGAAGAGGGAGACTCGAGGCAGCTTTGGGAGAGTGTGCAAAGCGTTACGCACGATCTCCACGCAACCACTTTGCGTAACGTTTCGGTGCGCGTTAGTTGAATCCCTTAAATTAAATGTACGGGAAAGTGAACGTGAGGAAAAACGTGATCTGGAGGCTATCGCCAAACCTGCCTAGGACAATAGACGTCGTCGCAGCAGGTATTTGTCTGCACGAAGTTTCAGCTGTATACAACCTCTATATCACAAACCCGTAAGTGTTCGGGTGACAGCACGCTTAGTGGGAAATTCAGCCTACGCTCTGTGGAAGCAGATGGCTAGCGATGCGCGCGTCGTCGCAAGGGGTAAAGCAGAAGTGGGAACGTCAAATCCATCAGGCAGACTTCTTACACAAGCGACCCAAACACTCACCCTTTCATAACTATAGGAAGCGTTTGTGCTAACTTTCGTTTTGAAGAAGTGGTCGCATGAAATTTTAAACTTGTCATACTTTCTTTCTTGCTTTGCACGAAGGTAAAATCCCTCTAAACCCTAGGGAAAAAATTGTCTGAGGTTTAACTCTTGTAAACCTCACGAGCGAAAGGTTTGTTTGGCTTGTTTGGTGTTTGGCTTGGTTCATTAAAGTTATAGCCACAGTCTTTCACACACCTCACACACGCTGCCGAACGGGTTGTCCGTGAAGTCGCGGTGATACCCGGCCGTCGCAGTCGAGCTTGCCGCCAGCGGAAAGGTGCGGTGCGTCAAACGTTCGTTGTGGGTGCCGTTGCTTGTACCCGCAGCTTCGTCTCCTTCTCCGTGTTGTTGTTCGTGTTGCTGAATGACGGCGGCGGTTGCAGTAGCTCCGATCTTGGCACGCTTCCGCACTTGGTAGGCTTCTCGATAACGTGCTAATCTGGCCTTCCTTTGTTCCGATGCTTCAGGCAGGCAAATTTGCTTGAGATTTCGCAGCCTGCCGTCTAGCTATATCTACTGAATGATTGGGTTGAGCCTGTCGCTTGCGCTGAAGCGCGCACACAGACGTCCCAGCCGGCGCGCCGTCCATAGCGAGATTGAGCGACCAAGTGCCGGCGAAGCAGCCGTGAAAGGTTTATAGTCCGACGTTATCGGGGCGCTCGAGCAAGCGTCGCTCGTCGCCGGGCGCGTCGGAGCGCGTTGGCCGCATTCGGTTACGTTGGCTGCATTCGGTTACGTTGGCTGCATTCGGTTACGTTGGCTGCGCCAGTGCGTCGAACCGTCGGTCGAACTATAGACGCTGTTGTTCTCGCCAGCGTGACGTAGCGTGTGTGCGCTCACGCTACGCCGGACTATATTTAGCCAACTGAGCCTTTAAATTAACCTTCGCCAAGTCACGTGATACCGCAGCGGGGAGACTCCCAACATAATATCCGAGTGAGCGCAGCTGCGACGCCTCTCCGCAGCGGATCACGTGGCGTGACGTCACACCTACCATACACACGCGCTCCGGCGGCTCAAGGTCATTGCGACACGGTGAATGACCTTGAAATACAATGCGTAGTACAGCTTTCGCTGTAAATAATGGCTAGGGTAAATCGCTCTAAGAAAATCGCCGTGGTTGAACGAGGTTAAACCAAGTTTCTCGAGCAAAAGAACCGTTTTGCTTGCTTTGGGAAATGACACAGACGCTGCTGGGCGTCGTGGGCAACTAGCCCATCTGCAATTGCACCACAAGACAAAACACAGACGCTGCTCGGTGCGGCAGCAGCAGTGAGCGAATTGACCTTCATGCTGCTTATCGCTTCAAAGCGAACTAAGAGTCGAAAGCACAGTGCATATGAAGCTGCCAGCACTCGCCGTCCTTTGTACACATCTTAGATCGCTTTGGAGGTGAGGCCCGTGCGACCGCGCACTTCTCCACATCGCAAATCGCTTTCAAGATATGGGCGTATGCAGCAGCCGCTGGTAGTGGCAGGCTAAGTTCCAGTTTGACCTTGGCTGAACTTAAAGGTCAGATTTACGGAACCAGGCGTTTTCTGGGTTTGCACCTGGAGTAGTAGAGCTATCGCTCTGAAAACCACGACACTACATGAATTGCCCAATGGCAACGCGATGCCAACTATGCGCCAGCTCTCGCAACATTGCTCATGCTAAGCAGCACCATGATACAGAGGTGCTTGGAAGGTATATTGATCATCGAGACACTCCTAGCGCGGATTGCTCCACACCTGTCGTTGTATAGTTCAGGTGTTCACCTAAAAGGAGTACTGACACGGACACTACAACCTGTAAAAACCCTACCGCACGCGTCTATAGCACGTAAAAGGATGCCGCCTATAGCAAGTGTGTAGGTGCCACTGGCAATGTGCCCGAGTAGACTGCATACAGCCGCTGTGTACTTGCAACTGGGTATGCACAACTGGGTATGCACAACTGGGCATGCACAACTGGGTATGCACAACTGGGTATGCACAACTGGGTATGCACAACTGGGCATGCACAACTGGGCATGCACAACTGGGTATGCACAACTGGGCATGCACAACTGGCATGTGCAAGTGGGCATGTAAACGTTCTTGCCCAATCCTCCAAGAAGGGTATGCGCCACTTGGTAGGGGTCCGAATAGATGCAGAGCGACATGCACTAAATGATGAAGTTGGGAATGGAAGCGGCCGACAAAATGGAACCAGAGCATGCACCGAGAAAAGAGCGCTGAACAAAATCAAAGGGAAGGAGGAGCAGGGAGTACGTTACATTGAATACCAAAGTACGGTTCGCTGTTCACGTAATCACACAGATGAGCGAGATCCGCTGATTTATTTCTCTTGAAACTTTGCACTACTGTCACTCTCGAAATCTCGGACATCGCGTCATTGACAGCATCTTTACGTAATACCACTGAAAAAAAATTTACTGACGTTGTGTAGCCATAAGGCTAGGTATGATGGTGTCGCTTACGAGAGAGAGAGAGAGAGAAAGCAAGGACAGGAAGGGCTGGGAGGTCAACCAGAAGAGCACCCGGTTTGCTTCCCTACACAGGAGGGTGGGAGAAAGGGGAATAGGAAAAGGGAAAAAAGGGTGATAGTAAGAACTGAGTGCGTGTGAGAGGCACACTATACACAGGGACACTATAAACGGTATTTTAAGCCGGCGCACTTCAAGTGTTGTACTAGTGCACGAATTGCTTTGCGTGCCAGTGACGGGTGTGGCCACGGTCGGAGTATCTTTGATTCGGTGTTGCTTATGAAAATACTATTAAACAAAAGCGTTTTGCGCATTCAATCGGGCCGTGCTCCCCTATTCAAGCCGCAGCCATTGCACGGAGGAAGCAGTGAGCCATTGTTTTATAACGGCAAGACGTGTCCACTTCTCGACTGCTGAACCCGACACTATTTAGTTTGCAGGAACAAGTATTACAATAAGTTATTTTAGGCACTTTTACACTTGCCGGTTCGGTTTTCTTTCTCTTGTTTACATAGATTCGATCTTTCTGTGACGCAATAGAGAAATAAAAACGAAATAGAGAGCAGGGTTGACGAGTCGGGAATGTCGCGTTATTACGCTCCTGTAAGTCAGATCGCCATCGCTTACGCGGCATGTGATTACACTCGCCTTCAGTGATCGCTGCACCACGCGACCACCGCCGCCATTTCCTCGTCTCATAGGTTCAAGTGTATCAAGTTTGAAAGACCTCCAGACACGTCGAAATCTGCAACAAACACTTCTTCGACTTGCTTCTCTGTCGCGATTGTAACAAAAACGAAAAAAAAAAGTGCAGGTCTTCCAACACTTGCCCCTTGGCAGACTTCTTTTGTCCTCGTATCTTTTTCTTACGTACACACTGACGCCAAAAACAACGTCGCTCGCATGCGTAGCGGTGAGAAAGAAGCCTCTGTTTACCCAGCAGAGGTGATAGGCCGGGGTGCAGTATACGTATACGCGTGTGTATTAAAAATGATGCACTCCTGCCAAAGCAGGAACGGGCGTCGCTGTCGGCTTCCCCGTTGTGCAATCGGAGGGCATGCCGATACGGGGCGCATTGTTCGAGCGATAATGCTTAACGGACCTTGTCTCTCCCCGCCGAGGACGACGACGGGGCATCGAGGGACTCTCGACGAGCGAGCTTTCGTGCCGCTTCGTTCGCCGGGGTGTGTGTGTGTCTGCGTGAGAAGAGCAAGTTTGTTGGCGACAGTGAATAACTTTAAGGAAGTCTCTGTGCCAGCGTGGTATACGCGTTCGAAAAAAAAATTCTGCGTGTGACTTTTTAATGGTGGTGCTCGTCAAGCGAGAGCTGTTCTTATCTGGTATGTGAGATACGCGTGTCGACACAAGTGTGCGTGTGCTTTTTTGCTGACGGTGGTCTCGCAAATCGTTGCTGTCCTCTCCGACGGACGTTGGTGCTTTCGGTGACAATCCGATACTGATACTTCGAAGGCTTCGCACGGACGGTTGAAGAACGCGCGATACCGGTAAGCTAAGTTGTTCTTGAGTGCCTTATTTCTGGAGAAACACTAAAGTGGTAGGGCACCCGTGATCATGGCTGCTTATGGCTGCTTATGGCTGCTTATGGCGGGTTCATAGTTACCTGCCCATAATTGTGCGCAGTGGCCATATATTTAAATGAAAATAGATGACAATTTCGATACAGTAAATGCATTGCTTTAGTGATTCAGGCCGATAGTTCATTGGTACGAACTTGTGTTGTATGTCTCTAGTACATCGGATGTATAAGAAAGTCGCCAAGCCGTTCTTTACTGTGGACCATACGTATTCTAAGCTGTTCCAACCAGATGCAAAATTATGAAGCATGTTTAAACGTCATTAGTTATGGCGCAATTTGCAGTCGATCCCTCCTTTAGGATACGAACATAGGAAGCAAGCGCACAAAGAAGGCACGAAAACAATTTGCAGCCCGTGGATTCGGCTCGCGCCGGCAGGAAGTTTTGTTTTCGTCCGATATTGTTTGCCGTTTCCTATAATCAGTTGTGTGCTAAAGTTAAGACAACAGCGTCCTCCACTTCTGGCTCCATGATCTGTTGGCTTCATGTGGTTGTGAACCAGCAAACGTCTGGCCCCTCGGTTCCTATGGTTCTCGTCGTCTAGATTATTTAATCCTTATTTAAGTGGAATTGGTGTAAGTGCCACATTACGAGTAATAATTTCAGTGCGCAAGAAGTGAAAGAAAAAGAAATCAGGGGCGACAAATAGCAGGTACAAGGGTTCACATTATCGCGGTTTATTTTCGAACGCATGGATGAACAGACTTTAAAAAAAAAGCTCTTCTTTCGTCCGGAGTGAATCTTCGAGAGACTCGCTTATAAACTCGCGCATTGCGCTTTCTGTCGTACGACTTCGAAGTGCTCAGCCGTAACGGTGAAATATATCGCCTCGTTTCAGCTAGCGATATCAGTGAGCATCTCTTTGTTCTATACCACATTTACGACTTAAAAAAAAAACGCATTGTTCAAACTTAGCAACCGTTTTGCTGACATGACAACACCGTCTCAATGGTCTAACACTATACTCATCTCAGTTACGTCACAGGAGACGCTCCGCGGGTATTCACATGCACTTTCACTCACTCACTCACTCACTCACTCACTCACTCACTCACTCACTCACTCACTCACTCACTCACTCACTCACTCACTCACTCACTCACTCACTCACTCACTCACTCACTCACTCACTCACTCACTCACTCACTCACTCACTCACTCACTCACTCACTCACTCACTCACTCACTCACTCACACAATGTTGTGTGTTGGCACTTGAAACCCATGTGTCGCATCCCCGGTTAGCGTGTATTTCGAGCGATTCCGAGCACACGTTCACTGACCACTAAGCGAAGCTTACGCACCTTTCGCTAATTCGAATAAATCTCGCAGCTGTATAGAGGAAGTTTTAACTCCGGGGCCGCTCCAATTTGTCTACACAAATGCATGTGTGAAATGCGGGAAGGCTCTCCTGAGGCGACCGCTGGACCGACTCGAATGATATTAATAATTTTCGTTCCCAAATTTTCTAACAAAAGATTGCCGTAGTTCCGAAAGTTGTGGGTGTGTTGGGAAAAGTTTGGTCTTCATTTTCGTAACTTTAGTAATCAGATATGTCTTTTTCATGTAGTGAAGCAAATAGAGCGCTCAAAGAATAACTTGCCAATCCAAGCTGACACAGCTTTGCTTCGCAGAGCTCTATTTAAGATTCTGGCAGCAGAGCTGCATTACTGCCAATATCGTACATATATTACAATACCGTACAATATATAGTACATCGTATTTCTTTCCTTAGCTTTCCTAAAATCTTGGGTGGTAAATTGCATATCGTTCAAGTTAAGCTGACTGGCTTTTCCATCTCATCTCTAACCCGCCGTGGTTGCTCAGTGGCTATGATGTTAGGCTGCTGAGCACGAGGTCGCGGGATGGAATCCTGGCAACGGCGGCCGCATTTCCATGGGGGCGAAATGCGAAAACACCCGTGTACTTGGATTTAGGTGCACGTTAAAGAACCGCAGGTGGTCAAAATTTCTGGAGGCCCCCACTACGGCGTGCCTCATAATCAGAAAGTGGTTTTGGCACGTAAAACCCCATATAGTATTATTATTTCATCTCTATATCTACCGCTCTCTCTATTCAAAGCGAAAATTAGCAGCAGCAGCAACAACAGCAAAGAAAAATCGGCGGATCCCACGTTTATATGAGGAGTGGCGAAAAGCGAAGGTATCTTTGTCGTTTGCGGCAGATTTAAAACGAAAAGTTATGCAAACGCAACGCTAATGACACGAATGCGATACAATTTTACGACAATGTAACATTAATGACGCGAATGCAGTAAAACGTTTATATGCAATGAGTGTTTCCCATTGACCCATGATCTTCCTGAGGCTGGTGAAGGGCCTGCGTTCTAATGCTAATCGTGGGTGTCGTGCCGTGGACATTCTACCGTTATGTCAATATGATTCGGAGTTGACTTTTAGCTGTAATGCATTTAATTAAATTTTAAAATCTCTACGTGAAAAGGAGTAGCCGGCGCCACCTAAAGGCGACATCTCCTACCATATAATAATAATAATAATAATAATAATAATAATAATAATAATAATAATAATAATAATAATAAATGTTTATGCGAACGATGCAAGCACCAAGTGTTCCAAGCACCTACGCCCCATGGCACGTACCCAGCTGCCGCACATCGTATGCGGCGAGACAGCCCTAGAAATGCACCCGCAGCGATGGAGGCAAGCGAAACGTCGGCTTGACAAGGTTCTCCGCCTACGGGTAGGACGTTGGTTGTGGCTTCAGGCTCTCACAGCCTTCGATGTCACACGTGTATCTAAAATTTTCCCCCATTTGAAGGCAAGGCCCTTGGGGACACGCCAACCAACCGCCAGCTTTACACCCTCTTCTTGCCGCGTGTCCAATTTCCGCGGCGTGTTGGCCACAGACACCGAGGAGAGGGGGGGGGGGGACTTTTCAATGCATACGCTTATTGCGTTTCGCGGTTCGGTGCCCTTCCAGCAACCCTTCCTCGAAAGAAAGTGGGCGGTCGGGTGAGACGGGGGGGGGCGATGCGGGGGTAGTTCGAGGCTGTATATAGATGGTGGAGGAGAAGCTGTCGTCGAATCGATATGGTCGTTGAGTCATTGTGCCTTTCTTGCCGGCCGCGCGGCCTACGTCGCTCTTTGCCTCGCGCATCTCTCAGCCCTCTTGCGCTGAGCTCTTCGCGTGGTCGCGCCGTGGAACACGGGAATCCAATTTGCCCAGCGTACCCCTGCGCGAGCTCTCTCTTCAGGCCTTGTCCTCGTTCTTTCTTTCTTTCGTTCGTTTGTTCGTTCTTTCTTTCTTTCTTTCTTTCTTTCTTTCTTTCTTTCTTTCTTTCTATCTATCTATCTATCTATCTATCTATCTATCTATCTATCTATCTATCTATCTATCTATCTATCTATCTATCTATCTATCTATCTATCTATCTATCTATCTATCTATCTATCTATCTATCTATCTATCTATCTATCTTCCTTTCTCTCTTTCTTTCTTTATTTCTCTCTTCCTTTCTTTCCTTCTGTCTTTCTTATTTAGTTATTTTATTTTTTTGAAGGTGGCGGCAGGCGCCGTGGAGCGACCAATAGCAGGCAACTTTGAGGAACCCCCGACTCGTCCGTATTGCGCACGAAGCCGAGACGAGCCGAAATTGGGCCTAGCCGAGTCGTGCTGGCTTGTTATTTCGGCCTGGATGCGTCGTGCGCCCCGTTGCGATAGCTAAAGAACTCTCGATTTGATTTGAAGCTCGTAATTGATTGATTCATAGCGTGTAAGCCTTACGTGACGCTCAGACGAGACCGCATTGTTGTTTTCGCCTTGCACGAGCCTTCAAAGGCAGCCCGTATGGGTTGCTAAAAAAAAATTTGTCGTGAATGAAGATCATACTGTTCGGGGCCTGGGATCAAGAACTTTCCGGGGTTTTCGCTCCATCATCTGAGCTAATCGGGCGGCATACACATCGCAGAGCCAGGTCGAATGCAGCGACAACTTGAAGCGCGGATAAAGTGAATGTGAGAAATAAGTTTTGCAGAAACCTGCAATGTGAAGTTGTTTTCACGAAAGTCGTAAATTGTGATCCAGCTGAGAGAAGCACGAAGCTACACAACACGAACTCACGGGGGATTTTCGCTGTTGTATCTCAGTGATTACAGTGTCGCCCGTACTTCAGCTAAAAGTATCACCAGGGTCATCGTATCACCGCGGCACTATGTACACTTCCAAGCGATAACGGAAACAGAGGTACTCACGTTTTGGCCGTGATTTGAAGTGCCGATAGTAAATGACGGCATGCTAGATGGTGACGCATCCGTCTCGTCTCTATGTGCACCGTACAGACCAGGATCTGTCATTATCGCACATGCATTTAGAGCAAGCGCACGTAATCTCGACCCCAGTATCCAGCTGTCGGAGGAGTCCGCGTGGTGCTGCCAATTTGGCGATGGCGCAGCGGACGACAGAGCCGTGGCGAGTGAACGTTGGCGGCAAGCGTGCGATGCGAACGTACTGAGCATTCTGGTTGTTGTTGTTGTTTTTTTCGTTCATTCCGCCAGCTCCTCCCGCCAAATGCTGGCTGCCTTCGAGAAGTGATGTAGCGTCTGGCCTACACGGGTTCTGGTCTACCCTTGCTTTCTCTCTCTGGTCTACGCGGGAGTAGACGTTAAACAATTTTGTCGGTGCGTACGTTGAAGTCGCGGAAGTCGCGTAACCCGACTCCAGATTGGCTCCTTCGTTTTGAAGCGTTAAAAACAAGGAATAGTAATCGCCTTACGTTCACGTTATTCTTTACACCCGGGATTGTAAAACGGTGCGCTACCGTTAAATAAATTCATACAGGCCTTCTTCGTGAATAAACAGCAGATGTGCCTTACGTATATCTGACTAACTGTGAGCAGCATCATGTAGTCGTCAAGCTGGTCTGTCCGTGTAGCGGCTTCTCTGAGACATCTCTCTCTCTCTCTTTTCCACAACTTTTCTGTCTTGGTGTCGCTTCATCAAATGGCGAGCATACGCTATAGTGACGCAGGAGTAGATCACTTCTTTCAGGAAGGTAGATGTTTTTTGGGCAATTGGTCACATCGTTCAAAATTGAAGACAGTGCGACACATACGCAGGTACTGAGTGAACAGGGCGCGCTCCTGCGCTTGTCTCGTTCGATTCCTTCATTCCTGCTTGTATCGCGCTGTTTTCACTTCGCGTAGTGCGCGGAGTCATCATGTGCTACAGCCAGGGGCAAGGTTCCGGGAGGTGTGAGGGCCGCGCCTTAGCCGCGAAGTCTCCGGGAAACGGCATCGACCACGCCAAGTTGGAGAGCGCGTCTGTATATTGACGGAGACTGACTGCATTTCTGAGGCTCGCTCGAGTGCGCTGGCCTCGCGTCTTCAAGTGCACTTGTTTTCTTGTCTCGTGTTTTAGCTGTAATTTGCCCTTCGGCGTCCGAAAGCTTTCTAAGCGCGAGTGTCTCTCGCTTAAAGTTGAAGGCAGATAAAAAAATGTGGTCTACACGTTTCCGGTTGAGCAGAAAGTTTTGCTTCCGCGCGCAGGCCACATCCGCGGATACTCCGCACCCGCATAAGGTTCGAACACCGTCCAATCAGTTCAAGCCTGACGCGGTCAACCTGGCTATGGCTGTCACTGCTTTGTAGTTTCTTTTTATTTATTTAGGTATTTTAAGTGTAGCATTTCTTTTTCTCCTCTTCTCCCCCCTCCCCCGAACAATGTCGTTCCTCTTTTCGAGGGGACAACTTGGCCAACTGGGTACGAGCCAGAATAGGCAACTTGTACCACTGGGTATGTGTAACTATGAGTAAGTGCGTGTTCTGGCCGATTGGCCCACTCTTGACAAATCCGCCGGAATGGGTATGCACCACAGGGACACGAAGGCCAGACCTCCGTGGCTCGTGTGTATTTTTCTTAGAAGTCTGTCGCATTTAGTTGTATAACTGCGAGTCGGCCTAGTTGGAACAGATTCATCTTAGAGCTTTTTGTGCGCAAACAAACAGGGACGATGAAAAGGGGCTGCACAAGGAGGGGCGCTTTCTACAGGCTGTCCTGTAGACAAGGGTGCTTTCAGGAATAGAGTTGTAGAAAGCGCTCGTCCTTGTGTTGCCCCTTTTCTTCGTCCCTGTTTGTTTGCGCACAAAAAGCTTTAAGATGCATTTAGTTGTGCCACATACGCCGCTCGTCAATATGCTTTCTTCGGCAAACATCGTGCATGGATAGTGCCCTCGGGGCGGAGAGATCTGATAGAGTCACAGCCGACGAGATTGTGCTCGTGTCATCGCCTGTACTGGTTCCACCTCGCCAACTCAAACACGCCCCCCGTGATTTAGATGCGAACGATGTGTGGGATCCTTTCGTTGTTCATCAAGTGCGTGTAAGATGGCATGAGTCATGAAGTAGCAGTCGGTAATTTTCCTCTTTGCTTTTACCGTCTGTCTTGTTCTGCTATGTTACAAAGGAGTTTATGTGGAAGATTGAGGCGAATTAAGACTGCCTCGTCTACTCCATTTATGTATGTTAGAACAAGACGTACAAAAATAAATTACAGTGCTAAATGAATAAATGAATAACAAAATGACAATGGAAGTAATGAAGATAACACGTTCATGCCACTACGCAAATAATATATATAGACTTAGTATTTCCTATGCACTGGTGCTTTTCTTCTTTTAATTTATCTTGTCGGTGTTGCACAGTGTAATATTTACCAGTGCATAACTAGGTCGTAATTTAAAAAAAAATAATACAATTTAGCTTGCCCTCAAGCTAAATCATTTTGAGCAGGCTACTCGGAATACATCGATTCTCACGAAATAATCGAAGTCAAGCCGCGTAGCTTGGTCACTCGCTTTGGGCGCAGATCACCTGGGAACGAATTCTATACTAATGGCTTCTCTACTACCCCAAAACAATTCAAGCATTCGCCTTGAACCGCCTCCTAAGTGCCTAAAGTGTCGGCCTCTTAAGTGTCTTCGCTAAGCTCTTAAGCTCCCCTTTAATGCCGCTACTTCTCTCAGCGCCGTACGCTACCCATTCCGTGTCGCATCTCGTCGTTCGAGTGAAGTATTTTGGGCATAGCCATAGCCAATTATTATGGGCATAGCCATAGTTTTTTTTCCAGTTTTTCTATTCCTAGCATGTCTTTAAAGGCTTGAATTGGTATGCATCGCCCTTGAAGATGGCAATAATAATAATAATAATAATAATAATAATAATAATAATAATAATAATAATAATAATAATAATAATAATAATAATAAAATACCATTATTATTATTATTATTATTATTATTATTATTATTATTATTATTATTATTATTATTATTATTATTATTATTATTATTATTATTATTATTATTATTATAGCATAATTCTTGATGCCTTGGGGGAGCGATCTGGGGGCGTGGGTAAGGGCTGGGCGATGAAGGCAGGTCGATGGCAGGAATGAAACGAAAAAGCGAAAAACGCTTGACGTGCGTCTCTCACTTTCTGTTTACAGCATGAAACATCATGCATTTCACGGTCATAATTACCGATAATTTGATTTAATCAGGAACAATCTGAGGAGAAATCTTAAGAGGTACATGGTTCGGCCTGGTACGTATCATACGTGCCTGCAAAGAAAAAACAAAAAGCGTATCCAATCCAGGGAATATTTCAGCACAAAAGTGAAATAACATTGAAAATAAACAACGCTTTAAGATGCCCCAAAGCTCGCCAAGTACCAAAATCGTGCATTGTAGCACGCTTGCACGTGTGCAAAGTCTGAGGTCAAAGCCCGTCATATAGATAGGTGTCTTTTTTTTTATTTCTTTGAATTCACTATTGTCAATTTGTGTCTCTATTCATCTTCAGCCACCTCGTCTTTGGCACGAGTGCGCGAAGCGGCAAACTAACTGTAACCAACGAAATAAATTTCATTTTAACGAAAAAAACGCGACTAATAACAACAAATAGTGCAAATGGCATCGGCGGAGGGCCCTTGCATCTTAAGTGTGTCTCGTATACGTTACCCTCACGACAACGCTCGAACGACATGTTTGCCATCAACGTACGCGTCACGCGTGTCGCAGTTTTTTTTTTTGTCTTTTTTCGCGTTTCGCCCGTTGTCGTTATACGAGAAAACGCAAGTAACGCATGTACCAAATACACAACGCGAACAATCGCATCAACGCTTATATATTGAAACAACCAGGATAAGTAACCGAGGAAAGCGTGAAACACAAACAGAGTGTGTGTAAATTTTGCCTCGCACGCTATTTGCTCGACATGTTCCGAACTTCGTCGTTCAACACGTTTGGAGTCCCGCGCGGAGACAGCGCGATGATTGACTTGTTTTTCGCGCAGGAGCGCGATCGGGACGGCTGTGAGAACATGCTCGAAGCGTCGTCGCGAATTGATGTACGATGTTTCAGATCTTTCCTTTTTTTTTTCTCGCTGGCAAATCCGCGCGAGAAAGAGAAAGAAAGAAAGAAAGGAAGAAAGAAAGAAAGAAAGAAAGAAAGAAAGAAAGAAAGAAAGAAAGAAAGAAAGAAAGGGAACGCTACGAGTGATGTCGGGAACCGAAGCTTTCAGCTTCGAAAGTTCGAAAGCAATCGTAAGCTTTCACTGGAGCGTGCATATATACTCACTCCGATGTGTCGCTCGAGGATTACAAGTGTAGCGGAGCTGTGACCGCGCACGTACGTCTAGATTTCTTAGAGTGCCGTCTCTCAAAAGTGCCGTCAGCGAAAACACTCCGGGTGCTTTGACGTCTGTTCCGTCTCTGCTCGGGTTTCAGCTGTCTGCTCAAGCAACGCTGCAATGTTATTGCTACTCATTGCGTTGAGTGTGTTGTTTGTTCAGTCCGGAGTGATTAACAGTCGCAGACGTCTTGCTGTGCGGGTTTGGTTGAATGCTAAGAGGTGCGTATTAGCGCAATGAGGAAACAGGCTTATAGGAAGGAAGCAGTGCGAAGCAAGAGAATGAGCGTTAAAATTTAACTGCCACGCGTCGCGGTAGCCCAGTGGCTACATATGGTCTCGCGCTGTTGAGCTTGAGGTCCTGGGTTGTATCCCGGCCTCGGTGGTGGCTTTTCGACGGAGACGAAACTTTAAAAACGCTCGTCTGCGTGCATGCATAGATGTAGATGTAAACTGGAGGCGGATGAATGAATGAATAAAGCCTTTATTTTAAGGAAGGGGACGGCTCTAGGCCGCTGATGGGGATTAGGAGGGGAGGGAATGTGGGTACCCAGACTGTTGGCTGAAACAATTCTTCATCTCGGTCTGGGATCTTCCGCTTTATGCAGGCTCAGGTGCATGTTCAGTTCCGCCGCTCTCACACGGGCTGATCGACCCCTTCGACGCTACTCGAAACAGGCCACTTTGTCTACCATATGTCGCAATCGCTTTCTGTGTTTCACGGTTAGTTTGTATTGCAATTCCTAGTGTTCTAATGTCTCCGTGTAGTAGATGCTGAATGTTGGATCTCCCTTGTGAAAAAGCTGCACACCTCCAAATGAACTGTTGCAAGTCTGCTCTAAAACTATTTCGCAGCAGTCCCCCCACTACGGCGCCTCTCATAATCGCAGCGTGGTTCTGGCGCGTAAGGCTTACAATTGATATATGTATAGCCAAGTCAAAACAATATACTGAGATGTACATACCAGATGCGAATGCATGTTGGGAACGTTGCTGTTATTTCTTTGACTCGACCGCGGTAAACGAACGCGTATGTGGTATATTCTTCCGGCTTCGCTCTCCGAATAAACGGTCGAAGTTTTAGCGCTCGTTCCGTTCTTTCCTACTCCCTCCCCATAAAAAAAAGCAGAGAGGTTCTGGGCTTTTACGTGCGAAAACCACGATATGATTATGATTGAGACCATAGTGAGGTACTCCGGAATAATGTTGACCGCCTGGGGTTCTTTAACGTGCACCCAATGTACGGTATACGGGTGCTTTTTTCCATTTCGCCAGCATGGAAACGTGACCGCCGCGGCCAGGATTTGATCTTGCGCGCGCAGAGCCACCGTGCAACAACGGCGGGTCTACTCCGTCCTTCTTAACCCTTTGAGGGTCGAAATATTTTGAAAAAAAAACTTTCCCAGGTGGTCAAATTACTTATTGCGGATCTTGAATGCACAAGATGTATAAAGTCGGGAATAAGTAGTAAAAAAAATTAGGAACAGTATTTTGGTGTCGGCATCCCTCAGAACTGCAAAATGTTCAATAGTATTTCAGAGTGGTACTCCTTGAAACACGGGTCTCCGCACAGCGTCTTATCGCAGTCTGCAGACGTAAATTGCGTGTATTTTCTTCTCTCGGAGCGACGAGTTGTGATGGCCCACACATGACATCTCCTCTGCGTGCGGCTGCCTTGGGCAAAGGTCTGAGGCACCCTCTCGCGAAAGCGCGTTGCCGCAGAGAGCGAGAATACCTTGTGAGAGGCTGTGATACACAAGCTAACGCAGCGCCAATCAAGATAGAAATCAACTTCCGCCGCCCCTGCGATAGCGTGCCCACAAAGAGAAAAATCACGTTTCGCGCGCCTCCGTTGCGATCACGCGGAGGAACCGAAACCGCAAAAGCGCGTTGCCGCTGAGAGCGGGAATACGTCGTGAGCGGCGGTTATAAACAGGCTAAGAGCAGCGCCAATCAAGATAGAAATCAACTTCCACCGCCCCTGCGATAGCGTGCCCACAAAGAGAAAAATCACGTTTCGCGCGCCTCCGTTGCGATCACGCGGAGGAACCGAAACCGCAAAAGCGCGTTGCCGCTGAGAGCGGGAATACGTCGTGAGCGGCGGTTATAAACAGGCTAAGAGGAGCGCCAATCAAGATAGAAATCAACTTCCACCGCCCCTGCGATAGCGTGCCCACAAAGAGAAAAATCACGTTTCGCGCGCCTCCGTTGCGATCACGCGGAGGAACCGAAACCGCAAAAGCGCGTTGCCGCTGAGAGCGGGAATACGTCGTGAGCGGCGGTTATAAACAGGCTAAGAGCAGCGCCAATCAAGATAGAAATCAACTTCCACCGCCCCTGCGATAGCGTGCCCACAAAGAGAAAAATCACGTTTCGCGCGCCTCCGTTGCGATCACGCGGAGGAACCGAAACCGCAAAAGCGCGTTGCCGCTGAGAGCGGGAATACGTCGTGAGCGGCGGTTATAAACAGGCTAAGAGCAGCGCCAATCAAGATAGAAATCAACTTCCACCGCCCCTGCGATAGCGTGCCCACAAAGAGAAAAATCACGTTTCGCGCGCCTCCGTTGCGATCACGCGGAGGAACCGAAACCGCAAAAGCGCGTTGCCGCTGAGAGCGGGAATACGTCGTGAGCGGCGGTTATAAACAGGCTAAGAGCAGCGCCAATCAAGATAGAAATCAACTTCCACCGCCCCTGCGATAGCGTGCCCACAAAGAGAAAAATCACGTTTCGCGCGCCTCCGTTGCGATCACGCGGAGGAACCGAAACCGCAAAAGCGCGTTGCCGCTGAGAGCGGGAATACGTCGTGAGCGGCGGTTATAAACAGGCTAAGAGGAGCGCCAATCAAGATAGAAATCAACTTCCACCGCCCCTGCGATAGCGTGCCCACAAAGAGAAAAATCACGTTTCGCGCGCCCCCGTTGCGATCACGCGGAGGAACCGAAACCGCAAAAGCGCGTTGCCGCTGAGAGCGGGAATACGTCGTGAGCGGCGGTTATAAACAGGCTAAGAGCAGCGCCAATCAAGATAGAAATCAACTTCCACCGCCCCTGCGATAGCGTGCCCACAAAGAGAAAAATCACGTTTCGCGCGCCTCCGTTGCGATCACGCGGAGGAACCGAAACCGCAAAAGCGCGTTCCCGCTGAGAGCGGGAATACGTCGTGAGCGGCGGTTATAAACAGGCTAAGAGCAGCGCCAATCAAGATAGAAATCAACTTCCACCGCGCCTGCGATAGCGTGCCCACAAAGAGAAAAATCACGTTTCGCGCGCCTCCGTTGCGATCACGCGGAGGAACCGAAACCGCAAAAGCGCGTTGCCGCTGAGAGCGGGAATACGTCGTGAGCGGCGGTTATAAACAGGCTAAGAGCAGCGCCAATCAAGATAGAAATCAACTTCCGCCGCCCCTGCGATAGCGTGCCCACAAAGAGAAAAATCACGTTTCGCGCGCCTCCGTTGCGATCACGCGGAGGAACCGAAACCGCAAAAGCGCGTTGCCGCTGAGAGCGGGAATACGTCGTGAGCGGCGGTTATAAACAGGCTAAGAGCAGCGCCAATCAAGATAGAAATCAACTTCCGCCGCCCCTGCGATAGCGTGCCCACAAAGAGAAAAATCACGTTTCGCGCGCCTCCGTTGCGATCACGCGGAGGAACCGAAACCGCAAAAGCGCGTTGCCGCTGAGAGCGGGAATACGTCGTGAGCGGCGGTTATAAACAGGCTAAGAGCAGCGCCAATCAAGATAGAAATCAACTTCCACCGCCCCTGCGATAGCGTGCCCACAAAGAGAAAAATCACGTTTCGCGCGCCTCCGTTGCGATCACGCGGAGGAACCGAAACCGCAAAAGCGCGTTGCCGCTGAGAGCGGGAATACGTCGTGAGCGGCGGTTATAAACAGGCTAAGAGCAGCGCCAATCAAGATAGAAATCAACTTCCACCGCCCTTGCGATAGCGTGCCGACAAAGAGAAAAATCACATTTCGCGCGCCTCCGTTGCGATCACGCGGTGGAACCGAAACCGCAAAAGGGGTGTTGCCGCAGTCGGCGCGAGGCGCTGAAGCTATAAATCAGTTCTGCTATCTCCCCAAGAAGACAGCGCAAATTTCAAACGCTTCTTGTAAGCCCTAAGAAGTGGCAGAACGTCCCAGTGAGCACGAATCGTCATTATGGCGCGAAATTTCAAACGGAGGGTCGAAACCGAACCCGTACGGCTAGACCTTGTGGGACAGAAAACCGCGGCCGTACATGTACGGCGAAAACCTTCAAAGGGTTCGGTCATTTTTTTTTTCTCGTTGGGCTTTTATACATATGTTAGTGCTCCGTACAAGAGATGTTTCTGCAGCCATCGTGTTAAAGAAGGGCACTTGTCAATGTAAGACAACTGTTTTCATTGGCAGTGCTCAGATGGACCGCTCTTTCTTTTTCCTTTCTTTCTTTCTTTCCTTCTTTCTTTCTTTCTTTCTTTCTTTCTTTCTTTCTTCCTTTCTTTCTTTCTTTCTTTCTTTCTTTCTTTCTCACCCCTGTGTTGGGGAACAAGAATAAGCGAATGCTGAGGTAAGTCACAGTGCCCGCCCCACGCCTCTAAAAAGGGGGGAGGGGAGCGTTCTGCTCTTAAAGCGAGCGAACCGAAGGAGGTTCGGCTTCGCGTATTGCACTTCCGGTTCCGCCCGCGCCACGAATATGACGCAGTTTGCTAAAACTCCGTAATCTTTCGCTTCTCCGTCGATCACACGCACACAACTACGCGCGAAAGTGCGCGCGCACACTTGGCTTCGCATATTTCTGCCGTAGCTGTCTAAATCGAGCCGCGCCCGAACGGAGACCGGACCGAACCGAGCAAAATCTGCGAAATACACGGTGGGCGCGCACGTACGCCAGCCCCTCGCCCGCGCACGCGCATTGCAGAGCGCCGCGACGTATAGTGCCTCCCACTTGTAGCCGAGTGAGCGAAAGCGCACGCACACACGCACACACGCGCGCGCACAAACACATACACACATGCACAAACACACACAAACACACGCGCACAAATGCACACAAACACGTACACACGCGCACAAACGCACAAATGCACACACACGCACAAATACACACACACATGCACAAATGCACACAAACGCATACACACATGCACGAACACACACAAACACACGCGCACAAATGCACATAAACACGTACACACGCGCACAAACGCACAAATACACACACACACAAATACACACACACATGCACAAATGCACACAAACACATACACACATGCACAAACACGCACAAACACATACACACATGCACAAACACACGCGCACAAATGCACACAAACACGCACAAATACACGCGCACACACACGCACACTGTAATTGATGCGAGGCATGGGCGCGTCTTAATCGCCATGGCCAGAGTTGCGTGCAGGTGTGCGTTGTGCGTAGAGCACACGAGCTGCTATCAGGAGCGAACAAAGTATGGCCGTACTCTTTGGCAACATCGTATCGCTGGCGACGGACAATGTATAAGGACAGGGGGGAGGTGGGCGCAAGGGGAGGGGGCGGTTGACAAATGTATCGGGTATCGGTAATCAATCAATTCCATTGCACCGGTGTCTCCTGCGCTTTAGCCGTTCACTATCGCTCGACGAAATATCCATTAGGAAAACACGTTCTCTCTCTCTCTCTCTTCTACGTCAATGGCGGCAGCGCCATCACCTTCGTAACTCGGAGGAGGCTTGTTGCAGTACCGCAATGTATGCCTGTGTGCTCGCTTACTCACCTTTTGCGGCGGAAAGGAATTCAACGCATTTGCGCCGTTTAACGATTGTTCGATGGTGCATCAGTAGTCGTTCGAGACATCGTTTTTATTAATTCACTTTCGTCTACCGCTATTCGCTTAGCAAGGTCGTTTGATGTTTCCCGTATATTGTTATTGTTCACATAGTGTCCTCTCGTTTTTTTCTTTCTCCATCGATGTTCAATGGACGGCCAAATCGATAATCGTTTTCTCATGAGCTCGCGCCGAGCGCAGATAACGCTACCGCGAAAATGGACGCGAGGAAGCTTTCGGCGGGACCGAAGCTTGAACAACGTCTTTAAGGGAGCCATGGAGCACGTAATCGATGATTCTATTTTACTGACACTACCTATAGCAAGCATCGTTCTTTCATGTGGTTCATTCCTTTCTATTCTGTAAAAATGTGTGCGCTGCAAGGTTACTTGAGTCTCCGGCGTCATTTGGTTTATCTTGTCCAGTCTGAAGGACAGTGGAGCAATAATCGCTTCAGAATGTCACCAACCGTTGCGATAGCATGCTGGCAAAAAAAAAAATTGTTCAGTCACATAGTCAGAAACCCTGTCCCCTCCCCCTCGCTTCGAAGAAAAGGAATAAATTAAAGTCGACGCTAATGCACTTGTTAGCCACACCGTGAGTAAACGTTTGTCGTGATAGTTAATGGTTTTCTCTCTCGTTTCACCGGCAGCAGTTTGTAATTACTCTGACAAGAGGTTATCCCCAGAAAGACGCTTAGCTACCTTCTGCCCTCCCCCTCGCTTGGAAAGAAAGAAAGTAAGTACTGCAGTCAATAGTGTAGCAGGCGAAGGCGACGTTGTTCGAATCGCTATTTACGAAGTGCTCTTCTTTTTTTTTTCACAACCTCACGCACATTACTAGTCACGGTCGCTGCTCCAACTGTCTTGCCGAATAGCCGCGCGAGAGCTCGTGAAGGGCGCGCCGGTTTCCGTTAGGCGACAGTGACACGCGACAGTGGAGCGACCGAATAAGAGTCAACCTTACTACTGTGTTTGAAAGTTGTACTGAAGAGCACGTGGGACGCAGCCACTGGAGGTCCGGCACTATAATCGACCTTCCCATAAGAGAGAGAGAACACCTTTAGTAAAAATGCCTGCAGAGTCGGTTAGGCTTCCTCCACGCAGGGAGGACAAGCTTTTACCGCGACGCGGCCACTACGTCAGTCTACTTCCCATAAAAAAAAAATGAAGTCGCCGAACGCGTCCACCAGTTATGAGCTGTCATGCGTGTTGTTGCTGTTGTCGTTGTTGTTGTGGTTGATGATTAGGTCGTTATCGGTGTTATTGTTGATGTTGTTGTTGTTGCTTTACAACTGTAACTTAGCGCCGCACCTATCTCTGCGTAGGCCTCCCCCTCGCCACTCTTCCGTGGACAAACATTAAGCATCGCCTTCTTGCACCCGCGACGTTTCACTGCGTCGACGTCTCCCAGTGTGCGTTCGGCTAAACCACTGTTTGCGTTTCACCACAGCGTGTCGACGGTCACAGTGTATAGACGTGAACATTTAGTGACAACAACATTGCGATCTGCACGGCGCACAAACAGAAGCTATGCAACACGTTGCGTGGGATCACTCTAACGACAATTGCACGAGCCGCATTCAGTTGCACAGCGTTAAGGTTAAGCGTTTCACAATAACTTCCATTCGCATATATACTCCCACGTGAGAGCTCTATCGGCACAACTTTTTCGGTTTCTTTTTCGGCGATAAGCCTATAACAAAGAAGAAATAGAAAGCAGCATGGCCTTAGTGCGTACACACTGACGTGATGCGCCCCTCGTGTGTGTTTACTACGATATCCCTCTCTGTTTTGCTGCTATAGACACGGTACTCGTACCCGCGGTTCACACTCCTGCCACAGCTTCGTGCCCTTCTCTTGAATCGGCCTCGCCGAGTGCCTCGACGCGGCGTGGCCGCCGAAAAGGGCGTGCCCCCCCGAGCGTGCTCGGCGCACGCCAGGAGGCGATCGATACGCTTTTCACCGATATCTCGATTATCGTTCCCCGTGTACTGGCGAAAAGAGCAGCAGTCCCGCCTGCTCCCTGCGCCCCCCCCCCCCCCCCCGTTTATCCAGTCCTCGCTTCTTCCTCTCCGTCCTGTGCCACCGCCTCAACCTTCAACCCCTCCCCTCTAACCCCTCACCTCTTCTTCTTTCTTTCTCTAGCTCTCTTTGAAACCTTCAACCCGACCCCCACCCTCTATATTTTCTTTCTCTAGCTCTCCTTGAAGCAACGTTTTGTTAGCGAGATGCCCATTATTGGCAATCATCGGGGCATCCTATAGTGTTTCCGCGCCTGGGTGGAGCTGCTCGAGGCAACGTAAACAAACCCAAGTCCTCCCCGCCCACTTCGTTCCCGGCCTTGTGCGATAGCCCGCGCCTTGCAGTTGCCAAATTTCTTACTAAAGCTGCCCCGTTGTGCGTCCACGCTTGCGGGCAACTTGAAACTGGCCAGACGGCCGCCCCCGGTTTCCGGGCTTTGCTCATTATCGGCATTCGAAACACTGGAAAGCTGTCGGGGACACTTCCAATGTACAGAGTGTATATGCCTCGGCTGGGAAAAATCGTAAGATACTGTTTCAGTTTTTTTTTTCTTTTCGCTGTTTCGTCAGAGTTCAAAGCACCACTCCGCCTTTTGCGCGGAGCAGCACTTCGCCGATTAGCGGTCGACAGTGGTTGAACGTGAATATGTCTTTGGAGACAACGTTTCACGACAAGGGCGGTTTGCGACAGGGACCTGTCTTCCGTGTTTCGCCTGCCCCCCCCCCCCCCCCCCAAAAAAAAGAAAAAGAAAGTCAATTCGTGGGAGCCTATAAATAAGACGAATGGGAGCTTATAACTCTGAAGTTGATAATGGAAGTTCTTAGGAGTACCTAACTGTTGTACTAGACAGTATAAGCGTTGAGAGGAATTGGCACTAACAAATTCCTCAGCAATTCCACTCTGTGCAGAAGGACTAGCAGCGAAGCTGTGGTGACGTTTTACCTCGGTCGCCGCATCTGTGTATATATAGGTATTATTATTATTATTATTATTATTATTATTATTATTATTATTATTATTATTATTATTATTATTATTATTATTATTATTAAAAGACACAGACAACGAATACAACCATTGACTGTGCAGTGATTTATTCTAGTTCTTTTATGAAGTAGTGACGTGTGCAAGTACCGACACATGGCAAACGGGAATTCCACAATATTTACAACTTCACTGTGAACTACGTAATTACCAAAAGCAGTTGAAACTCGGTGTAACGTTAGAGTCATCTTAGCAGACAATTTCAGCACAATATTATTCAAGATACATACATCAGATTGAGAGCTACAGGGCGTTCGCGAGAAACTGGAGGCGAAATTTTTTCGTATCGACGCAGCGCGTAGACGGAAGGACATCGACCACCGCCGGAGGCTAGCTATATGCAGCTTAGCTAAAAAAGAAAGGATCAACCGAGTGTTGACGCTAAAAAATACAAGGTGCACATGATGGTTCAATTGAATCGATATTTCCATGTTGGCTGAATGTCTCTATTTTATACGTCCCTTCTTTATATTTATTTTTCACTGATTTCGTATCTTATTCTTGTCGTATTTGCCGCGCCATTGCGTTGGCCACGTCTTCATTAGCATCGCCATTTTGATGGACCCCTTCGTGTTGTGACCAAGATGCCTGTTTGTCCGATCCCCGAGCTTATGCGATCTATAGTGCAGTGTGCTTAACTTCCGACTATATTCCTACACAGTAACGCGTAACAACGCGTTACTGTGTGCATTTTTCTTGTTTTTTTTCTCTCTTCCTTCTCCTTTTATTCCCTTTACTCCTTCCCCAGCACAGGGTAGCCAGCCAGTATTTACACTCGCTAAGCTCCCTGTCTTTTCTTCCCTTTTGTCTCTCTCTTTCTCGCTGTCTCCGACTATATTGACGCTAATTGTGCCCTACCGTTCGTTCTACCTACTTTTTAACGAAACATGGCTTTTTGGCTCATTGAGACCTACGTTTCGCTGCATTTTGTGACTCGCTACGACGCTCTGAAGGCGCGAAAGGGCCGTTTCGTTTCTGGAAGTGGTTACGAGATGCCGACATCCCAGATACGCCAAACCCGTGTGAAGTCATCAATTCAAGAACACACTCGCACAGGAAGAGCTGGGACAAGTCAAGCGCATTCGTATGTCCTCCCTCTTCTTGCTTGTCCGCCTTTTTAATGTTGATTCCACTCAGCAGACTTAAGAAACGGTAATGCTCCCGCAGGCTCGTATGTAACAATGACCCCTTCGGGCTCCGTATAATTTGTAACAGGAACAGCGCATTCCCTGTTGTCTCCGTTTGCTTATCCTCGTCTTGTCGTGTTGGCTAAGTTATCTTTGGAATTCATTGTCGAATTCGTTATTCAAATCCACTGACGTCAGTTAATAATCTGCCCTTACTTTATTTAAATTTGAGTTGGCCATTTCTTATAGAACGTGCGCAAGCCTTCATTCACTGTTCTTATGCATAATTTTACGTCAGGAGCGGTTATCGGCTAGTTTTGACACCTGCACTATCGATATGGCTCGACATAGTTTCTTGTTGACTCTGTTATCAGAATGTGATCTAATTACGTCGTGGTTCGACATGGTGACCCACAACCTGGCCGCTTCAGAAACAATGGGTAGCCATTTCTGGCCCTTATTTCACTGGAACTTTATAGTTGTGTAGAACTTCCCTACCCTTCATTTCACATTGGTATCGAAGTTTTGGCGTTATCTCGGCGATCTCTTTGGAAACTATTTTGGATATCAGGGAATGAAGGCATTTGGCAACTTACAGTCGGCTCACCACGACACTGGCTTCAATTACTGCTGCTTCAGGGGGCATGTTGCAGGGGGCATATGACAGCACTACGTTCTTCTTCGTTCGTGGTAGCTCGCGACATGAAATGATTAAAAGATGTTCACGTACCGCGGTCGCCGAATGGAAAAGCCGCTGTGCCTTTTCACCGAGCGGTGTGCCTAATGAGTGGTATAGTTAACCTCGTCATCTTTCACGTGTTAGTGTTGAGCGGTGCTTAACCAGTTCGCGCTAACACCCAAAGAATAACCAGGCCACCATTGACTAAAATAGGACCACCGATACACATTACCCCCTGGTTGGTTCAGTGTGTATGACGTAGCGCCGCCTGCTGTTTCCGGGCGTTAAATGAGTGCAAGCGAAAGGAAAACTATACTCGCAATGGATTTCCCACTGTGCGTGCACCAGCAAACATGTATTCGCCTTCGAAAAAAAGCGCGATTCAGGTAAGGTCCGCGTACCGGTTCGGGGGTGCCGCTTTGATTTCACAATACATTGGCGCAAAAAGAAAGGAAGGGAAGGAAGGAGCGTGCCAAGTTTTCGACCTTTGTAGTTCGGCGCTCTCGAGGGTCCTGGCACTGCCTATTTCCTTCCTCGGCGCTTTCCGGCAGCTTGTCGTTCACACCGAAGCCAACGACAGCATAGGTCTCTCCGCAGTAGACTGAAGGTATATATATATATACATATAGCATAACACCGTTAACGCCGTAAATTGAATAACTTAGACTTCTTCGCTTGGCTTCCGACACACGTCCGACCAATAGCTAGGGAGCGCCCTTTCTATACTCTTCGCTCCTTCTTATAAACCCCCTTGTGGCTTGTGCGACGTAGACTGCCAAACAATCGAGAAAACGCAGTTGCATTTCGTACGGCGGTCACGGCTACCCGGTTGCCGTGGAAACCAGAAAAGGACAGAAGAAGAAGAAAAGAATACAAGCGCGCCTGTGGGAGCCACGATAACAGCGTCACGGGAAAGAGAAGAGCAATGGTTTCCTGCAGTAGCAAGTAAAAATAAAGTAAATGCGGGTGAAGAAAATGTGCAAAAGGCACCAACACAGCCGCGGGGGAGAAAAGGGGTACGAATGGTTTCGGCACTTTCCTCAGCGCTTGCAACTCAGTCTCCCGTCGACGGAGACGTTGTGCGGTTCATTCGTCATGCACTGAGCGTATACACCTCGAGCACTCCTTCTGGCCGAAGAACATCTGCGTTCCGCGGGGACGTCGGGCTTGGGAGATACTGCTCGTGGCCTCCCGGATACTCCTTCGCTGGCACCGCTGTGCTTACGTTAGGCACACGGCATATAACATGCAGAAGGCATGTTGCGCAGTTCTGTTTGCGATGCAACTAATTGTCGTGCAGTGGACGAGACGTTAGTGCACGCGAGGGGCGAAAGTAGGAGGGGACGTTAAAAATGGATGACATTCATCGGCATGCGGCATGCTGCGGGGTTCCTCTGTGACCTCCCGACCACAACAGCGACTCCCGGGCGAAGATGTTCTCGAGACTTCTGTGGACTCCTGTGTAGCAAGGCTGGCGAAGAAGCATGTACGCGTGCGTCCGTATTCGCTCCCTAATGTGTGTGTGTGTGTATGCACATATATATACATATATATATATATATATATATATATATATATATATATATATATAACTGGTAAAGGAACGGTGGGTAGAAAGCAGCGCACCCAGAGGCATTTACCATCATTAACTTAGGTAACGAGGTTTAGTATTGCCACCTAAATTTCTGCCGATGGCCACTGTAGTGTAGGGATAGGCGCTGAACTTTGCAGTCATTCTTTACACGCTCTGTAGCTTTTATTTTCCGCAAACAATAACCGTCATCTATCGTGTGCTTTTTTCTTTCTTTAACACTCTGTATTACCTAAATTCCTGTAAGAAAGGCTACGTCACGATGATGAACGCACGGCGTTCAGAACACGAAAATAATGGGAGCGCAGCGTTGAAGGAAGAAGATGACTATATGAAGACGAAAGGCGATAATTGTATGCTGACAAGATAAGTCCCAAACGATGAAACTTATATTATAGTGCGTTTCTGCTGTCAATTGTATTTATGACACATTCGGATGATCTTTTGAGAGCGCTCTGGAAGTGCTATATACAAAGGTTACGAAAAAGACATATTTAAAGCTGTACTGTCCATGAACGCATAACCGTGCATAATTTGTTCCTAATTTTCCTCAGTGGATCCCGCTTGTGTTAGCTGTATCTCTTAGTTACTATTTTACGTTACCTTTCTAGCGCTGCCAGAGCACTCTAAACCGACCACAACAGTATACTATTAGTAATGAGCTATTCCTATCGCACTTGTGCCGAGGAACTTCTTGATTCGGGCGTCACTGCAATTCCTTTTACAAAACAGCGACTCTGCAAAGTATGCTAGCATCATTTCCGGTTCACTAGTATATCTGCTTGATTACATCACTTCGAATATCTGCCAGTATAGCCTGCGGGGAATGCGCACATCCATTAACGTCGGTAGAAGAGTACTGACATATCTCCTTAATCTCGGGAAGAATGGGATAATCAATGGAAAATGTCTCGCTCGAAGTGGCCAATATGTCGGCATCAGGAGAACGCACATGGTCATGTAGCCTAAACGTAACGCCTAACGTAACGCCTAACGTAACGCCTAACGTAAGTCCTAACGTAAGTCCTAACGTAAGGCCTAACGTAGTGCCTAAACCGTGTCCCGACGCGTACTCGCCTCTAATGTTTTCCCCCTGCACACAAAGCAACGCTATTGTGTCTCGGGATGCGTGAGCTGCTTGGAGTTTCGCCTTTGTTACAGAAGTTGCGTGCGTTGAACTTCGTGGTTACCTTTCGCTGTGGCCGACTCCTAGTTGCACTAGACATACGGCCAATGTACACCCAACTTGGTCGTAGCTGCACCAAAAAGGAAGAAGAAAAAAATTCGGTTTTGCGAGACGAAAAATTGGCTTTGATTCTAGTGTTGCTTGGGTCTTTAAGCCTCTTTTCCTGACCCATTGCGTCTACTTGAAGAAGAACGTAAAGAAAAGGATACACTGGCTGATGTTCTAGTTTTGGTTCACTTTATATACATATATATATATATATATATATATATATATATATATATATATATATATATATATATATACACGCATTTCTGTTACTAGATTCTTATTGAGGCTCGTGTTCTATCATTCGTCACTCTTATCTATTGCTGTATCTACGCCTACTTCTTTACATCACCCTAAACGTTCAGAATGTACGTTTTTTTGTAGTTTATATTTCTTAGGCTTGATTTCCTCATATACACCTTGTTTGTTGTGCTATTTTATTTTCTTACTTGGTTACAAAATAATAATACGTGTGTGCTTACCTATGGCGAATTTATCTTTTCTAGAATTCTTCGTTGCCTTCCTCTCCTTCAGAATTTCTTTTTTTTACTTTGTCGTGACCGCAGTGCCTTGGCCTTTGATCTATTTGACCCAAGCGGTATGTATTTAAGAGCACTATCAGTTAATTTGTATGGTAGTCTTTGAACGGTGTGTTTTGTAGATTTTTACTTTTGCCTTTGACGTGCATACTTCATTTTAGGGTTTCCGCCAATCTGGCGTATTGTCTTCAGATGCGGATGCAGGCCCCATACAGTCTACAACAACGACTCCACGCTGTGAGCCCATATCTTGCACTTATACAAGCGTTCGGGTACTCACGTATTCCACTTAGATACCGCGTATTTATCTATTCAGGTACTCACGTATCCCACGTAGATACCGCATATTTATCTATTTTGCTTTATACACTTATCCTGCCTATTCCTACCGGCCTCCACGCAGAGTACCCGTGCCACGAACTAAAACGCGCTGAGCCAACCTCACAGCGTTCATTAGAGCCATTGAAGACACGCCTGAAAAAGCCGATCGCGCAGTCATATTTACGGACTCCAGGCGTCCCTGCAATGTTCTGCCAGGAGGGCGAATCCCCAACAAATTATGCACGAGTGCTACCAACCAGCTCCAGATACCGAGAGACATCGTCTGGAATTACCTTAGTGCGAGGAAGCCTCACTAAACGAAAGACCTAAATAGCTCGCCCGCGCTGCACTGCACTGGGTGCCTAATTAAAGGGAAGCTGAAGCGGTTTTCAATTTCCATGAATTGCTGGGACTGGGAAGAACAGACATAATAATTTACGGTTCCGAAATTTTTTTCTTCGTTTTGTTAATATAAGGGGCGGAAATCGCTTTCTAAATCACCCCCGCGGACACGCCCCCATCGCTTCCCGGAGCGCCGGGTGAGGAGGTTACCAGAGGAGAGAACCGGCGAGAGTGACGTCACTGGCGGGGACCGAGCTGCCGGACCGGCGTGCTGGCATGCGCTGGCATGTAAAGCCCCTCAATCTCCCAAAGTAGCGCCATTCACTTCTCTCCTCCTCCGCTCGGCGCGGCCTCGACGGTGGCGCCGCCGGCAGTGGGCCTGCCGTAGCAGACGACGGCTAACACGCTACGGGAGGAAATCCGCGGAAAAGTTCGTTCGAGTCCTGCGGAGCAGTTTTTTCAATCTAGATCTTGCTTTGTCAGTCGGTAACTGGCCTTAAGAATGTCGTGTCGGATTTGCGGAAGAAATAGAGAAAAGCACCATTATTCAAGGCTTATTTAAGGCGTAAAGCGCGCGCACGTTGAAAGTTCGTGTTGCTGAAACACGACACAAGCACGCGGTGTGCTCAGACACGCGAGTAATTACCAGAGTTTCAGGTTTTGACAGCGCGAAAGTATGTGCACGTGGTTTCGTAGGTTAATTTACGTACCTGCAGGATGCTTTTGTTCGGCCGGCGCGTGAGAGATTCCGACTGTCTGCGGTCAGCAATGCCTGGCAGCAGGGCCGTTTCTGTTCCGCGCCTTTTACAGATGTACGTAGCTCATGCACAGGTTGTGGTGTCCATGAGCAACGTTTTCACACATAGGCGGTATAGATAATTTTAACAACTTACCAGCATATGAAATCGTTATTTATTTATTACAGTGCAAATGGTTAGAATTTGATAGAAAAGAAAGAAGGAACTTGATGGGACAACTGGAAAGAGGTTCATAAAATAATTATCCCCCTCCCTCATTGGCACCAGCAACACTTTTGCTGAAGTGCTAATTTTATCTCTGTATACTACGTGCGTCTGTATTCTTTTGCGTTGTAAGTTTTCACAAGGAAGCAGTGTTGCGTTAACTGGAACAGTCAAGGCACACAAGACAGAAGAAAAGTTGATTCTTGGGTTTTACATCCCAACACCACGGTCTCATAAGGCACGCCATAATGGGGGCTCTGGATTAATTTTTTTTTGCAGCTGGGGTTCTTTAACGCACCCCCAATGCACTGGACACGGGCCCGTTTTGACACGGGCGTCAAAAGAAGAGGTTGGAGGAGCCGTGTCACTTCACAAAGCCGCGCGTTCTTTGCCACTTGCTCGAAGTCAGCCCGCCCGATCTTGTGAATCCACACTTTTCTTCGTTTTGCGTTGCGCCCGGCGGATGGTAAAACAAAAAGCTTTTTGCCGTCACTGGGTCTGTTGTGGCAACCGTAGGCGCAGCAGCACGGCATCGCAATTAAGCACTCGGCCCTAACACATTGTATAAAACTACCGCGCTCCTTCAAACCGCCTGCCGTACTTCGTCGCGGAGGCCCAAGAATGGGGGTCGCAGGCCCAAGATTGGGGGTCGCAGCGCGCTGGAAAGAAAACATATACAAAAGCGCGGCGCCTGCTCTGCGCCGGAAAGAAAAAAATATACAAAAGCGCGGGGCCCGCTTTCACGTGACACAGCTTGGCCAATGGGGGAGCGGAGGAGGCTGGGGCGACAGGAGGAGTGGAGGAGGAAGCGCCTGGGTGAGCGGGGTGGCGGAAAGATCTAAGAATGGCGCTACTTTTGGAAAATTGAGGGGCTTTACTGGCATGCCTCCTTCCGTCCTGCGCTTTACTGAACGACGCTACGAGAGATTTGCCGCCGCCGCCGCCGCTCACGTTTGTTTTGCGATTTTCGTAGACTGTTCTTTCCTTCTGTGCTGCGTGAGTGCCTACAGCCAAGGGCGCCCAACATGCCCTCGTTCTGTGCAGCAATCGGCTGCGCGAACACACGCGGGCGAGACGATGTGGTGTTTCACAGGTTCCCGAAGCACAAGAAGCTTGCAGCGCAGTGCTGTGCTGTACTCGGACTATTTCCGCGATAGCCGGATAGCCTTACGTAAAATGCGGAAACGCGTTGTTGCTAGCGTTGCTATACTCCGTTTCATACATCAGGTGCAACGCTGTGGAGGCTTGAGACTTCTTGCAGTGGCTGCGTTCGCACTTAGAAAAAGTTCGGTGTTTCTTGACCCGATTTTGAGAAAACTTTTCATATATAAGCTCAGTTCTGAATGAAAAAAAAAAGAATTTACCCATAGAAACAATCCGTGTACTTATGCGGCTGCTAACACGCTCTTTTAAATCAATTTTCTTTTCGGCATTCTTTAATTGCAGCCCGTCGCGGCAGCTTCACGTGCATGCTCGCGCGAGCAAATGCCGCTGGCACGCTGCGAACCATAGACGGAAACGCGCGCAGTAATAAATTTTGGTAACCGGACTTCGTGCGTAGCTTCCACAGCGTTGCACCCGAGGTATAAATTTGAGTATAGGCTTGCCTAGTGACATTCGACGTACGGTTGCAGTTATCATGTTTACCACACGGCGGTACTAAAACTGCCTAATGTCTTTATGTCAACACTAGCATGGATCGCGCATACCGATTCTTGATCGAGCCACAATCGCAAAGTCGTCGAACCATATTCTGAATAGTGCACATATAATCCCCCTGACCATCTCGATCTGGATGTGTATGATAAGCAACTTCCATGACTGTACCTCGCAGCACTGCATGTGCGCGCTTTGAAACGCGGCACTTATGTTCGCGATCGTGTATCAACGCTCAGAAAACCACGGGACTTCAGACAAGCAGCGGCAAGGTGCTTGACATCGCGGAATTGTACCCGTGTTTACAATATAATGAGAAGTTAGTGCTTCGGCATTCTTCCAGCAGCAAGTTCCCAGTGACACTTTAGCGCATTTTTTCTCCCGTCATTGGAACGTGCAGCTACATGAAAAAAAAAAGCATACGTAACAGCTAAGATTTCCAGCGCGCGAGAAGGTGTACACATCGCTCTCGCTTTTGGCACACTCAACATCGTCGTTGCCGCCGTTGCCGCCATCGTTTTCCGTATCAACTGTCGGTTCGAACATGTACGGCGAAAATACAAGCTGTCCGAGACAGCGAGAACGTTCCATAATGCTTACAACTCAGCTATGCAGCCAGAACAGAACAGCGTGCTACGCTCTCAAACGGCGGCGCCGACCGGCGACTGCCGCCGCTGACGTCACAGCGGCTCCGACCAATCACGGGTAACAGCGGCGTTCGCGCGATACCCTGAGGCGCTGGTGCGCGTTTTCATGAAAAAACAGCCGCTTGCGCTTGTTTCCGCCCTTTTTGAACAAGATATTCGTGTTCAGGGGACTCAAAACTGTAGAATGCCGCAGAGAACTCATTTTTTTCGAAAAGTGTTTCAGCTTCCCTTTAACGTCCCTGGCCTAAACAGGGTAATTGTACAACCGATCCCATTCCTTTTGTTTACTTACAAAGGGAACAGAAGGGTCTGTAACCAAATCAGTTCCAAATTAACCCGAAGGCAGCGAGTCCATTTGATTAGTGCCAAATTAACCCGAAGACGCAGGGTTAGATATTTGGACTAGCGCAAACAAGCATGTTACCAACGCCGGCTCGACTCCATCTTATACGAGGCCCTGTCGCTAACACCTCAGCACAATTAATAAAGGAAAAATCAGACAACCACCCGTTTCGTAGCAATTGCTACAAAGGAAACCCATACGGGTTCCTCGAAAGATTAGCCTCAGAGTTGAAAAAAATTCGTCCTGGTCCGGGACTCGAACCCGGGACCACCGCCTTTCCGGGGCAGCCACTTTCCGGGTGGATGTCAGATTTTTCCTTTATTAATTACTTCTCTTCACCTTGCGGGTTTCCACAGAACTACTACGTCAAACACTTGCCTTTGCTTCGTGTGTTGTCGACTAATTCGACTTCGCCCTGCCATCTGCTAGCCGCCTGGTTAGCTCAGATGGTAGAGCGGATGCCCCGGAAAGGCAGTGGTCCCGTGTTCGAGTCCCGAACCTGGACGAATTTTTCTTCAACTCTGAGGCTTTTCTTTCGAGGAACCCGTATGGGTTTCCTTTGTAACAATTGCTACGAAACGGGGGGATGTCTGATTTTTCCTTTATTAATTACTTCTCTCCACCTTGCGGGTTTCCGCAGAACTACTACGTCAAACCTCAGCACAATGTTCAGCCTGCTGCCGCCAAATACCCGGTCGCGGCAACCCGTCGTGGTTGCTCAGTGGCTATGGTGTTGGGCTGCTGAGCACGCGGTCGCGGGATCGAATCCCGGTCACGGCGGCCGCATTTCGATGGGGGCGAAGTGCGAAAACACCCGTGTACTTAGATTTAGGTGCACGTTAAAGAACCCCAGGTGGTCGAAATTTCCGGAGTCCCCCACTACGGCGTGCCTCATAATCAGAAAGTGGTTTTGGCACGTAAAACCCCATAACTATTATTATTATTATTACCCTGTCACGGCGCGCACACTGAGGGACTGTGGCCCCGTCGCCCGCGCTCCTCCCAGGGAAAATTCCACCTCAGCCCACCCCCCAAAACCCCCTAGTCACTGACTTATGCAACTGCAACGGAAACTCCAAGTTTTCTCGCGGACTTCGTCGGGTCGAGTTCGAAGAGGCTTTGTCATCGAGGCTCGGAACGTCGGACCTGAAAAATTCGACCGAAGGTTATGCGGATCCAACGCACATCTTTCGAAAGACACGCGTACGTGAATCGAAGCTTTCGTTAAGCGAGTGATTAAATTTCGTGAAACTCTGCATCTGCTGAAACGCGTGTTTCTTTTACAGCTCGACAAATACACGCCTATCTTGCCCGGCAGGTCAGCAGGACGCGGTCCTCAGCCCTCGACGTGCGAGCCACGTTATCCACGCAACAAGCAGATTACGCTTCCTCAGAGATCGGCGCGCCCACTGTTCATCGCGCCATCTTTCGGGATCCGCCCGGTTTACAATCCGAAAGATTGACTAGCTTTATACGGCGAGAAGACAACCTAACAGACGCGCGAAAGCCCAGCAATGAAGGCACGAAAAAGCATTGCTTCATTAAAGTAATTATGCACCAATATGCCTACATTTGTTGCGGTGAGGATACTTAGGTCCAGTTTGTACGTTTCGCTGCGTAATTTCGCAAGGAGAACGAAGCCCAGCACTCGGCACATCTGCAGGTGGTAGTACAGACGGGGCTATACGCGTAAGTCGATGTGTCACGTGTGTGCAGTCCGGCGTGTAAACTAGTCGCCGAGACACCAGCGCAGCGCCCAAGCAGTAGCTATGGTCAGCAAAGTCCGGTGTATGGTTCGCAAGGATAGCTTAGCTTCTAAGTAAAGCTTTCCCTACCCGCCGTCCTCGGCAACGTCAATTTCGACACACCTCGGCATCTCGTTTATCGACGTCCTCTGCAGATGACCACCTTCGGAGATAACGCACTTTCTAACGTGGCCTCCGAGTTCGCGCCACCCGATTTCGGAGGCCATGCTTCTAAGCCGAACTTCTTTCCCGGTTGCGCGCGCCTGTCCACGGTGCGCAGAGCACGCGGCTGCTTCCACCGTTAACTAATTATCTAATGCGATCCCGGCGTGGTTGCTGTGCCATATAACGTCAGTGCGCTATTGTGACTCTCGCAGCGAAAGGCGTCCGCGATTTCTCAACGCCTCGCGATAAACATTGCTAAACTCAAAACCACTCAAGAAACAAACAGTACAGGTGGCAGCGAAGAAAAGCAAACACCTGCACTAATGCCGAAAAAAAAAACGAGGAAAAAGTGCAGGAACACCCAGTGGCATTATTTAGCTGCCCTCCCGGTCACCCCTCGCTCGTGTTAATCAATTAGCAACGAGCTTTTTCATTTGCGTCTTAGCGCCTTCACTCAATTCTGCGCACGCACTTCGGTAGTTTTTTTCTTCGCATCCGTTTTTGTTTAGATGTTTAGCGCCCCTGTTGTGCAACATATTTTATTCACGGGCTGTTTCCTCCTTTTCAGTCATGTTTTATTCAGTCACCCTAGCGTTAGGGCGGGCGCTTGGTATTTTTTGCTTGGTAGTTAGTGTTACTGTGTTGTTTTTTTTTTTCGTTTGTTCTTCCCCCGTTAGTTCCGCTTGGTTTGCGAGTCGGCGCAACTTCATTACCGACCGGGAGGGTTGCAGCTTTCCGACCGCAGTGATTCGCCTTTCTGACTCGCTCCGACCGCTTTTAATGGTTTGCCGTAGAGAGATGACAAGAGCTAACAAACCGAGGTGTCGTGCGCATACGCAATTGAAACTGCTACCCTTTATGAGTTAATGGAACGATGACCAGGCCCGCTTGGTTCACTGGCCTGTCTTCCGAAGCGATGCTGATTGCTTGACATACGGTTGTGCTCTGGCTGGCTGCTTCTCGATCATGGATGCGAAGACGCGCTTCGCAGTTCTACTAGGACACACGAGAAAATAAGAAAAAAATAAGCAAGATCACGCATAGATGTTGCTCGCCGTTTTGTGTTTGTGAGGGTGTTTTTTCTTCGCGTGCGTCTTGTTAGAACTGTGCAACGCGTCTTCGCATCCGTTAGTTTCTCGCGAAGCCGCTGACAGTGCGATCGGCCCGCTTGTTCGAGCACGTGTTATCCGGGGTCCAGGATTCGCAAAGCTTTTCGTTCGTCAGAGATGTTCGTCGATGGCCGGCCATCGTCGGTATATACGTATTTAGGAGCCGAAGTAACGATTGTCTGGCACTTGTTATTACGGAAATGTTTTGCGTAAGAACTTCTTTGTGAATAGTTCTCTCAATGCTATTCTCTCTCTATCTCTGTAATCCATCTTTAATGAAATTTGGAGAGGTGTTTCTAGCAACACGCCTTGCACACTCCTCTGGGTAGAAACGACGAGAAACGGAAGGGGATGCGCTCAGCGGACGTCACAGACACGCGTGGTGCTCCAGAGCCCGCAGCACACAGAATTGAAGTGCAGAGGCCTCAGACAGTCGTGCTTAAGAGACACTCGAGTGCTTGAGAGAGGTTTGCGGATGCGAAAGGAGGAAGCGCACGTAAGGGACAGAAATGCGCGCGAGGGACAAAACAGAAAGGAAAACATCGAGGAAGAGGCACAAGATGGCTGTCGGCCGGGCGGACGCCGAAAGATAAACAATAAATCGGCGTTTGCTGCTTGCGAGTGTAGTGTCTACAGGAGGAGCGATTGCTTGTCTTCCACATCCCATTTCCTTTGTTGACGTAGGGTAGCAGACGCGGCTCTCGGCGAGGCCTAACGGCTGACAAAGAAACGTGGCGGCCCCAAGCGGCGCGGACACAAGAGAGACGCAGGCGCGGATGGAGGGGAGAACACGCCTGCGGGGAAGACGACACCTGTGTGAACGAGGTGACGTCAGTCGGATGACGTAGTAGCAATGGGCGAGGAGGATCGGACGAACAATACCGGAGGCTCAATTTTTTATTAAAGGCGTAACTTTTTTTTTTTTGCGAAACCTACCGGGACTTTGCTGACCGTGGCTGCAGTTGCTGCTGCTGTCCAGTGGAATAGGTTAAACACATGGACAGTACTTATATATAACGAATCGTCTTATATGTAGCCCTATCTGCACTATACTCATGTAGATGTGCATGCGGCCACCTCTGTTCTATACGGAATAGGTGGCGTCTAAAACATGGCGGCTGTGAAGTCTGCAGCCATCACACGCATACCCTTCGATATCTGCTTCCGTTATCCAGAGAAAGCTGTCGCTGTGGCATAGGTTAGGACACCAGCTATTAAACAGTGAAGCTACAAATATACTTTCTAACGCATAAATAGCTCTATTAAAGCGAATATTTGTATGCGCTCTTTTGCGGGGTTTTTGACACTTCCAGATGCTCGGTCTATTTCTTGCTAAAAAGGTGGGCTAGCCTCCTGCTAGCCCAACATCATACTATGACAATTTTTTTCCTACAAGTCACCCGTCGTCGTCGTCGTCGTTGTCGTTGTTGTTGTTGTTGTTGCCGTCGTCGTCGTCGTCGTCGTCGTCGTCGTCGTCGTCGTCGTTGTTGTTGTTGTTGTTTCAAACATTGCTCGTACCCACGAAGGGGAACGGCCACATTGGATTGTTTACAATGTGCACCCAGCTTGCTTGCTTGCTCCCTATACGATGGCGTGCACCCACTACGGGGTATTGGCCAACAAGCGACGATAAAACGGAGGAGGGGATGAAAAAAATCTGATCTGATGTATGCATCAGGGTAAAGTGAAAGTTGTACAAAAGGATTAAAGCAGACTAACTAGTTACCGATCAACCTTCTTTACCTTCTTTATCCTCAGCTACGTTATTCTTCGCTTCTTCGTCATCCGAGAAGAAACAACAAAAGATCCAGTGTGCACGCCACGCGACATTGCATCGGTGTAATTCCGTCGAACAAATCCGGCTAGCTTACAAGTGAACGCACGTGGTATGAAATCATGACACACTGATCTATCGGTATAATTACAGCTAACCGGCAACAACGTTTGTTTTTGTGCGTGTCTGATACGCACAAGGCTGATTTCGGTTCACACCTCTACAACTCTCATCGCCATCGCCATCCAAGCAACACCATGGTCTGCACCATGGTTCCCAGTGAACTGCGTACCACTACCGACGCGGTTTCGCCTCGGCGTCGAAGTCGAACGGGTCTCCCCGCGAAGAGCAGCATCGCGTCGTCTCGGCGGCCGATATACCTACCCCTAAACGCCAGCGTCGCTTCAGCTCTGCCCGGTAGGCTTGCGGATGTGTCAGCGCTTGCATCACTGGCCGATGTTATCGTGTGACAGTTTGTTGTGTCGCGGCTGCAGCGCGCTCGTAGTACTTTCGCAATGATGCGCCGCAACACTGGCTGCTGACGACGTGGAGTGAGCGCTCTTTCACGTCGACGGCGTTGTACGTAGCGGAAGAACAGAAAGTACATACACTCTTAGGCAAAGTTACACCCTTTGGAGTGCCCCTTCTGCCACACCACAATAATCGTCATCTGCCTTGATGCATTTCCTTTCTTTAACGCTACGAGCCCGGTACTTTTCAGTAACGAACGGCATGCGCGTTATCAGCATGATAGCATTCCCGACAGGAATGTAGCGGGCGCGGCGTTTTCAAGAAAGGAAACGCATCAAGGCAGATGACCATTATTGTTGTATGGTTTATGGTGTAAAGGGTGTAACTTTGCCTAAAAGTGTAGGCCGAGTTGATGCTGGTTGATGCCGGGGCTTGCGCGAGTGACACACTGTCAAGAAGGCAGGCATGGTAGACAGCATGCTTGTTTTTTTTTTTTATTCTTGGGACAATACAAATGGATTTCAATCTCGGAAGGTTTATTGGGGTTCCGTATGATACCCTTTTTAACCCTGCATCGCCCAAACTATCGTATGTCCTACGTTGTTTTCATATCTCAGAATTATCGCTTAAGCACTGTAAACATGACGCAGGGCCTTATTATGGTAGCCTTCCTAATACTCCGGGGCGAGTTTTCACTCGTGGATAGTTTGACGAATCAGTTACTAATTAGTAATTGCTACAACTACTGTGTTATAGCTCGAAAATCACTCAACTGTTTTCATTTTTCTTAGAAGCTATCTTCCGTGTATCCAGAGGTATAGGCCCATAAGTCGTTTTAACATTTATTGATGGGGAAACTGTGTTCGGGCATTACAGCGTCAACCCAACTCTGTACTTTACAAGCTCGAAAAGTCAAGTCACTAAGGTGGTTGACACCCGTCGCCGTAGCCACTGGCTACGGCATTGCGCTGCTAAGTTCTAGGTCCCGGATTCGATTCCAACCGCGATGACCGCATTTCGCTGGTCGCGGAATGAAAATAAAAAGCGCCCGTGTGTACCGTGCATTTGGTGCACGTTAAAGAACCCCCAGGTGACCGAAAATTAGTCCGGATTCCCCAACACGTCGTTCCTCATAATAAAATTGGGCTGTGGCACGGTAAAACCATAAAATTTATTTAATAGTTAAGTTGGCTGAAGAGCATTCTATCTTGCTGGTTTTGTAATATACAGGGTGTCCCAACCATGTCATGCGCCAAGATTTAAAAATATGCAAATGCCACGTAGCTGGATAAAACCAAAGTAATATCGTTTTGCCGTTGCCTGGAGGTACTCAGATTGTGTTTTGCATTACGTCTAATTACATAATTAGTCTTACTCAATTATTGCGAGATTACCGCGAGACTGGCAGCTCGCGGCACTTTGCGTGTGCATTCGCGGACTTCTTTCATGCTCGGAAAAACACATTTAGGTAACACGTATTGAGCAACATCAAGCTGTATCGCAAATTGTCCATGTTGCTCTACAATTTCCTCAGTGACACCTTTAATCTAATTATAGTATTTGAGAAGTCGTTTGATTAACACAACTTATGTAGTTAGGCGTGATGCAAAACAAAATGATCTGAGTATCTCAAAGTGACGGCAAACAACAATGGCTTGGTTCTGTTCAGCTGCGTGGCATTTGCATATCTTTAAATCTCGGTGCACGACAGCTGGGACATCCTGTATAGCACAGAAGTTTCGGGCGACCCGCCGTGGTTGCTCAGTGGCTATGGTGTTGGGCTGCTGAGCACGAAGTCGCGGGATCGAATCCCTGCCACGGCGGCCGCATTTCGATGAGGGCGAAATGCGAAAACACCCGTGTGCTTAGATTTAGGTGCACGTTAAAGAACCCCAGGTGGTCAAAATTTCCGGAGTCCCCCACTACGGTGTGCCTCATAATCAGAAAGTGGTTTTGGCACGTAAAACCCCATATATTATTATTATTAAGTTTCGGGCGCAGAAATGCATACGTGCAAGCATGTGGACTTGTCCGTGTCCTGCACTGTGCTTGAACGTCGGTCGAGCAAGCGAGAAATTTAGCACTGAGATTCGCAGACAGCCGTAATTACATTCAAGCGTTCCCAGAAGACGCCGTAAAAAGCAATGTTCAAAGGCACATTTCATTGGAACGACGCAGAGTGGTATACCAAGTGGAGACGACAGCCTCAGAAATATTAACGCGTCGCCGTCGCAGCTATGCTTATTTCGTTCGGTTTTGGTTAGTCTGTGATGGCCACGCAGGCGCCGCCTATTACATGTACGAGTAAAAACAAAACAAAACATCCTTGACGTGTCGCCTTCTACTCGAGTTACTGTCCCAAACGCTGCCTTGAATGTCGCGCTTGAAGGACGTTCGGAAATGACACTGTCGCCTGCAGTCTTCTGCGTCTTGCCTCTGCAGACATCTCCACCACTTTTATTAACGTCGACGGGTGAGCGCTTGCGCAAGACCTATACTGTTTCGGTTAACATAACCGAAAACGCGGGGCCCAATCCACCGAGGATACTTCTTTTTTTTTTCTTTTCGTAACAACATTTCGTCATGTACGCTCTTCCGACCGGCCGGCGCATGTTTCTACGTAGTGCACCAGAACACCGAGTGTTTAGCGAATACGGGCTGCATATATGACGTCAGAGAAAAAAAAAAGAAAAGGAAAAGTTATTATTTGAAGGAATGACGGCGCAATGCAGGCATTGTCGTGAACGGAAACTTAAAAACATTTTTGTGCCAGCAGTTTCGAGAGTGGAACTGTCTTCGTCAGGGCAGTTTTAAAATTTCAGTTGTACAAACAGTGAAGCAGCACTGACGAAACTTCTGAACTACCCACTCTCGAAACTGTTGGCATAATGAATTTTAAGGTTTCCTTTACGATAATGGCTCCATTATGCCATCAGCATGAACGAAACCGTAAGCTTTACTATGCCATCAGCGTGCGTATATATATATATATATATATATATATATATATATATATATATATATATATATATATATATATATATATATATTAGTCATATCATGCGAAGCCAACAAACATTCAATTTATTCAATTTATTTATTCAATTTATTAAGCACAACTAATTTCCCCTGTGTTGTCCGTGGTGTCAGAGTTTGTTGGCTTCTCATGATATGACTAATAAAAATCGGGCCCCTCGGTTAGCCCCCTTTCTTCTCGTTTATATATATATATATATATATATATATATATATATATATATATATATATATATATAAACGCCACTGCTTGCTTTTCGCGACACTCTAATCACTGATCTCTTTTTTTTTTCTTTGCAATCCAGGTTGGTGCAAGGAAGATGGCGTGGAGGTCGACCTGGAGATGAGCTGTGCACCCGGGGTGAGTGACCTGATGACGTTCCCCTTTCTTTCACGTTTCTATACTGGCACCATTAGCCGTAGTTGCCTGCTAGGCAGTGATCCGTCTAAAATGATTGTTTCGCGTCGCGGCATGTAGGCACGACGTGTGAAGTTTATTTCGTTTGTTTCTTCACTTATACAGTAGCACAGTCTGGAACGGGCTGCGCAGAAGTGCGATTGAAACAACGACTTCGTTATGAAGCCCCCAAAAATCATTACCGTTGAGGAGCTGCGTCAAAATTAAATGTAAACCTTGGCAGTCATAATAGAAAATACAATAATAATGTGTACGCAACGTGCTATAGGCAGATGCCAAGTAGTTTCCCGCGCGGCATGGCCCCCAGTCTTTTTTTGTGCACGAGCATAAATATGTGTTGAGTAGAGCACTCACTTTGTTGTGCCTATAAATGTATAGCTTTGTCAGTTGTGCATATATATATATATATAAATTTGGCAGGGTTCATATTCATGCCGGGCTCGGATTCACGAATGAGTCTT